>NC_138125.1:69972328-70572328 GCF_964188305.1 Podarcis bocagei
AACTGGATATGGAACAACTGATTGGTTCAAAATTGGGAAAGGAGTACGACAAGTTGTATATTGTCTCCCTGCTTATTTAACTTATATGCAGAATTCATCATGCAAAAGGCTGGGCTGGATGAATCCCAAGCCGGAATTAAGATTGCTGGAAGAAATATCAACAACCTCAGATATGCAGATGACACAACCTTGATGGCAGAAAGTGAGGAGGAATTGAAGAACCTTTTATTGAAGGTGAAAGAGGAGAGCGCAAAATATGGTCTGAAGCTCAACATCAAAAAAACGAAGATCATGGCCACTGGGCCCATCACCTCCTGGCAAATAGAAGGGGAAGAAATGGAGGCAGTGAGAGATTTCACTTTCTTGGGCTCCATGATCACTGCAGATGGTGACAGCAGCCACGAAATTAAGAGACGCCTGCTTCTTGGGAGGAAAGCAATGACAAACCTAGACAGCATCTTAAAAAGTAGAGACATCACCTTGCCAACAAATGTCCGTACAGTAAAAGCTATGGTTTTCCCAGTAGTGATGTATGGAAGTGAGAGCTGGACCATAAAGAAGGCTGATCGCCGAAAAATTGATGCTTTTGAATTATGGTGCTGGAGGAGACTCTTGAGAGTCCCATGGACTGCAAGAAGATCAAACCTATCCATTCTTAAGGAAATCAGCCCTGAGTGCTCACTGGAAGGACAGATCGTGAAGCTGAGGCTCCAATACTTTGGCCACCTCATGAGAAGAGAAGACTCCCTGGAAAAGACCCTGATGTTGGGAAAGATGGAGGGCACAAGGAGAAGGGGACGACAGAAGACGAGATGGTTGGATAGTGTCTTCGAAGCTACCAGCATGAGTTTGACCAAACTGCGGGAGGCAGTGGAAGACAGAAGTGCCTGGCGTGCTCTGGTCCATGGGGTCACGAAGAGTCGGACACGACTAAACGACTAAACAACAACAACAACTGGTACATTATATTTTAACAGTGTCCTTTGTGAACATACCATTTATGAAAGAATGCAGCATGTTCAGAAAATAAGGTAAGGCAAGCCCTGCTGGTTCAGACCCAAAGGCCCGCCTAGTCCAAAATCTCGTTCTTACAGTGGTCAATCAAATGCCTATGGGAAGCCCACAAGCAGAACCCGAGTGCCATAGAGCTCTCACCACTTGCAATCCCAGCAGATGGTACTCAGAATCATATGGTTCTGGTTGGGGGGGGAGCCCTGGTTGGGGGGGCCTGGTTGGGGGGGAGGGCTATCACTTGACCTCTGCTTGGTCATGTTGCTGCTACTTACTGGGCGGTAGAGGAAGAAGGGTGAGATAGCAGCATGACTGGTACAGCACACAAGCGCACCAGCAGAATAAATCCAGCACTCCCACTCCACTGATCTCACTGCTGACACCCCCACACTTCCTGGTAGCCAGGGGGTCAGGTGAGCGCTGCTGCTGCTACCTCCCCTCAAATTATCTGCTTCTGTATAAAGTAGTGGTTTAATTTGCCTGTTCTGAATCTTCCAACGTTCAGCATAAAACAATCTATTCTCCCTCGCCACTTTCTCCAAACATGAACAATACACACACATACACCTTACTTTACGCTAAAAAGCCCCAAATGTTGCCACCTTTCTTCAGGGTGGTGATGCGCCAATTTCAGTTCTCACAAATAGAAAGGATGGAAAAAAAGACTACCAAACGGAAGTCCTAATGTGCATCTGAAGGACACTATGGCAGTAAAACATTATTCATGTCCCCATGCCTATAGCCAGAGTCAGGGATTCCATCCCAATGCAACACCATTCTCTCTGCTTAAGAATGGCAACACCGAAGTCGAGTGGGGAGATAAGGAACCAGGGGGCAGAATAAAAAAATTCCTTCCAGTAGCACCTTAAAGACCAACTAAGTTAGTTCTTGGTATGAGCTTTCGTGTGCATGCACGAAAGATACGGTATCTGAAGAAGTGTGCATGCACACGAAAGCTCATACCAAGAACTAACTTAGTTGGTCTTTAAGGTGCTACTGGAAGGAATTTTTTTATTTTGACTATGGCAGACCAACACGGCTACCTATCTACTACTGGAACCACAGGGGGCAGAAGATCAAGCAAACAGGCTGCTTAAATGAAGCTTTCAGCTTTACTCCATTAGATAAAGTGGTTGCAGATTAAGAGAACAATTTTATTATAAACAGATTTACTCCAAGAGTTGAAAAGGCCATGCCCCATGTATCTGGCTTTAACTCTCTCATTTGTTTCTTACAGGAAACTTCGCTTTGATAAGATTACACTAGAAATGGTGTGGGAGGGGTGAGAGGTGTAGTCCTATTTGCCAGAACACACAACTATCTGATTGTGGCCTGAATCAGTACTTGCAGCAGAACGTCCCACCTGCTTCCATTGCATTCCATGAAACATAACTGGTTATATATAGGAAGCGGGGAACCTCAGGTGTGGGGCCAGAATGTGGCCTTCCCGATCGCTCCCCCTTTCCCTAGACCACACCAGCACCTGCTCCAGACCACTCTTCAGAGCCTTAGCCTTAAGGCTTGAATGAGTCCTTGAACTCCGACAATGCCTTCTTGTGCTTCTCCAGATGGAGAGGGGTGTGTGCAGAGGTATAAGTAGAAGCCACTGGTGTTTACATGGCTAAAGTGCAACCTGCTGCACAAAAGCAGAAGCTATATCTGTTGCTCTGCCCTGCCCGCTTTGGTCTCTGGCACAAAGTGCCACCCTGGCACAAACCCCATGTTCTATAGGGTTGCTGTCTAAAGGTGGTTTCTGCACCACCACCAGCAAGAACGGCACATGTTTTCTTTGTCATAAACTTTATTCACAAAAAGCATATTCATTTTCAAAAACCGCTATCAGTTAAAGCTGACTTTAGATACATGCATGGATGGTGTTTTACCTGTAAATGATAATTTAAAGAACATGTGCTATGTTTAAAGAAAACAGTATTTCTGCATTGTTTATCAAATATGTCTCCTCAAAAGTTTGTTTGTTATAACTCTTTAACAACATGAGACTTGCAATGACAGGCATACAGCATACAGAAACAAGCAACAGCACAATCCATCTCCATCACAGCTTTCTTGTATTTGTTTCATAGCTTCTGTGAGAATCCAGATACTAACAATTTCCACAATTATCAGTGAATTAAGTTTTGCTAATGTACCGTAGTTTTCCATGTATAAGACAAGAGGTTTTTTTTTACTAAAAAAGGATTAAAAACTGGGGGCATCTTATATTTGGGTTGTGGGTAGGGGTGACTGGTGATTGGTTGCAGCTGAGAGCTGCAGATTGTCATTGGCGATTGTAATGTGATTGGTGGCTGCGGCAAGGGCTGCTGAGGCTTGGCTGTGGCGGCGGCAATTGTGGTTGCTATGTACTTCCACTGTTGGCGCTTGAGTAGACGCTTGTAGCAGACACGAGTGATCGTTATCGAGCGGTGCAATTGATTGCAACTGTCGGGTTAGCGATTTACTGTATCCTTCTCCCCCCCCCCAAAAAAAGCTCAAAAACAACTTTGGGCCGTTTTCTAAAATTGGAGTCCCTCAAAATAGGGGGCATCTTATACAAGGGGGCGTGTTATACACGGAAAAGTAAGGTATGTTCTCTAAATAGTAACTGAAACTATGTTGACATTTCAACGCTAATCCCATCTGAGTCGACCCACTGAAATCGGTGCACTTCGATATGTTGATTTCAGCGGATCTGCGCAGAGTAGGACTGAGTTGGATGCTACCCACTGTAGACCCTATGTTTCTTGTTATGATCCCAGCTGCATGCGCACAGAGAGACTGCAGTGGAGCCCCAAAGAGCCTTCTTTTTCCTCCTCAAGCTCAAGTGCATTCCCATTTGCAGCCCTGGACTGAAAAGGAAGTGCTGGACAGGGAGGCAGGAAGTGTACCAGGAAGTGCATCCAGCATGCATACTCCAGGCAAGGAGGAAGATAGGCCCCAATTTATTGATGCCTTCTCATGTACTTCCTTCATGGTGAGAGATATGCATCCTGCAATTGCATAAGTTAAAGATTTCTTAGAATTTTTAACTCAGTATTTGCCATGGATGGAACATTACTTCAGTAAAGTTACTATTCAAAAACAAATGCAAGAAAGAAGACCTGTACGTCTGGGCTTTGCAATGAATGCCTATAGCTATGCTTTTATAAATTTGAATAAGTATTGTTTATAATTTGTTTCTTCATACAAGACACTTTTCCAGCGCAATTACCAAGTGACTCAGCCTGTAAGGGCAATAGGACACTTACATAGCCTCTCTCATCGAGAGAACAATACTTTGCATTGTTAATTAGGGTTTAGCATCCCAGGCAAGCAAGCCTTGCAAGTCTTATTTTCATATATAGAAAAACAGGAATCAGATCAAACAGGTTAAGAAGCTTGCCCCTAGTGAGCTGGTAGAAAACAAGGAGAGAGAAGAGAAAAACACCTTTTCCCTCCACTGTGTTATTTCTTACCACACCAATTCCTTAATATATAAAACCCTGGAATAAATAGCCAACAAGTACTCATAATTGGAACAAGACGTTTTCTGCTCCCATGACTCTCTCTTAACTCTGACCTGAAGTGGCCATCTCTAATGGTGAGAACGTCATTCAAATTCCACTCTCAAATTGCTTCTTGGCTGCGATTATTGGCCTGGATGCCAATTGTAAAGATAGTTTACGTACTTTGCTGCACTAGCATGCAATGCAAGTATTCCGTATGTGGCTCTTGAGCACACTGACAGCTATGGCCCATGTGTTTCTGCTAGTACAAAGCACCTAAATAGGGTTAAAGTTAGAACTTAAAACCATTTTACCAGTCACACACACACACACACACACACACACACACGAGTGAATCCTGGGAATTGTAGTCTTGTACAATTGTAACCTAAATTAACTGGGTGGTGGATCAGACTGTTAGTTACCAATGGTAAATTAAAGTTGGAATCTAAAGATAAGATTCCAACCTACTTGTGTCACTCAGGAGAGATATCCAGGATCCTTTGTTTTGCATTTTTCAAAACAATCTCTGTTTAAATACACACAATACATATAACAACATAATAAAGAACACTTCAAACACTGGCACTCCAAAACCAGGGTAGATAGCAATGGGGTAGCATATCTAATTAAGCCCAACATGAGAGAACGAATTGAAGAGCCAATGAATTCAGAGAGACCCATGCGCACTGAATTTCACAAGTCAGTGATAGCATCACATTCTTGCAAAATATTTACAAGCCTGATGTTGAGCAAGCATTGTGACAGATTAAGTACTGCTGCAGATTACTGAGCAAACCTTCCTGCCATCAGTGCCAAGAGGAAAGATTGGTACAAAATACCATCAAATATCATCATTCATTCAAACAAACAAACAAAACAAAACAAAACAAAAAGGCCTCTCTTTAGAATTATCTCCACTTTACTATGAATCTTTCAAGGAGCCATGGAAGGAGGTGGGTTTGCCTGTTTAAAAAGTCACCTACCGGTACTCAAGCAGCTGTTGTTAACCTTATTCAGTAGGGAAAAAAGGCTGTCAGCAGATCTTATTTAAGTAACTGGCAGGCATAAAGGAAATACCACCTGCTGCAGATTTTGTTAAGGATCTTAATCTGTGCTTTTTTCACAGCATATGGAATGAATAATATTGGTAGGTTTAGTCTGATAGTATTAACATGGCACAAAATACTAACAATATTTTTTAAATGATGCAGCACTAGAACAATCAAGGGTTGCCATACTTCAAAAAGTAAAAAGTAATTTTTAACACGATTTCTGCTCAGCCTTCCACTATCCACCAAAAGACTCATTCAAAGGTATATTTGCAATGGAGATATCTACACAAACTCTGAAGTCAGGAGAACAGGAGTAGAGTCCAAAGTGCAAATTCTTAAGCAACTCAACCTGTGTGAGCTCCTGTAAGAAATTACCGTACCTGATCCACACTGCATAGATCAGGGGTCTGCAACCCGCAGCTCCGGAGCCGCATGTGGCTCTTTTACACCTTTGCCGCGGCTCCGGGGCGGATACTAGCGAGGGGAGGAGGCGCATTGTGCGCCCCGACACTCGCCACTGTGGCGGGCAATGGTTTTGCGCTCCCAGTTTTTTTCCCCTTCAGAAACGGGTCCAAGTGGCTCTTTTTGTCTTAAAGGTTGCAGACCCCTGGCATAGATGAAGGTGCAGACCAGAACTTAACTATCCACCAACTTTTGTACTTACAGGAACATTGTGGGGGTTTATTGGCAACTTAACGATAAGGAAAATGCGAATTTAAATACATATTTTAAAATACTACTTTAAGAGGGGGTTTTTAAAGTACAGATTAATTGAGAAACAAATGAATTGTGGGTAAAATGTGAATGCGACAAACCAGAAAATAGGTGAAAAAACAAAACAATATGTGGCTGGAGTATGTACACCTCTTAAAGGGGCAGAAAGCCATCCACAAATCCCCACACTCGTAGTGCAGTGAAGACAAATCCAAGAGGAACTCAGATGGACTTGAAGAATCAATCTACACGCGCTCCCCGCCCCCAACTGCATATGCACACACCTCCTTAAATAGACACACAATTTCACACTATGCAGGGCACACACATGGTCAAGTAGCATGCTGATAGGAAGACTAGCACACAAATGCATCAACAAGTGCCATCAGAAATGCTGGTCACATTCCTTTAAAGTTCAGTTTCTCGACGCTTGCAAGCCACTATTCCATCTTCAATGTATTATTAATTGATGGTGATTATATGGACTTTGCAGCATGTATTAACACAAGCCATTCTCCTTGGAGCAGCAGAAGAGTTACACTGCCCATTCTCCTTGCCATGTTTTGCTTACATTTTTATTATAGGGATGTCCCACTTCTGTGGCTTAGTATACTATTAAAGCTCTCCTTCTTCACCCATAACAGGGAACAGCATGCTTGCAACTGTCTGTAAACAATCTCCGACTTCCCGTCCACACCCAGCCAACTTCTATCTACATTCCTCATCTACCGCACCTCATTTTTCCCTTTAGGTTCTAAAACCTCTCTTCGGATGACCTGTCACTTTTAGGACACTAAGAAATGTGCCACTAACACTTCAGGATGTCTTCGGTCACATAAGGATTTGGGACTAGCATAACACAACTTAATTGCCACATGACCCCCAAGTTTAGCATTTTTTCCTCCATGTATATGATTCACATAAACACACACACACACACCCTGCCAATCCACCACCTGACACAGTGGCCTGCAGTCTTCCAAAACTTATGCCAAAACAGATCTGGTGGGTTGCAATGCTACACCCAGTTACCTGGGAGTAAGTACTACTGAGCTCAATAGGGTTTACTTCTGAGAAAACACTGTACACAGGCTCTCCCAACCCACCCAAACCTCTAATACAAATATGAGGAACCATCGGTTTTGCGACACTGCCTGCTCTCTTTATACTCTAACCAGCCTCATCAGTAACTGAAAGGAAGAAAAACTCTACAATTACCGTAAATGCTCTGATCAACTTATAAAAACTTATCTTTTTAATATATATCGAAAAAGCTCGGAATCTCCCCCTAGTTTTAAAAGCAAGTCCAAGCAGCGCAGGCTATAGCAGAGCGTGTGTCTCGAAAGCCACCTGTTCTTAAGCCCCAAGAGCTGAATTGAAAGAGACCCTAAAAGGTGCCGGAGTGCAAAATAGTTCACATCTGAGTAACACAGCGAGAAAGAACGAACACCCACACAAGCAGGATTGTCGTTTATTTCCGCCTCTGCCAGGGATGTGGCTTTGGGGTTGCCTATACCACGTCCTGTTTCTTCCTTTCTTTCAACGCGCCACATTTTTATCTGTTTGACGAGCGGTTCTCTGTCTCCCCGCTCTCCCGCCCTTTCTTTTTAAAGAAACAAGTACTGTACGCCCAGATCCCTTTCTCCCCAGCCGGAGGCTTCCCGGGGTTCCTCGAGGCAACGGCGTTGAGATCAGATCCGCACTCCGGGTGAATTATTTAGCGCTGCTCCCGGGCGCCTGAGTCCTGAACCAAACGCCACCTGCTCCGCCGCGGCCAAGGGCAGGCGAGATAGAATTGCCCAGGGAAGCCAGGGCTGAGCCGGCGGCTCCGGGCAGGGCGCAGCCGCGGGAACCGGGACGCCTCCGGTCGGGAAGCGCGCCCGGACCTCCTTACGCAAGAACCCAAGCGCCAAACGCGCGCGCGCCCTCCGGTGACTTACCGAGAGCCCCCGCTCAGCATGTTCCCTCAAAGGCAGGAGAAGCCGTCGGCGCTCCGGCTTCTTTCCCGGGGGGCTCCGCTGGGAGCCACGCACATGCCTTCCCCTCCTTGCGCGCGCGCGCGACTTTGCGCGAGGCTATACGCGCGGCACTGGCTGCCGGGACTGTCTTGCTCGCCAGAGCCCAGAGCGCTGGGGCTGGGCGTGGCTCCAGGCGAGCGAGCGAGCTCTCCCTCGGCCAATCCGAAGGCGGCCTGAGGGAGTCCTGTCAGCGCGAGCTCGCACGTGGGAGCAAAGCAGGGAGAGCTGAGGCGGCTTCCTTTTTTATTGCGCTCTCTCTCTCTCTCTCTCTCTCTCTCTCTCTCTCTCTCTCTCTCTCTCTCGGAAGGGCTTGAGAGAAAGGCTTCGCAGGAAGGAGGGTTTGAACTGGTGGAAGAGCGCAACCCTAAGCCTGTGAAAGGCAGAAAATAGAAGAGGCTCCCTTACAGCGAGTTAGGCCATTGGGCCATCTGGCCCAGGTAACTTTTTCGGGCCAGCGCCGCCTTCTCGGTTCCATGAACTCATCCCCAGTGCCCCCCTTACTCTGCTGCACTCGATCCAAAGTATTATTTTAGAACAGCGGTTTGCACGACCCACTAAGTCTTCATTAATTGCGCTCGTAGTCAAAATCCAACTGATGAACTTGATCCAGCGATACCAGCTTTTCAGAGTCTGGTAGTATTCATTTACACCCACCCTGCTGCCTTCTTGCATCTTACCGCCCTCCAGGGGGCGCTACTGTCCACTTTGGGAACCAGGGATCTGGTTTGTCTTCCCGGTTCCAGGCAAGGATCTTTCCCAGAAGAACCTGGAGATGCCATGGATTGGACCTGAGTCGTTCTGTATGCAAGATACTGTATGTGTTGTGTCACTGAACTATGTGGGCCCTCTCTTAGGCATTCAGTGTACTGGGGCCACTTTATGCCATAGCTGTCAACCTTTCCTTTTAAAGGAAATTCCCTTATTCCAAGTAGGATTCCTCGCAAGAAAAGGGAAAAGTTGACAGCTATGCTTTATGCATCCAGAAAATGCACTTCAGCCTACAGATCAGTGATTGAATTTTTCAGCTTCTCCATAAATTAACATGTCAGGGGCCAAACTCCTGACAAGCTAGTTTTCTATACATGCCCACCTCAAGGTTCAGACCAGGCATGCCATCTTGAATAAAATATTGTGGGGGGCCAGATAAGCCCCACCTTGCATAATTGATCACATGATACAGTGTGCACACACTATCTGAATGGGAATGCCTATCAACTTTGTGGAGGCTTGGCCCCTTCAAATATTTTATTGTGGGGGCCGAAACCCCCATGGCCCCTAGTAGTTTGCTCTTATGTTTTAGACATAATCTCCCACCTGTAGCCTGAAGTGGTACAGTCCAGGACAAGCTTTGTTACTTGATTCTGCTAAATGTATAAACTGGCTCAGCTGCATCCACACCATGCATTTAAAAGCATATTATTGAAAGCATATGACTTTGTTAAGGATGCTGAGAATTGCAGTGTACCCTTTGGGGGGTAAATCACGGTGCCCAGGATTCTTTTTTCTTTTTTAAAATTTTTTTATTGGTTTTACAAGATTTTTATAGACAAAACAAACAATAAAAGAAACAAACAAACATGTATAATTTCATATCCTTTCTTTTCATATCCCTCACTTCTCTGACTCCCCCAAACCTCCCCTTTCTACATCCCAATTTCCAAAATTATTTCAGCAAATCCTAAACTTAATTTTATCAAATATATTCCTTCTTTATTCTTTTCTTTTACTTAATCTTTTGTCGCTGTAATCTCCTTTTCTTTCTAAAAACCTCAACATTTTAGCATTCATCAATTTTATAATATTTCTTAAGATAGCTTTTGAATTTCTTCCAATCTTCTTCCGCCGTCTCTTTCCCCTGATCACGGATTCTGCCAGTCATTTCCGCCAATGTCATATAGTCCATCACCTTCATCTGCCATTCTTCCAGGGTGGGTAGATCTTGAGTTTTCCAATACTTTGCGATGAATATTCTAAATCACGGTGCCCAGGATTCTTGTGGGGAAGTGGTGTGCTTTAAATGTAAGGAGTGCATAGAGCCCTGCTCTCTAATAAATGTGGTTAGGAGCTGCAATTGTGCAGCCTAACTCAATGCATTTTTATTCTAGAGGAAGCTTCACTGAATGCAATGGGTTTGTTCCCAAGGAGGTGTGCATACGACCATAGTCTTAAATGGGAATCATTTATCTGTAACCATATCTGGGCACTAGCACTTTAGGTTTGGCTCAAAGATGATATACATGTCCCACTGTATGGCATTATTAAATAGACCTTCTGGAAGATGGGCTTTCGCCGGAAGTAACTCAGGAAGTAAGCCCAAACAGGAACTCTCTGGGAATTCTAAGGAGGCATGTACACAATTATGGTGCAAGTCTAATTCCACAGATGTTCCATCAAAGTCTAAAGGGGTACTTAGGGAGTAGAAGGTCTATCGCTCATATATAAATTCATTTAAATATATGTGTATTTACAATTGCAGCTTGAAAAACATTAAGGCGAAGCTAGCTTGCTTGCCACATGGCAAATAATCATAAGTGTAATCCATCATAACTAACTTCCACTAACATTAGCTTTGCTGGGACATGGATAGTAGAGTTGAAATGAAAGTGGAGGGGGGAGGAATCTATTCAAATTTGAAATAGCATTACTTGAATGGCTCAAAAAACTTTGTGACAGAAATCAATCCAACTTATATAATCATACTGAGAAAACAAGGGTCACAACAAACCTTTGTTCAGAATTAGTGCTGTTCTCGTGTTGCAGTAAAATGTATTTATTAGGTGTACCCTGCACTAGTTACAATGACATCTCCGATCTCTATGTTCTGGATTTGGAGTTCTTGCTTTTTGTAAGTCACATGAAATTTAAGGACATTGTTTCACTTAGTAATGTTAACTAGTCTCTGAAACAAAGTTGTTTACTGTGATCATCCATATCTTGCTTTCATTGTGGACAATGCTGAGAAACAGGTGATAAAATTATCCAGCTATTTGTGGAATGTTTCATATTATCTCTTCCTAGAAATAGATTAGAAGCATTCGTATTCAATATCACTTCCAGACAGAAATAACCAATTGTGAGCACAGGAATCAAGGTCACTTTTGCAAGATAAGTTGTATTTAACAAATCACCAGCTCTTATATTCATTTTATTCTGAAATATTACAAAGTTGAATCAAAAACAAGATAGTCACAGCCATAGAGGCACATAAGTTCCCTGCAAACTAGAAAATCAAACCAATACAACTTTATTAGTTTGTACCACTCTTAGTGTGCTTTTGGTTTTAAATGTTGCATTCTGAGGAAGGAGTGGAAAGAAGGAAGTTGTTTTTGGGATGGCAGCAAGGAAGAATGGTGAAGGGGGCAGGAGACTTAGGTATGGTTACAAGAAGGAGAGCTGGAGTCACAAAGGTCCAACGTAGGAGTATGATGAGAAATAATAGCAGAGAGATAAGGTGGGGCAAGGCCATTGAACCCTTCAAAGCTGGACAGGGCAAATAAGCTGGACAGAAAAGAGGGGTGTCGCCATTTGAGAAGTGGTATTGTGTCACATGGTCCAATTGGCAATAGATGAATTATTGTAACAGCCGAGTTTTGGACAGAGGTGAGAGGCTTGAGGGAAGGGGAGGCAGAAGAAAGTTGCAGAAACCAAGGCATCCAGAACTGTACTGTTGCTTTAGCCAAGGAACTGGAGAGAAGGTCGCACAGTTTAGAAATCTTATACAGTCATACCTCATGTTACATTCTTTCAGGTTACATCTCACGGCGACCCGGAAATACCGGAAAGGGTTACTTCCGGGTTTCGCCACTCGTGCATGCACAGTAGCGCAAAATGACGTCACGTGCATGAGCAGAAGTGGCGAATCGCAACCCGCACATGCGCAGACACGCCGCTGCGGTTTGCACTCTTTTCATGTTGCGAATGGGCCTCCGGAACGGATCCCATTTGCAACCAGAGGTACCACTGTACAGGGAAAAGTGAAATGACTTGTTAGGAGGATGAAAATGAGGGGCAAAAGATAGGGCTAAATAAAAACATAGAGCCAACACATTGTGCCTGGTCAACAGGGTTGGGTGGATGGTGACCCTGTCAGTGGATATGAGTGATTGGGAAGAGAATGACTTTGCAGGAAATAGTAGTTCAGCCTTTGCCATGTTCGAGTATGACTGAGCTGCTGGAACAGAAATAATAGAACGGAACAGCTTGATACCATCTGAAATCCACAGGAGTTGATGAGGTCACCCATGACAGTATATACTGTACAGTAAGAATTGCACAGGGTCCAGAGGAGAACTTTGAACTGAACCAACTGGGAGGGAGAAGTCTGTGGAGGTTGGGGTGTGTGGTTTTCTGTATTTAAATGACTACGCTGCTAAATAGCAAGACAGTGTGTTGAGATAAGAGCCCTAGAAGCCTAAGGGATAGATGGGATCAAGGAGGAAAGGGTAACTGTAAGAAAGGTACCAGAAAGGTGGATGAGAATGAAGTGAGATCAAGAAGCAATTTAGTAAGGGCAGTTTCAGTGGAACAGCAGACCAATGGCAGTCAGGACTCAGCAGAGGAGTTAGGAATCAGTAAATCAAGGCAATGTAAGTAAACAGCACATTTCAGAAGCTCATTTTCCCAGTTTACTGGTAGTATTTGAATCTATGTGCAGTTCCTCTACCCACCCAATCTTGCTATTGAGGCCTTCCAGTTGCTGTTACACTTTGGCTGATAGACATGGTCTTCCCAAGTTTGCGTGTGTTCCTATAGCTAGAGATAGCCAATGTGCTGCTCTCCAGATGTTGGAGTGCAACTCCCACCATCCCTCCCATTGTCTATACTGGCCAGGTTACCTCTGCTGGTTGCCTCTGCTGTAGCTTTTGGTTCTGATATGCTCTGTTATCCTACCTCCTGATTTGCTTTTGGGTTCTGACTTTAATTCTGTCCTTCAGCTCTGACCCCCTTATGTTACAGTAGGCTCCTGTTTCATATCAGATTATTAACTTGAGCTCAGCCCTGATAGACAACATGATGGGTATTTCTTCAAGAGATACAGAAAAGGAAATAAAGATTTAAACCAAAAATAATAAATTTCCTGAACAAGTCTGATTTATAAAGATTTGGGTCCATGGGAAGTTTCTGCTGACTTCCCAATAAACTTCTGTCCCAGCTCCAAAAGAACACAGTTTGGACTGTGAAACTATCCCAGCTAGATAAGTAGCCTGACAAAAACTGTGACTTTCAACGAGACTCTTGAGGCCCTCCTGCAACACCTACTCACAAAGATTGTACTGCAAAATAGGGGAGGGAGGGGCAAGACAAGAAAGAGCTTACAGAGCCTGAAGTACCGTATTTTTCGCTCTATAACACGCAGTTTTTTCCTCCTGGAAAGTAAGGGGAAATGTCTGTGCGTGTTATGGAGCGAATGCCTACAGATGGCAGGGGAATCCGCTGCAGTTGTGAGCAGTCCGTGGCTCTCTTTGAAACTGCAAAGCGGGTGTAAGCGGCTCCTGTCAGCCAGCCGAGCCAGGGAGGAGGGAGAAAAGCAGATCGGGGTTGGTTGCTTTAAAACAACCCCTTGCTCTATGTCCCTCTCTCTTTTCTAGTGAGCTGCTAAGTAGCAGCAAAGCTTTTCAGCCAGCCTAGCCGGGAGGAGGGAGAAAAGCAGACAGATCGGGGTTGGTTGCTTTAAAACAACCCCGTGCTGTATGTCCCTCTCTCTTCTCCTGTAAGCTGCTAAGTAGCAGCAAAGCTTTTCAGCCAGCCTAGCCCGGAGGAAGGAGAGAAGCAGATCGGGGTTGGTTGCTTTAAAACAACCCCGTGCTGTATGTCCCTGCCTGCAGTTTTTTGCTGTCCGGTTTTGGATCAGCCACTGTAGAGGCTGTGTGTGTGTGTGCTTGAGCTATCGTTCTCCTCCTTCTCCTTCCTGTTCACTCTCACAGCGCCCCAGCGCTCTCCTGCGACTTTAGGAGTGATACTGTGTGTGTGTGAGAGAGAGAGAGAGAGGGGGGGATCGTTCTCCTTCTCTTGCTTCCCACTCCCAGCGCCCCTGCGCTCTCCTGCGACTTTAGGATTGATACTGTGAGAGAGAGAGAGAGGGGGGGGATCGTTCTCCTTCTCTTGCTTCCCACTCCCAGCGCCCCTGCGCTCTCCTGCGACTTTAGGATTGATACTGTGTGTGTGTGTGTGAGAGAGAGAGAGAGAGAGAGGGGGGGGGATCGTTCTCCTTCTCTTGCTTCCCACTCCCAGCGCCCCTGCGCTCTCTTGCGACTTTAGGATTGATACTGTGTGTGTGTGTGAGAGAGAGAGAGGGGGGGATCGTTCTCCTTCTCTTGCTTCCCACTCCCAGCGCCCCTGCGCTCTCCTGCGACTTTAGGATTGATACTGTGTGTGTGTGTGTGAGAGAGAGAGAGAGGGGGGGGGGATCGTTCTCCTTCTCTTGCTTCCCACTCCCAGCGCCCCTGCGCTCTCCTGCGACTTTAGGATTGATACTGTGTGTGAGAGAGAGAGAGGGGGGGATCGTTCTCCTTCTCTTGCTTCCCACTCCCAGCGCCCCTGCCTCTCCTGCGACTTTAGGATTGATACTCTGTGTGTCTGTGTGTGTGAGAGGGATTGTTCTCCTCCTCCTGCTTCCTGTTCACTCCCCCAGCGCCCCTGCGACTTTAGGGCGACTTTAGCATGGATCCACATGGATCCTCAGGATTTTTGCATTGGGCTACCCCAAACTCACCGTCAGATCACATGTCTGTGGCCACAGCATGAACCACAAAAATCATACATCCACTGTTTTGTTTAGAATATTTTTTTCTTGTTTTCCTCCTCTAAAAACTACGTGCGTGTTATGGTCTGGTGCGTGTTATAGAGCAAAAAATACGGTACTTCTTTAATGGCCTGGTTAGGCCTCTGTTAGAGAAGTGATAGCTTCCCAGTTTCCCACATCAACCAGGAAATAGCTGGACATTCCTTTGGAAAGTGAGAACCATTTTGGCTAAAGTGTATGCCTCCTCCCACCACCAGGGGTGCTGTTACCTAGGTGTCTGTGAAAGAAACAAAAGGGGAAACTGCCATTTTGCATCAAAGACAGGTGAGAGCGAGAGAGAGTGCACTAAGACTGGGTTCTGTAAGTATCTTAAGGCACTGAACATCTCCAAGGAGATCTGGTGTGGGGGCAGTGGACTTGGCTCTAGACAGGGCCAGCATGTTCCTTTTCACCACTCGAGGCAAAATGGGAATGTACTTTCCTGCCCTGCTGCTGCAGCATCACCCACCCCACCACCTCTGGTGAAGAAGAAGCACGGGCATTAGCTGATTTCCAACAAGACCTCGTGCACTCTGTGAGATTGCATAAGATTTTGGTAAGATCTCAATCTCACCAGAAACTGGCACCAATGCCAGCACTGTTTCTCTGCCAGAAGCACAGGCAGTAGGGTGGGCAGGGTGTCCTCGGGGATGCTGCCTTGGGGTCTTCTGCCGCCCAGGGCAACTGCTTCACCCTGCCTCATGGGTGGGCCAGGCCAAGCTGTTGGCCCAATTAATCTGTGCTTCTACTTATGCTCAACCTATATATTTGAAATTCATTCAAATATAGTATTACACACAATCAGTGATACCCTTCAAAAGAAAAACCTGGTTAAGGGCTGCTGTAGCCCTGGAATTTCTCACCTGCCTGGCAAAAGTAAGGTGAATATGACAATTTACATAACAATTTAAAAGTAGATGGGATCAGAAAATCAGCTAACAGCAAGTGACTTATGGGCCTGGGCGATATATCAATATCACTTGATGAGTGGTAAAAACTTTCCACGTGACCAGGTTCCCCCAGGCTGCATATTCTCTGAGAGGAAATGACAAGTAAGTAACATCAATTTAGCATCCTAAAGTAATCCTTCTCTTTCTTACCTGTCTATAAAAGAACTTGAAATACAGGCTGTTGCTTGCAAGAATAAACATTTTTAAAACTGCCCTATGTTCTGCCTTAGATCTTTCACAGAGTTTGTAATAGTTGAGCTTACGGTTATCTGATTGTTTTGTGAGAACAGCGGAAACAATGTTACGTATATCATGTAGCTGTTAATAGGCTAAGATAGCTGAACATTGGTCTCCGCAGAGGCAAGCTGCATTGCAAGACTCTGAAAATTTGTCAACAAAGTGCCTCACGTCTCTCTATAATTCTTGTGCTTACTGTCTCAGATTTCAGTAACCAATGAACTAGGATCCCATTCCATAAGAGTTGTCCAGCAAAAGGGGAACCCAAGATACTCCGAGCTTGCCAGAATGGTCATAACAGTGGGCTGTGTGGAAAACCCAAAAGTGCAACAAGTGAGTTTGGGTTTGGGTTTGTTTTTGCAACAGCTGAAAATTAAGCTGTCAGGCAACTGCTGCATTCCCAGATGAAACCCTAGAGTAGGAACTTAGTATATTAGTTGGCTGAATTATCACTGTATTATTTACACTCCTGGAATCTATTAAAAGTGCCCTTCAGGGTTATTTCAAACTTAGCTCAAAGCCTGACCTGTTAAACTTCATACTCTTAATGACCTGAACCTAACTCCTTACCTCATGTGTAGCTTATCCAATACTTAGGATAATATTTTAGTCTATTATGACAATATTATAGCTGAAACAGTTGCAAACAGAACATTGCTCAAACCATGTTTTCAGTCTGAAGTTCTTTAAAGCGTTCTTGAAAGTTCTTGAAAACTTGGAAGTGAGTCTTATTGAAATCAATCCAAGTAAATACCATTAGGATTGGGCAGTTAGCCTTCTTTGGGGCTGAAAAGGGCACAGCATTATGTGGAAAGCAGGTGGATCCATCCTCCTCAGTCTCCAATGCTGACTGCTAGGGATGAGAGAGAAACTGAAATTAGTTTGCATTTAATTCACACGTCCCTAAAATAAAATAAAGTATACAAACTGAAACACAGCCGTCCTTCAAAAGTTGCAGTCTGCTGGATTTTCAGTGTAGTTCTCCAATCACGTTATGCATATATTACTGAAAATAACATAAAGGACACATTCCAGCCAGGCAAAAACACTCAGGGTGGGAAACAGAGGCCTGACAGGCTGGGTCTGAGGTTCCCTGCCCCTGCCATCAAGGGATGAAGCTGAATTCGGCCAACAAGTCCCGCTCAGAGAAAGTCCTGCCCTGCTGGCATAACAGGGTTTCACCTCTCTCCTCCCCCTCCCCCTGAATTGGCTCTGGGGAGAGTCAGGAGAACCTCCAGAACAGCCCCACAGGGGGAGGAGAGAGGGGAGGCTGTCCCATCTAGCAAGCCAAAATGCTTGTGCTGACGGAACGATTGCCATAGCACTATGCTGAATTCCTTCCATGGACTTTCTTCCTCAGCTAATAAATAGCAGCCAAGTTGTAAGTTAGGTATGCTGCCTGCATCAACTGTGCCCCGTCCCCCCAACTTGCAGCTACATGAATAAGATTAGATTAATCATTGAGATTGATCTACATGAATAATCTTAGATTAATCACTGAGACTGCCAGTGAGTCACAGAAAGATTGCAAAGGGGGATGGGAATACAAAATGATGAAAATTCATCCACACTCGTGCCTTATCAAGGTGGGGGCCACTTCAGCATGGCCCAATCCCATGTCACAGCAGTAAATGGGATACCTGGGACAGTTAAGTGGTCCTTTCCCAGGTAATCAGATCCAACACCTTCCTTCCAGTGGGATACAGTCTCTGAGAAAAAACTCCTTATGATAAACACTGCCTATGTGATAAGCAAATGACCTCAATATACAGGGTATTTTTTTCTGGAGTGTCACCATAGACCTGAAAGAGAGAGAAAACCCCTTCTTTTAATGTTTTAAGTGTAACTGCTGCCAGTGTTTGTATTTTAGATTATTGCTTCTGGTAGTTTGATATTTGTTCTCTTACTTTTTTATTTGTATTGTTTTTCTTATACTGTGAAGCTGTGCTGAGTGTCCTATGGGTAGAGAACTAGGGCAGAAATTGTTTTACATGTGGTCATGGCTATATCATAAAGATACCCCACAAGCCTAGAGCACACTGATCATGTTGCAAGGTGTGCATGTGAAGGAGGACTCAGGATCTCTGCAAAAAAGTAAGTCCCACAGTGAACTCAGTGGGACTTGCTTGTGAGTGACATGTATAGGATTACTTTTAATCAACCCCTTTCAGTATTTCTAACCAAGGTTGTTTTATCTTACAATTTTTTCTTTTCATTTCAACTTCCTTATTTAATCCATTATTAAACAGGGGTGAGCTTCTGCTTCATGATTTCTAGCGCTACTAAGATACTAAGAGAGTTGGAATTCATCCAGTTTATAGTAATAACATGAGCCAACATGTACGTTTCATTGTGAACCTAAACAGATAATGTTTAAGTAGATGCATAAACCCAGCCATTTGGAAAGGACATTTCTGTTTATTTGATAGCCACAACAATCAGCATATTGTGAGGGGGTTTTTGCGTGCTGGGGGCAGGGGGATTAGGCTGTATGCCTACCGTATTTTTCGCCCCATAAGACGCACCGGCCCATAAGACGCACCTAGATTTTAGGGGGGGAAATAAAGGAAAAAAATTTTATTTCCCCCCCAGGTGCGCTGCGCTACACCAGGAGCTTGGGGCGTGCGGAGCTCAGCGCGCCCCAAGCTTCTGCGTGCCGGCAAGGTCTCCGCTAGCGTGGGAGAGCCGGGTGCCTCTCCCAGGGCTAGCGGACCCCTACGCTAATCCAGAAGCTTGGGGCAAGCTGAGGTCAGCGCGCCCCAAGCTTCTGCATGCCGGCAAGCAGTCCGCTGCCGCCCCCAGCCTCCCGCACCCGGCAGGAGGTCCCGCTGGGTGCGCGAGGCTTGGGGCGGCAGCGGACTGCTTGCGCGCACCTAGAAGCTTGGGGCTTGCTGAGCTCAGCGCGCGCCAAGCTTCTGCATGCCGGCAAGCAGTCCGCTGCCGCCCCCAGCCTCCCGCACCCGGCAGGAGGTCCCGCTGGGTGCGCGAGGCTTGGGGCGGCAGCGGACTGCTTGCGCGCACCTAGAAGCTTGGGGCCTGCTGAGCTCAGCGCGCGCCAAGCTTCTGCATGCCGGCAAGCAGTCCGCTGCCGCCCCCACCCTCCCGCACCCGGCAGGAGGTCCCGCCGGGTGCGCGAGGCTTGGGGCGGCAGCGGACTGCTTGCGCGCACCTAGAAGCTTGGGGCTTGCTGAGCTCAGCGCGCGCCAAGCTTCTGCATGCCGGCAAGCAGTCCGCTGCCGCCCCCAGCCTCCCGCACCCGGCAGGAGGTCCCGCTGGGTGCGCGAGGCTTGGGGCGGCAGCGGACTGCTTGCGCGCACCTAGAAGCTTGGGGCTTGCTGAGCTCAGCGCGCGCCAAGCTTCTGCATGCCGGCAAGCAGTCCGCTGCCGCCCCCAGCCTCCCGCACCCGGCAGGAGGTCCCGCTGGGTGCGCGAGGCTTGGGGCGGCAGCGGACTGCTTGCGCGCACCTAGAAGCTTGGGGCGTGCTGAGCTCAGCGCGCGCCAAGCTTCTGCATCCCGGCAAGCAGTCCGCTGCCGCCCCCAGCCTCCCGCACCCGGCAGGAGGTCCCGCTGGGTGCGCAAGGCTTGGGGCGGCAGCGGACTGCTTGCGCGCCCCTAGAAGCTTGGGGCGTGCTGAGCTCAGCGCGCGCCAAGCTTCTGCATCCCGGCAAGCAGTCCGCTGCCGCCCCAAGCCTCCCGCACCCGGTGGGACCTCCTGCCGGGTGCGCGAGGCTTGCAGACACTCGCCGGAAGCAGGAGGAGCCCTCCAGAGGGCTCCCCGTGCTTCGGGCGACAGGCTGCCGCCCCAAGCCTCGCGCACCCGGTGGGACCTCCTGCCGGGCGCGCGAGGCTTGCAGGCATTCGCCCCATAAGACGCACCCCGATTTCCCCTTCATTTTTGGAGGGGAAAAAGTGCGTCTTATGGGGCGAAAAATACGGTAAATCCTTTTCTAATTGCTGGATCCAGCTAGGATTCAATTGCTGAAATAGCTAGGCCAGCTTCTTGGTGAGGTAAAAGGTAAAGGTAAAGGTACCCCTGCCCGTACGGGCCAGTCTTGCCATACTCTGGGGTTGTGCGCTCATCTCACTCTATAGGCTGGGAGCCAGCACTGTCCGCAGACACTTCCGGGTCACATGGCCAGCGTGACATCGCTGCTCTGGCGAGCCAGCACAGCACACGGAACGCCGTTTACCTTCCCGCTGGTAAGCGGTCCCTATTTATCTACTTGCACCCGGAGGTGCTTTCGAACTGCTAGGTTGGCAGGCGCTGGGACCGAGCAACGGGAGCGCACCCCGCCGCGGGGATTCGAACCGCCGACCTTTCGATCGGCAAGCCCTAGGCGCTGAGGTTTTACCCACAGCGCCACCCGCGTCCCTTCTTGGTGAGGTAGTGCTCCCCTAAAGTATGGGTAGTGAAGGTAACAAAGGAAATGGTTCCATGTCAGACGGCAAATGGGTGGGCCCCTGCTCTCTCAACTAGCTGTTAGTTAGAAGGACAAAGGCCAGAGTTGGGTGTGTTGATGCTTGAGTCTCTCCATTGTAGGCTCAGGTTGTAGGAAACTGAACCCTGGCATCTTACAACAATATTTATTTTTTAAAAATGGCCTGATTTACACGTAACACCGAGACAGACT
Source organism: Podarcis bocagei (assembly GCF_964188305.1). NCBI lineage: Eukaryota > Metazoa > Chordata > Lepidosauria > Squamata > Lacertidae > Podarcis > Podarcis bocagei. The sequence goes on from NC_138125.1 coordinate 69,993,209, forward strand.
ATGGCTTGGCATGAGTCCTCATGGAGTGGCCAGCCTCTTCTAACCCTTGTGCTTGAATTGCAAACGGGATGGTACTGGATTTATCTATAATATAGATATATAGGGGTCAGCAACCTTTTCCAGCCGTGGGCCTGTCCACCATCCCTCAGACCATGTGGTGAGCCAGACTATATTTTGGAAAAAAAATATATATGAATGAATTCCTATGCCCCACAAATAACCCAGAGGCGCATTTTAAATTAAAGGACACATTCTACTCATGTAAAAACACGCTGATTCCCGGACCATCCGTGGGCCTGGTTGAGAAGGCGATTGGGCCGCATCCGGCCCCCAGGCCTCAGGTTGCCTACCCCTGATCTATATAGATAAATTCCCCAACATTCAACAAATAATCCTCAAACAAAGGAACTAATCCTTTCAAGCTCCAATGAATAAAAACAATCGTGAGTTTTGAGAACTGCAATTTCAATTTCAAAGCTAAAATTGTTTTTCTAAGTGTTACAAAAATATCCATTTAGATTTGAAGCACTCTTTTAAATCCATGTGTATTAATGCCTCAGGCTGCCAGATTACATTAGGGACAACATGGGCTGGGGAACTGTGGTGCCTTTCCAATTGTGACTTGCATTTTGTACAGTGGTGGTGTGAGGAAACAAGACAAAAGATATTTCCAAATATGGGATATCTGGCCATCCAAGCCGTCCTCAGCAAGTGATGTTATATCACCATGGAAATGTGTCAAGTCTTTGTGTGCTTTGGAAGAAAAAGAACAAAAAAAAAAATTTGGCATACCTTTTTGGGTGGAGTATGCCGTCTACTCCAATATTGTTAATTTTTTTGAGAGGAGGGCATACTTAAACAAGGTTACAGAGTTACCAAAAAAACCCCATCCCGTCTTATTTATTTAGGACTATTGCCAGTCCCATCCAAAGTTTTTTGATTACATTTTATTACAGATTCACATATACAGAAGATGAGTCAAATGTTTGCCACAGGCTAGTCCCCCCCCCCCATTACTTTTGAAGAAATATAAATAGAATTTTCTTTTCTGCTGGTTACCTGCTGTGTTTTTTATTTTGTTGTTTTTAGTTCATTGTATGATGGTTGTTTTTTAAATTAAGTTGTGGCCAGACACATCAATCAACTCAACAATATTTCAAAAGGCAGTCTAAAAATGTTTGTAATTCAACATTACCTGTGAGCAATAGAGGTATGATTTGGGGGCAGAAGAAACACTCAGCATATCCTCAGACTCATCTTTTTTTAAATGGTACATTTAATATATTGTGGCTCAGCTCTTACACCTAAGAGAGATTTCAGAACTGTGCTGAAATATTCAAGGATGGAGCCCTGGCTCAAAGGAAGCCTTTCCACATTTGCAGGAGACTTTTGCTTTAGCAGTAGGCAAGTGGAGGGCTAACTGTGTCTCCATTTTCTCACAGCCCCATAAGAGTGTGCCACTTGCAGGGAACAAAAGGCATTGGCAAATATTCATAATCTACAAAGACCAAGGCATGCCTGTCAGCCTGTTGCCAGTGCCTTACCTGGACCAGTTGGTTGCGCGATCACTAGCAAATGAAGGTCAGAGAACTCATGTACCTTAAATCATTTTCTAGAAGAGAGGATTTTCACAAGTGCAGCTTTCCTCGTTGCTCTGAATGTGCTGAAACTCTTTCTTCCTTTGTACAATTGTCTCACTCTATCAGTGGTCAGCAGGAGGAAGTAATGCTTGCTTATATAATGGAATTAAATAGCACCAGATAATATTATAATTCTGAAGGGTCCTGGTAGGAGTGATACTGCCCATGTACATGGCAAACAAAAATTAGCATTTGTGAACCAATTTATAATACATTGCATATTACTTCAAGAGGATCTTGGGTAACCCAAAAAAGGATGGGCTTCAAAAATATCTTCCTGGAATTCTTTAACAGAAGGTCAGGGGGCAGGGGAAGAGATCAGCTGCCAAAATCAATTTCTCTTAAAATCAAGCATTTATTACTGTGTTCCCGGAAGTTAATATGGCTATCTTAATGAGCTGAAAGGAAAGCTTCCTTCTATTTTCTTCTCAGAGAAATTCTGGTCTCTCTTTCCCAGTCATGACCTATTTTTTTGCAAGAGTTCTTGCCAATAGGCTGTAAAATGTGTTGTCCCAAAAGAAAACCATGATCAAAACATGCACTATTTATAGTCCCCATGCCTTAAGCTTCTTGCAATATGTTTCCTGTTCAGACAGACCACTAGTCACCAGAAAGCGTCTCAAGCAGTATAACTAGTCACTTCCTGATCTCTGTGACAAGAAGGATCCCAAGCTAATTGGACTCAGATGATTGGCCACATAAGTGGCTTTGTCCCACATGCCTCTGCGTACGGTGGTAGGAGGCAATTAGAGAAGTTAAGCTTCAAACTGAAAGGGTGGGGCTGCAGCAGAACAAGGAAAACATGCTTCCTTCTACAGATCTGGAAACCAGCTTAAAACAGTATACACAGTACAGCAGGCCTGGGGAATCTCAGGCCAAGGAACTGAGATTCAAGTAATCTCTATCTTGCCCTCAATGATCTCCTCAAACAAGGCCCCCATCCCCAGGCTACAGCCCTCACTTGCACCTGCTTAGTGCTTTCTTGAGTGTTTTAGCCTGGCTGGAATGTGTCCTGCAACTTTGGTCCTACCTCTTGCTGGCTTTTCTGGATGGAGGATGCAGAGTGTTAACCTCTGGCTTTTACATGATTGGAAGGTGGCCTACTTTACAAAGGGAGGGGTCACACCGGTTTGCCTCCGGTCCAACCCACAAGGAAACATGGAACTCAGACTGAAAAGGGTTCACCATATATAGCATTTTCCTACTCGTGTTTGTTGTAGTTCTCATAGATGGTTCTAGTTCAGGGTTGGTAACCTGCAAACTGAATCCAACCTCCCTGGCCCCCCCACCCCATCTTTTAAAAAATACAAAAAACCACAACATTTTACTGCTCCTGTGGGTCTCCCACTATGATGCCACTCCATTTTCCATTAATTTTTCCCTACTATATATAATCTAATCTAAACTAAACTAAATCATCTATCTATCTACCTACCTACCTATCTATCTATCTATCTATCTATCTGATGCTTCCATAGGTTCCCTTTGTAACATCAAAAGATTTTTCCGCTTAACCTATACAGTCCAACTTGTGAGCATAAATTTTTTCTTTTGGAACTAATTCCTCTGTGTAAACAACATGTATTGTGGTTATGGACTGTAGAATTTCACACAGGAGGTGAGCATGTGACGGCCTTCTTGTTTTTATTGGCCTAGTTTGCACTTTGCTCACAGCAAACAATTGTGGGAAGATTCCACCACAGGCACAGATCATGACTGGATGTTACAGAAAGGCACTTCAGAAGGATACCATTACTGTTGTGTTGAAGGCCACTGAGATGCACTTCCCCTGTCCACAACAACGAGCAGAGCTGCCACAGTCCCAAAACATGTGCAGAAACTAGAAAAAAACAGATCCAATCAGTAAGGAGAAAATAGATGGTTCACAAAAGTGTTCATTCCGCCTTAACTATGAATATATTTCAAACCTTCTGAAGTCCAGTTCTAATCTGAGGTTCTGACTGTCAGTTCTGCATCTTGCCTCAGAAGTACCTTCCTCCATAATCAGATGCAGATTATGAGGTGAAAGGAATTATGTGAAATATTATCTTATTTAGCTTTCTTTGCAGATATGCAATTTCTGCTTCATAAGCAGGAAGGAGCAAGGCATAAATGCTATAATCATTTGCAGTTTGCAGACTAAGGGCCTGCTCAGCAGAGAGTATTTTAGTGATGCAGCATTTAGATCAGATTCTATCTATTTATGTTTCCAGTATATTTCCTGTTAAGTTGTGGGTGAACATATCAGACGACACAGTGATTCTTCAAACAGCTCTTGTTTATTCACAGGCCAGAAGAAAACTGAAGGGTTAAGCCAGCCTGCTTATATAGAGCTCTACTGCAACACAACAGTAACAACTTTCTGTAACTATCCAATCATTGAACGTCACTTTCAATTCCTTATTTGCATATGTGGACCTGAGTGGAAACTATCTACAGTATCCCCCTGCTGGCCCAGGGTGAGAACTTCAGTATATAACATTTCCCTCGTAGAACACACAAGGATTGTTCATTCAACCATATACTGAGGACTTTCATTTGAGCCAGTGGGGGAAAAGACTTGAACTCTGGCTTCAAAACTATGAGCCATGCCTTCAAATCAATTCACATGCTACAATTTAAACTTGGTTAAATCTGGTTTGAGGCTCTCAGGATCAGACTTACCTTGGCATCATACATACCAAGGCAACAGCCACATCACGACAGCCTCCTCAGCATGAATATTCTGAAGCTTTTTAGTTCAGTAAGCCAGTGCTCAATGCTTCATCACACTTTAGCATAAACAAGAAATGAACATGGAGCAACTGGGTTTCAATTTGGGACATAACCTCTACCCTTCATCTCAGACACTCTGTAGTGTCACTAAGTGGTTTAGTCACTAGGTGGCATTGGACTTAGATGGATTTGGATGGAGTCAGGCATTTCCAGTTACTAGTCTTTTCCTAACTCACTTCCTGGCTGGTGTGCCCTCTAAGGGTCAAATAAGGCATTACACTCAATGTGTAATGTACAGTGGTACCTTGGGTTACATACGCTTCAGGTTACACACTCCGCTAAGCCAGAAATAGTGCTTCGGATTAAGAACTTTGCTTCAGGATGAGAACAGAAATCATGCTCCAGTGGCACGGCAGCAGCAGGAGGCCCCATTAGCTAAAGTGGTGCTTCAGGTTAAGAACAGTTTCAGGTTAAGAACGGACCTCCGGAACAAATTAAGTACGTAACCAGAGGTACCACTATACAGCTAAGTCTTATTTTACTCCCACTTCATTTTAGCCTCAAGATCCTCCAGTGTCAGTGCACCATGAAGGAAGCTTATCCTTCCATTCCCTAGCTCTTTTGGGGCAAGGTCTCACTGGACAGCTTACTAAAGAAAATTCTAAGCACAAATTATTATTATCAGTATCCTCATTATATTAATATCCTGCATTTTTCCCTGATGGGACTCAAGGTAGCTGACAGATAAAACAAAAATTGCTAAAAACATAGAAAAAATAATAATTAAAAAATGATTAAGCATTAACAGAATCAAAACTTTATGCACTTATAAAATCTATTTAAAACATACAAATAACTACAAAAAAACAGCACAACACCAGCCCTTTCATTAAAAGCAATCAATTCCCCAAAGCCTGTTGCAACAAGGTTTTCATCTGGCGGCAGAAGGACAACGAGGAGTGGAACTAGTCTAGTTTCTCAACAGAGGCAGTTCCAGGGTCTGGGAGCAGATTTTTCAAAAGAAAAATCAATTGAACAAACATATAGACATACTGTATAAATAAACCAACATATAAAAAGCCTGTAACCAGATTAATGTGTGTGGGGTGGCTGTAATCTAGAATATGGTTTCTGGAGGCACAGGCTTGGATTTAGCACTGGAATTATAAAGCCTAAAGCTAAACTAGATGGGAAGCAATTGGCTACATCTGTTTAGCCCCAGGGCATGGTCTGAAGGCTCATGATACAGTGAACTTGCTGAAGTCATGCAGGTCTGAGTTTGAGCAATGCCTGGGAGACTGCTTGGCAATCCTTAGTATACTGCCTTGAATTACAACATGGTATTCTAAAGGATTTGAAGGTCTGCATCTATGCATTTGAAAGTTCCATTGGTGGCTTTCTTTTTGACTATGCATTTAGGGGAGAGGGCTGGTAAGTGTAAAGTTTGATTGTGTATTGTTTCTACTGCATTTTGTTGCCCTTGTTGGTGAATTTCGGTCAATCTGGCCTGTAGTTTCGTCAATTTACTGAGTATGTTTATTTGTTCTTTGTCTGGTAGCTTGGTAAAGTTACTCAGCAGATCTACTTCTTCTGGGACTGTCCAGTCTATTGTATCAAGGGCGAGGCTGTTATTTGATGCTACAGTCGCTTGGTTTGAGAGCTTGGATTTTTCTTGTGTGATTTCCCGGGTAGCTGGCTGCGGTTTCTCCCATCTACTGGGTTCTTCCACGGGAGTAGGGCAGATGTCGGCTTCTGGTAGAATGGCCTTATTCATCTTGTTCTGTCTTTTAGATGCAATCAATGGTCTGAGTGATATATCTTCAAAGTGTCGACGCGGAATAATTCCTTTCTGGGCTAAATAAGCCTTTACCCTTAGGATTTTGGTTGGAATTCTATGACTACCAAATTTTAGTAGTACTTTTTTGGAATGTCCATCGTTAGTGAGCCTCTTGACTGCTTTTAGGTCGATGCTTCCACCCTCAAGGCCTAGGAGCAGATTTAGATGGTGTCTGGCCCAGAAGGATGACTCCCAGTAAGGTAGGGGCCCTCTATATGGAAAAATGTGGAGAACAATCTCGCATGGCCTCAGTATCAGGTTGACTGAGTGAGGGGGGCTTCCTCTGGTTTTTGGTTGGTTTAGAGGTATAAATTTGTATTTGTTCTGTTTGTCTCCAGGGCTTATTAAGGATGGCAAAAAGGGAGTAAGTTGCCTCCTTTCATCTGGGTTATCCAGCTTCTTGGAGATGTTTTGTAATTGTTCAAAGATTTTTTGAACTGTTTGAGCAGTCATTAGGCAGCATTCCTCCAGCAGCTCCACCTTTCTATCAATTAGCACTTGTGCCTCGATTATGGGAGTAGTAGCCTTGTCCTCATTTATTCCTAGGGATATCTCTCTTTCATTGCCCATTGTACAGTATCCCACGTCAACGCGTGCTGTCCCCTCTTTTGGGTGGTCTGGAACCCCAGCAAGGTGAATGTGTGGGATTCTGCCTATCCGACGTCGACCAAAGGGTAACGGCGGGGGTAGCCGAGTTTTTGGCAGCAGTCCTCCAAGGAGCAGGTTAACAACGAAAACCACTGATTTTATATGTATATATATATATATATGTATGTAGCCAACTGCTGCCTTTTATATATATTTCAAAGCTTTTATATGTTATTTCCTCTTTTATGGTTTTATTTGCACAATGCCTAATAAAGGTTTGATAAGTAAGTAGTACAACATGGTAGAAAGGCAGGATATAAATCTGTGGGGGTTTTTTTGTCCTTTTTCTTTTTTAAAAAAATTATTTTTGCATTTTCTATTTTATATATACAAGCAAAATCAAAACATAAACATATAATCCCCTTTGACTTCCTCCCCCACCCCATTGTGGGTCTTAATATAATGATTTCCCCCTCTGTGTCTCTTTCATAACTCATAAATTCTTTATCATTCCATAGTTCAAATTTTTACAAGTTTTCTGTCAATCCTACCAATGTGTATAATTGTTTACAATACAGTGGTGCCCCGCAAGACGAATGCCTCGCAAGACGGAAAACCCGCTAGACGAAAGGGTTTTCCGTTTTTGAGCTGCTTTGCAAGATGAATTTCCCTATGGGCTTGCTTCGCAAGACGAAAACGTCTTGCGAGTGTTCCGATTTTTTTTCGCTTCCCCCCACTTTTTCTAAGCCGCTAAGCCGCTAATAGCCTTTTAGCCGCTAAGCCGCTAAGCCTTTAATAGCCGCTAATCTGCCAAACCGCTAATAGCGCTAATCCGCTAAGCTGCTAATAGGGTTGCTTCGCAAGACAAAAAAACCGCTAGATGAAGAGACTCGTGGAACAGATTCTTTTTGTCTTGTGAGGCACCACTGTAGTTTTTCAAATAGATTATAAACTTCCCCCAGTTTCATAAACCAGTTTCCTTATAACATGATTTAAACTTTATGAACTTTAACCTAGCCATACCACAAATGGGCGTGCCAACCAAATCTGTTATCATCCTTCAAGATCTAATATGAAAGCATTTTCCAACAATATCCATTCCTTTAACCAGCAAAGACCAGACACCTCAAAATATAATGTCAAAACTGGTAAGGAAAATCTTTCTTTGGCATCTTTCAATAATTTATACTTTATTATTAGTTTCTTTCCCTGCCAGATAACTCTAGGGATATCTAGGGCAGTGTTTCCCAACCGGTGTTCCGCGGCACACTAGTGTGCCGTGAGACGTCGGCTGGTGTGCCGTGGGAGGGAGGTGGGCGAGGCGGGCGGTGAGAGGCGGCGGCGGCGAGGATCCGTGTCGAGCCGGGGGCGGCTCCGCGGTGGTGGTGCCGAGCGGCGGGGCAGCGCGTGCAAAAGGGAGGAGCGCGAGACAGCGGAGGAGGAGGAGGCCGGCATGTCCGGGCAGCAGCAGCAACAACAGCAGCAGCAACTCCCGCCGCCGCCCCCTCCTCCGCCCGCTATCGCCGCCACCACCACAACAGCCGCCGCCGCCTCAGCTGCCGCCGTCCCTCAGTCCCTCGCTCTGCTGCCTCCTCCCCCCCCACCCCCAAAGCTTGGAGGTTCCCCGGCAAGGGGGAGGGAAAAAAATTAAAAACTTTCATTTCGTGCGTCCCTCCCGGCGTGACGCTGCGCGCTGACGTCACGGGGCTGTAATGGTGGTGTGCCGCGAGATTTTTTTCATTAAACAGGTGTGCCGTTGCCCAAAAAAGGTTGGGAAACACTGATCTAGGGATATCTTTCTGCCATCCTTTAAAGTATATTGTATTGCTGATCGCTGGTATTGTTTGAAACAGAAATAACATTTTTGGTAGCACATTCATTTTTATCACATCTATCCTCCCCATAAGCGACAAGTTCATCCTTCCCCAAATTTCTGGGCTCTTCTTAACCCCTCTACAAGCTTTCATATAATTGTCTTTTAAAATGTTTATATTCCTTGGAGTTAACCATACTCCCAAATATTTAATTTTATTTTCAATCATTAACCCTGTTGATAATTGTAGATCATTTTTATGTTGTCATTCATATTTTCCACCATAATTTTTATCTGCTACCTCTCCAAATTCCGAAATTTGTTCTAAAACCCTTGGTACTCTGACCATGGGTTCCTCTACTGATATCACCACATCATCTGCAAATGCCTTAAGTTTATATGCTCTCTGCCCCCATTGCCGAAAAGAGGTTGCATTGAAAAGTTATGAAAGGGTTGTGAGATCTTAGGGGTTTTTCTTTTTAGCTTTCAAGGTGGGGAGGAGGCATTTGTGTTTGTCCTTTCTTCCATTGTACACATAATCTTTCTGATGATCTGCATTCTGCAGCCTTCCCGGGTGCCAGATGGGGAGGGGGAGGTGTCAGAAGCTGGTAACAGGGTTTACTGAGCAGGAAGAGTCTGTGGCAGAGAGCAGGCCAGAATCAGAGGCAGAAGAGGAGGCTGAAGAGAAGGGGGCCAAGAGACAGAAGATCAGGCAAGATGCTGAATAATGGGACAAATTCACAAGAACTACAAAATCCTGTTCTCTAAGCCAAAAACTGTTTGATAAATCAAAGTGGCCACATTCCTCCTGAAGTCACTTATTACCCAACAACAGCTAAGTGGATTCCAAACTGCAGTCAGTATTGTCTAGATGATGCCGACAGACTGATAAATGTTCACCCTGGAGCATAAATGGACTGACCCTTTACCCACAATAGCAGCTCTCAGTCACTTACTCCTCAGAACCTACCTTCTTCCGTGTAGCCTTTGTTTTAATCCCCTCAGTCTCCACTGAAACCAAGTTTTAAGTATGTGTAAGCTGTACTTAAGTGCACACTGATTTTCTCACATCTGCCTCTGTTTCCCCATTCCTTGTCCTGGATAATGCCCTGTGAATATGGATTAAGAACCCAGCACTGGAAACGCAGTGAGGTCACAGCAGACGGGAGTGTGAACACAACCTTAGTTTCAGTATCGGCTGTGGAAAATATGAAGTAATAAATGAAGAACAAGCATGAGCAGACTACATTTTTTCTGACCACTGAGTAACCACAAGCTGCTTCCCACCCCCCACTCTGCCACACACACATTTAGTACAAAGGGGAAGAATTTCCAGGTCGGAAGGAATGACTCCCAGACAGGGACCTGTCATTTTTAAAATTAAACACTGCCTACGACTTATGACTGTATCACTAAGCTTGCCAGCCCCTGACTCAAGGAGACAACACTTGTTACTTTAACAGCTTCAAGGCAGCAAGATATTATTAAGGAGCGATGACTCCCACTCTGGTGCGGCAACAACCCCTTCTATTGCCTTTTCTTCATACCACCCATGACAACTTTCTGCTTTGCTAACACTTTTCAGAATCCTACTCTAGTCATAGGCGTGCAATGAAAGAAACAGAAATACAACAATAACAACTTTTAGTATATGGCTTGATAAAAAGAGCAATACTGCCTTGACTGTGGGATCACTTGTTCAGATTTAATGGCAAACCATGATTTGACACTATCAATCAGTACGGTAAGTTTATTGTACTATCCAAAGGCCACGACAGTCTCATTATAATTTGTCAGACTACAAGCCATAATGTGAAACAAATACCAACAATATACCAACAATAATATAAAGAAAGAGAAATCATAAATATTATCAGCTAGATCAAACCTAGCTCAGCTTCAGATTAAACCACCAAGGCTCCACTATGTAAATCTGCACTTGCTCACACTTAATTAGTTACTTCCCTAGTTGTAGAAAACCATGGTTTGCTGTTACATCTGAACCAACAAGTTACAGTTTGTGTCCTCAGCTCCCTTGTAAGTAAGGGTGGGATATATAAATTTAATAAATAATATAAATAATACATTGTGCAAGCCAGAATTGCAAATCAGGGTTTGATCCTGGTGTGCAAGGCAAGTGCAAACCATAGTCTGCTGTTCCAGATGCAATTGCAAAGGATTGCTTGATGCTAAAGGTATTACATCAGAAGGTGGGTGTGAGCAGAAGATTCCTTCCCATAGCACCAAACAGGAGCTTGGCTTTATTTGTGAATTGACCACGTGAAGTGATCGTGTTCTCGTTCCTCCTCAGACTGCAGGTCTTGTATTCACATAGTCAGTAGGGTGGCTAGATGCAATGGAAGTCTTGCATTCCTGTATCTTTAATAATTGCACAGAAGAGATTTCGGCAAGTCTGGAGATTTCATCATCTCTTCATTACAAAACACACCTTCCAAGCACTACTGCTTCCTACACAGTCACCAGAGGCTTAGGAGCTCTCGCCTCTTTTGCATTTGGGTCATCCTCATAGTCAATGGAATCTGGCTCAAATACTGCCTGCATGCCACTGATTCAATTCATGTACACAAGGGGATGTTGAGAGGCAGCAAACAGCACAGTAGAGAAGAGTAATTTCTTCCTGGCCATCAGTGTATGCATAGCAAATGCCATTGGGATAGGCTCTCCTCCAAGAAGGAAAGAAGAGTACATTGCAGGTGCCGTTCCACCCTGGAGTCCTCTTGCAAAAACAAAGTCTTATAACTGTACCTATGTGAGTCTACTGTGGAAGGAGAAATCTTTTGCAATCACAAACACTCCAATAACATTATCATGTGGATATTAGACAAACAGTGACCATAACCCAAGTAGCTCAAGACATTTTTTTACTTTAAATATTCTCTTTTATTGGATTTGGGTAAATGCCAAAGTGTAAGTGCCCCGGGCCTCACTCTGGAAACCAAAAGGAGGGAGGTTCGCCTTTTACTTCTTTGTTAAAAGCCCTAATAATAAACAAGGTGGAATAATTGAAAGAGCTATACAAACGTTAGCTTTTTTAACTGTGTTAGAAAATAAGGATTTGGGTAGGTATGTGAGCTAATCACATTGTAATTAAACCATTCAACAATGCACCTTTTTGTTCAGCGTGCAGGCTCAAAGCCAGGCATGGAGGAGTACACACAGAGAGAGAATGCAAGAAGGAGGGAAATGTTCAGAGAGCTTAATGTAGGTAGCTTCAGCTTTAAGGACCAGCTCCATCAGTCAGCATTCTGGAGAAGGAGTGGGCAGAAGGTAGATCTGGAGAGCTGCTGAGAGATATCTGGGCGATTTCAAACAGTTTGCCAAGAAATTCTAACTCAACGTGATGCCAATCCAGCATATCTCTGAATGCTGGGTGTGGGTTTTTTACCTCCATACAATATCATTTAATTTTATTTTTTCTGTGGATGACCCTTTCAGGATAGAGTTGAATGCCTTATTATGCAACACATTTATCTTTATCTCAGCCACAAGGTCATGTGCTAATATTTACAGATGTGGCAATACTGTAATAAACTTTGTGTGGGTAACCATTTAATAAGGCACTGCAATGAACCAGCTTCCTGGAAATAATGGTCATGCCTTATACAAAAAAATGTCTGAAATGAAAAGGGCAGATTCCAGTATTATTCCACAAATGGCAAAAATAAATAAATACTAATGTTTGAAATATGGTGCTCAGATTAGTAAGATCTCAAATAATGTTCAGAATGAGACAGGACATAAGTAGCTGCGGCAAATATTCCAAATAAAGGAAGATTAAAAAATCACTAAATTTAGCAAGATTATATTTAGCAGTCTTGAGTGCCGTAAATATTTCAGCCCCTCCATAATGAGCAATAAAATCTCTTCTAGCAAGAGACACACAGAGCATCAAAATAAACTGTTGGTTGCTGATAAAAAAACAATCACAAGCACAATTGCCCTCTTTCCATAAAGGAATATGCAGTTATGAAGGTTTACATGGCATTTTCACCAGCATATTTGAATAGCCAGGGAACTGAAATTGGTTCCTCTCTAACTACAACATGGACTACATTCAGTAATTCTACTGCTAGAGTCCTAGTGATGCACATTGGCAGGAAATCGGCGCACATTCATTCTAATGATGCAGAAGGCAATAAAGACAAACACATTTGAAAAACACACATGGCTCTCGCTCTCCTTTCTGAAAGCTCCTAACAATACTGTTCTCCACTTTTGATGCTTCCTTTCCCCCCAAACATTCACTGCTTTCTGTAGTTCAAATTTGTACAAACCCCTGAAATACTTTTCCTTTCATAGTCCTGGTGTGGGCTTCCACCTATGGACAGCTGTTAGATTGGTTGGTTCAAAGAGCAAGGCCTTTAGCAGTGACACCACTATTATTGATACAGTGATTAGTATGATCAGTTGCAGCCACCCAGTGAGGACATCCTGGCCTGTGAGGGACTGATGCTTAGCTCCTTCAACAGCCAGGAGATTCAGCTGCAGAAAGGAATTTGTTTGGAAACTGTAAAAGAAAAAGAGTGGGGACTTCCATACATTCTTAGTCTGCTGTAGTGACTATTGTATTGCCATCTATTTTTATGGTTGTTTGAATATATACTGTAAGCCACCTCAAGAACGTGGTGGGGTATAAATGCTCCTAAATCAATCAATCTATAATTACATTTCTTTCCTGCCCTTCGCCTCAAGAAGGAATTCTCTCTCCAAGAAGGTATGCAGGATGTGTAATGATTCAGCAAGCACGTGGATTTGGTTAGTGGGTTTTTAATCATGCTATGGATGTTACTGTGAGATCTCTCTGTTCCAGCTATTTTTTGTTATGCTATATTATCACCTGAGGGCTAATACCATTTTATCTGTTGTTTTTAGTGACACTGTTGTTTTAAAATGTGTTTATATATTCTAAGATGCCTTGAAGGCTCTTCTGGACCATGTTGACAAGGTAAAAATATTTAAAGCATCCATGAAATAAATATTGTTATTTACAACTGAAGGGGAAACCCTCAGAAGGAATTTCAGTTTCCTCATCTACAAGTAATCTATTTGGGTAGCTTTATTTGAACTGAGGGATTAGGTGTACCGACTAGGAAAATCACTTACATAAAACAAGAGAAGGTATACCAGCAGACATTTCACAGGACCAGGCCTTCAGGGAATGTGTAGGCACTTATGGTACTGTATTTTCACAGCTAGTCTCATTCATGGCAGGTGGATTAAGCACAGTATGTGAAGTTAGTGAGTCAGTCAAAGGGAGAAAACCACTAAGCCTTTGGAGTAAGGATTACTGGCAGCTGTGCCTGGGGTTTTGCTGTGTAAAAATAATGAATTAAAACAAAGGGAAGGAGCCTGCAGCATTATTGGTGTAAGTTGGCACCACTCAGTTGACTTATGAAATGTACAAGCAGAATCTGAATCGATGAGCCATCTTAGATTAATTGTAGAAATTGTTGGTGCTAGCTGAGAAGTGCTAGTGACTACTCTGTCCTTTCTCCTTTAGCTGGGGTCTGGAGTCGGACTTTGCATAGCAATGCAGCAAGAAGAAAGTGATAAGACACTGGATCTTTGAAAGAGGATATAGAAACAATGGTCTTTCCAAATATATGCTTTAAAAATTCCCACAAATTGTGTCTTCTTCTACATCTTTGTTTGATAGCCTACCCTAAACTATACTGTTTTTTAGGAGAGGGGAGTCCTGGTATCTGGGAGCCAAATGAATCAGTGTAGACATAGTGAGTTGTAAAGGCATGAACTGATGTCATCAGATGCTGGCTTGCTAGAGACTTCAATAAAGTGCTACATTGACAATTGACATAGAAGCATCTGTACCAAGTGTGGGGTAACCAGCCTCATATAACCACCATGGTTACCGTAAGTCTAATTAATGCATGAAGGGGTTAAAGCCATAAAGTAAGCTGTCCTGCCAGGCTTAGCTCACCTTGGGAGGGATTAGGTAATCAAGCCTTTGTTCCCCATCTGTCTACCTGATGAACTCAGTGTGTGAATAGGCTAAGGACTCAGCTATACAGCTGCAATTAAAATGTTTTAAATGCATTATACAAATGCGACACTAGATGGTGATTGTGAGCTATGGCAAATTCAATATCCTCTTCAAAACTTTTTTTTTAAAAAAAGCATTTTCAGAACACTTTTAATATGTGTCTAGATTCCACCTAAGATGCTTACTCCAGCTTAGCCGCATGCCTCTCACAAGCCACTCTTTAATTCCTATATCAATAAGTTAAGAATTTTCACTTCTGTAGCTAAGTGATGTTTTGCTGCCTGTGCAACTTTTTCTGAATGTTGTATGGGAAAGCACGTGAATCTGACCTTTGGAAAGTTTGTAAGTGAACAATTTTTAGCTTACCAAATTTGTGGTCTCTTTCTACGCTAGGAAAAGAAGGGAACTTTAGAAGTAAGTTAGAAGGGCATATTTTAAAGTTCCAGCAGTCTATATTTCCATGCTTTACTTTGCTGCATGTTTTGTGATTTTTGTGTGTGATTAAATCCTCTTCTGGGGTTCTCTCACCAAAGAGTACTTGCCCCAAACCTGGATTTTGGCATCCAGGAAGTCTCTTTTCCATATACCTATTTTGCCCTTGCAATTAACACCACATGGATCAAAACTGCTGTCCATCCACTCACCCATCCCCACCCACCCACCACTAACATCTAGGTAGTAGTGGCTTGAATGTGCATGGAGTAACTGTCCTCCCTCCCTGGCCATAGCTCAGCAGTAGTGGTAGCCAAGAACAAAAGCAAACACTGAAGAAAAGGAATGGCAACCTATTATTAGTTTGGGTGTGACCCACCAGTTGAAGACCAATAAAATAAAGACCATAATACCAAATCCAGGATAGTCTGCCTCTTCTGCATCTAGACCAGCACTGTGTGCAGAAATTGTTTGTGTGGGTGTTGCTGTGTATGTGTGCTGCCAAGGGCGTTGGGGTGAGGGGAAAAATCTGGCTAAATTTGTGCATGCCTCTCTATCATGATGTGGATCCCCAATAACTCCACTTCTTACAATATTGTCATTTGAAGCAGAAGCTAATAAAAAATATTTACAGGGTCCCACACTCCACAGCATTGTGCAATGGCTGAAACAGAATGACTGTGCCTCTCCCTGCCCCAAGTACATTATTAACGTATAAACACAGTGGCAGCTACTGGAGCCATTATAAACCACCAGAGTGATGTTTGTGCAAAGAGTAGGTAAGTAATAACACATGCTGCCCCACTTGCTTCGGTTGCTTAAGAAACACTGCGTGCTTTGAAGAAATAGTTTATTTAAGTCGCTTATAAAACAGCAACTTCCTTTACTATTAAAGGCTTACCCAATAATTCATCTGACTTAAAGAGATTTCAGATCAAGCCTTGATAGAACCTTGAAGCTTGTACTCACAGCGACGTACTCTGCCTCTCCTAATCCCTAACATTATTCAACTGTGTTTTTCTGTCCACACATCACATGTGTTTGATCAAAGAGGAAGTCAGTATCTCTTTTTAAAAGTGCAGACCAACAATTCGCAAATTGTATATTGCAGAAGAACTGCTACTGTGGCATAATGTTTCCAAGCTCACACCTCTTCCTATTCATACATTTTATGTTAGCCTACATGCCACATGGGGACATGGGTGGCGCTGTGGGTTAAACCACAGAGCCTAGGACTTGCCGATCAGAAGGTCGGCAGTTCGAATCCCCGCGACGGGGTGAGCTCCCGTTGCTCGGTCCCAGCTCCTGCCAACCTAGCAGTTTGAAAGCACATCAAAGTGCAAGTAGATAAAGATGTACCGCTCCGGCGGGAAGGTAAACGGTGTTTCCGTGCATTGCTCTGGTTCGCCAGAAGCGGCTTAGTCATGCTGGCCACATGACGTGGAAGCTGTCTGCGGACAAATGCCGGCTGCCTTGGCCTATAGAGCAAGATGAGCGCGCAACCCCAGAGTCGGTCACAACTGGACCTAATGGTCAGGGGTCCCTTTACCTTTTTACATGCCACATGTCACTGTGAAAGTGTGTTATTTCAAGATCTTGGGCCCAGAGTTGTGGTGCACCAGTTGTGGGAATGTTTCACTGAATAGCAGGGGGAATTAGCAAAGTATCACTGATTCACAATTTGGGTGAAACAGAATTCTGTTTTAGTATTACAAAGCACCAACATGACGATAGTGGATAAAATGGCTTTGTGGGGTCAAGCTACCAAAATGGTAAGCACAGATTTCATAAACATCACCCTTCCTAGTCCAACAGCCTATATTTCCTTAAGTCTGTGTATGTAAAGACAGGCAGAGGTGGTTAAAATTTTCTCAACTTTCACTCAAATATGTTTCTGCAGTACAAAAGAAAATGCTGTATTGTTTATAGGATGTTTCCAGAATACAAAGATCCTAAACTGGAGAAGGTTGCTGCCAGTTCTTGCTTGCAAAGAGGATCCTGTGCCTGGCAGGAAGTCTGGATGAAAGCAAATGGCTTCCTTTGATTAAAAAAGAGGGGGGAAAGCAGCAACAGTGGACCTAATGGAAAATGAACTGGTAGCAAAACCAGAGGAAAGATCACACCTGTCATCCAGCAAAGGCTTTGCAGAATAGGTGTCTGTTGAAGGATTTTTAGAGGATGAGACTGTGGAGTTGGCTTGGGAAATAAAAGAGGGAAAGGATATTCAAGGTAAAGGAAACAGACTGTCAGGAAGCTCAAAAATGGAGCTGGCAGGGTGGGGAAGCAGGATGGGGTGGGGGAGACTTATGGCACACACACTTCCATGAAATGGACAGGATGAGACAGGAGGAAATAGATTCACATAGTAATTCCCACCCCTGTTTTTGTCATCCCACCATGCTGGGATTGTAGGCTAATGCAAATCAAGCATATTTACCATGCCTACATTTTCTGAATGTATGGAGGGGTGAACTTGTGTGGCTTCTACTGGTATGAGTGGGGTCAGTGCCATAACACATGGGCACAGGTGTTATTAAACATGCAATCTGTGGGAACTAGGTGTTTTCTTTAAAGGTTGGGGGATTTCAAATCCACTTTTCCAGAAACGTCTGTTTTATTTCCTTCAATCTTATAATGCTGTCAGAAGCATTGGGCAGTAAATTAGTATAAATAACCAGAGGGGGCAAAACTAATAGAAATGAAATGTTAAGCAACTATAAAAGAAATATAAATATATAAATACTAAGATTTCTGAGCAAATCAGCAGCAGGTCAAATAGCTGGGCTTCAGAAATGGACATCTTAGGTTGCACACTTGTGTTCTTGTACGCATTAACACGCACACAGAAGAGCTTGTCTGATACATAGCATCCCAAACCTTGAATGCACAGCTGTGGTTTTATAGTGGAGGATGTGTTGAGTCTGACTCATGCCAAATCAGCAGTCTAACATGAGTCAGTAGAAGTCAATTGGGTTCATTGTTCTCTGACCAAAGAAGGACTAAAGCTAGAAACTCTCCAAAAAAGTAGAACATGGCATGTCAACTGCTTTTGGTTTGGGGTTAAAAATGGGGATTTTTGCTGACCTGACAGGTTTTCTGGTATGACTTCACTTTTTAACACAGAATGCAAGGACACAGGAAGCTGTCTTATACCGAGTCCCTCTTGCTCAGGTTTTCTGGATACTGAATGATGGGAACAAGGTAAATGGCTGGAAGGGAATTTCAGATGGGGTCCTTTCCAGCCCTCTTCCTCAAGATGCCAAGGATTGAACGTGGGACTTCTAGCATACAAAGATGAACTGTGGTCCTTCTCCAGTCTACAGCTTCTTAGTGATTCTGTATTCTGGCAAGGCATCCCCAAATTTCTAGGGTTGCTGATGAACAGAGTCTTAAATCAACCATAAACTCCATATTTTGAGATTAGATAGCACCTTTTATTTTGAAGTCTTTAATTTTGTCTATGGTTTAAACATTTCTTTAAAAACTTTGAGTAGCGAGGTTGGAGGGTAGTGGAGATACTACAAATGGATTATTTTGTAATATAGAATCGAATAGCATTATATTCATGTCATTATATTCAAGGCAAAAATGCAAAACTAGATCTTGTTTGTTCGTTTAAAAAAAGCTTGTTTCTCTGTCTTGCCAATTTGCATGCATGATTACAATATACAGAACAGACCTAAAAGGCACCAACAATTTAAGCAAAATCCCCTTTACTGCATCTTGTTTTTTCTCTTTCTGGTCTAGATTTGTGATTTTTATTCTAATAATCTTTTGTAACCTGCTTTGAGCACTTCTTGGGGCTACAAAGCATTATAACAAACAAACAAATCTTAAAAGTTACATCGAAGATACACATGTTTGCTTATCTTATTCCAAGAACCACCAACTCTATCGACTGCAAAGATAGCTCACACTCTTTGCATAAGAGATTAAAACCTTTTTATAGGTTGCGGTGCTGTGGGGCTAGTAAATCTGAGGTTATGAAACACAAACTATTTCACAGCAACATGTGCCTGCTATCCTAAAGTCGCTTCAGCAGCAAATTCACATCTAAAAATGTCTTCTGCATGTGTATATATTGATTTCACAGCTGCTTCACAAGCAAACCCCTTTTGCTCATTGCAGAGTAGGTGAAAGGGTTTAAGCAGAACTTGGCTTCATACTGTTTCTTGTGGAAACAGAATAGCATGATAAACCAACATTGAGCTATGCTGTGCGTTTTCCCAAACCAAACACAAGCGAAGTATTAGTATTCTGTTATAATTTTAAAAAGAAAAGATTTTTTTAAAGAAAGAAAGAAAGAAAGAAAGAAAGAAAGAAAGAAAGAAAGAAGAGTAGAGAACTGTAACAGGAATATCATTTAACTATTATGCGTGTTTATGTATCTCAGATTTCTGATCCAGTCAAGTGTAGTACAATTCATTTATTTTATACATAAGAACAGCTGCTTAGACAAAATAAGAAATGATAAACCATTTGCTACAGGTGTCAGGGACAGAAAAGTGACTGTGTATGATTTTGCTTGATAAGTTATGGTGCATACACTTTATCCACCATATTTTATACACATCTTTGATGTGAAATCTTACATTAAAGCTGCGTTTATGATGTTTGGCTACCGCATTCTGGTATTTCTTTGGCTCATTTTTTAAACCCACATACTGATATCATATTCTACACAGCTAGCATCCTATTTAAACCAGACCAAAAGTTTGTATACGTACTGTACAGTGCTGGCCCCTCACAATGATATGCTTCCAATCCAACACTCTTGGTGCCTGGTGCTGCAGAAGGAGAAACACATAACCCAGTTTGAATTTAACACCATCCCCATGTCATCCTGCACCGTATACATATATTTAATGTACCCTCTGTTTAGTGAATCCTAACTTCAAACCCATAATTGGAGGGGGGGTTACTGTAGACATGTCACCAACATGATATTTTACCAACCTACATTTTCCTGCTTGTTCTTTGCTGGAAAGGGAGAATGGCAGAGGCTAGTTGAGGAGCTGCAACCCGGAGGCCTGCACAGGGTTGCATATTCCCTTTTGCTGTAGCTTCAGTGCTTCATCCTGCTTGCAGAACTCTTCAGTTCACGTAGGGTGAACTGGCATCGCCATGCCAGAACCCAGGTGTGAGGATGGGCTTCTCACTGCCATGTCCTTTGCCCCCAGGGTCCCAGTGTGATCTGAGGAGGACTCTGCTTCAGGTGGTGCATCTGTCACTCAGCAAAACTTTCTGCGCTCTTCCATCATCCTCCAAGTGTGAGGATGATTTTCCTGCGACCTCTCCAGCTGCACCACCATGCAGGAGCATATGACTGCAGAATAGGTTTCCCAGAAGGGTGAAGCCACTAGATGGTCGAGTCTTAACCATAAGCATTTGCTGATGCATCACCCCAAGCACAACTGTGAAGGCCAACTGGGAGCTGCCTGTCTTGGAGTGGAAGAGGTTCATTAACACTTTCCCAACATAACAGGGTACTAGGAACGGGGAAAGTTTGTGCAGTTGCCCCAGTTCTATCCAAGGTGGACAGCTGCATGTGCAGGCCATATTTGGATTGCATTGAAATGCCTATAAAATAACTATCGGAGGCAGTGAGCAGGATTCTGAAGAACCTGAGCACCCATAGAAGTTGAAGGCAGCCATTTACCGTGTGCTAACACACTGTGGTAAATCATAGACTCATACAGTTGGAAGGGACCCCAACAGTCATCTAGCCCCAAGCCCTGCAATGCAGGAATCTCAACACTTGGTCCCCCATTCAGTTTGATACCATACCAGACCCTGCTTAGCTTTGCAAATATGCTAACGGTTTTATTGCTGCACCACCAGGAGGTATATGGGTAGTCTGTTTGTTCTGCAAAGTGATGATGACAATTTTATCTCACTTCTACAACTTATCAGAAATCTAGAGAAGAGGAAGTGGCAGGACAAAACAGGTGAATATACCAAGTGGCAGTGTGAGCACCATGACAAGTTACCACTTGTTAAGTTTATATTCGCCTTACTGGTGGCAAGAATGTGTAGAGAAGTATAATATTTGATGCTGAGATTTGTTTCTGTTTAATATTTTCTGCATTTTTGTCACTCACATTGCTGTCAGCAGCACTGCAATGAAAAATCAGGCTGGCAATATATAGCTGGAAAGATAAAACAGCATGAAGAGAGCTTCGGAAGGAACCTGATCAGGTGACAATTTTATTGACAAAAATTACTCTGAACGCAAGTCACTTGGCATCTCTCAAGCGATCTAAATAAGCAGGCTTCATCAGTCACCAAGCATCCTGCCACCAGTGAATGTTCCACTGCTCCCCCACTAGCTGGGCATAGGAAGTTGGCAAAAGAAACATGCCCATCTTAGGTCACTGAAATAATATAGTAGGTCTACCCAAGTAAATCACCTTGAGTTGGGTGGTCCTGTGGCGGCAGCACCCTTCAACCTGTTCCACAGGTTTGTTTGCCAGCTGTACTGAACATAGGTACAAGCTGTCTCTGCACACGTACAAGTGTGAAAGAGTGTATCTATATTGATTCATACATCTCAACTGCTTGCATACAAAGGTGTGCACAGATTGTACATGCTTTGGATGTAATGTGTGAACACCTCTGGTAAGTTGTCTACATGAAAACAGACCACTGAGGGCCAGCCAAGACGAGTCTTGCAGCAAATGTCAGCTCAGGGGTCAGCACACTTTTTCAGCAGGGGGCCGGTCCACTGTCCCTCAGACCTTGTGGGGGGCCAGACTAATTTTTTTTGGGGGGGGGGATGAATGAATTCCTATGCCCCACAAATAACCCAGAGATGCATTTTAAATAAAAGCACACATTCTACTCTTGTAAAAATACGCTGATTCCCAGACCGTCCACGGGCTGGATTTAGAAGGCAATTGGGCTGGATCCAGCCCCCGGGCCTTAGTTTGCCAACCCATGTGCTAGCTCTTCTGCCGATTGCTTAGATGGAATGGGGCTGTGCCTGTCTGGAGAAAGAAGGAAGGTAGGAGAAAGCAAAAAGAGGAGTCCCCTCCTTTATCCTTCTGTCCCATCCTCTTTGCCCCCTTTGATATGTCACGGGTTTTTACTTTAAATTTGCTGGATGTCTATAGTGACGCATCTCTGAAGAAACACTTAATGTTTGTGAAAGGAACCCACCCATTATTAAATTCCATGATTGCCAAACCTGTGATCAAAGCTGCTTTTTTGACAAACACAAATGAATTTCAGTGAAGCATAATCCCTGTGGCTGTCTACTGTTTACAGTTCAGGCTCTACTTGATATTTGCTTGTTTAGCCTGCTCAGTCAGTGACATACCCTATAATGTGCTTGGATACTACTGAGGAAAGTGTCAGTGTGCACCAGTGTGATTTCATTAATCCTTGCATATCACTATGGTCCAAGTTGCAAAGTCAGCAGAAACCACCAGGCCCATTGACATCCCACCCTGGCTTCTTGTGTTTGCCTTATGCTTTGCCTATCCTGAAAGCAGGTAATCTAGATGTTCCATCCGACCTGTTTTTCTCACAGCAAAGGGCAGGGATTGCGCAATATATAATGTGATATAACCACCCTGTGGAAAACATTAAGTCAGTGGCAGGCTGCTCACCGGGAGGTGGGGCTGAAATGACCTTTATAAAAATTATCACACCTGTGATCCAGCACCATATGAAAGACAGAATGCCCTCGTGGAGCCACAGTTGATCTCTGATGCAGACAGACAGTCCTTGTCGCTAGCAAGGAGCTCATCCACTCCAAATCACAAATAGCTTTGCTGGAAGCAAGCCTGAAAAGGAAAGCAAAGGCTAGTTCCCTTGCTTTAACCTTTATAAGCAAGTACCAGGAAAATAATTAAAAACTAAAAGCAGAGGCAGTCAGGCTACAAACACTGGCACATGGGACGCAAATGGCAGAAAACACATAATTTCTCCTTCCTTTTCAACACTGGAAAAACGGAGGTGTCTTTTTTGCAGCTAGCAGAACTTAGCAGGAAAAAATGGGCCCCTGGCTTGTTCCAGCAGACTATTCTTACGTTCTCATGTTCTGAACATGCAGATGACTAACTTTTCTCATCTCACAGTCAAAAGTTCTAGGCAGAACATCAGATAACGGAGTATCTGATACAGCAAAAGAAATGCCCAAGAATGCAAAGTATGTATGTGCACTTTTTAAAAAAACAATCCCTTAAAAACATAGCCAACAAACAATAACAACTTAAGAATGTAAGTAACTGTCTTACTGGAATGAACAGGAGTGTTTCTAACATCACCTAGCCAGACACTTCTAAGCACTCACTAGCTGCCAACAAGGCCCAGTTTCCCATTTTATTCATCTCCAGTACCTGGTATTCAGAGACATACCATACTGCTTGGACAAATTCATGGAGGGTGAGGCCATCAATAGCAACTAGCCATGACGGCTATGCTCTGTATCTACAATATGAGGCAGTAATGTTTCTGAATACCAGTTGTTGACAATCACAGCAAGGGAAGGGGCTCTTGGGCTCAGGTCCTGTTTGAGGGTCCTGTTTTCACAGTCATCTGGTAGGAGGTTGAACAAGACGGGCCTTTGGCTGCTCTTGTGTTCTCTGAACAAGAAGGTTCTCTTGGTAGACTTGCCCCCTATTAATCTGTATTTTTTTCAAATGCTGTCTAAGCGTTGCAGTCACCACGTATTTAATGGCAGCAGTATGGATGGTATGAATAAATACATTATTTGCCTGCTTTGAATTTGCTGCTTGGCAACTTCCTTGAATTTCTGCAATGTTCATAAAGGTAAGGGGGACCACTCTCAACTCTCTGTTCACACATATTTAAAATTTTGTCATGTCCCCCATTTTGTTGTGTTTCCCCCCCTAAACTATAAATCTCCCAAATGTGACCTCTTTGTCAGTCTATGTGTAAAATAGAGATAATATTAATCTCACACACACACACACACACACACACACACACACACACACGCTGTTCTAGAGGAGAAGGTTCCAAGGCAGTGTACAAAAGTGAATAAAACTAATCACACATTGTATAAGCAGAATGGGGGGGAAAAACAGCAGACATGCATATAAAATGAACAAGGAAAGAGGCATACTAAACATAACACTGAATAGCAGGGTATGGCAGATCAGCGCCATATAATATATACTGATATTATATCATCAATATATAAATGAATATAAATAATGTTATTTCTTAATGTATGTGGTGTGCAAAACCCAACCAGGATTTTGCTGCTCTTAGTATAAAGGCAAAAAAACAACAACAACCCATACATGGCACAAAAGGCCATGAAGCAAAAATTGCAAAATGATTGTGGCTTTTGGAAGGGGGAGATGGAGAGGTAAATGGTATAGAAATGGTTGAAAATAGAATGCAAAAGTTCAGATTTGACCACATTTTAGAGAGACAAAAATGTAGCTTTCCAGTTGCTATTTGGCACCACCCACTGGATGCTCTGCAGAACTAATATTTTTAGAATTTTACTATTTGAAACTTGGAATGCGACAGCAGAATGTGTTTTACAGAGCAGTATGTTAGTGCTGAAGTGTAAACACTAACAGAACACTGTCTAACTTGGCCACACGTCAGTCATTATGCTGAATTCTATAGTTGATTAACATCTTAAGAGATCTCTAAGAGCATTTCTGTAGCAGTGTCTTCTACATGCCAGGTGGGATCTCAGGTTTCACTGTTATGATCCACAGACACCAGGATTATATTCTCTATATCTTGGCCTTAATGTGAGCATGGTCAGTGGCATCGCAGAAGGTGATGGCAGGTCAGAGGAGGCTACAAACTCAACCGCCTATGTCAGTTGACCTCTTTTCCTTTAAGTTTTTTTGTGATGGGTTTGTTCCATAAATTTCTTTGGGCTTTTGCAGTTCCTGTTTCTGCAGCCTGATTTCTGGCTTGCATGCTTGCTGATAGCAAGCACCTGCTGCTGAAAGACATTCACTAATTTAAGCTTCCATGTTTTTTCAGTAGCTAAAAGTATTATTGGAATGCAGCTGGCCTTGTTTATTGGGTTTCCATGGCCAAAGTTGTTCTTGTTGCTACCAACGTGTAGAAGAATGGCAGCAAGAAGAAGCACTGAAAGTTAAGGAGGCTTCACCACTGGTGGTGGTAACGTCTCTGCATTATTATTATTTTTTAACAGGCTGCTAGTTTTGTCAGAAATGGATGGATTTCATCTGCAAGATTAACTTCCTTCCATAACATGGAAGTGGCCGGAGCCATAGCTATAAAGCACTATCAAGCTGCAGCTTTGCAACATGGAAGAACGCCTACCCAGAAACCGCCTTGATAAATGTGGAACTCTTGATCAAGGGTAGTTGTCTGTAAGTATACCTTGGACCAGCCTTTCCCAAATTGTGCCCTCCATCTGTTGGCAATCATCCTTGACTACAACTCCAATCATCCCTCTCAAAGTCACTCCTAGGCAGGAACAGTTATGCAAAATTGAAATTGCCACCCTGCCCTGCTGCTCTTGCTGCTTCCGCTGCCACCAATTGCTGTGTGACCTGCCAGACAGCACCCATTTCTTACAAGATCAGGACCATTTGGGGTGAGATATCACCCCAAACGGACATTATCTTTCCCACAATCAGCACCAATGGTGGCGGTGCTTCTCTACCACTGGCAGAGGCAGTGGGGCAGGCAGGGCGCCGTGTGGGAGTGCCGGCTGGAGGGCTTCCACCCTAAATGGTAGACCAGCAGCTCCATGTGGTTGTGCAGCAATTCCAGATGTACCTAGACAATGTGAAATTCATGCGGATCTGACTCTAAACTGCGTTATGGCTCAGAGATGGCACTAGCTGTGATTTACAACAACTGATGTTTGGAGAGTGGCAGAAACAAATTGAAACCCGTTGATCTTATTACACCTTATCAGCTGAATTTGATACAGTTTGATCACGAGGTGTTGATGATAACTTTGGAGCCCTACATGTGTTTGTGGAACTGCTAAGGGAAGATCTGAACCTATCTGGAAGATGATTCTAAAACACAGCAATGGGTGCAGAGTGAGTTGTTGCCCATTGTCCCCCTACAGCTCTTGCACAAGAATCCCTCTATTCCTCTTCCTGTTACTCATGTGTATGTAGACAGTGGATGGGAATTGACAAATGATATCTCACAGTAGACTGGCAGTAATCAAGTCATTTTCCTCTGCACCCAACCTCAGCCCTGCATCCTTATGCTTACAGAGCATTCTTTGCTTTTGAGGAAGTACTCAGATCAGAATATCCATCTGCTGGTGCATACTTTTTCAGGAAGAGGGTGTTTCTTTCTTTTGGTGCTACACTTACACTGGCCACATAAAACAATCTCCTCCTTTAGACACACACACCATTCCCACTCCTATGGCCATGGGGCTCTAGGATTGCAGGGTGATGGTACCCTTGCCTCATTTTTGTTTTAATATTACTACACACTAAGCTCACAACTTATGTGCATTTAACTTGTGCACATTCAGCTTTACACACTTGGCAAAAAATAAAAAGGGGGTGGGTGCCTAGGAAATGAGACTTTGGGAATCCCACTCGCCATTGCACCCAATGTGTTTTCACTATATGCAATTTTGACTTTAGGCCCCATCCCTGAAATGCAATCCCCACGTAAGTTGTAGGTTTACTGTACACTCAGGCAGGACAGAAGAGAAATATACAGCCACTGCAGGAGAAAAAGAGAAAATAAGGAATCTTTTTATTTATTTATTTTTTAAAAAAGTTTCTGGGAATTGATTTATAATGAATTGAAAAAAATGTTTAAAATAACCTTTATTAAAAAAAAAACAACCAGGAGCATTTTTAATAGGTATTACAGGAATGGATATACCGAAAGAATACAAGAATCTGTTTATGTATGCAACAATGGCCACATGGATATTGTTACCCAACACTGGAAAGAAGAACAAGTCTCCACTAAAGAAGATTGGCAGCTCAAATTAATGGAATATGCCAAAATGGCTAAATTAACTGGAAGACTTAGAAATCAAGACGATAACAAATATAAAAAAGAATGTAAAATGTTTATTGCATATGTACAAAAGCATTGTAGGGAAGTTAGTACAGTAGCAGGCTTTTAAAAAACACTTGTAACATTAAGGAGAATGTTTAAATTTGGAGAGAATTAAAGATAAGGAAATTATTGATATGTGTAAATTAAGATAATATAAAAGAACCGGGGAGGGAATGGAGGGAAGTCGAGGGCTCTGAGTAATCCCAAAATGTGGATTTAATGTTGTGTGAAAATTGTTTTTTTTCCTAGTTTATTCTTTTATACTTATATGAAGATAATTTTTAATTGTGAAAATTAATTTAAATTTTTTTTAAAAGCAAATAAAAGAAGGAATCATAGGATTGTAGAGTTGTCAAGTTGGAAGGGACCACGGGGCTCCGCTATTCCAACCCCCTACAATGCAGGAAACATTTGCCCAATGTGGGGCTCGAACCCACAACCTTGAGATCAAGCATCTCATGCTCTACCAACTGCTCCAAGTGAATATTCCAATAATTGAACTTGGGACTTTCTGCATGTTCTCTGAGCCACAGGCCTTCCTATGTCTCCACTGTCTTTCACTGTGACTACATGCCACCCACATTCTTTAAAGCGATCCAAATTTTGTCACTGATTATGGAAGGTCCCATTTGCTCAGGCTCCAGAATTCATGGCACTTGAGAGATAGCACAGGCAACGAACGAATGCAGAACGGTCACAAAGGTTCGTTGCATTGGTTATATTTATCATGGTGATGCCACTGAAGCAACTTATCTACTGTGAATGAGCCACACTGTCATCTGTAATGTTTTGAAGCATTTATCATGGGATTGTCATCTTCCTATTGATCTTCCTGAAATGTCCAGAGGGACAGGGAGTCGTTCAATTTGTATATACAGTGGTACCTCGGGTTAAGTACTTAATTCGTTCCGGAGGTCCATTCTTAACCTGAAACTGTTCTTAACCTGAAGCACCACTTTAGCTAATGGGGCCTCCTGCTGCTGCCGCGCTGCCGGAGCACAATTTCTGTTCTCATCCTGAAGCAAAGTTCTTAACCTGAAGCACTATTTCTGGGTTAGCAGAGTGTGTAACCTGAAGCGTATGTAACCTGAAGCGTATGTAACCCGAGGTACCACTGTATTTATGGCTGCTATGTAGAGAGATCCTGGTTCAAATCCCCATTCACCCATTAAACTCACTAGGTGTACTTGAGCAGTTATTATCACTCAACCTTTTCAACTCCATTCAAAAGTTCCAAAGATGTGCATCCATCATAAATGGGAGCCCTTCCTTGCATATCAACACACAATTTTCAGATATCGGTAGGCTTTGCAGCAAGCCGCTGCCGATGGTGCAATTCAAGCAAACATGTGCAAAGCACAGGCAGTCACAGTTATTTCTGATCTGACAGCAGCGTTTGTGAACTTTGGAAGAAACACCATTTGGCACAGGATAGCTGTGGGGATGCATAGCAGGGATGCCACAGATCAAGGGGTGTGTGCTTTGGCAGAACTAAGGGAATAAACTTGTGAAGCACCTGTCTATCTACTGAATGTGAACCTGTCACTTTTATCCCCACTAAATTTGCACGTAAAATTCCACAGCAGCAACCCAAAGACGACATCTAAACCATTACAAGTAAACCTTTGGCTGGGAAGCTTGTCTCGCGCTTGCATCTTACACTCAGTCAAATACAGCAGACCATTGATTACACTTCTTCACCCCATAGATCAGTTTTAAGACAAGGCAAATGCTGACTTCCAAGAGATATTCCAGCCCAACTGCTGGTATGTGGTATATTTTGTAAGGGCTTCAGTATATGCACTTTGTTGCACCAGCTATTAAAATGAACAGATTTCTCTGTAGATGCCTTTATTTCTCAGTATCAGAAACCATTCAAAAACTGGAGTTGCAGAATGGCTTAACATAGTGGGTTTTCAAAAAAGAAATCTCCCTCATATCACTGCAGCCACAGCAACTCCGATACTGCAGTTATCAAAGCAGGTTATTTTTTATTATTACTTAGACTTTAAGGAAACATTTTTCTTTGGGGGAAATTTAACTTCAAATTGATTCTGAGCAATGATGCAGTTTCTAATTGACTCCTGCTCCTATTCTGGCTTTATTTCGATCTTGTTTTAAAGTTTCATATTGAATTTGCACATTTTATGGCTTTGAAAAAATTGATGTGCACTGCCACACGAACTTAGCATTAATGAGTGGTTTTTAAAAATGCTATTTTTAAAAAATAAAAAACCCTGCAGATTGGTCTAAAAGCATGAATACATTTCCATATCCAAAGGAAGACTTTGCAAGGTAAGGAGACAGCAATAGGCTTCAGGGAGGGAATGACTGTAGAGGCATATATAATATTGACCATTTATCAGACAGTGACACATCACTGGTACAATAATCACATAGCCAAGTGCCCATACTTATATTTTTAAAATACAAATGTATATTGTTTAGTGTCAAATCAAAGCTGCTGATACATACAAAGCATATTGGATATTCACTGTTGAGTAAGGAACCTGGTATGATTCTTCTCAGTTCTCCAGGAAACCTGCACCAGAGCATTTAACTGTGCGAACTCTGCACAACAACTTTCAAAATGTGATGGGCAAGCTGGAGCAGAGTTGCTAACCTTCCCATGAATTGGTATTTGTAAGCATGTCTAAACAAGCAGCTGCGACTCTTCATTGCCACAATCTGGGCTGCCCTCTTCTTATCTGTCTGGCTGAAATTCCAGAGCTAGCCCTTCAAGGGTCGTCTTCAATGTAAACCTCTTATAACAATTATTGCTGCGGTGGTATGCAAATTTTGTATCTGCCAGCATCTATCTTTAGTCACTTGGCAAGTACACCCTGTCATATAAATGGCAATGTCAATAACATGTTTGCAACCTCTGTCCATACTTATGGACTTGCAAGGGCCAGTGCTTTGGGAAGTCACATTAATGATTATTTTGTACTGTTTATAATGGGGTTTATGTTTCGTCCTTTTACACCACTCTGATATTTTATGATCTACTATTATATAATTTCTATAACTAAAAATATGTATACACACTTTAGGGGAACTGTTTTGCTCTCTCAGTCCTCATTGTTCTGTGCAAGTGGTTATCTTCTACTCATTTATGGATTTCTGAAATCCAATAAAATATATTAAAATGTGGATATTGAAGCATTGCTCTTCTTTCCAATTGCATAGTACATATCTGTAGCTTTAATTTCATGCTGAACAAGCTGCACGTATACCAAGCCCTCATAAAAACAGTTCCGCATATGAAAACAATGGCAACATTTAAAACAATTCCACATATGAAAACAGTTTAAAATGGTTCTAATGCAGATGCAGACTGGGATAAAGATCTCCACTTTGAAAGCTTATTAAAAGAGAAAGCTCTTCAGTAGGTGTTGAAAAGGCAATAGAGATGGCATCTGTCTAAAATGTAACAGGAGAGAATTCAGAAGGCTAGCTGTCGCCACACTAAATACCTGGTTCCTGTATTGTGTTGGAGAGATACCTCAGTGTAAACCTCAGTGTAAACCAAAGAGGTATAAAGACTGTCTCAAGGCAAATCTTTAAAAAGTAGTATAAACACCGACAACTGGGAAACACTGGCCTGCAAGTGCTCCAGTTGGAGAACAGCCTTTACCAAAGGTGTCATGGGATTTGAAGACACTCAAACTCTGGACACAAGGGACGCAAGGGAGAAACGTGCTAAGAGGAAGGCACACTTGGCAAATCCACACCATGGTCAACTCCCGCCCAGAAGCCAATGTCCCCACTGTGGAAGGACGTGTGGGTCCAGAATTGGCCTCCACAGTCACTTACAGACTCATTGTTAAAACCATGTTTATGGAAGACAATCTTACTCAGCTACTAGTGATTGCTGAAGAAGAAGAAGAAGAAGAAGAAGAAGAAGAAGAAGGAAGAAGAAGAAGAAGAAGAAGAAGAAGAAGAAGAAGAAGAAGAGGAGACGACAGATAGTATCTGCTGGAGAGACAAGACTATCTTTTAGGTATCTTGGTCCCAAGCTGTCTAGGACTTTGCACACCAGTGCTTGCACCTTGAACTTAGTCCTGTAGCTTAATTGGCAGCCAGTGCAATTCTTTCAGCAGCAGCTTAATACGATGGTGATGGTCTAGCCCAGTGAGCAATCACACTGCAACACTTCTTGATGAACCTCAAAGGCAGTCCCAAATAGAGCACATTGCAGTAATCCAGTCTGAAGGTTACCAGCCCACAGATGACAATAGTCACCCCATCCTTTTTCTAGAAGTGGCTATGCTGTTTTACCATGTTAAGCTGGTAAAAGGCACTCTGACCCACTGAGGTCACCTGGGCCTCTCTGTGAAAGTTGACATTTAAACCTGTTACACACAGAATCCACCAGATGGCACTGAAGTAATAATGCAATCCTTAAAGAAATAAAAAGGCCCAGCATATTTCAAAGTTATTCTGCAAGTTATCTTTATGTTACCATAGAGTTTCTACGTATTTCAGAAGATGAGTGGTAGCACTTGTGGTAGTGTGAAAGGTGGGAATTAGTGACTTCTTTTTGCGTTTTCATTTAATCTTGATCAATGTTTTTCCTTTTTTCCAGGGTAGGAAAATGGAAGCTCAACTGTTCTTTGAGTTGTAGAACTTGCATGTTGCTCAAAACAAAAGCAACCCCCCTCACACACTGTTTACTGACTTTTGCAGCAGGTGGACACATGCCTTATCTATTATGCCACTATCGTATTTCTTCTTCAGTCAAGATCAGTCAATATTTAGCTCTCTTTTCTCTGAGATTTGTTTACTGTGGTGATATGAGAACATTTATTCATATTGTTTAATTTCTCTAAAATTGACTTCTTTGTATGTTAACCTTCAATAAAAGAAATAAAGAAAATAATTGAAAATTATGGGTACTCCACCCCCAGTAGCTGTGGATATATGTTTGGCCAGTGCTGCAACAACAACATGCTAAAGTCTTGCATCCCTCAAAAAATCTGCCTTGGGCCTTCTGATACAATCATACTATTCTGTTTTCTGTTCACACCCTTCTCAGGAATCAAGAGCTTCAGGACAGCTTCAGAGATGGGACTTTTGCCAGGCCCATTCCAAGGAAAGGTTTAAAGTTCCCATTCCCTCATAGTCTCAGGGCTTCCCAGGCTTCCTATTTTCTTAACAATAATGGTGCACATTAATTACATTCATACAATTAACATGACTGCTAGTTTGGCCCATAATCATAAGGGTGAAGCAGTGCCAATGCTATGCATATTTAGTTAGATGAATTGACTTTTAACGGAATGACATTAATTTGCACAGCCAACCTATTGTTTATGAACTATTTTTCTTGCTGTCAGTTTCTGGTGCTTCGGAATTTTTATGTTTTTCACAGAATTTGTGGTGGTAGGAAACTAGACCTGAGGCATCGGGAAGAGAAGGAAAGCAGCAAAAAGAATATTGATAGAATGGTGGTGGGGTTTTTTTAAACTTTAATCAAAACTGTGAAACTGCTCTTCACTAGATCTACCTTAAGAATCATGACAAGTTCTTATGTAGCATCTAGCACAGCATGTTACGATTGTAGCATCTAGCACAGAATGTTACAATTGCTACAACAGGCAGAAAAATCATTTTAAGTGGTTCGCCAGGACCCTCAGCAATTTTCAAGTAGACTGTTTGGGGAAAAGTTTGGGAGCCACTGTAACCTATGTGGTAAGATGCAAACTTTAAAAGCTCCTTTAAAAATACCTTACCTTTTTAAACTTCGACACTGAATGCTTTTTCTTTAAAGTCATAAAGGCAAATTCCATTTAAAAATATTTTTATTTAAAAATAAATAAATAGTAATGATTGTTTCAAGTTTCTTCAATTCCTTCCCCACTAAAAAGTTTAGGATCACTAACTAGTGAAATTTACCAGACTGGCTGTTCATTATCTGGTTTAGTAAATTGGATTCTATCAACCTGGGAGACAGCAAGTGGAATTAAAGCATAAACAAGCTTGTAGCTGCATCAGTGAGGATCGGTCGACTTCTATTTATTCCTTTTGCACTTGTCTTCTTCTGTTCCATTTGTACCATTATTGAACTGCTGATATTGGCTCAGGGCTGATGCCCCAGAAATACAAATGGGGAAGCTGTTCCAAGTAAATGATTATCTGTTACAACCTTAGGTTCTAGCCTAAGTGCTCCTGCTCAAAGCGCTTGGCTCCATGAACTTCACTAGATGCACACTTACGCCCTTGTTTCACCCTGTCCCATTATATTTTTTGTTGGGCTGCTCCAAATGGATTCTAGCCAGCCAGAAATAGTTCTCAATTGGCATTTCAGAAATAACTATGAGCTCAATAACGTATTGGTGGATGTTCAACAGAAGTCATTAACTCCTTGGATGGCTTGTTTTCTCTGAATTTTGTTGTTGTTGAAAATTAAATCTCCTGGGCTGAAGAGCAGGTGAGGCTTGTCAAACTGGAAAGGTAGCCCCTCTAGGGAAACTGTTCCTATACCTCCACTGCCTTGCAGGATATCTTCAGGACAACAAAAGGCTAAGGGGTAAACCCTACACAAATCTGGAGTGGAGTTCCTAAGATGGTTGGATAGTGCCTTGTATGACTCCTTCCAGCAACTCCTGCAGCCAAGCTGGTGCCAAATGCATTACACTGCTTTCTTTTGAACTACATATCTTTAGGCATTATGGGAAAAAACATTCCTCTTCTCCCAGGCCTTAAACAACCTATGTGTCAGGGTGGAGGAGTTACTGTTTCTGTTTGTTACTATGTTATGTATTTTTGTCTTCTTATAATGTAAACTGCCCCGTGATCCTTGGATGAAAGAAGGCATAGAAATGTAAGAAATAAAATAACACACAAATGAGATTCTTGGAATAGCAGGAGCTTGTGGACCCTGACTGGAGCAGACAGATGCTATCACTGCAAATAGTGCCCCTCTAGTGGGAGAAATGCAGTTTGCCAACTTACAATCCTGGATGCCAAGTTGCTGGCAGACGCTGTTATCAGCCACAGCAAAGGGAATTGCAGCATGTCTTCCCCTATCACTTGAAGGTCACAAGCAGCCAGAGATGGGTAACTCTGTTAGTCTGTTACAGCAAAAAAAACAAGAGCATTACAGCATCTTAAAGACTAATACATTTAGTACTAATACATTTATTACAGCATAAGACAGTGTCTTAAAAAGCAGAGACATCACATTGCCAACAAAGGTCCGTATAGTAAAAGCTATGGTTTTCCCATAGTAGTGATGTATGGAAGTGAGAGCTGGACCATAAAGAAGGCTGATCGCCGAAGAATTGATGCTTTTGAATTATGGTGCTGGAGGAGACTCTTGAGAGTCCCATGGACTGAGAGATCAAACCTATCCATTCTTAAGGAAATCAGCCCTGAGTGCTCACTGGAAGGACAGATCCTGAAGCTGAGGCTCCAATACTTTGGCCACCTCATGAGAAGAGAAGACTCCCTGGAAAGGACCCTGATGTTGGGAAAGATTGAGGGCACAAGGAGAAGGGGACAACAGAGGACGAGATGGTTGGACAGTGTTCTCGAAGCTACCAGCATGAGTTTGACCAAACTGTGGGAGGCAGTGGAAGACAGGAGTGCCTGGCGTGCTCTGGTCCATGGGGTCATGAAGAGTCAGACACGACTAAACAACAACAACAGCAAGTGTTTGTGGACTAGAGCAGATGCATGAAGTCCTATCCTGGATTACAGATATACACATAGTTACCGGAGAAACAGTGAGGCCAAAGGGAACTGAAATACAGTAACACAGGTGATATAATTTAAAGTGGGCCATTCACAAAACTGTTGTCAGTAATAACACAAACTGTATTACTGACACGATGCAAGATGTCGCAAGTTTCTCCTTCATGCCATTTTGACCAAATCTATCTCTGCACCCATAAAAACAACCAAACCTGTTTTATTCTTCTTCTAGTTTTTAAAAACTTTCCCTGTGCTCATTCTCTCCTATGACTTTTTTATTTATTTTTAAAAAAGGTTATTCCCCTGACCCACCAAGATTGTCCTTTAAGCTGCAGCCATGGGCATAATGGATGTAGGAACATGAAAGGCAGATGGCATAGCACTAGACATCTGCAGTGTTAGTTCCCCAGGGGAAGGCCACCTAAATGTAAACAGCCCCCAAAAGAGGAATGAGCTGCACCGAAGAGGAAAATCTGATTATATAAACAGACATGTTACAATCTTCTTGTCCTCTCCCCCAAAGCTATTTGTGGTTTAACTTGCACGCATACAAGCAAAATGGAGTTCTATCAGAGCACTATTAGGACACCACCAGTATCAACTATTATGAGACAAGTTCCTCCACTTGAAGAAATCTATAACCTTTTTGCAATGCACCAAAGCACTGCAGATTATTATAGGAAGAGACAGTTCTTAAAATGGAACTTCCAATCAGAAAGCAACTGTCCCACTTAGCTAATACAAGGGTTGCCCTTATTTGTCCTTCATTATGGTGACAACCATTCCAGATTGTGGTATAATCTATTAATAACATCTCTCTCTCTCTCTCTCTCTCTCTCTCTCTCGCTCGCTCGCTCGCTCGCTCTTCTCCCTTTCTGTTTTTGATCTCTAAGACAGGGAATGATGTCTGGCATATCCCTACTTCCAATGACACTACGGAGAAAGATGTTAACAACACACTGCTGTCATCGGTAAAGCTTTGGCTGATCTACTGAGTCATTTTCTAAAATTGATGACAGTGATGTTGCTTCAGTGTGGTATTATCTCCTACTTATTTCACTGCTGATGATATGAAGGACTTAAGCCTGCCATTATAAAAAGTGCTGCGCCTAGGGTAGTCATCATTCCAGAATCCCAATGGCATCATTGTTTATATATTTATTTGCTTTTTTATATTAGCATGACACACAATCCAGAGACCAAAATCATATTCCAAACCTATTGTGAACATTCACCTTCAAATGACAGGGAGCCCCATACACAGGGGATGTACTAATTTCCATCTGCAGGTAAGCTCCAATAGCACCGTATACAGGTAAGAAAGGGAAGGGGAGGGTTGCTTCAAAGTATGCTTTCTTCTCATGTTTTCCCCCTCCCCTTTGCCATATGCAAAAGTTGCATTTGGCCTCAACTGTAACGCACCACCAACACTCTTACGCAGTATCTGGGAGCAGTGTCTCTCAGACACAGGGAAAGCACAACCCCCTCATGCAGCTACTTCCTCTATTGGTGAAAGCCATACACCAGGTATCCCCAACCTTCCACCCTCCAGATGTTTTGGATGACAATTCACATCATCCCTGACCACTGGTCCTATTAGCTAGGGATCATGGGAGTTGTAGGCCAAAACATCTGGAGGGCCGCAGGCTGGGGATGCCTGCCATACACTGTTTCCACTGCTGGCCAAGCATTCATGAGTACTTTTGCCCAGGAGTATCAAAACACAGATGCATGTTCATTCTGCCTCTCACGCTGTGCTGAAATATATATTTAACTAAGGCCCCCTCTCGGGGGACAATGGGGCACTGCATTCACTCACCCTGCCTCCCCTTCGCCCTCTGTCTCACATAATATCATGAAGGTGAATGATGGGGTTATAACTTACTTTGCATACCAGAATGCACTAACAGAAGCTGATAACCAGTTTGAATGTCACAAATGGAATTTTGTCTGCATGCGCTGATTTAAAATAAAGCGATACAGCAGCAAGAATACTCATCGCGAAATATTGGAAGACACAAGGTTTACCCACCAGGGAAGAATGGCAGATGAAGTTGATGGACTATATGGAATTGGCGGAAATGACTGGCAGAATCCGAGACCAGGGAGAAGAGTCGGTGGAAGAAGACTGGAAAAAGTTTAAAGACTATTTACAGAAATACTGTAAAATTAATGAATGTTAGAAAAATGTTTGAATGAAGTTATATGGCTTTAGTAGAAATGTTATAAGGAATTAAGTATAAATAGATTAATAGAGTATTAAAGGGAAAAATAAGGTTAGAATGTGTTAAGACAATTATAGGATAGAAAACAGAGGAAGATGGAAAGGAATTGCTGAAACAATTAATAGAAGTGGAATACAAAAAGGGAGGCATGAGGAGGTTGTGGAAATAAGTGAAAGAAAGATAAGATATTGAAATTGGACTGTGTTTTAAATGGTTTTTGTTTTGTTTTGTTAGTTGTATGTGTTAGTGTTTTATAGTGTTTTTTGTATTGTATTGTTGTTGTTTTTGTTTTCTGTAGTGTGGTGTTTAATTTGTTGGAAAACTAATAAATATTATTTTAAAAATAAATAAAATAAAATAAAATAAAGCGATACATTTCAGAGATATAAATGACTTATTTCGAGCTCGTTTTTGATGTCTCAAAACCAGCTAGTGTCAAATTTCTTCAGATTTTTAAAAAAATCACGTTGGGAGAGAAGCGTTTTCTTATGTCCATGCTAGAACTGCCAGGTTTCCATGGTCTGGCAGACAGAGAATGATTCAGAGGTTTAATGTTTCCTTGCAGTTAGTTGCATAGCTCTTGCAGCTCATAATGAGTGACTCACTACTCTGTCTCCCCTTTTTGTTTTTATGCCCACCAGGAATAATAATTTTAAAAATGCTAGCTTTGCTTTTTCTTTTCTTTTTAAAGTGTGAGCTGAGGAAATCCAGGTGATCTCACAGCAATCTACAGTTCTAGGAATAGAAAATGTTTTGACTCGCAACAGTCAAGCTCAGAACAGATATTTCTTTCTAAATCTTATGCAAACATTTGATGAGACATGGAAGTCCCAGAATGCTATAATTATATTTGAATAAGGTTATATGTTAGAGCAGCAGCAGATTATTGTACAACTTGTGACAATGGCCACAACCCCTGATAACAGTAGTTCTGTTTGGTTCCTTGATATCTTTCCCATGTGATTTTTTAAAAAACAAAATTCAAATGTGGTCTGCTAAGGGAAAATATATTCTCACTTATTTTTTAGAAACAGATTCTTGTGTCCTATTGATACTGTTGTCCTTTAGTTTCTCTGGTCTATTAGTTGCACCAGTGGGCAATATATCATTTTAAAATAATTGGTTGTTTGCCTGCCAAGCAATGGACTTGTTTTTACTCCAGCCAGCTCTCATTTCCATTAAAAAAAATAAATCCTAAGTATTCTATTCTTCTGACTGATTACATTTTCTGTGAATGCATGCAAAAAAATTTTTTAATGTTCACATTAAACTATAATGTGTATATTTCTGGCTCTCTCTCTGTGTGTGTGTGTGTGTGTGTATGTGTGTGTGTACACAAGTGAGTAAGGATTGGCTGTGGCTCCATGTCACATGTAATACCATAAAGCAAAGCCCAGCCCAGCCCTGTTACCCAGAGACTTCTGGGTCCGAAAATGGCCCGCACATCCTTCTTCCCTGCTGGGGATGGAGAGGCACCATTTTGTGGTTCACCTCAGGTACTAAAATATCTGTGGCCATCCCTTCCTTATACATTCAGATTCAACTATCTAAACTGAAATCAGCAGGACTATTCAAGAGTGGTATACTGAAATGGTATACTGCATATGCTTTACTGCATATATTCGTTTTAACTTTCTGTAAACTGATTTGAGGGTGATTGGCTCCCCACCCCCAGCAATCAGTGTATAAATGTTATGAAATAAATAAGCACTACAGTGGTACCTCGGGTTACATATGCTTCAGGTTACAGATGCTTCAGGTTACAGACTCTGCTAACCCAGAAATATTGCTTTGGGTTAAGAACTTTGCTTCAGGATGAGAACAGAAATCGCGTGGCGGCAGCTAGAGGCCCCATTAGCTAAAGTGGTGCTTCAGGTTAAGAACAGTTTCAGGTTAATAACGGACCTCCGGAACAAATTAAGTACATAACCAGAGGTACCACTGTACTGTATTTATTATTGCATTACTATTTGTAATTGCAGCTATTCAAGGGTGTGTACAGGTGATACCTGAGGAGTGTTGTGTGCATGTGGCAGCCATGAAAAAAGGTGTTTGTGGCATCTTTGCAGAGCATCCATGCCAGTTGTTTAGAGGGACAGGTAAAGGTCTAGCATTGAAAGTGTCACACAGTGGTTGGTAACACAGGAACCAAAGAAATGGCTTATGTGTTATTACCAGACACTAGCTTAAGTCACATCCTATAACCAAATTCCTACCTCACCAGTACAGTGGTTCCTCAGGTTAAGAACTTAATTCATTCCGGAGGTCCATTCTTAACCTGAAACTGTTCTTAACCTGAGGTACCACTTTAGCTAATGGGGCCTCCTGCCACTGATTTCTGTTCTCATCTGGAAGCAAAGTTCTTAA
Organism: Podarcis bocagei; assembly: GCF_964188305.1. NCBI lineage: Eukaryota > Metazoa > Chordata > Lepidosauria > Squamata > Lacertidae > Podarcis > Podarcis bocagei. The sequence continues at coordinate 70,032,564 of NC_138125.1, forward strand.
CCCAAGGTACTATTTCTGGGTTAGCGGAGTCTGTAACCTGAAGCGTCTGTAACCTGGAGCGTCTGTAACCTGAGGTACCACTGTACTGTACTGAAAATGCACTGCGCATGCTAAGGAGTAATATGAGCATTAGTCCTAGGGCCATGGTTCCCAATGTGGGGCATACACCCCACAGTGGTGGGGGGGGCAATTCAAGAATGAGTTATTAACAGTGAATGGCCTTTTAGGCTTCCTCCATGTGAATAGGAGTTCACTTTTTTAATAATAAGAATTATATGTCACGGGGGGAGGGGAGCACCAGGATTTTAGAGATACTTAGGTGGGGCATGGCCACAAAAAGGTTGGGAACCACTCCTCTAGGGCCTGAGCTTCTACCTTGTAAAAAATGGGTTCCTGACCTGAACTATGATGAACTGCATATCAAATGAAGCTCTGCTTTTTAATCCTGGACAGGTTTGAATGTTATTTTAAGCATGGCGTCTTATTCACATTTGCTTCTCAGAGAACACCACTGAAACCCAGAAGGCTCACTTCTGTGTAAAACTTGGATAAAACAGGGTTCTGGGCTCAAGTATTATGGGATATTGTTACTTTACCTACTGGTGAACTTTGTTTACTCAAATGTGGATATATGTTCAATAAACTTTTAATCATGATCATTTTTTTTTATTATGTATCATAATGATTGTGCTATTGTATTTAGACTGGGTTTTCTACATGAACACCAGGAGTGGTTGGTGTGGTAAGGGAGCACTGTATCCCCACGTCCTGACAGTGGCACTACTGTTGCTTACCGCAATGAGGGCAAAGTTGGGGCTATACAGAAGTACCAGCAGAGACAGCCTGGTCTTTCCACACAGCGCCACCTCGCCACCGCCCTTCCTCTGTGCTGTCTCAGTAACCGCTATTGGGAGGGTGGCAACACAGCATTGCCCCATTGTGCACCTGCACGAAAAACCACTTCGGGCATAGATGTATTTGTAAACAATGTGATAGACTAACTGTGCTTCCAGACTGTTGCTATTTTCAGGTGGGATTCAATCACATAGCGGTAAATTTAAGTTGTGTGATTATAATTGACTGGGACATCATCCACAACAAGCCCACTTCCCCCAAAGATCAGACTTTTTGCAACTGGAAACATGCCAGGAAAATGCACTTAGCTTTGACATGTCACCTCCCTGAAAACAAAGCAGAATGAATGCTTGTTAAACAGCCAATACCCTTTCATCTCACTGCAAACAAATTAAAGAGGGATACACAATAAACAGGTTGTCAGGAAGCACCCTATGACTAAATATTAGTCTGTGCATATAATCTTGGCACCCCACCCCCTTGTGCTTGAGGTAAAAAATGAAGCCGTTCCTTTTATCCACTTACACAGGAGTAAACCTCAAAGCCAAGGGAACTTTTCTACAGATCAGTTACATTCCATGTGAGACATTATAGTATTAGGTTGGGGGAGAAGTGGGTGTGTGTGTGGTAAAACTTACATTCTTTAATTAGTGTATGTGGGGGGGCATGCATAGGCGTCACTTGGGTAGGTTCTCTTTCTATTCATTTATTATTTTTCCTTGCACTCACGACCTGGAAAAAAGAGACAATGCACATACTTTTGTAACCTAAGAAAATCTTTTAACAAAAAATATTTTGAAAGAAAGCAAGCAAGCAAGAAAAAGAAAGCCAAAGGAACTTTCTTCCAAGAAAATATCAGCAGGTTAGAGGAGATCCATCTTGTGGCACCCAGATGACACGTGCTGACCTGGCCTCTTCATCCAGCCCGCGGGGGATCCCCTTTTTGTGTGGAAGGGGGAGTGACAATGTGCCCCCTCCTCTTTCAGGTTTCACCCGTGGCTAGGCAGCCCCCAGCAACCCCAACCAACTAATCAATGTGGCAGCTGGGCAGCTCCTAGTCCTCCCGCCCCCCTCCGGACCCCAGTCCCTTGGCTCCTCCCACTTCATTCATCTCATCTGTGGTTGCCTGTTGGCGCCTGTTTGGGTTTCCTCGCCTGCAGCCAATAGCGGTGAACGTTGCTCAGCAGCCAGAGCCACAGCCGCCTGCTTCTGTTGGGGCGAAGGGAGGATTCTGGCGTCTCCTTCCTCAGCAGTCGGGCGGGAGTAGCCAACTCCGGAGGTGGGGGAAAGCATCCTTCACCCAAGCAGGGCAGCCCGCTGAAGAGAGGCCGGCTGTGGCGCCCCGCGGTCCGTGCGCGCTGGCCTGGAGTTACGCGAAGGCGGGAGAGAGCGGTTGCCTCAGAGCTTGTGGCTCTGCAAGAAGCAGGTATTGAGGAGGAGGCGGCGCGCGCGGTGGGGTCGGGGCTGAGGCGGCCGCCCTGGGCGCGCGCTGACGTGGGCTCGGCGGGAGTGGAGTCCGCGCGCCCAGGAGCGGGAAGGACAGAGGGGCAGGAGTGGGCTCCTCGCCGTCGTCGTCCAAGGTTTGGGCTGGGCTGGCTGCTGGGGAAACGGCCCTCGTTGTTCTCCTCCGTCTCCACCCCGCAACGTGTGAAGGGAGGGCTGTCCTGCAGAAACTTGAAGGGGGTTCGTGTTCCTCCGCTTCTTCCTGGTGGGCTCTTCCTGCAGGATAAGAGGCACCTGGGTTCTTTCTGTTGTCTGAGGATGTCGCGCTGCTGCAACGTGTGTTTCTGAGGGCTTCTCAGTTGCGCGGGCATTGCTGCAGGCGTCCCTCGCCTGAGTTCAGAGCACGGGCGTCCTAACTGAAATTATAATTTGAAAAACCAAATAAATAATTTTTTTAATAAAACAAGAGCACGGAGTCCTCGCTCTTTACAGCTGCCTCCTTAAGACGGCTGTCCAAACACCCTTCCCTTGAAGCAACGAAGAGGTGGGATGGGAGGAGGAGGGGTGGTGCTGGTAAATGCTTCACGCGTTATTGTGGTCTGGGGTGTGTGTGGTCTATGAAAACTTATGCCCAGCGATATGCATAGTCTTCTACTGCATATCCGTTTCTGAAGTTCGGGGATAAGTGCTCTTCCTTCTGCAGTCAAAACAGCAGCCCCTGCACGTAAGAGGGAAGCACCAGCAAACCTGGGAGAATTGCAAAGTGGGCAGAAATGTTTTGGGGTGGGGAAAAACTTTAAGGTGAGAACCCCGGGAACAACTTATCATTATGAAACTCTTTCCATGAGGCATCCCAAAGCCATTTACTATTCAATGAGGATTCAATATGCTTGGTTGGATCCTACCTGCTATACCTATAAAGCGCATTTTCCTCTCAAGGAATTCTGGGCACTGTAGTTTACCGCTTGGCAAATTTTCCCAGTATCCCTTAAATTACAGTGCGCAGAATTCTTTGCAGAAAAATGTGTTTTCATTGTGTGGTTTGCACACCACTAAAGGATTAGGAAGAAAGGTGTGTGTGTTCCCTGTGTCATGAAAATGGGTTCAGTTCCTTCTTCTTTTTTTTTCATTTATTTCCAGGGAGTTGGTGAGACATTTCTGAGGATGTTCCTGCTTGGCTCAAAGCTCCTGTTGCTGGCTGTCCTTTTTGGGGTGGCCCATGCAGCTCCTGCTTCAGATGGAGATGAGCAGCCTGAAGAAGTACTACTAAACTTTCCCAAGGATGAAGCTAGTCTGAATGAAATGTTCCGAGAGGTAGAAGAGCTGATGGAGGACACACAGTACAAGTTGAGGAATGCAGTCCAAGAGGTGAGACTTGCTGTCCAGATCGATTGGTACAGCTGTGGATGAGAAATGGGCAGAAGGTTAACCTTAATACTAAGCAGAGTGACTTTTTTTTTTAACATACAAAACAGAACTAGTTTGTTTGAAATATTTGCTTGAAAACCCACAGTTGGGTTGATCAGGACAATGAGAGTGTGGCAAAACATGGGGGAAACTGTGTTCAGAGTTCCCTAAATGGTGGATTGGTGGATTTTTGCTTGTTTGTCAGGAATTGGACCAATCTGTTCAGGCTATGCATTTAGATAATACGGGTTCTCTTCCTGAGCTACTTGTCTGGATAATGAGCATGCAAACCATTGGGGATATGGAAACAGGCTTAGAGCTATGTCCACCTTTCAGTATTGCTGCATCAACAGTTCACTTGCATCCTCTCTGTTCTAGGCATCTGTGAGTAATGGAGGAGTTCTTGCTGAAGGACATTAAAAATATCTGCAGACAGCATAGCTTCAAAGAATCTTACAGTAACTGGGTCTCCTAGTGTAACACTTTTCAACAGAAGTAGTAGATGCCAGAGCCAAAAGAGAGGGTGGGGGAAAGAATGTGAGAGAACAGGGCACTTAATCACAATTCTAAAATGCACACACCATGAGAAGTGCAGATACCGTACAAATAAGTTATTCATTGTTCACATGAATCCAGGTGCAGAGCTTGGAAGAAGCAGGCTTTAGGCATCCATTCCTGTCATCTACAAATCTCCACTTTCACTTTGCACAAAGGAGAGTACATTAGCTGCTGTTCCCGTTCCTCTTTTCTTTCTCTGAAGTTGCATATGTTTCTTCTGGCCAATAATGCTAGGGTGGGGGTGTAGTTTGACCTTGTTCCCTAGCCTCAGTAAACATTTTGATAATGTGAGGGATTTGCTGCAGTTAGTTGTCTGGGGTGCTTTCAAACTACTACTACACAGCCCGATATGCGGCTCCTGCCCCTGCTAATTTCATGATGGATAAAATCAGCAAATGTGGATGGCTGATCTGCTTTTGAAGCAATGCTGGCAGGCTTATTACACACCACTGTTACATTTCACTTGCATTTTTACATTTACCTTCCAGTTCTGGATACTGCTAAGTATGCCTTCTTCTGCCAATATATATATCTAGAATATGGTTTTGTTATCTTCCGGACCCAGGGGCATCTTCCACCATCGTCATTACATACTGTTACAGCAGGAAATGGCTATAGATTTCCTGAGTGGCATAAAAGACAAGAAGGAACAATTGAATGTGATATGGAAGATCCATATGAACAGGTTACATTGGCAATAGTAGTACTATATCCCATTATCATCCCATGGGCGGGGGAGAATTATCTTAATGCAAGGGATGAAATTTGCTCAGCGCTTTTCTAAACTGATAGTTATGTCCTACAGGAAACAAAGATTTTTGGGAGGAAAGAGATAGCTACAGTCCTGAGTATAGTTACTAGTGAGTAAGCCTTGTTGAACATAGGAAACCCCCCCCCCATATGTGTGCCTTCCAGTAGACCCTCAAAGTTGCTTATGTGTTTACAAGTATTTTAAATGCTTGCCTAAGTTTTATAATAACGCAGCTAGCTCATCTGAACCTCGTTTAGATTCACGGTGGAGATATTAGTTTGTATGCTTAGATTACATTTCTTTAAAAATAAATAATTGGTTGAGTATTCTTTTAAGACTTTAGGAATGAATGGAGCTTAGCTGCAAACTCAAATGAACTTATACATGACCTGAAGGGAAACATAGAAATGGCTTCTTGAAACCTATCTAGTCTTGAGTATGATATGACCCACCTCCATATTATTGCTCCAGAAACCTTACCTTTTTGCAGTGAGAGTCCTAACTTTACAACCCTGGAATATTTCACATGCAATTTATGGTATAAGCTAAGGAACAGGAAAGCATACTTTTCCAGTGGCAAAATGAGTGCTGGTGCTGGTTGGATGTAGTAACCCTCAACAGAAACACTTCTCTAAATGAAAGAAGGCATTGCTTGATTTTGTGTTTTCTGCATCTTCCCCCAACAAATGTATTAAATCTGTGTAAATTTGTTGTACGGGAAATTGGCTGGAAAGGATGTTATTGAATACTTGCTTTATGTCCCTGCTAATTGTCCACTGTTTATGATTCCTGGTTTGGGAACCTTTCCCCATCCTGTACACTGTTGCACAGAAATAATTATTCTGTTGAGAGATTATCATAATGTCTGTTTCTCCAGATTTAGCTTGCTCTCCTCCCTTTATCCTGCTGCTTCACAGCATTTTTTATTCGCTACAAACTGCATGCCTACCCATCAGTTCAATTGTTTATAACTTGGCTTCTAACAATAAAAGCTTGTTCAGAGGAAACAAGTATCCAAAGTTGCATTTGAAAATGTCAGTTTCTCAAGAGTTACAGTAAAAGCTTTTTAACAGGGTTGTGTATGCATGATGTATTTTTCTTCACCTTTAACACTGGCAACAATCCAAAGAAGTGAGGGTGGGTGCTGAGGAACATAAATATTAAAAGTAGCTTGTGTTTGAGGAGGGGACAGAAAAGAGGGTGAAAGTCTTACTGTCTGAACTTGAAGATTTTATTTTCTTGGCCAGCAGTTGTTGTTGTTTTTAAGATATGTTTGCAACTTCTTTGTGAAAAAGCTAATGGTTCCTGTCTTGTGGGGCTCCAGTAGTTAAATTTCAGTGGTTTTAATGGAGCAGCAGGAGGGAGAGAACAAGGTTTCTGTTTGTATAGTTAAGAGTAATCCAGCTGTTTCAAATTTGTTTTCCTGAGAGACTGAAATGAATATGGTTGCACTTTTCTTCATCCTGAATTTTAATAGCTTACTCTTGCATGGTTGCATTTCCTCCTCTGAAAACTCTAGATTGGAAGATAAACACCACACCCCCAATTTCCTTCCTTCCTTCCTTCCTTCCTTCCTTCCTTCCTTCCTTCCTTCCTTATTTCCTTCCTTCCTTATACATCCATTGCTTATTTGAGCCCAGGTTTGGCCTAGAATCTGTGTCAAGTTCAGGTTTGGGATATGTGAAATGATGAATGCTTTTTTGACTCTATTCAGGTTCCTTCTCTCTCTGGGTAGATGGGAACAGCTCATAGTTCGGCATCTGGGATTAGGCAAAAATCTTCCTTATCAAAAGAAATTATGTCCAGGCAAGGTTGACCCTTGGCACTTAATTTTGTAAAGGTCATGGTACCTATAAACTGCCTCTACCTTCTGCTTCTAGCTCTCTTAAAACATTTTTCACTGACACTGGTGAGATATCAGTGTTGCCTTGTTTTCTGTTATTGGCACCCTCCAGCACTTTGAACTAAATGACAATGTAATCATTGGGCATGCCTTCCAGAAATGTGTTGACAACTGAAGCACTGGTTACAGCTTTTCCCTTTGCTGCAGGAATCTGGGAAATCATTGTCCTCCTCCTACTCTTTCATGTTTCATAGGATAAGGGAGAACAATTAATGGTCCTTCTCTAAGGAAAAACTTTTATCTCTTTCCTAACACATACATTTAAGAGGGCTCTTGTTAACATGGGTGTGATTAAATTATATTGATTTAAATTTAAATCTGACTACTATATTTGGTTTTAAAGTTCTGCCTTTGTAACACTTCTGGGTCCATTCTTGAAAAAGCTATAGGTTTCTATGCTGCTTTACTTCCTGTTGACATAGTCTCTCTCTCTCTCTCTCTCTCTCTCTCTCTCTCTCTCTCTCTCTCTCTCTCTCTGTGTGTGTGTGTGTGTATGAGAACCAGGAAAGGAAATGGAAGGAAGTCAGGAGGTTAAAGAGAACTTCTGAAAAGATGTTTTTTGTTTTAGTTCTTATATTCCATGTTGTATATTTTGTATTTCTCATTCTCTTTTTTTGATGGAAAACAATTGTTGAATTTGAAATTGTAAAACCAAGAAAAATCTACCGTATTTACACACACAAAAGACATAGTCTGATTACATATGGCCTTGGACTTAATCCCAATCTCAGTTTAATTGCTGAATTGCTGGTTCATGCAAGTTGTAACCCCATACTTTAGTTACTGGATAGCTGTGTCAGTTTGCTTTGAAATGAGACTTCAGCTGTCCAAATAAAAGCCTTAAAATAGGTTTGCAGTTTGTGAGTAAATAATGCCTTTCTTTAAAATGAGTAATGAAACAAACCCATATTGAAAATAATTGCTCCACAATAAAATATAAAAATTTGTTGTTGGGTGCCAATCCATTCATTATCGGTAAAATAAATCAATGACACTAACGAGGCTACATTAAAATATTAAGGCAAGCCATAAATAAAGTCAGCCCACAGGCCAAAAGCCTTGATAACAGAAAGTCAAAGAGAGACTCCATAGAGGAAGCCCCACTGCTTGGGTTCAGTTATTGAGAAGGCCCTTTCCTCATTCTGCTGCCAAATTTATTTATATCCTATACAGATGCTTACACGCCACACAGGGCAACTGACAACAAAACCAGCCATAATACATAATATATACGTGCCTCGAATACTGGAGGGACTGAGAGAAGGACCACTCCGGAAAATAACAAACTCCAGGCAGGTTTATATGGGAGAATATGGTCTTTTAAAGTAATCTGATTCCAAGCTATAGAGGGATTGTGCTCCTAAGCACATTGGAAGTCAGTGAAGGCAGTCACATGCTTCCGATAGCTGAGGTTTCTGTACAGTTTTCAAAGGGAGCCCCATATTTAGCATTTTGTAGTAAAACATAAGAAGATGATCTGACAAATCTAGGAATGGGCATAATTGGCACACCAGTTTCAATTTATGCAGAAGAATTCCTGGCTACCACTGGGACCTGCATATCCAGGCTTAGAGATGGATTCAGGAGGACACCCGTACTGTTTCTGAGTCTTCAAGGGAAGTGCAATCGCATGCAATACAGTCTGAGCCTTTGTTTCCTGATCTTCTGTTCTACTGACCAATAATGCTTCTATTTTGTCTGGGTTAAAGCTCTAGTTTGTCCATCCATATCTGAATTGTTATTAAATCCAGACACCTACAGGTCTTCATTAGCTTCTGTGGATTCATTAAAAGACTTTTGTATCACAATGAGCATCTGATTCAAACTTAATTCTGGCTTTCCAGCAATTGTATAGCTGAATGTATCTTGGAGTGTTGTGTTAGCTAATTTGTGCAAGGTGTTAAAGCTTAAGACATGCACAGGGAGCAAAAGGAGGGTACCTGAGAGAGAGTACTAGGAAGTAACTGTCTTGGTCCAGAGGGCTTGGGAGCTTATTTTAGAATAGGATGCTGAGTAGATTACATCATTTGTATTCCTTACAAAGCTTTGTTGGCACTCTTAAGTGATTTGACTGTGGATGGCAGTCTCTGCTGGCTCTGTCCTTTTGTGTTTGTTTCCATTTTTCAATTGTTTTAATCCTATTTTGCTTATGTCACCAGGGAACTTATTTTATGGGAAGACTAAAAATGTAATAATCATTACAGAAACTGGTATATTAACAGCCCTTTGCAATGATCTGTCAGGTAGGTTGTTAGTAGAACAGAGCACTAAAAATTATTCTTATGTCAAAGATGTGTGTTCTGCTGTGTGACAAACTACACCTTTAATTCAAAGATGTGTCATACAGCAGATGAAACAGAAATGATTTTGTTGCCTGCACTTAATATATTCTGGATGTGATTAGGCCCCTGCTAAATACTTTTCTTTACAATGTGTGAACTCCCATTTCAGTGGAAAACAGACCTCTAGGAAGAGTTTCCTGTAATGTAGGAACAGCTAAGTATTATTACGCATATGCCAGAATTTCCATCATATGATCCTTCAGTGTATTAGGTTTACACAGTAAGAACACTTTTCCTTTTTCCATAACACTGTAGCTTGGTTTTGGATATTTCAGCACACAAGAATGTAAGTGATAGTAGTAAATGGAAAGGAGAGTCGGTAAGGAATATAAACAATGTCCACCCAACACTACAATTCTGATTTATAACACATCACATGCTTTCCCTAAAGTTGAACATGTGACATACATTGTTAAAATTGCTGCAACCCTGAACAGAGTCTGTGTCCTTTGTGCTGAAGAACTGAACAGTGTACTTATGCACATGGGAAGATGGGAGTGTTTATTCATGAGTAGAGTTTGACTCTTATTTGGAAAATAAGAGCCAACCCAGTTAGCCCATTCTGCTAGCTGAAGCCAGAGCAAGGAATCCCACTAGCATAACAGGGCTTTCCCCCTCTCCACCTGTGTACCTCCTCCCCCAAAACTGCTCTGGAGGGTCTTGAAAATCTCCAGAACTGCACATGGTGGAAAGGGAAGGGCTGTCACTCCATTGGGCAAACTGGAACAGTTGCACTGATGGAATGGTCTCCTTAATAGTATGTTGAATTCCATCCTTAATCTGTTCAGTAATAATCTATGCTGCCAATAAACTCATATGGGTTGGCATGCCGTTTGTGTTAAGACCTGATCCCTGGTTATGTGAACACCTCCTTGCCCTGAATTCTGGACTCTTGCAATAGCTTAAACTGGTCTGAATCTATCACCATGAGTACACTGAGAGCGGAATAAGAGGACATGGCTAATCTGTTTATTCATGAAGTGGGAATGAATATTGAATTTCTCTCACTTCTAATCATACCTAGCATACCATACTTCTAATCATACCTGAGCTAGCAGGGCAGCAGTTGAAGAAGGAGCAAAAAGGGTTTTCTTGTGTGTGTGTGTGTGTGTTTCTTTGTGGCTGATTAGCTGTTCTCCCTGTGCAAAGGTCAGAGGGGGCAGGGTTTCTGTTGAGGAAGGTGATTAGCTGTGGGAGGAGCTTATCAGAGCTAGCAGGGCAGCGGCGCGCGCCTAGCGGTCACGCGCAGTTTAATCCATCTTTTAGATTTAGGGGAGCTAGTCTCAAACATTTGTTGGGGGAGACCTAGGTTTTTTTGTGGGGGGAGTTATTTGTCCTGTCTTCACGCTTTTTATGATGGAGGACTGCTGTAGCCACCCCCAACGACACGTTCTCAAGATGGAGGGGGAGGGAACAGCTGCAGTTGCCTGCGGTTCCTGCGCAATGTTTGCCATCTTGCCAAAGGTTGCAGGCAGCTTTACCTGCAGCAATTGCATGTTGATTGCCCTCTTAAAAGACAAAGTCCAGCAACTGGAGGAACGTGTAGCTACGCTCCAAAGAATTAGAGAGCTGGAGCTCTTCTTGGAAGCAACAGAGCACACCGTCTCCACCAAGGAGGAGACAGGGGACTCCCCTGAGAAGGAGGCTAGTTCACCAACACAGGAGCCAGATATATGGAGAAACGTGACTCAAAGAAGTAGGAGGCCCAGGGTTCGCTCTGATTGTTTAGAAATACACAGTCGCTTTGAGGTCCTCTCCCCTAGCATGCAAGATGAAGAGCAGACTCCATTTGAGGATCTCTCCCTCATTTCAGTCGATCAGGTATATGAAGACGAGCAGCAAAGTCAGTCCTCAGGGAATGTGCAGGCGACCTTGGAACGGACAGCTCACGGAAGAACCCCGACCAAACCTAAGAGGAGGCGTGTAGTGGTGATAGGGGATTCCCTACTGAGGGGAACAGAAGCAGTGATCTGTGGGCCTGACAAGATGTCTCGGGAAGTGTGCTGTCTCCCCGGGGCTAAGATCCAAGATGTAACTGAACGACTGCAAGGAATCATAAAACCCACTGACAAATACCCCTTCCTCTTGGTTCATGTGGGAACCAATGACACTGCAAGCAATAGCCTCCAGAAGATCAAAAGAGACTACGAGGCTCTCGGCAGGAAATTGAAGCAACTAAATGCACAAATTGTCATCTCATCTGTCCTCCCAGTTGAACGACGTGGCCCAGGGAGAGAGGGGAAAATAGTGGAAGTGAACAGCTGGCTTCGCAGATGGTGTAAACAGGAACGGTTTGGATTCTTAGATCACGGACTGCAGTTTCTTGAAGATGGACTTCTGGCAAGCGATGGGCTGCACCTCACAACAGTTGGGAGAAATGTTTTTGCCAAAAATCTCAGAAACCTCATCAGGAGGGCTTTAAACTGACTAATGTGGGGGAGGGAGACAGTGCTCCTGAAGGTAGGAGTCTATCAATTGATGAAGATAATCATCCAAATGTCATAGACCAAACGGAGCAAACAGCATGCAGACCTAGTGGTGGGAGGAAAAAATCCTTAAATAAGAGACACGGGGGAATGATTAATGGACTTCAATGTCTGTACACTAATGCGCAAAGCATGGGAAATAAACAAGATGAGCTTGAGCTCTTGGTACAGCAAACTAAATATGACATAATCGGCATCACTGAAACCTGGTGGGATAAGTCCCACGATTGGAATGTAAAAATGGGGGGATACAATCTATTTCAGAGAAACAGACCAGACAAGAAAGGAGGAGGAGTGGCGTTATATGTCAGGGATGTGTATACCTGTGAAGAGATCCAAGATTTAGAACCTCAAAGCCAAAGTGAGAGCATTTGGGTCAAAATTAAGGGAGAGAAGAATAACAGAGACCTCATTGTGGGAGTTTACTATAGATCCCCAAGCCAAACGGAGGACATAGATGATGCCTTCCTGGAACAGATGGCCAAGCATGCAAAAGGAAGGGAGATAGTAGTAATGGGGGACTTCAATTACCCGGATATTTGTTGGATGTCAAACTCAGCCAAGAGCATAAGGTCAAACAGATTCCTCACTGGCCTTGCAGACAACTTCATTGTCCAGAAAGTGGGAGAAGCAACAAGAGGAACAGCCATTTTAGATCTGGTCCTAACCAATGTTGATGACCTGGTTAGTGGGGTAGAAGTGGAAGGATCATTAGGCGCGAGTGATCATGCTCTTCTGAAGTTTACTATACAGCGGAAAGGAGCAGCCAAGCATACTAGGACTCAATTTCTTGACTTTAAGAAAGCCGACTTCATAAACCTTAGGGAAGTGCTGGGTGAGATCCCATGGACAGTAATACTAAAAGGAAAGGGAGTTCATGATGGCTGGGAGTTTGTTAAGAGGGAGATAGTAAAAGCACAATGTCAGGCAATACCAATGAGACGGAAACATGGAAGGTGCCTAAAGAAGCCAGGGTGGCTATCTAAAGAACTTTTAACTGAGTTAAGATTAAAAAAGGATGTGTACAAAAAATGGAAAAGGGGGGAAACCACCAAAGAGGAATTCAAACAAATAGCCAGCACGTGTAGACACAAAGTCAGAAAAGCTAAAGCACAGAATGAACTCAGGCTTGCTAGAGAGGTTAAAAGCAACAAAAAAGGCTTTTATGGGTATGTTCGTAGCAAAAGGAAGAACAAAGAAACAGTGGGGTCACTCAGAGGAGTAGATGGTGAAATGCAAACAGGGGACACAGAAAGGGCTGAACTCCTCAATGCCTTCTTTGCCTCAGTCTTCTCCGATAAAGAAAACAATGCCCGACCTGAAGAATTTGGAGCAAATGATTCAGCAAAGCAAACACAGCCCAGAATAACTAAGGAGATAGTACAAGAATACTTGGCTAGTTTAGATGTATTCAAGTCTCCAGGGCCAGATGAACTGCATCCAAGAGTATTAAAAGAACTGGCAGATGTGATCTCAGAACCACTGGCAGTCATCTTTGAGAATTCCTGGAGAACAGGCGAAGTCCCGGCAGACTGGAGGAGGGCAAATGTTGTCCCTATTTACAAAAGGGGGGGGGAAGAGAGGACCCAAATAATTACCGCCCAGTCAGTCTGACATCAATACCAGGGAAGATTCTGGGGCAGATCATTAAGCAAACAGTCTGTGAACACCTAGAAAGGAATGCTGTGATCACCAATAGTCAGCATGGATTTCTGAAAAATAAGTCATGTCAGACTAACCTGATCTCGTTTTTTGACAGAATTACAAGCCTGGTAGATGAAGGGAACGCAGTGGATGTAGCCTACCTTGATTTCAGCAAGGCATTTGACAAGGTGCCCCATGATATTCTTGTAAAGAAGCTGATAAAATGCGGTCTTGACTATGCTACCACACAGTGGATTTGTAACTGGCTGACTGACCGAACCCAAAGGGTGCTCATCAATGGTTCCTCTTCATCCTGGAGAAGAGTGACTAGTGGGGTGCCACAGGGTTCTGTCTTGGGCCCGGTCTTATTCAACATCTTTATCAACGACTTGGATGATGGACTCAAGGGCATCCTGATCAAATTTGCAGATGACACCAAACTGGGAGGGGTGGCTAACACCCCAGAGGACAGGATCACACTTCAAAACGACCTTGACAGATTAGAGAACTGGGCAAAAAAAAACAAGATGAATTTTAACAGGGAGAAATGTAAAGTATTGCACTTGGGCAAAAAAAATGAGAGGTACCAATACAAGATGGGTGACACCTGGCTTGAGAGCAGTACATGTGAAAAGGATCTAGGAGTCTTGGTTGACCACAAACTTGACTTGAGCCAACAGTGTGACGCGGCAGCTAAAAAAGCCAATGCAATTCTGGGCTGCATCAATAGGAGTATAGCATCTAGATCAAGGGAAGTAATAGTGCCACTGTATTCTGCTCTGGTCAGACCTCACCTGGAGTACTGTGTCCAGTTCTGGGCACCACAATTCAAGAAGGACACTGACAAACTGGAACGTGTCCAGAGGAGGGCAACCAAAATGGTCAAGGGCCTGGAAAAGATGCCTTATGAGGAACGGTTAAGGGAGCTGGGCATGTTTAGCCTGGAGAAGAGGAGGTTAAGGGGTGATATGATAGCCATGTTCAAATATATAAAAGGGTGCCACATAGAGGAGGGAGAAAGGTTGTTTTCTGCTGCTCCAGAGAAGTGGACACGGAGCAATGGATCCAAACTACAAGAAAGAAGATTCCACCTAAACATTAGGAAGAACTTCCTGACAGTAAGAACTGTTCGACAGTGGAATTTGCTGCCAAGGAGTGTGGTGGAGTCTCCTCCTTTGGAGGTCTTTAAGCAGAGGCTTGACAACCATATGTCAGGAGTGCTCTGATGGTGTTTCCTGCTTGGCAGGGGGTTGGACTCGATGGCCCTTGTGGTCTCTTCCAACTCTATGATTCTATGATTCTATACCTGTGGTTCCTACCAGAAATGATATAAAAAGCTTGTTCACAAGTCCCAACTCCTGTTTTTGAATAGCTCCTAGTGGAGCCTCCTAGAAGTGATTGTGATTGCAGCAGGGGTAGCATCTCCTGTTTTGCCACTTGATGCTGCCATCACCATACCTGCTCCTGCCACTACCTTGCACCCTGATGGTGGTGGCACTTGACCACCAATTTCAGGCAAGATTGCAGTGATCTGGGGTGATATCCTGTGCAATTTTGGTCAAGATTTGCCAAAAACATGCACCACTGGAGGAGGCAGCAGGACAGGCAGGGTACCCATGGGGGTGCCACCTGGGGTATTTCTGCCACCTGAGGCAGCGCCGCACCCTGCCTAATGACTGGGCTGGTTCTAGATTGCAATATAGGTGGGTGGTGAAGTTGACTTGAGAATGCATTTAGCCATCTGCTCTAGCCTGATTATAGGTTTGCCTTCTGTTTGCTCAAAGCAAACATAACACAGTTTCTTAGTTCCATAGTTCTAATGTGTTAGGACAGTTCAAACATCTATCTTGGGAAGTACAGGAATAGGCAAATAATTGAAGAGGAGGGGTGGATTACTCTCTTCCCTTAACAAGCGATAACAAAAGTACAGCAAACTGACTTCTCCGTCAAACGAAATAGTAGCAAACAAAGGAAAAGAGAACTTTCAGTGCAGTAGTCTTACCATCTCTTATCAGTGAACTAATTCTGTTTGTCTCTTTCCTTTTCTTTCCCATGAATGGGTGTGTCTGTCTTTTTCCTTCTCTGGAAAAAAATTGTCACATGAACATTTTTATAAATTGCAGCATTTCTAGGTTTAGCTGGACAGGAGAAGTATTACGTTACACTTTATATCTGTATACCACACACTCTAGCACACATCAAATACCCAAATGGGACTAGATAACTTTGCGTTTACAGTAAGCCCTCAACTTGTGCAGGGGTTATGTTCCTAAAGCCATGTATAATTCATACTTAATTTTCTAATTCCAAAGGCTACACAGTAGGTTATGTTTAAATCTGCAAAGGATTCCTATTGGTGGCACAATTCGGTTGCTTAACTGCCTGGAGGCGGTTGGAGAATGGTTGGTGGTTAACAAATTGAGCTTGAATCCTGACAAGACTGTTTTTGGGGGACAGAGGGCACGCAGGTGGGGGGAACTCCCTGGTCATGAATAGGGTAACTGTGCCCCTGAAGGACCAGGTGCGCAGCCTGGGAGTCATTTTGGACTCACAGCTGTCCATGGAGGCACAGGTCAATTCTGTGTCCAGGACAGCTGTCTACCAGCTCCACCTGGTATGCTGGCTGAGACCCTACCTGCCTGCAGACTGTCTCGCCGAAGTGGTGCATGCTCTGGTTATCTCCCACTTGCACTCTATGTGGGGATACCTTTGAAGGTGACCTGGAAACTAAAACTAATACAGAATGTAGCAGCTAGACTGGTGAATAGGAGTGGCTGCCTGGACCATATAACACCAGTCCTAAAGTATCTTCACTGGCTCCCAGTGAGCACAATTCAAGTGTTGGTGCTGACCTTTAAAGCCCTAAAGGGTCTCAGTTCAGTATACCTGAAGGAGCATCTCCACCTCCATCGTTCTGCCCGGACACTGAGGTCCTTCTCCTCGGGTCTTCTGTTGGTTGCCTCACTGCAAGAAGTGACATTACAGGGAACCAGGCAGAGGGCCTTCTCGGTAGTGGTGCCCGCCCTGCGGAACACCCTCCCTTCAAGTGTCAAGGAAATAAACAACTATCTGACTTTTAGAAGACATCTGAAGGCATCCCTGTATCAGGACATGTTTAATGTTTGATGTTTTTGTATGTTTTGATATATGCTGTGAGCCGCCCACCTGTAGTATTAGCCAGTGGTGGCTGGTGGTGTGGAGGATAAAGCAGACAACCATATGCAGAGTCAGAGTCAGGGATAACAAGAAGCAGAGCTATTGGTAGTTGAAGTCCTGCAAGGCTGCAGTCCTGTGCATGCTGACATGAAAGTAAGCCCCACAGGACTTACCTCAGAGTAGAATGCATAGGGTTTTGTTAATCATCACAATATAATTAGTCATTACATGCAGGAATAATACATCATTCCTATGGAAAAGGCAGCAAACATTGTCTTTAGGAAGGAAATTATTTTGCAATACCCAGTTCTAGCCCGGTGCATGTTTACTTAGAATCTAGCCCTGCTGAATGCAGTAGGACTTGCTCCCAGTGTTTAGATTGTGATTAGCACATTTTCTCCACACAGGGTTCTTGTGCTTTTAAAGCTGCAGGGGAGGCAGATGTACAGGTGTAGCTTTTCCTAGAATGAAGATTCAGCAAACTTGACAGCCTGCTTCAGCCATCAAAATGAATCACCATGTTTGAACAGTCAGAGATTAGTTGCAAAACTCTTTCAGGGCATGCAAACCTGTCAGACCCAGAGACTAGCTAGCTTAAGACCCACAGTGTATGCCAATCAGATAAGTAAACAAGAAATCCCTCACCCCCAACTCTGCATTTCAGGGCATGCAAAGACCAGAAGACTACTTTGCTTGCTCTGAAGGCAAGTAAAATTACAGCAGTGTGGGGAGCATTGATGCTGCTGGCCAGGTTTGGACATGGCTGCTGCTGTCAATGGTCAGCATTCTGAGAGTAACTCTTGGGAGTCAGTTGTCAGTGCTTGACGCTAATTGATTGTTCAAGTTAGTACTCACAGTCCTTGGAGCTGATTGTCTGTGGCTGTCTGTCATGGATATTATTTTTGCAAATAACTGTGTCCTTGCCCTCTTTGAAGGCTATTTTTTTAGTGGGAGTTACTTTGTTTTCTGGACAGTTATGGGATCGGGGCCAGGTCACATTGATGTAGGCAGAATGTAGAGTCTCCAATAATATACATAATTTGTTGAGTGGTGCCTATAATTAATAATTGCTTTAGATGCTGTCTAGTATTTATTACTTGTTTTGATCATGATTTTGCTAGATGGAGGCAGAGGAAGAAGGTTCTAAAAGGATAGAATTTGACTTTGAGAAGCTACCTGCCAACTACCACAATGAATCGGACACAGATACAAAAATTGGAAATAAAACCATACATAGTCACCAAGAAATTAATAAGGTAAAGAGCTGCATTTTGTCTGCAATTTATATTGTCTGTGCCGTGGTAACAATTGGATTTCAATAATACCTTTTGCACTATACTGCCCCTGGAAGGCTGGTTGAAAGTTTACAGCCGCTGGCAGAATCATGCTGCCCATGTGCTAACAATATAGTAAAGTAACTTTTGTCCATTTCCAATATCTGGGCCCAGGCCAAGGTGTTGGCTTATTGCCTATAAAAGCTTCAGTGGTCTGAGCCAACGTATATGGAAGGGAAATTGTCAAGGCATTGAAAAAGGCATATGTAGTGTGAAGGAGCTGGGTGTAGACAAGTTGAGCAGAAATGTATTATTACAGTATAATCCTATGCAAGTCTACTTGGAATAAGTGTGATTGTGTTCAGTGGGGCTTACTCCCAAGTAAGTGTGCATAGAGTTACATTGGTAGCCTCCTTTTGACTCGCCTTGAGGTCTGTGGAAAGTAGTCTAGAGATGCTCCTACAATGGTTACAGCCTTGGACAGCAACACTGTCCTCCATTTCTGTTGCATGTTTGGTGAACAAAGTATTCCAAATATTTTTACATAGTAAGGAGTAAATTTCATGGTTTCTTTTTTAAAAAATGTGCGCCCCTCATATCTTTCATTTGTATCATTTCCTTGATGATAGTTCAAAATAATGGGTATTTTTTAAAAAATAGGGATTAATACATGGGGATTAGAAACACCCCATATCTCTGTTTAACTGAAATGAATTTAAAATATTGATTTAATGTACTGTGTTTATTTGCAATATTAGGCCACAGATAACAAGACTGGATCGACTAGCTATTCTGAAACTATTATTACATCAATACGGGAAGGAGAGAGCAAAAGGAATCATGTAAGTGACTTCTGCTTTTGAAAAGTGAAGACAAACTCCTAACTTTCCAAAGATGTCCAGCACTGTATATAATGGGCAGATTCCATTCCTCTTGTCTCCCTGCCCCCACAAAAAATTTCTGGTGGTTCTCTCACTCCTCTAGAGCAGGCATGGGGAGGGGGGACGAGAAGAAGTTCCAGTGCAGATCCCAAAGTAGTGGAACTGTTTAGTTGGATAGCGCCCAATGGCTAAACGGTTAGGGTTGATGGATGGTCCATTTGTTTCAGTGATTCATATTTATAGACTGCTGTGTGCCTCATGTAGAGAACTGAAGTAATAATGTGCCGCTAGAGACAAGGTTCAGGTGCTTGTTTCTGCCATGTCTTTCCATGTGGTGTGGGGACAATGTTGGGCCTCGGGAACATGTGTGAATGGCATGCAAACTTTTGGCAAATCCTGCATGCATTGTAGTCTGACTTGCCCAGTTTGCACAAAGGTTGTGTTGTACCGTGCTTGCATTCTGCTAAGGTAATTGTCACTGTGCATCCCATTAGCTAGGCCAGAGTTAAAACCATCAGATCACTTGATACCTGAGCCATGGCATCATGCAGGGGAGGACAAATGTTCTGTTGTGGTTTTTGGCTTATTCCCTCCTCTGACTTGCTTTGCTATTAGTAGGTAAAATTCTAGCTGACATTAAATACAGCGGTTGAAAAAATTGCCCAAGTCTCGTGCTTTTAGAAGAAAACCCATTTGAAGTCCATATAGCTTTTAAAATGTTGCTTTAAATAACATGGACACAAAGATAATAGAAGCAAAGCCTTATTTTAGCACTCCCCTCACAGAAGAGCATATTTCACACTCCCATTTTGGTGACAGCTCAGCTGATGTCCTTTCTGGCCCCCAAGTGAAAATATCTATTCCTAGTCCCTAGAACAGGAACTGGGCTTTTTGCCAGTACTGGCACCAGAATCCAGTTCTTGGAAGGTGCTGTGTTGTTGAAGAGGCGCCATTTACATACTCAGACCAACTCTACCTTACTCAGATTTCAGCTGCGATTGATGGCACTAAGATGGATATTAGGCTTTCATCCAAGAATTTTATGAACTTGAGCTGTGAGCTGATGGAGCTGAATAAATTGTGGCTATCCATTGTGGTGCCACTTGTGTATTTTCTTAAACCTACATTTAATATTGACAAAGTTTAAAATAATTTCTCAGATTTTCAGTCTGGAGCAATGTATACTTTTAATTTTATGGAACTTTTATTGCTTTGAAATTGTGGATCATAGTCCATGTTTGTTTTGTTTTTCATCAGAGGAATTCTGAAACAAATATTGGAAAGCCTCAAAAGATAATTGATAGCAATAAGTGATGATGCAGCCTTGAAGACGGTGCAGGCTTATACACTGGTGTTACTAGTAAATATACTTTATTTAAAATACTTAAATTACATATTACCCTACATAAGTGCAAGGCAGCTAATAAAAGAATATTAAAATATGATAATTCTAAAATAAAGAATAAAGAGCCAGCAGGCAAAACAATTAAATCTGTGCTTTAAATGTGTGGTGCGTGTCATTCCTTAGTCAATTTGTATTGGGTTGAAGAAACTTACCAGAAGTCTGAGAAAAACCCTCTTGTTGTATGCTAAGCATCTGAATGTATAAAGCTAGGCTGCTGGGCATCTGCTCCTTGCTTCAAGTCCTAACATATACTGGACGATATAAAACATTAGCCCCCTAGTTAATTGTATGCGAGCCTTGTCTTTGGGAACGTAAGTTACTAGAATTGCTTTTGAAGAAATTCCCCAAAAGAGGTGCACTAAGAAGCAAAGCCCCATAGCCTCTGTGTCTGCAGTCTTACCTATGAGTCTTCAGCCTTTTGGAAGCATTGTCTCTGTCCAGTGTTAAAGGGTGGGGAAAGTATAAAATGTCACTTGGTTTTGAAAATTTATGGGTATAAACTGGGAGTATGGTGAGTGGGATGATACAGAAGTGCTGGAAGCTCTTGGCTCATGCAGTATATTCATGATGTGATGGAGATGGATGTGGGAAGATGACACTTCAGTTTCCACGTACTCATCATTTGCTGCTTATTGCTGATCCCAAATCAAATCAGCAGGTGTAAACAATATTGCAACCTGCAGCTGCTATAGCCCATCAAAAAGAATGCTGGCACGCTAAATTGAGTTATAGGTTGTTTGGTTTGTTAATTTGTTAAAATGCCCTAGCCTGCAGTAGTTCACTCCAAGGGGGACTGATAATCAACTAAAACAAATCAATATAAAACAGAACCAAACCAAACCAAACCATGAAAGCACAGTAGAAATTTTAAAGCATATAGGTGATAGCCAACTAAGTCAAGCCCAGAGTAGACCCAGTGCAATAAATGAACTTAAGCGGGAACTCTATCAAATCTCATTGCCCTAAATAAGAAGCTCCCACACCACACATGGATCAGGTCCATGAATGCACAATAAGTAAATGCTGATGGGGTAAACTAGGCTGTGTGTCTGTGTGTTTGTGTGTGTGTGTGTGTGTGTGTGTGTTATCCTCTCAGTCCAGCTGAATCCAGTGAGTGCATGAGAAAGAAGCCTAGAGGAATGACTAATATAAACTGGAACCACTTGGATAAAGTTAAGCTTTTTATGTCAGCTAGATAAAATCTTATTTGTTCCCTTTTTCTGATTAAGACTTTCAGGGGGTTTTTTCAGCATCTTTTGCTAATGAGTGTTTGAGCTGGAAGGCTGAGTCACTGCTAGCTGTTGTCAGGAATGCAATCCAGAAGAATAGTGCCACCAAATCAACATTTTATTCACTGCGGATCTGAGCTTTTCCTTCGTCCTGTCAAAATAATTCATGACAAAAATCTGCATGGTAGTTCTGTTGCACTTGGAAACATTCCAGTGGAAAAAAGGTGAACCTATGGTCCTCCAGATGTTGAATTCACATCATCGCTGGCGTTTGCCCATTGTTGCTGGAACAGATGGGACTTGGAGTGCAACAACATCCAGAGGGCCGTGCATTTCCCATCCCTGCCATAGAAGTTGCAAGACCAGTAGAAAACAACCAGGTTTTCTTGGGTAGTTGATGTTTCAGTTAGCCTGGACCCAAAATATTCTTGAATACCAAGAATGCAGTCTGACAGATCTTGCATATGCAGTGCCTTCATCTGTCCCTGGAACACTAAGCGCTTCTAATGTTCAAAGGAGAGAACAAATTCTCCCACAGTTTTCCAGAATGCTCCACAACACTACTTGAGAGACAGTTTGCTTTTTAGAAAGAGTGTTTCATAAGCACAGCTCAGTGGTGAGTCATGGAAAGTTCTGATGCAGCTTGCAACAACAGAAGATAATGTAGGCCAGACCTTTAAGTCACAACGTATTAAAAATTAGTTATGTAAGGTGGCTCTGTATGAATCCTTCTTGCATGACACAAGGTAACGTCAGTAGAAGGTAATTCTGACCCACGTACGTAAAACTATAGACAAGCCTGAAAGTGCTGAGCTTCTCCGGCATAGTGCAGAATGACCCTTTTTTAAAAAGTCCCACTTTAAAGAAATTCTAAAATGAAATTGAATTTATGCAAACTTTAATAAAATTATGTAAAACCTGAATGAATAAAAACATTAACTTACAATTCTGAATCTGCCTGACAAGACAGAACATTTTCCCTCAAGATTTTTCTCCTCTTTTACTACAGATAGAGAATGCGCAGTCTTCACAGTTGTGCATTTACTATGTCTACCCAGTAGATAGATTATAGACTTATGGTCAGCCTTCTCCCCATCTCTCCCTGATCTCTGACTCTCCAAGTCAGATTTCCCATGGATACCTATCATAGCTTTAAATAAGCTGTTGGCATAGAGAAGCTGCATGCACTATAGAAGACATTTGTCTATTTGCAGCTCTTCAAGTATTTTCTAAAAGTTATTTTATATAGTAGCAAAAGCAGACCTGGGGTAGATGAAGGTTACATACAAAGTTTTGGTGCAATTTACAATTTATTTTTGTACAAGATAATGCAAAAGGAAACAGCCTGGGTGCCAGTGAGGGAAACTGAGTTTTCTGGCGGAGTTGACCTCAAGTCTTGTTAGTCAAAGTCTCAAGTGCTTGTGAACTGCTCTCATGTTGACTTCCTTATAGGCAGCTTATATAGCTTATCAGAATTTAATGTAGTCTATTTCATAGAATTACACAAGTGTTCTTTTCCTCATAAAAGAGAGCCTTTGAAAACACAATTCCACCTAGCATAAGAAGAGTGTACAATCCATTGTGACTGGTAAGTCTTGAATTCTGGGTTCTTGAGGCCAAAGTTGCTGCTCTTGGAATCTGAGACCCATTTAAACAAGCTTCTAATATTAGGCGAGTTTAGCTGCTCAGAATCAGGACTTATTCTGAAGGTTGTTGACAAACTCAAAGGGGGTTCCCTGCCTTCTTATATTTTAAAATTAACAGGCCTCTCTAACGAAGCATGACTTGTAATCAGTGTGGAAAGTTGGCAGTTCTTGACAACTAACTTGTTTTGGAACTTCAAGCTTTCTTTCTTTCTTTTTCTTTTTTTTCTTTCTCCTTTTTTTTTTTTTTGAGATTAAACTATACCACAGTCTGCCCACCGCAGATACAAAGGGACTGAGTCAGACAATGAAATACTATTTGTTGAGACAATGAAACAATGCTGTTAAAGCAAGAAAACTGCTTTTCTTGCTTTCTCAACATTATCTGTGAATGATATTATATGTTTCTACCTTGCTACCCACCCCACACAGGAGCTCAAGGTTGTGTTACATTATCCTCCCTTTCCCCCCTTTATCTTTGCAACAGCCCTGTGAGGTAGGCTAGGCTAAGTAAATATAGGTACATAAGCAGCAGCTCTTGCCAACAGATTGTGAGGGGTGGGGATGAGGGTGTAGGAGGCCCAATCCACATACAGTGTACCTCCGCCAGGAAATCCTGTTGGCAGTCCTAGATGCAGATGTTTTTTCCCCATTGATTGGGGGATGGCTAATGGAGGGGTGTATGCCTTTTGTTATGTCATGCTACCACGGCAACCACTTTGTGTCATGCAGTGCCCCTCCATGGCGGCCATTTGTGGCTGGTACCCACAACATTTCTTAAAATTCAAAATGCACACACTGGCCCAGTGACCACTACAGCAAAGAGTGGTTCTATTTTAATACAGTGAGTTGTTAAAATATTAGTTGTATCAAGCCTAATTTAGGCACTCTCCTGTTAATCACAGCTCTGTACTCTAAGAGTGATATGGAACATTAAGTGTATTTTGGGTAGACCCATTGAAGTCAATGGTCTCAAGTAATTTAAGTCCATTGATTTCCATAGTCAGCATGACTTATAAGTCAGTAAGGTGCCAACTACATAGCCAAGAAATGAGGAGGAAGCATTCTTATGATTTGTGATTTCAACATTCTTCTTGGTATAGCACTATAACCATTTATATAATTATAGTGGTATAAGTGGCTCTTTGCCTTTTTCCACAACATTCCGCAGCTTATACTGTCTGCAAAAGTACTTGGAAAGTATTTAAGCTAGAATACATCTGATGAGGTCCATGGCAATATTTCTAAGATATTAATCCTTCAGTGTGCTGGCTGCTAGTTTTTTTTGAAAATGTCTGAAACTGAAATCTTCCCCAAGCCTAGAAAACAAGGAAGATGTCAAATTTAAACACGCAATAAACTGCTTTGCAATAAAATCTTGTGTTCAACCTTTTGCGGAAGTCATGTACTCTTTTGAGAAACTGATGAAAGGAATCCAGCTAGGAATCCAGTTCAGCCTGAAATATGTCCATCACTTTTTTACTTGTCTGCCCCTTTCTTACTGCTGTGTAAGATGTTGGACTCTTATGTACCATTTGTAGCAGCTCTTTGATATGACCTGACATAATATATTGATCTAGTGTTACTGAATGAGTTCATCCAGGGAGGTCAACACAGAATTGTTTTGCTGTTTTCTGTGACGTGGGACAAAGTTTGGCGCAACTCTGCATGTACTGTATGTGATTGCAAAAGGATATTCTTTACTTTCAAGTAATAGGTTGACCGCATAACTTTGCACAAAGCAATGTGTAGGACCGCAGTGTCCCAGTCTGCTACTAGTAAATCTTAGCTGCATGTGGTGTTATCGCAGCAACTATTTCTTCTATACTTACCAAAGGTATGTCATTTCTTTTCTCAGGAGTGCATTATTGATGAGGACTGTGAGACAGGAAAATACTGTGAATTCTCTGGCTTGGAGTACCGGTGTCATGTTTGCAAAACTCAACACACAGTGAGCATTGCATCCCCCTTCCCCCCATCTAGCTCTTCTTAACGTGGCAGGCAGGCTGAAGTTATATAATGGAACTATGTTGATTGTGTGATGCCTAGGTAATGTGAGTAATAGGGACTGGTAGAGTACAGGCCCTATTTATTTTAAGTACAAGAAAACCAGAGTGAAGGTGGTAAAGTATTGATGAAATGCCTGCTGAACTCTCAACTTAAATTGGAAACATATGGTTTTAATTGTTTATATGTGAGCCTTAAATGTAATGACAGGAAATACCCTTTTCAGCATGGTGGAAAACATAACCGGATTTTTCACAGGAACAGGATTCTACATTTAAGTCCAACCTTTAAACTAATAGCCAAAATAGGTTTATTCAGATAAACTATAATAGGGTACTTTACAAAGGTGTCCTTTATCCTCTTTACTTTTGGATTTTTTTGAACCCTAGCTTGTGCCATTGGTCTACACCAGCTTCCAAAAAGTATTCAAGAACCGTCCCACATAGAGCACATTACAGTAAACCAGACTTAGCTACATTTTGATCAGGAGCATGTCACCCCACTATATCTGTTTTTTCTTTGTGGTTTGTGTTGGTGTGTTTCTTAGGCAATGCGACATGTTTTTATTTTAAGCTGTTACAGAATTACTGATGCAGTGATAGTGTGGACTTTCAGAATTTAGGTCAGTGGGATTGTTTAATGCAGGTCTATGAAGACGTTCATGCCCGATGCAGGTTACTGTAGCCAGGTTATATTGACTGTATTTATGATGTTGTGTGTCCCATGATGATTAAGAACCAATTCAGCATGTGTGTGTTTATTTTTCTTTCCTAAGCAATGCTCTCGAGATGTGGAGTGTTGTGGACATCAACTCTGCGTCTGGGGTGAGTGCGTGAAAGCTGCCTCAAAAGGAGAAAATGGAACGATTTGTGAAAACCAGAAAGACTGCAATCCTGGAATGTGTTGTGCATTTTCAAAAGGTCAGCCACTACATCATTTTCTGCTGTTGTTCCTATTCTTTCCCTTGCACGAGAGGCCAAGCAAGAAACTACTTCAGTGTGTGAGCTTGCATTTCCACTGTATATTGCTCTTCACCAACCTTCAAGATCAGAGCCATCTTTCCCATTGGTCTTAGTGGTTCGTTGCGCCAGGGCACTGGCCTCTCAGGGGCACCCTAGTGAGTGGGGGAGCTGCACGGGCTTTGCCGGCAGCCTCCTCTTTCCCTGCACACACGCCAGCTGCGCCCCGCCAACTATATGGCTGGCGGGTGTGCAACTTCCTTCCCAAGCCTCTGCAGGAGGAGAGCGATCCCCACAGAGGCTTCCCTCCCAAGCCTCTGCATCTGCTAAAGACGGCCCTGCTCCCGGTCGTTGTCCTCCTCCTGCTTTCTGGCGAAAGGCGGCATGCAAGAATAATAGAATCTTAGAGCTGGAAAGGACCTAAGGGTATTCTAGTCCAGCCCCTGCAATGCAGGAATCTCAGCTAAAGCATCCATGACAGATGACCATCCAACCTCTGCTTAAAAACCTCCATGGAAGGAGAGTCCACCTCTCGTGGGAGTCTGTTCCACTGCTGAACAGCTCTTACCGTCAGAAAGTTTTTCTGAATCTTTAGTTGGAATCTCCTTTCTTGCAACTTGAAGCCATTGGTTTGAGTCCTACCCTCCAGAGCAGGAGAAAACAAGCATGCCCCTCCTCCATGTGACAGCCCTTAAGTTATTTGAAGACGGCTGTCATATCGCCTCTCAGACTCTTTTCCAGGCGCCTTCAAGCACTCCTCATAAGACTTAGTTTCCAGACCCTTGATCAACTTGTTTGCCTTCCTCTGCACATGTTCCAGCTTGTGGTGCTCAGAATTGGACACAATATTCCAAGTATGGTCTGAGTAAGGCAGAATAAAGGTAAAGGTAAAGGGACCCCTGACCATTAGGTCCAGTCATGGCCGACTCTGGGGTTGCGGCGCTCATCTCGCTCTATAGGCCAAGGGAGCCGGCGTACAGCTTCCAGGTCATGTGGCCAGCATGACTAAGCCACTTCTGGCAAACCAGAGCAGCACACAGAAACGCCGTTTACCTTCCCGCCGGAGTGGTACATCTTTATCTACTTGCACTTTGATGTGCTTTCAAACTGCTAGGTTGGCAGGAGAGGGACCGAGCAACGGGAGCTCACCCCGTCACAGGGATTCGAACCGCCGACCTTCTGATCGGCAAGTCCTAGGCTCTGTGGTTTAACCCACAGCGCCACCAGTGGTACTATTACTTCCCTTGATCTGGACACTATACTTCTGTTGATGCAGCCTAGAATAGCATTAACTTTTTTTTGCTGCTGTTGACTCATGTTAAGCTTGTGTTTCACCAAGACCCCTAGATCCTTTTCACATGTACTTCTAGTAAACCAGGTGTCCCCCATCCTATTTTTATGCATCTGGTTCTTCCTGCCTAAGTGTAGAACCTTACATTTGTTCCTATTGAAATTCATTTTTTTAGCTTGTGCCCAGTTCTCCAATCTGTTACGGTCATTTTGAATTCCGATTCTGTTTTCTGCATCATTAGCTACCCCTCCTAGTTTGGTGTCATCTGCAAATTAGATGAGCATCCCCTCAATTTCTTTATATGTCATTTCTAAAGACAACAACAAGCCCAGGACAGAACCCTGTGGCACCTCACTTGTCACCTTTTTCTAGGATGACGAGGAATCATTAATGAGTACTCTTTGGGTTTGGTCAGTCAACCAGCTACAAATCCACCTAACAGTTCTCTTTCAACTCACATTTTACCAGCTTCCTTGTGAGAACACCATGGGAGTCTTTGTCAAAAACCTTACTGAAATAAAGATACACTATGTCCACAGCATTTCCCTGATACTCCAAGTTTGCAATTCCATTTTAAAAAAAAATCTAATCAGATTGGTCTGATATGACTTATTTTTGAGGAAACCGATGCTAGGTTTAGTAATCACAGCATCCTTTTTTAAATGCTCACAGACTGACTGTTGAATGATCTGTTCTAGGACCTTCCCCAGTATCGATGTCAAGCTCACCGGTCAGTAGTTACCTGGGACTTCTCCCCCCTCTCCTTTTGAAGATGGGGACAACATTTGCCCACCTCCAGTCTGTAGGGACCTCACCTGTTCTCCAAGAATTCTCAAAGATAATAGACAAAGGCTCTGAAATTACATCCACAAGCTGCTTTAGTACCCTTGGCTGCAGCTCATCAGGCCCTGGAGATTTGAATTCATTTGAAGTAGCTAGGTGTTCCCTTACTACCTCTTTTCCTATATTGGGCTGCAGCTGCCTCCTACCACTTGCTTGTTCTTCATCTTACTTTGGACATAGACAAAGAGTTGTACTCCAAAACAACTGGAGCACAGCAGATTGGGGGAGGCTGGTATATATTTATGTGTAGGAGAAGTCTGTGGCAGAGAATAATCCATAAAATGCACATCTTGTATAATACAAAATTTGGCCAAATGGTAAAGCAGTGTGCTTGACAACTGAGCATGATGCTATAAAAATAGTACTTAAAAAACAACAACACACCTCTGGATGATTTGTGCGAGATTTCCTGTCAACTAACAGCAGTTTTCTTAATCTTGAAACTCCTTTCAGTCTACTTTGTATTTGCAAGGTGGTTGATATGGGAGGTTGTGTTTCTTGAGGCTCTGCTTTAGACATTTTACAATGCTTTTGAGGAAAAGCTCCCATTGTCAAGAGTATGAAAATGAGAACTAGGCACTGGGAAAGTCTTCCTGAACTTAAATTGGAGAGGTAGCATAGTCCTATACACTTTCACCTCAGTCCAAGTCCCTGCCCTTCCGTGATCTCATTGGATGTCCAGAGGGCAGCTTACTGTCTTGTGGCTTTTTTCTCATGGTCACCCAGTATGAAAGAGGAAGAGATTTCCCATGAAAGAGGAAGAGATTTCCCATACAAATTATCACTATATGGTATGTTGGTAGCAAGTGTTCCCACTAGCTCTTAGTCCTCTGCCATCTGTAAAATAGGATTAGCATTGATCTCAAACAGCTGTAATGGAATGAAACAAGGTACTGTAAAGAAACAAGATAAAGGTAATTGAAGCATCTTACATAGAATAGATGCTGATAACGTTGATATCTGTTAATAAGCAAATTAGCTCCCATTTCCCTAAGATGAACATATCGGTTCTTTTCAAATAATCCTAGACATCATGTTTATCTTTTTGCTCATACCTTGAGCAGGACATGCTGTGTTGAGATTACTAACTGCTAATGGTATGCTAATAGTATTAATTTCTTCTGAGTAGAACACCACCCTTTATCACAAGAATGTGCAATAAGTGAATTTGGTTTTCAGGATGGAGATATGCAGCCTTTTGTTCTGAGAGCACTAAAGGCTTGTTTTAAGGCCTTGAAAGCAAGATGGTACACATATGACTAAATACATGTGCTATATTGATTAGGGTTAGGATTCCTGTGGATCTATTTGTCATTAGTAGTGTATTGTGTCCTTGTAACTTAATTAAGTGAATTAAAAAAGTTTTTCTAGGTGAACCCTTAGAATTTGTTGGAAGGAAAAGGACTGACATTGCTATGCAAACTCAGCTTGTCTTATATTTAATATTAGGCAAATTTATATGTATGTATATATTCCTTATTTTACACATTCAACCTGCACATATTCTGCATGTGAAACTGAAGAGGTCAGACGTTTTACTGGATTTTCCAATTTTTACTACAGACCTTCTGTTCCCTGTGTGCACCCCATTACCTGGAGAGAGAGAACCTTGCTATGATCCCTCAAACAGGCTTCTTAACCTAATTACATGGGAGCTGGAGCCGGATGGAGCCCTCGATCGCTGCCCATGTGCACATGGATTCATTTGTCAGATGCAGAGGTAGGGAAATTGATTATTTTTCACAGCAAGAGCAGGAGCAGATCGTGTGTGCACACCTCATTTTTCACTGATAATAAACCCATTTTCTGGACACGCGACTTCCTAGACAAGCCTTCCCTGCCTGTGGCTTTCCAGATGTTACTGGGCTTTTAACTCAGTCTCTGCCAGCATGGCCAGTTGTCAGATCTTGACAGGAGTTAGTCCAAATATATGGAGGGTACCAGGCTGGGGGCTGAATGTGCACACTGCAAAAATACTTGACTGCTAATTTTTGGGGTGGACCAGGTCTCATCTTCCCAAGAAACTTAAGAATACAATCCTACTTGTTCAGGCTTAAATCAAGGGCACAAATTACTCAAGACTAACTCAAGCCTCTGTGGTTAAGTGGTTAAGTTTGTCTTCAGTTCAAGTGGAGCTAAAGAGTATTAAAAAACCGAAACCTAATTTCCATAGGACATAAATGCCATGAATATATCAGATTTGCCTTTCTTTTGACCCTAACTGAACAGTGGCAAAAGAAGGGTTATCATTTCAGAGATCAGGGATAATGGAAAGAATTTTCAGTAGCGCTGGTCTACTTTTGGATATATCCAAAGACAGAATTGCAAACAGGACCATTGCATTTTAAGGGTACATGTTCCGGCTACTTTTAAAATGCTTCATAGCCTGAAGCAAATTACATTTTGGACTGGTTTCTCACACTTGTATGCATGCTTGCATAGGCACCTGTACAACTTATCTAAGAGAAATGCACAACTTTCTCAACAGGCATAGCAGTGATTCTCTGTGTGAACTCTCTTTCAATAAGACCCAAAATGAGGAGAAGCCTTTACCAGTGGATGAAATATCACTTCTGGATTTTGTAACCTCACACATTCCTGGCGACTATGGAGAGAGATTGATTACAGAAGTACAGGAAGGTTTGGATGAAGACTTAACTGATCCAAAGAAACTGGATCTGATTTTTGGAGATGAAATGTAAAGTAGTTAAGCAAGTTAGTCACACTCACCATTCTAGCAATTTAGATAGTGTCTTGTTTGATAACTCTAAACTTGCACCCCTTTTCACTACTGGATATAAGTGCAATAATTGAGAGTATATTCTACATAGTTATCTTCTTCTGCCCTTGCATGATCAGATGAGGTTTTCTCTTTTCAAGCTCAAACCAATTCTACACTAAAATGTCGAAAGTTGTCAATGGACACTTTTGTGAACAAGTTTGAGTTTTAAACAAGGCATGATTTGAACTTGTTGATGGATAGATTAATTTAAGTCTATTTATGATTATTGGTGGTGGTTTGAGCTCTGCATTTTATGTATATGTTGCTTGTTTTTTCAAAATTTGTCAAGAGCCTTCTTGATTTTTGGACTGGGCATTGTTTTTATTCAGTCTTTTAAAATATAACTAATGACACTGCTGTAACTGTGTATTTTTGAAAAACAGCAACTACAGGGACTTGAGGTATAAAAGATGAGAATAGTCAGTGTAGCATGTAATTTAGCAATAATTAGTAAAAAGCATTTCTAACAAAGATCTGAGTGGGGTGAAACTTTAACATCAAATTGATAGTAATCATTCCTCTAGATAGCTATTTTATCCCATTCTAGAAGCAAGTTCTAGAAGGCATGTATGTTTTATATACAATGCATATTTGCTATTGAGCATTTACAATAAAGCAGTATGGTTTGAAAAAAGGCACCTGGATCCTACTATCTTCCCTAGTAATGGGCACAATCTAGTAATGAGCCCCTCTCCTAGTATTATCTATTGCAGCCCTTACCTGGTGATATGACCAATAGGCTCACCTGCTCCAGCAGTCACGCCCCTCCCGGAATAATGCTAAGAACCACCAGGTCCAAACTTCACAAGTAATTTATCCTAAACCTGTTGTGAGACCTTTTAAGCTTTAAGAAGACCCCAAAGTTGTTAAGGTTTTTCGTTACAAAAATGCCAGAAAAATGTGGTTTTTTCTATTGACTTGCCTAAGATCCAGGACAAAGTGCCGCCTTTCAGAAATTTCCCCCAGATGTAAATTCTGCCTTTAAAATCCTGGTAATGGCCAGGAAAATCTGGATGTCTGGCAGCCCTATTTCAAATAACATCACTACAGATAATATTTAGCACATAGTAGATTATAGGTGGAACTCTTGCATTTGGAGGCTAGAGTGGAAACAGAACCCAGCCCGCTCCAGTATGAAAGAGAAAAAAGGGGAATTGACTCTATGTCAAAGCTGAGTTACATATACTGTGGCAGGTAACTTTATTCTATATTACAGCTAAGGGCAGTCTCTTCATGTTTTCTAAGGAAGGTACTGAAACCCCTTTTTTAAAAAGATGCCAAGACAGAGTGCAGCTGCCAGATAACTATCAAAATGCCAATTCAATATCTATGCAGAAACCTCCAAAATGTGTTAATTTCAAAGCAGGCATAGTCAGAAAAGGGGAGTTTGCAAGAGACCATACTCTTTAAAAGCATCTGGTTGTGAGATGTAACATGTAATACTTAACTTCTGCAGTCATTTCCCCCACATAGAATGCACCTGCATGCCTGGCAATAGCAGTTTGTCCAGTCCAGTCCATACCCATCCCTAATTGGCTGTAAGAAAGCTACCTTCTTGAACCAAGTCCTTGCTCTCCCCTCCCCTCACTCAACTATTTAAAGATCGTAAGTCTGTTATAACACTTAAATAGCAACAGGAAGGTGGGTTTGAAATCTGATGCTCAAATTACTTGGAACATCATTTTGTTCCTTATTTGGTTCAGCCCTGCAGCCTAGCATCACCATTTTTAAAAAAGGTGATTGATCTGGCTCTTGCAGCACTCTGAATTGCAACTTGAAACCCTTGTCTCAAAACTGCATGTTGAAAGCATAGGACTGACACCAAGCTGCATGTGACTTTCTTCCATAATTGCTGCAGGGCATTGATAATTTCTGCAGGCTGCATACTTTTAAGTAGACCTTTAGTTTGAAAGTTAAATCCAAAAAGAAAAACTTGGTATCATGAACACTAGATGAAATATTTTCAGTATTAAAAGAAGTCCAGAGAAATGTTATTAAAATAACAGAATGAACAAATGTTTTATTGGCATGTTCATTGTTGTAAACAGCATCTGGCATGGAAAAGTTTACCAAAACCTTTTATTGATATAAATTAGATGGTATTTCTGAAAAAAAGGACAACCTTCTATAGAATTGTTTGTAATTGATCTTAAGAACATAGCAAAGCAAAATCTTACTTGTCTAAGCTTTGCAAATGAAATCATGTTTACTGCATCAATCTGTACCACTCCTGAACTACTGGATAATTTATACTGGGAGATGTCCAACTTTTTAAAAAGCTACATATAAAAACTATGATCAACTCCAAAGAAAAGTAAAGTATGACTTGTAATGGTACTAGAAGATCCAAACCTGTAAGAGCTCAAAAACAAAAATGTACAAAAATAAGTAGCTGACCCAAAAACCCACCCCCAAAAACTCAGTAACAAGGGAAAATTACAAATCTAAGTACCCAGCATTTGCCAAACACAAAATGAATACAAATTTAAATAGGCAGCTATACTTTTAAATGTATACAGTGAATATTGATATGTGAAGAGAAATACCATAGTAAGCAGCTGAAATGTAGTTCTGCTAACTCAGGACAGAGTTGTATTTACACACTGAATGGAACAGTGAAGTCACCTGTTATTCATAACCTAAATAAAAATTGGTTACAACACTGCTCCAAAATGAAACACCATCTGCTGGTAATGGTAACTTCTGCTAAAAAATACATTTATTTATTCTTTTTACTTCAGAGATGTCCTGCTTTGTAGAAGAGAAATCTTAACAAGATTCAGATAAAAATGTTAACTTTTAAGGGTTGGATTCTGCCAATTCCATCACATTTCCACTCTTGAGCTTTTCAAAAAGCCACTGTCACATTTACTTCAGAAATCTTCAATGAGGTAATGTGTGCATCAGTGAAACAAAACAGAAAAGAATTCATTCATGGCCTTTGCACAGCTTTTATTATCAAGCTATGAATATCCTGTTTGAGGCTAGTTTACTAGCTACTGCTATGTGCACATGGTCGATTTGCTCATTACCCCTCCCCGCCCCATTTTTTGTTTTGTTTTGTTTATTTGCACATCCCTTTTATCTTTACAGTACGTTTGACTATAGTGCACAACATGATTCCAAATCAAACAGTGACCTGACTGGGCACTGAGCTTGATTGGGCTGCAGTTTTACCAATCAGTGCTGGTGTCTTTACACCTAATGTCCTGCCATAACGGCACTACACAGTAGTAGTGTACCTCTCACATGTAACAAAAAAATTCCCCAGGGAAAATGCTGAAATATCAGTCTTGAGTCAAATCTTTATTTGGTGCTCCATCCAGATATATTTTTAATGCTTTTTCTTTACGGGGGGAGTAGGTCACACGGTGTCCAGTTTTCTGAAGTCTGCTGCTTTCTTTTTTCATTAACTCATTTCTCTGCTCTTCCGTCAATTCCACCACTTCTTCAGTTTTATCCCTTTTATAGAAATACAACAATTTTAAATTCCATAATAATGCACCTTAAATAAATAGGGCTTGCTCATTTTTAATCTAAGGCATAGTCAATAGATTTTTAAAAAAATCTTTGCATAATGCTAGGCACATCATGGTAGTAGATGCATGCTAAAGACAGTTTTTCTCCATGTGGTCCCCCCGAAGCAATAGTCCTATCCCAAATCCATAAGTAAGGGGTACTGCTAGGCTGGAGGCAAAATTAGGAAGTCTGAAAAGAATATTGCATTTTGAAAACAGGGTGTCACCAATACTTCATCAATCCTAGACTCTGAAAGGATACGGTAAGCAATTTGAGAATCAACTTTGACATTGGTCTGAATAGATATAGATATCTGAAGTGAGAGCCAATTTTTGGACCAGATACACTGTTGAATTGGTGAGGAAAAGACCTAGTTGTCCGTACTTCACTGGTGGTATGTGAACGGGCATAACTGCAAAGAGCTGCATACTCTGTCACTTGTGTCTTTTAGTTACCACAGTAGTTGCACATACAATACTTGAACAGTGGCAACGGTGCACAAAAAGTGTTTTAACACAATACTTAGTTGGAAGTCTGGTGGTGGGCACAGCAGATCTGAGGACACTTGTATGGTGCCTAATGTGCTAGCTTCCCTACAGACAGCAACATCTGGAAAGCAGGGTTAAGAACACACCGAAGTTTAATTTAATCAGAGTTGGCAGGATCACCAGACTTGGGCAGGCTGACTGCAAGGAGTGCCAGTGCACAATCCACTGACCATTCCTGCCCCACTGGGTTTTTTTGGGGGGGAGGGGAATTGCAGCCTCAACTTTGTTATTGGTTTAGTACCAAACAATTACTATGTTTTTCAATGTATTTAAAAAACAACAACAGAAAGGCATACCTATAAAAAATCACTGCTCCATCATCACAGATGTAGAGAGGCCATACATTCAGTGTTGAAACCTTAGGATTCCAATCCAAATCCTGATGTATTTCTAAAATTGAGATCTCACATGGAAATGTTCCTCTGCCCTGGAAAGAACAAAGCACCTTAGCAAAAAGAACATCTATACACCAAGAAGATACATACTATACATGGGCAACTGCAGATACAGTAAGACCATCAGTGAAAGCGCTCATCATCCAGACCCCTGCTCGCCATTTACTCTCCTCCCCACAACAGAGGATTTAGCATACCGTCCATTATGGTATGAGTACAGAGACGCTTGTGTCAAACAGCTAGTGCATAGGAATGGGCTTTCATGTTAAAAGCTAAAAAAACACTGCAGGATTAAGAGAAAAATAAAATTCTCACCTTGGCAAACTCAATGTTTTCTACAAGGATCCCACTTATTTCACTAAGCTGTTAAAAAAAAAAATCAGTGCCAGATTTATTTGATGAAGAGATAAATAGAAGATAAAGTAGCAGATTTGTTATCACAAATTGCATTTATGTTTTATTTAAAATATTTCTAAATGTTCATTGAATATAGTATACAATAAGACATTAAATTACTCCACATACAAATACAATACAATATTCATTATGCAATTTATACAGAGGCAACAAAATATAAAAATTAAAAAGAAGATTGAGGCAACATAACCCTTCATAAATGGCAGGGCTGAGAAAAATGTCTTAAGCATGTCTGCCACTGCAGAAAGAATTTTTTCCTTAGTACATACATACAAAACACTGCCAAGGACTCAAGAGAAAGGCCCCAAACATCTTAAGGATATAGGCAGGATGGCTTGACAGGAGACATTTCAGACCAAAATTGCTTAGAGCTTTAAAATACTTGGACTTGGAAATGAACAGGCAGCAAGTACTGTACTAACAGAAGTTTCCTTGTCATCTTCAAGGGCAGCCCCACATATAACGCATTACAGTAATCCAACTGGAGGGCTACCAAATCATGGATCACAGTGGCCAAGCTATTTCCAAGGCTAGTTGAAGCCTCGAGCTAGCTGAATCTAGAAGAAGCTACTTCTTGCTACCAGGGACATCAGGGCTTCAAGTGTCAAGACTTGACATAACACAATCAGCACAAAATCCTAAGAAGTGCAGCTTTTCACATATTGAATGTCATTTGTAAATACCAAACAAAACCTCTGTTGGCGAACTGCAAGTATGATCTTTACATGGATATGTGACCTTCTCAACCCCTATCAACATAACTAACCACCATCAACATGTGTCTTGTCTGGATTAAGCCTCAGTTTGTTGAATGAGTTCCATGGTGGGGAAGAACAGAGGTCACCATCACATAGGATGGATATGGAAAGATGTACAGCTCCATAGTTAATTTCCCCTCCAGTTGGGGTTAATCAGTTAACTACAGAAGGGGCAGGGAACTCAGAACCGGGGGCCAAATATAACAATCCAGGCCTCTCTATTCAGCCCTTGGGACTTTTCCTAGGTCACATCCTTTCCCCCCAGTCCACATCCCTCACTCATCTTGCTCTTCCAAGTGCTCTTTTCTGGCTACAATGC
The DNA here is from genome assembly GCF_964188305.1 of Podarcis bocagei. Classification (NCBI taxonomy): domain Eukaryota; kingdom Metazoa; phylum Chordata; class Lepidosauria; order Squamata; family Lacertidae; genus Podarcis; species Podarcis bocagei. The sequence goes on from NC_138125.1 coordinate 70,069,379, forward strand.
ATCCTTAGACTGATCACTCTTGATTGTTTGAAATGGAAGACAGCAAGAAGTGTGTGCATATAGAAACCTCTGACCTCTGTATGGCTGAAAAGTTTCGAGTCACATACATTCTTCTGCCCACTTTTGCCTCTGACCCCCATCTACCACTGGCATGCAATCCTTAGAAGTTGCTCATAAATAAATGCGACGACTCTTGAGTTGAAAAATGTGTTTTGGTGTCAATAGGAGAGGCAAAGAGAACAAAAGCTGCCCTGACCACAATTAGCAGGTAGGGTGTTGGATGACTCTTCCCCCACCGCCCACCGCCCTCCATAGGACTGCTCTGTAATTTACCTTTTCTTTTAATTCATCAACACTGCTGCTCTCCAAAACTACTTCCTGAAATGGATCCAGCTTCATCTCTGATGGCCTCCACCTTCTTGACAGAACAGCAAGCTGTGACATAGATTTCATTTTTTCTGCTCCTGAAGAAGATTTGATAAACTTATTAGCTGAGATGACAAAGTTAATGTGTTTAATCGGAGAAAAATCATTATTGATATTTATTAAGAACTGGAAATACAAGGACTTTTTGCATAAGAGAAAATGAACTTGCAATATCTGGATTTGAAGATTGAAAAAAATGGCTTATAGAAAATAGAATAATTAGATGTTAATGGCATACTATATTTAGCTGAAAAACAGAGAAGCAGAAATATTTTTATCTTTTTTCATTTTCTCTTTTGTCTCCCCACCCCCTCTTGCCTTTCCATCTTTTTGCTTCTGTTCCTTTTTAGATTAGATTTTAAAACTATTTCTTTTATTGTGATGTATTATAAAAATATACTTTGTACAGGGTATGAACTTTTGTATATCTTTGGATAAGCGTCACTAAAAATAGACATTAATTTTTAAAAGAAAATATTTGAGATAATGTAAAGACTTTGAGCACATAGTTCCACAGATACAGAATTAAGTATTATGTGTAGTCTCAATAAAAACTATTTGCAGAACAGATATTCACAAATTCATTAAAGATACCCATGAATAACATTTATAGGTTTTAAATCTAGTTTCTAATTTGAACTTCTTTCCTGCATATGAATCTCTCAAAACTGATTATGCTAAGACATCTCACTCACACAGTCAAGAAATTTAATACAGCTCCTGCCACTCATTTGTCCCTTTTGAATTACTATAATACATCAATACACATTGGTTGCACTTTGTCTCACTAAAATGTGTTTTTAAAAAACCGATAATTTTCTGATAATATAGCTAGCTAATTCTGGTACAATTAAAAGGCTTCCAACAGTTTAAGCTAAATAGTTTTTACTGTGCAATCTTATTACCATCAAGTATTTCTAGGAAAACCTCCCAGTTACTTGAAATATTAATGTCTTCTTCATAAACATGATAATCCAGAAACACAGTTCCTGGATTTTTCCAGGTCTTCTTTCTCAGGCGAAATCTACAGGAAAAAGATTTGCAGAAATGTTAGCATATGTCCATAAACAAAACCATTATCAAGATTAGGGCCACAATATTTAATCTGAATAATGCCTTGTTTACATTAGGGAAAGGTCATGTGTTCTACTACAAGCACTTAGCCAATTTGAGCTAAGAGGGCTAATACAACTTTTCAATATCCATATGGAATCCTTTGTTTTTTAAGATAATGTTTGAACTTGCAGAAATGGAGCAAAGTTTTTGTTCCATGAGAAACAATAAGTCTGATGCAAAGACCGATATTGTGTGCTACATTGTGTTAAGTGTCCATGACAACACTGAACAAGCAAACTAGGTTTCCCATGTCATACTATATTTGCTCAAGATTTAATTTTAAAACACGTAATTAAAAAAAAGTAGCATTTCCCCATACTTTTTGCTTTAAATGGCAAAAATCAACGGTACCCCATTTTTTGTAAGCATCTTGAGTTCAGGCTTAGGCACCTCACATAAACTTCACTGTAGTGTGATTTACCTGTCAATAGTCAGATCTAGTCCACACTGTTCCCTGAGCTGAGGAAGTAGCTCCTCTTTTGACTGCCGCACAGTCATTCCTTTAGCAAAAACAGAATCTAGCAGAAACTTGCAGGGCTGCAAAAACAAATGTAAAATTATTAAGCTTATTAGAGAAATCACTCTCTGACACACTCATAAAAGGTGAAGTTATAAAATACAGGGCTGCTGCCATAGCCTCCATAGCATTGAAAAAAATACCCCATGGTTTCCACACATGATCACCACCAATGTGACAAAGACTATTTAGGATTTCTGTTTATAAGGTATGCAGAACTCAGTAATAAAGCAATGCAATTTTTAAAAAGTTTGTTGTTATGTGTCATGTCCATTTAATGATTAAGGAAAATACATGTCACTGTCTTGTGTTGTACGAAGTCAACATCAATGGTTTAACCAATTATTGTTAGTAATGGGGAAACAACACTAGACTAGTTTATTTTATGTATTTCCTCATGCTCATATTCAACCATTCCTTCCATGGGTGCAGGGAGTAGCTAGGAAACAAATCTTGAGTGCTGGTTCATACATCACAGTAATCCAAGGCTCATATGGTTTTTTGTTCCCAGTTCAAGGATGAGTGGAGCAAAGAAGAGCAATTCAGCAGCATGCAATAGTAAGCCATGGTTTATGGTTCACCATGACATGTGAGCACAGTCAGAGGCTAATTAGAATGATAATGACACGTAATAGAAATGAATTACTTTTAATGTGCTAAATCGCATGCAATAATGCATTCCACTGAATTTGTGCTTCTATAATCTGCACCTTCTCTGTGGCAACTAAGTGACAACAGATTCATGCCACAATTTATATGTTAAAAGCACAACTTTCCCCAGAGATAATTTCTGTTTTTTGTCACAGTGGCTCCCATAAAATGATGATGCACATACTCAAATAATTAAACTGTAAATGGTCCAACTTTCAGATGACAAGCTAGCCCAAACACAAGAGTTTTCAAGCTTTACTTACCTCTGGATCATTTACCAAGAGCTGATAAACCTTGACTCTGTATTCACCTTTCTTCAATGCTCTCCCAAGCCGAATTGTTATCTTTTAAATTAGGGGTGGGGGAAATAGAAACAAGATTAGATGTTAGTTGTCTCTTATCATTAACATGGAATATAGTCAATACCAGGCGTGTCAAGTGGTGGGGGCTGTGGAGTCTTCAGCCCCCCCCCCCAAATTTTTTTTTCAAGAAAGGGCCTGGGCTCCCCCAAAATCCTGTGACCCGCTCCACCTCCTTGCTGATGTTGCACGGGCAAGAGGAGGCCAAGTGTGGAGCCCGGCAGCTGCACTTTGCTGGCTCCTCCCCGCCCGATACTGTGCGGGGAGGAGGCCAAGCGCAGAGCACACAATGTAGGGGTCAAGTCGACACCTTAAGTCAATACAGCAAGAATCATAACCACCAGAAGGCCCACAGATTTTTGTTATTTTGATATTACAGGCATGAGGGAATGGTTACCCCACAAAATTTAGAGTCTCAGATTTTAGGAGGGTGAAGGAAGGTGTGGCAAGAAACTTTAAAAAGGGTGTTCAACAGACTCAAGTCAGGGATATTTTTTTAAATGTGGAATATACTATTTGGGTTAGATGACCCCTCCAAGTCATCTAGCTACAAGTAAGGTGAAGAGAAAATACAGTTTCAATTATGAAATATATATATTTAACAAAGTTTCATAAATTACCCTAGTTGTAGAATGTGGTTTTTCCTATGTAGCTACTAAGTCCCTATATTGCAACACAGAGACAAATGCTTCGCCTGCAAAATATCTGAATAATCCCCATATTCTGGACCTTATTACATGTATTTCAGTATTTAACAGCAGATTTTGCTAACCTTGTTGTCATCTGAAAAGGATGAAAGAGTCTCATTCAGCCGAACACTCTCAAACTCTTGATTGCTGGCATAAACTCGAAAGACCTTAAACTGAGATGATGGAACGCCAACAAAAGGCTCCAAGTGTTGTTTGAAGGCAGAGAGCGTAATTCTTTTATCAACATGAATCAACAGCCCTAAAGCAAAAAAGAAAGAAATAAACAAACAAACCCAATGAAATTCTTTGTGCATAATGTATACTTGCTAATATCTACTATGCTACTCCTGTAATGTAGCAGTGTCAAGTGAATCATCTTCAAGTGCTCTCCACTAAGTGCAGACTGTGAACCCCAGTTCAGCAACAAGTATAATGGAATGGATGTTCATATCTGCTTTGCTAACCCTACCCCCATTCACTATCAGGAAACAAAAAACAAACAAAGCCTGACACTTTTCTTTTTGACAGAAGTAGATAAACTTTATAGGCATAGTTGCCCTTTCAAAATGAATAATGTTTGCCAAATTACAGGCACACAGGTCCAAGAGTTTGGGGAGGATGTCATCCCCTCCTCCCGAAAAGGAACAATCTCTAACTTTCCCCCTTTTTTGTCACGCAGAAGAGGCACGGCATATTTGCAGCATTTCCTGTCAACTACAAAATGACACCTACCATTTTCACTCAAATGCAAATACTGTGCCAAAATATGAAGATTAAACATGCAGGTTCCCAATAAAATATTGGGCAGTAGAGAATTCTCCACACCTCATCCTTTTATGTTCTCCAAAGGGCAATATCCAGCAGTGTCAGCACAACAGATTTTCACTTGCAAAGTGGGGCCTCCATATCCTGCAGCTCTCTGCAGACCTCCAAAATCTGCTCTAGAGGATTGAGGGACCAGACCAGGGGTAGACAACCTAAGGCCCGGGGGCCGGATGCGGTCCAATTGCCTTCTAAATCTGACCCGCGGAAGATTCCGGAATCCATGTTTTTACACAAGTAGAATGTGTGCTTTTATTTAAAATGTATCTCTAAGTTATTTGTGGAGCTGGCCTGGTGTTTGTACATGAGTAGAATGTGTGCTTTTATTTAAAATGCATCTCTGGGTTATTTGTGGGGCATAGGAATTCGTTCATTTCCCCCCTGCAAAATACAGTCCGGCCCCCCACAAGGTCTGAGGGACAGTGGACCGGCCCTCTGCTGAAAAAGTTTGCTGACCCCTGGACCAGATCCTCCAAATTAAGTTACAGGGATGCAGCGGACTGTACAGTATATAAGAGGAAAGGAAAGATCTGTTACATCTGGTGAGCCAAAGTTGGATATCACTCTTGAGTATCTAGGAGCATCTTTCTCCATTTTGTAAATACGTGTGTGGGTAAATTTACAAATTTTGTTGGAAGGAAGCATGCAAATGTAAAATAATAAAAATGTACATTTCAAAACATATGTTTTGCCTTTCATACATACATTTTTGCCCCTCTCCTGAACCTTCTTCTGCAACGTAGGGCTCCGCTTTGAAATACATATATTGTGCTTCTCCCCTGCTCTTCCCACTTTCATCATATTCACTGTCGGTTCCAGAATCCTCTTCAGCTGTATCCCATGTTTCTTTTTTCCCTTCGTTGGCTTTGGATCTTCGACTGCTTGTTATACTGTGTGAGTCAAGTCCATTGGCCAAGGGTATAGCAGCACTGTCTACATTGCACAATGTGTCACTACTGTGACTGGAACTAAGAATATCACTGTCCACTGAACTTGTACTCCTGTCATTATTCACATCAGAATCTGATCGCTCCTCTGACTGGAAATTATCTGGATCAGAAACCTGTATTTGGTTTTCAAGTTCTCGGTTTTCTGCTGATACTGATGAGTCTACCTCATTTGAAGGAGATTCAATGTTTTCAAAGTCACTTGCCTCTGTGCTCTTGCTACTGTCTCCATTATCCCCTTCTTGCTGCTGCTGCTGTAGAGAAAAGGTTTTAAGTTTTTCAGTGCTTTCTTCTAGGATAGCTTCTACTGATTTTATATTACCTAGAGGTCCTTTCACTCTTTCACATATTTCATCTAGATTTCCAGAGTCTCCACTGGCTTTCTGTAAAACTGTTCGCCTGAACTGTGATCCAGGAGATTGTTCTGGTAATGAAACGTACAGTCTGATTGTATTTGCATGCCGATCTAGGAGTTTCCATAACTGTGAATCTGTAAATGCCAGTTGTCGATCCTGAGACTCTGAACTTTCAATAAATACCTAAAATAAAGAGATGAAATGAAGAAGAAAAATTCTGTTTCATAAGGAATTTATGTATCGAGCACTCAGATATGGAAATACACAAAGGATGCATCTGTCAATTAAGTTATTCTTACAGGACAGGTCTGTGGTCTTAGCCAATACTGCTGAAATCTAGACAATGGTTATTCTTTGGAAGCCACCCCATCTCATTTTGTTTTCATATGCCATTTGAGATATAGGTTTTTAAAAAACACATGTTGACATACAGTGGATTTAAGAAACAACATTAGCACTTCCCAAGACAAAACTAATTTAACATAAAATCTTACTTTATTGCTCCTAAAAAAGCCTTCAGCTTTAAGTGTTTTGTTAGCCACACCGAGGAGACGCAAATCATTGTAGCAACGTTCCAGCACAACCCGCATTGTTTCAGCCGGCAAATGTACAGTCTAAGGAGGCCAAAAGAAATAAGATACTGTTAATCGTTTTTTGCAAGCTGACTATAAAAAGATAATCTGCATATAATTTCTTTTCAGGGTACATTTTATACAATATAGATATTGCTGTATCTTTGTTGTTGTTGTTTAGTCGTTTAGTCGTGTCCGACTCTTTGTGACCCCATGGACCAAAGCACGCTATATCTTTATAAAACACAAATGCCATGCAAGAGTGAATATTGCAATAACACAAGATGATGCAATTGATTTACCTTTGAAATGAGATGCTTAAATTCCGTAACTGTCTGGTTCAAATAAGCACGGACACTAATTGGAGGAACCACAGTTTCTTGCTTTAGGTCAACAACATGAACTTTTACCATGACTTCTATCAAAATAAGAAAATAAATTATCACACATGAAGACACATTACATGAAAAGAAGAAAGGTCATCATTTCAACAGCTGCAGCCATTTAGTAGATAAATTAATATCTCTTCAGAGAAAGCACACAGCATAATTGTATAAAATGATTTCAGAAGACTGATTCAAAGATCCCTCAGTTTAGTTGAATTAAGCATGTTTATTGAAGGAATTAAAGATACACAGGGAATCTTTAAGAAATATTACTTACCACCAGGTTTGTAACACTGGAAAGCTTGGTCAGGTCGCCTTGTTTCCAGGAGTAGATCAAACATGTATGTTGATTTAACACCTCCAAGCAAGATTCCCATTGGAGTGTCCTCTTCTCCTTCATATGATCGCTCCAAATAGTCGTGGAACTCATCATATTTAACAAGACGACAGCAATCCAGGGGAACCGCTTCTTCTAAATCCATTATCTAAATGCAAAGATGAAGAATAATTCCTTGAAATTCTGCTTGCTAATTCTGAGCAAGCATTCAGTCAAAACGGGAGTAAAAGGGAACTATTATTTCAAGTTTTACAATTTGATCAACTGGTTCTAGCTACCTTGAGTTTAAAAAAATATGAGAAATAAATATAACGTTCAGAGGTGTTTGCATGCTCGGTCTAGATATGTCAAGATTCCCCTCAGCTCTACTAAAAAGTGGACCAGGAAAATTCTACTTTCAGTATTGTTACTGTGTAATAAAGATTGAGCTAATTAGTTAAGGTTTACCATGAATACATGGATTTATACCCAGTGTATAAATTACAATCTGAAATACATTATACTGCACCTTATAGGCTATCTCGACAGCTTCCTTCAGAGTCTTGTCCTTGTGAACTTCTAGTTTATTCTCCATCATTATTTGTTTCACAGGGTGCAAACAGAACAATTTTATCTGTATAGTCATAAACAAAAGGATTACGTCAAATAGATTTGAATACATTTGATAGGTATGATCTATGAAATTATAAAAATGCAGTAGTAGTATCTAGCAATGTTTAGAGAAATATGCTCTATGCACAACCATTTTGAGCAGAAGTGGGTTCACAAAGGGAAAATGGGGGGAGTTGAAGAAAAGCATGAAGGCATATAGCTTGTTCTTAGCCTAATAAAACTACGGGTTACTAGAACTCTTAACTGGGCAATTGTCAGACAAGGCAATTAATGAAAATTTAGACCTACTGTACTTGGGCAAACTAGGTCCCTAGAAATCTATAGTGTAACAGTTATTTGTTAGCACAGCGTCAGGTGAGAACATGCAGACAATTCAGGTATCAATGACCTCTGATGTAACTGATCTGCATATATTACACCTCTTTTGTGGAGACAAATACTATAGGATACAGAAAGTCATCTCTTCACATTAAAAGGGAACTTCTGGTTAGAGTTAAAAACTCCCGTAACAGTGCACATTTCTTGCAAATTGAAGAGATGCATTTATTCACACTCATGAATTCTGTAATATTTTCATGCAAATAAAAAAAATATTCATTTTGGCTCTACAAAAGAATTTCTGTGAAACTACTGGAATTTGTAGATTAATTTATTCTTCTTTAATGAAAAAACACTGCTTAGTTAGAAACATGCATTCAATTTCAATGGGAATTGAAGTGAAAAAGCAGAGGAAAAAAGCACCAAGAATCTAGATCATAACCTTTTGACAACAGATTAAATAATAGCTCAACCATCCCCACAAAACCCAACTTCAAAATATTGTAAAAGTACGATATATTTGGATTAGCACTAAATCCTTGCTATTTTCAACAAATGGCTGCTTATTTAGCTTTTCTTTGCTTGCCTTCTGCCTTAAATCTCATACAATGAGTTAACAAGGCTATTGAGAGACAAATACCCACCTTTCTTTCTCGCCATTAACAGTTGGTATTGTTCTAGATCTCCATTTTTCCAAAGAAAATTATGGCTGCCTATCAACTATATGATACCTATTTTATATTGTAAACTGCCCTGTGATTCTCAGATGAAGGGCGGTATAGAAATTTAACTAATACAGAAATAATACTTAATATTCCTCTCTAACTTAATCATCTTTATAGTTTAAAAGAAGAAAATCACAGGAGCTGATGGGAGTAGCAGCCCAACAACATCTGGAAAGCCCTAGGTTGGTGATGGCTGTCTTAATTTGGGATTGAGTCTTGACTGATTTCCATGCACAATCCCACCACAAATTCTATTGTGAAAGCACAAATTCTATTGAGATGAAACATGTCAGAACAAACCTTGCAAGTATTGCGCTCTATTTCACGTTGTCTTTTTTCTTGTTCTTCCAACTCCTTTTCTTTTTCTACGAGTCTTTTAATGTGCTCTGGATATTCAGTCACTTCTAGGAACTCTAACAATGCAAATAGGCAAAAGTTCAAATGAGCTACTTTTTCAGAACGTTCAGTACTTTGCTTATTCTTCATCTAAAATAGAGTTCAAACCACCTTACATAACTGCTTCCAGGCAGCCTATCATATAAACAGTACTGACACATATCCCATTAGCCTTAGCAGCAGAGCTGCATCATGCGCCTTCAAGACCATCTCAAGGCCAACAGCAGAAACACCATACCTTTATATTCACTATGTAATTTTATCTATTGTACTGTTTTAACATTTTACCACAACATGCCCTGACTTGCATTTTAAAAGTATTTGTGTAAGTGGAGACACGGGTTTTGTGATGTTTTTGTTTTGTGTTATTTAAAAAGTACTTAGCTTGACGTACAACATTTAGGAAACTTAGTAAACAAAAAAAGGAGAGGGTGTGAATTAATTTTTATTTTAAAAGGGACAGTTGTCTTTACTCACTTCTGCAGTTTTATTCGTTGTGAAATATGAAACTATATTTATGAAAACCACCACTTACTTGCATTCCTCGTTGTATCCTTCAGTCTATATATAAGCATGTATGCGTTTGTAGAGCTGTTGGGAAAATTTCAGAGTCAGTATCTATTGTGGATGTGGAAAAAACCACACCTGCACACAATATCTAAACTAAATGTGTACAAACATATCTAAGTCTTAATAACACAAACACTTTTTACAATTAGCATAATGGAGCTCAAGACCTAGCAATAAAAAAACCCAACCTCTTTGATTAGGCTAGAGACTACCTAGGAGTGAAATCAAAGTATTTTGAGGGAGAGACGAAGATTTGTGTCTCCTCCCTCAAAATACTGTGATTTCACCCCTAGGTAGTCAACAGAACATACTGAGAAACCTTTTATCCATAACACTGAATATAATTATATTAATTCAGAAAATTCAATTGTACTATACAAGTTTTATAGTGTATTTAAACTTTCCTAACCTTGCAAAAGCACTGGAATAATATCCTCTGCTTCCAGATGTTCCGCCATAAGTTTTCTTAATGTCTTCATGAGTTATCTAGGGGAAAAGATGGCACATAATTTTCCTTGTTAATTACTTCATCAGCTACAGTAGCATATCTAAGCTGCAATATTAATTATGAACTACACTACAGAGCTGATATAAGCTATTCTCTCCACTTTAGCGCAACCCCCATCTAATGTCTCTAGACAAATGCTGCAATGTTGTGGCAAGTCCGCTCAAACCCTACCCTGCAGTATGCGGAATAAACTGCACTACAGGACTATCTTAAGGCAGTCTGCCACAGTCCTTTCCAACCTGCAATATAGAGAATTAACTGCATTTGCTTTGGAATTTGAATGGTTTTTTGAACTGCAGTCTTCATGATCCCCTACCCCAAGCCTGTCAATATGTCCCACTAGCTTACGGGTGCTGCCATTATAGTTACATGAGAGCAGGCACTATGTCTCAGAGACTGGAAACTGAATATAAGACAATTAACTTACCTTGCTAACATGTTGATCATTGAAGCTGTACCATTGATCATCAGTGAATGATTTTATGCATGCATAGTAATGGCCTCCAGCTGCACTTCCCGAATGGACCATGACAGAAAACAGTTCATATAATAATGAATTCTGTGAGAGGGTAGAAACAAACATATTGTTCAGAAAAAGGCTACAATTAATTTTTAAGATTTGTTCAAGTTTGATTGTATCTTTCTTGATTATAGCAACCATGCACTAAAAGGTTAGTACCAATACTTCAAATTTATTCCTTAGTAGCTACCACACCATTAAGTAACTACTTTCAATGTTTAACCAACATCTATGAGTATCTAACAGAATACTTCTGGAACAGCGCATTTCAAAAAATTGTAGAAAATTTTCATATTATGACCCTGTCCTCCAACATAGTTATAATACCATCTAAAAACATTTTAACCATTTCTCTTCCTTCACCAATTTATTAGTATAGTAAACAGCATTGGATTGTGGTACTGACGCTGAAGACAGCTTATGAACCATTTCTAGTATTTCACACACTTCCAGCCAGTTGTATACCAAGTTTTCTGGACAGCAGCTAGTTTTTATATTGATGTAGGCAGTGGCGGAGGGGGGGCGGAGAGCAGGCTGGGGGGGGCTGGTGCGCATCCTGGGGGCGTGGCGCCCAGCGTGGGGGGCAGCTGTGATGACACCCCACCGGGATCGTGCTGCTGGGGGTGGTGCGCTCCCCCCGCACTCCTCTTCCTCTGCCAGTGGATGTAGGGAAGCAGCCCCATCCTCATAGCAAACCGGTAACCTTTAGCCAATACTGCTGGTTCTTCCTCCTTGCACTCACTATATGAAACAACTAACGGTCACATCTGCGGGAAGGAATTTTCCTAGATTGGGTAATGACTTTGCTATCTCCACATTATGTATATCATGTTTTTATGTAGATATCATGATTAGTGCTGCCTTCTGATCCAAGCCCTACAATTTTGATTTGATCATACATTTTATTCTACAAACATTAGGCAGTCATGAAGCCGTAGTCATGTTTTCCTTCAGCATTTTCAACATCTGACAGGTCAGTTTTACACTGTAAGCTTGTGAAGGGATTTGGTGTAAACAAAAATATCGAGTTTCAATCAAAGGAAGCAATAGTCCCGCTCTATTCTGCCTCGGTCAGACCACACCAGGAGTACTGTGTACTGGGCACAATTTAAGAAGGAGATATGATAGCAATCTTCAAATATCTAAAGGCTGTCACATGGAGGATGAAGCTCCTCTTCCAGAGGCTGGGACCCAAACCAATGGATTCAAGTGACAATAAAGGAGATTCCTACTAAACATCAGAAGAACTTCTGACAGTAAGAACTGTTCAGCAATGGAAGAGACTCTCATGGGAGGTGGTAGCCTCTTCTTTCTTGGAGGTTTTTAACCAGAGGTTGGATGATCTAGTCAAGATTCCTCTACAATTCTAAATTCTGGAATATGTATTATTCATTGATAGCATAACAGAACTCTCTCAATAAGGCATACATTTTAAAAACATGATCAATTACTGGGTGGAGCAAATCACACATAGCCATTTTTACAAGGTACCTTTTCACTGGCAGCTTTTGAAATCCTTTCAGCAGCACTATTGCTTTCCAGACATATTCCTTCATCAACCCCATCATCATTTGAAAAATCATTGCTCATCTGATCACTATGACAACTCCCTTCATTCTCTGCGCCACTGTCAGTGCAGCTTTCTGTTTGAGGAGACTTCTTAAAAATAAGTAACCAGAAGCAGTTTAGAAAATATTAAAGACCTATACATCTGATGAACTTTGTATGTAATGCTCGTGCTGTACTCTTGAATGCTACAAAAACATCTGACACATTCCTTAAGATTTCTTATGATTCAACATAAAGAGTTCCATAGACCCAATCTAGTTCCAAGTACTAGGATTCAAAGTTCAAAGTACAAATGTGGATTCCCAAGGACTCAAGAACCCCCAAATATGCATGAACAGAGGCAGGGGAAATAGGCTTGAGTGCCTATCCTCATTCCTTGTACTACCTGCATACATGTGTACATGTAGGGGCAAGGGAAAATAGGGCATTATAGATGCCCATGGGAACCCTCTGCACATGGTTTCATTGTCTGTTCACTGACCTCTGAACTGTTCAATTGTAACATAAATGTGGTCACACCTTAATGAACAAATTTATCATGGCGTAAGCTTTCGCAGAACTGTGTCATAATAAATTTGTTAGCTGCTAAGATGTCGCTACACTTCATTGATTTTTCTACCCCCTTGGATAAAGATACATGACAAGACAATAATAGCCTTTTGCACGGGAGTCAGCAGAAGGCAGATCAACTCTGAGGACTCTGTACTCTCCAGGAGACTGGCAAGGGTTTCTAGCTGCTTTACAAGAGTAACAGTAACAGCTAAAAGGCTGCCCCCCCCCCAAAAAAAATAAATCCCTGCTGAAATAAAGAAATCTGGATTTTTGGCATGAAAGAATGATGAGCTCAAGTCTGATACTCAGGCCAGGAATTTTATTCTGTATGTGCTCAGGGTTCCTCTGTTCCTTTATTCAAACTATATTCCTACATGGGCCACTATTTTGCATCTGGATCCTGTTGGTGGACCTCAAGGTTCCAGTAAAGAACAAAGCAGATTTAAATTCAGACAGCTCAGCACACTGGTTACAGCCAGTGGTGTCCCTTTGTAATCAAAGAAGAGCTTCTGAGCCAGCGGAGGTAGCCTGTTGCAGAAGTTGGGGGGGGGAGCGTTTTCTGCCGTTTCCCCCTCCATCTTGCAGCCCCTCTGAGAATAATCTCCAGAGGGCTGGGAGAATCTTCCAGAACAAGAAGGCATTTGCAGGGGGGAGGGGGGGCAGGGCAGAGTGGTAAATATCACTCTTCCACCAGTGAATCTCTTTGATGGACCAAACATGCAAAAAGTACCAACTTGGTTCCATAGTCAGGCCTAGATATATATTTTTAATGGGTGTTTTCATCTGGGATTGAAAATTTTAAAAACCAGGTATCGCAGCAACAAGCCAGTGTTTAATGTTTAGCAAGAATTTCAGAAAGGGAAAAATGATATGTTTAGGCCTTGACACTGGGAACGGATTTCAAAATGATTTTTGTTTGATACTCAGGCCAACAAAACTACATTTGAGAGATAAAGATAATTCTTAAAATACAACCAGTATGCGGCTTGTTACCTCATCTTCAATATCGATAAATGAACCCATGTCTAGCTCTTCTGGAAATGTCATACGGTCATTAAGTTTTATCCTGTGCATAGTGGTGTAATCAAAGTCAAATCTCTTTAGCTGCAAGGTCAGCAGATAGGGAAAATGCAAAAATCGCAAGCCCTGAAAAACATAAGGCCAAAAAAAAAAAAAAAGATATAAAGGCAATGATAAATATCAAGGATATATATCCAGTTAGTTCAGAGTTCGGTCAAAAGGCATTTATTACCTTCCTTGCATCGCATTTCTTCTTGCACCGTTCACAGAAGTACTGATTGGGGCCATCAAGGATCTCCGGCTGAATGAAAGCATGTAAAGCTTCCTCCTAATCAAGTGGGAAGGAAAAGATAAGCAGCTGCTGAGACAGATAATGTTGAACTGTGCAACAAGCAAAAGTTCATTTAACAGGTGATTTAAGATATTAAAATAATCTCCATAAACAAAATAAAAAAGCAGCTACTGGATTAGGGAGGAAAAACCTCAAGGGTAAACAACTTTTGCATTCTACCTTAGGTAAGCAGTCAAATCATGATCAATAACACATCACATTTTATTAACAAATTGATGGTTCCATCAGAATTAAGTTTTGTGAACAATCCAAGTCTGTTATCTTGCACATCACATTAAGCCACAGTGGCACAGTCAGCAGTTTCATGGCCTTACCCCCCCCCCCCCCCCGGTTTAAAGATGGCCTTGATCTTTCAGGAACATGTGCAAAATTAAGCAGAGGGCATCTTTTAAAAGGTATTAATTCTGTTCTGTCATCTCTTAAAGGTATTGTCATATTAATCTGAAATCTTAGATTTCAGCTCTGCATATAGCCAGGTGTATATTAAGTCCCATTAAACAGAATATGCACATTTCAGTGTATAAACTGCCAACAGCCTAACTTTATATCATTGTATGGCTATATGAGAGAGGTGGCTTATGTTTGCAATTTTTCCAACACAGATTAAAAAGCTCCATATATGGAAAAATGTGTGTGCACTGTCAGGTATGAAAGCAGAATAAGAAATTCATTTTTCTGGTAAGCCTAAAACCACAAAGGCAGCTACCCAATGGAGTAGAATTTACTGAATTAGTCTGTAGAACATTGCTTTTTTCAGGGTTACTCAAGGGTACGCAGTACTAGCACCTCTTTCTTATAGTTAAAAGTGTGGCACTTTCTGTAACAACTTCGAAGTGAGTACCAGCACCTGTTTTTCTAGAAAAAAGCACTGCTGTACACCATATCAAAAGAGAATATAACCTACATTTAAATTCTGCATAAAAGCAAAATATATCAAAACCCCAAATAATACAGATTGTTTCAATTGTTACTAAAACTAAAAACTGAAAATAGGGGAGATAGATTTCTCAGTTCTAAGGACATAAAATCATTCTATCTGTTGTCCGAAATGGATTCCAAATCACTTTCCCTGAGGCTGGAGGCTTTTGTCACAAAGGAGACTACTTTTCATGTCACATAGATTAGTCCCTTGTAGTAAACTTTTTTTTTAATTCTCTAATATTTCATGTTCCTTAGTAAAGGTTCTAATATCAGAATAAAGCTGATATTCAAGAATATAGTGAAGTAAATCCTCTGGCTTCTGCCCCAAGATGCATAATCAATTTTGGGCGAGGGTGCTGAATAAAACTCTCCAGTTGAACAATTTATTCCATCTGCTCAAATGGAGTCAGGTACAACTTTCCCGATTCAAAAAACTTCAGATTTATTACAGTTTTCCCATTCTGCATGAACCACTGTTTTGGCATCATTTTGTCCCAGATAGTTTTGCAGTGTATCTCCTATGGGTGTGATTAGATCATTCAATAAATCCTTATAAAAAGGTGCCACTGTTAATGGTAAATAAATGCAACAAGTCATTGCTCAGCTTGGCTCGTGCCAGCTAGTTGGTACCCTAAATCTGTGACTCATTAAGAAACAGAGTGTGGACTCTTCTGAGGATATGGAATGCTTAGATGTAGGCAGCAGTGAAGCATGCCTCAGTCCTTGACTCTTGGGTCTTGGTACCTGAAGAAATGCCTACTCCCACATACCATTGTGTTTCATATGCTTTGTAGTTTTTTAATTGTTGTAAGTCACTCCAAGTAATAAAAATGTATAAATTTGACTATACATTAATGACCTCCTCCAAGGGCCTCTCCACAGTTTGAGGTAAGGCAAGTGGCAGCAAGGGACAAGGCATTTCCAGTTGCAGTGTCCTGTCCCTGGAGGTCCAGGAAAACTCCCTGGTGCCAAAAAGATGGCCCTGCATTTTTTGCCAGTAGTCAAAGGCCTTTTTATTCTCCTGTGCTTTTAGTATGTTTTTACAAGGATTTTATGCTTTCAGTGGTTTGATTATATCTTTGTATTAATAAGTTTATCACTATACACACACCACTCAGAAAATGAAAGCTGAAGGGTGGTACAGAAATCCCTTAATAAAATAAGGTAATGTTTCTGGTTTGAGACATGTGTGACTACCTCACAAATGGTGCATGCACAATAGGTATGTTTTGAACATATCAACTGGAAGTCCTTAGCATAGGAAATTAAGAGAGATTCTTATTTTTTCTCAGTGCATTATTCCCCATTTCTCTCTTCTTCCCAATACTATGAATAGTATTTGGGGGGCAAATTATGAGTTGTATGAAACAACTTGTCAAAAAATGCTGAGCATATGACCTGTTAGTTTCTATTTATGCCAGCTGAGTCTTTTATTCAAAAGTAACTAAAAATATTGAGACACGCGAACTTGAAAGCTGACAGAAGACTGGGCTCATGAATTCAAGAAGCACCTTCAGTGGTGAAGGTAAAATCAGTAACACCATTTGTTATGTTGTAAAATGAGTAATTTAAAGGCAGATAAGGACATTTTAAAAGGTTCTGAAAGTCACTTTCTCTCATGATCAACAGCTGTCCCCTGATTTCTAAATAAATAATAGGGGGCTTAATGGGAGAGAAAACTCACCAATTGCAAAATGGCTGGTACACAGCTTATAAGATTACTATCTAAAGCATGTTGTTTGATGGATCCCACTTTGGGAGGAGATCAAGGATATGGGAAGGTCCTCAAAAAGCCTCCAATGCATCCCTCCAATGCATCCCATTTCTGAGAGCTCAGAGAAGCACTAAGAACAAACAGAACAAAGGTTTTACAGCCCCAGCTTTTCCACATGAACAACAATTCTGTCATTGTTGATAGAGAAGAACTCTTTACAAAGGGACTGTTCTTCAAACCATAATGGGGAAGGTAGGGGGAACTACTCTACTTGGCTCCTCTGCACCGTTGGTTTTTTTGTTTGTTTGTTTTAAAAATTGTACCTAAATATTGCAGAGTACAAGGAAGTATTTTTTTTTTAATCTGTTATAAGCGACAATCTTTGCATCAGAAGGCAATTACTATGAAGTGGATTACAGATTCTGCAGTTTTGACTCTATAAAATATAAATCAATCTGAAGCAAGCATGCGTATCACCTGTACAAAATATAGATTTTTAAACTACAACTATGACCTGCTAATAAGGCCATTTAGGGAACAATTGCTGACTAGAATGCTTAAGTAATCTGCACCAAAACGGCTGAGGTATTTTTTTCCAGCAACATCTTATTATGTGGGAAGCAATTAGTCAGATATAGAAATATGCAGTACAACAGAATGTGTTACATCTTTTACATTTAAAAAAATGGCATGTGAATGATTGACAAAGTGGTTATGTAAAATTTATGTAGACTGTGTGATGTGCAAGTCAACAAGGAACCATACTATTATATAGATCCATATCTATAGATATAGATATATATACAGATATAAACAAAAACAAGTGATGCTCCTATGGATCTTCAAAACTTGAATGAAAAAAACTCATGAATGGTAATGCATTATTTAATGACTTTAGTGCTTACCAAAGAGGAAGTGATGCTCAAAGTAATTTTATTGGGATTTTTACAGATCAGTTTTTAAAAAATATGTGTAATATTTGACTGCTGTGTATTTTACTTCTTTCTACACTTTTCTATCATTTGTATAATTACAGGAGATTGGATTTGATGATCCTCAGGGTCCCTTTCCAACTCTACAGTTCTACAATTCTATGATGCTTCTGCCTTATATGAATGAAATTGAAAAGTATTTTATAAATACTATTTCTACCAAAATGTCTCTATTAACTAGCATAAGTTGGTTTTCAATGTGGTTCTGACTCAAGGAAAGTCAAGAAGAAATTATAGAAAAGTCAAACCATTTAAAATTTATTCTAGTAGTTAGATCCCATGTCATGGTTGGCCTCCAAAGGCTCCTTTCAAAGCAAGTTAGCTTTGGGGCCAAGAAAATGTTGATCAATAACATCATCCACTGAATAATTCACAGCAAAGTGTGTCTGTGACTGCATCCTTCCCTTCCCAGTGTTCCCCTAAATCTGCTTCAGAGTCTTGGTGGTGGTGGTGGGGCTTTCAGAGCAGACCTTGAATTGCATGGGTAGAAGAGAGAGGTGATGTCCCATTGCAGAACCCAATGTGACACTAGATCACCCAAAGTACTTCATTTCTCATATCACTATCAAGGACAAGGAGATAGATTAATATTCGCAGGAAAAGCCAGAAGCTGTCTAGTCAAGGCTATTACTGTTGAATTAAATAGGATTTACTTCTAGGTTAGTGGGATAATATAATGTCCTAGATGTTTGATCTGGAGTTTGCTCCCACTGGTGACAGAACTCAAGGTTCTATTCAATATGCTACTGATGGCAGAAAAAAGGGGGAAGAGAAATGTAACAAATTTCCCCTTCCTCCTGCAGTCACCTTTCATACTAACTGAGGGTCCCCAACCCTGCTATTCAGGGCAAAATCAACAAAAACCACCTACTCACCCATTTTGCCTGTAGAATTCCTTAGTTGGATAAGAAGCCTTCCAAGAATAGAGGGAAGTTTTCTGTTCAGGGGAGGCAACATCCAACCCTATGTTCACTACACTTCAGCTGAACTGAAATAAAAGGGACCACATACAACTAACAGGCTGCAGCTCAATATCCACTTACTGGAGAATAATGCCTGGGAAGTGGCTTTGCTTATGAGTAGAAATGTCTAGGATTGCACTGTTTTTTCCTGCATCCACTGACTTTCCACTTTCATGGAAGTTTCATTACTGCCAATATCTGCTTGTGGAAGATTACCAATACTTCTTTAAATTTACCACTTTGAACTGTTGTTTCCTAACAATTTTGTTTTCTTGCAAACACATAGGCAAACAGCCTAACTTTTCTATAGAAATGCTTCCAGGTGCTTGTAACAAAATTCTGATTACTATTAATTTGCCATGTGAAGCATTAGAACACATCAGCCTTACTATAGTTACTGTCCTTAAAAACTCATACACCCCCCAAACAGTAAGACAATTCACGTTTAAGGAATGACAACCAACTGTAGGATGAAGTAGGAGCAACAGACAGCCAATCCAGCCACCGAGTTAAATTCAAAGGATTATTTAAATTTAAAGGAGGATGGTTTCCTATTGTAAAATTTAAGTTGCTAGCAAAATTAGTGCTCTTTCAAAGACTACATATATCAATCTATCTGAAAAGTAGGGTAGATTCAGAAGTAGGGTGGAACGCATACTAGAGGCTAGAGGCTAGTATGAGGTGCTGTGCCCAAAATATGGCATCTTAGTTTAGTTCTGGCTTGGTGGTGCAGCCTACCAGCTACAAATAGTGGTCCACTAGGAACTGTTTTTGCTGGGCACTTGGCACAACCCCCCCCACGCGTGATTTTCTGGAAAGTCACAAAGTATGACTGGTGAGCTTCTATCACCTTGCTGGTCTACAGTTTATGTAGAGCTGGCACAATGACATTTCTACTGAAGCAGTTTATAAGTAGTCTTATTTGCATCTTTCTTCTATGGTACCCAAACTGTAAGGTTTCTAGTCAAGTCTCCCATCTGACTAGACACAAACCTGCTCAGCTTCAGCATGGTTGATGAAGGATGTGCCTTCAAGACAATGGCCTATTTTAATCTTAAACCACCACTTCAGCTTGGGAAATATGCTTTTGAAGAAGTCCTTTGGAAAGCTTGATTTGGACAAGGTCAAAACAGAACCTAGACTGTTCAGTAATGCCTACACAATGCTACTACCCTGTAGCTAAGGAAGATGATTCTTTAGTATTTTTCATCCTAAACCCTTTTCTGATGTGTGAAGCTGTAAGCTGTACTTAATCTTGAAACTAGATGGGATTGCAATATACTGCAAGTCTGTACAATATTACTGCAAATGCAAGAGTTCCACAACACAATTCTTAAATATGTTCTCTATAAACAAACAGTAGCAGCACAAACTTTCCCTTTTAGCATTTTCTTCAGATTTGTATTTGGAACCTGCAAATCATTAGCTTAACCGACAGCAAATTACTGATTGTTTCATAAGGTTTGAGCAATTAATTTTTTAAAACTGCTCTTCTACATGGCCTTATATGGAATACAACAAAGCTCTTGTTGTTTCTTCAAACACTGAAGCTATACTATAACGCAAAAGAAAACAAAACAAAATGGGAGATCAGAATAGTAAACTAAACTATTTCTTCAAGTTACGAACAGACACGGCAATAAAAGGTTGAAGCCCCAATAGCTGCCAGTTACGAAATTTAATCTCTATTTTGATTTGCAGAGTCAGAAATAAACAGTTGGATATATCTTAAGCTTGTAATTTCTCTCAAAAATCCCATTTACCATAATGTTATTAGAAATTTCAAGTATAAATCCTTTGTAGTGTATAATGGCAACCACTGACAAGACAGACCTTTTCTTTTTTCCAGGAATTGACATGTTTTCTGTTACTTTTATTAAAAAATGAGAGATCACTTACCTCTTGGCTAGAGTTCTTTGAAGGTAGTATCCTCCTTAGATTCCCTATTTTGGGTAGTGCCGCCTGTGGCGAGTCCCTCAGGAACTTACTAGCAAGATCTAAGAGTTTTACATTCCCTTCCACAAGCCCTATTAGCGCATGTGTTGGTCCCATTATGTGATTGATATGACCTTTGAGCCCACTACTTACTTATCTGTGGATCAATGGAGGATACTACCTTCAGAGAATTCCATTTAGAAACATGCAATTTTTTTTTCCTTTCTCCAAAAGCAAGTATCCTCCATAGTTCCCAACTGCTAAAGACTAGACAGCTAAAATATTTTCTACCACCCAAATAACCAACTTTGCAATACAATTCAGGAAAAATATAAGAAAGCTTGACTAAGTGGAGCATCAACAGAGTTTCCAACACAATAGCTTTAGAAGAACCTCAACATATGATAAACTTGGTTCTCATGTGCAGATATTCATGATAGAAACAGATGTTGTTTCAACCAGACAGAATAAGAGTTGGTATCTATGCAACTTTCCAGTAGTTAATATTCATGCAAAATGTGCATCCTGTGATAGTTAATTGACTTAATTTTTTATCTCCCACCTCAGAGAAAGCATTTAAGACAGTAGATCTTATTACAACATTTTTTTAAAATACACTAGAGACAAGGGGAATAGGTGCCTGTTAATTAAAAAGATGACTTAATGGTGAGCTTAATACCAATCAAAATAGGGAGGCATTCCGAATAGTTCTATTTACTAGATAATGTCACATTTATAAGCCCTTAAGTTACCCAACACCTTGCAGTAAAACTGCTGGTGGGTGTGGGGCGATTCTGTTCCTGGCCCCTGTGCGTGTGGGCAGCTCACACATAATCATGTTCTGCCCTGCCCCACCCCCATGCCCTCTTCCAGGTCCAAAAGGACCCACACATTGGCAATCACACATCAGTTGGACACACTTAAGATGGCTGCTGCCTGTATATACTAAATAGCATGATAAATTTAACAATACATGAAAATGGCTAAAACTAAACAAACAATTTTCAGCTGTTTGGTTCAGTTGTTCTGGCGTGGGCAGAAAGCATTTATGGTTCACTGGCCAGAGTGTTAAGAAAGAGGAAGAAGTTTTCCTTCTTGTTTCATCTCCAAGAATAGTGTTCCACCAGAGCAAGAAGGCAAGGCTTTCACAAATGTGCTCCCACCAGGGAGATGGAGAGGAGCAGCTTCTCCTACACTAGCGCTATGCTAGGGAGCAAAAGCGCTGCCAAGTAAGCAGGCACTGCTTGTTTGCTCCTCCCACTGCTAAGTGTGTGTGTGCAAACACTTTCATGTGGCCTTCGGAGTAGGGGATGGCAAACCCTTAATGTGGTCTCTGAACTGGAAAAGCTTGGACAAAACCAGTTGATTTTTATCATGTCCAGCATATTATTATACTTCACTTCAAAACAGATGTATATGCAAAATCTATTCATTTATATTATCAAATGTGATGGGGTCACCTGAATCACCTACCACACCATAAGGAAGGATTTTGTAGAATAAATACCTGAAGATATCCTACCTACTTGGCTTATTTTCTCATGACTCCTCTTATTGCTTTTCATGTTCTCTGCTTTGGATTATCCCCTTACAACATGCAGACACACCCACACACAGCACACATGGAAATCTAAATTAGAATTCCATACACATTCCCTTTGTATATATGACACCTCTCACTAGTTTAAGGAGAACTACACCAAAAATATGGCTCACACCATCTCTTATTCCTCATTTCAAAAAGTGTTCCTTTCTGCAGTAAAACGAGAAACTCCTGTTACCACCACAAGCAGTTGCTCTATTTTTATTACAACTGTCAACAACATTAACACTTTTTAGATATTAATAAAACAAACACCTATCAACATACCAAAACAGAACTAACACTAAATCCCAAAAGCATTCCAAAAAAAGCATAATAATATTACGGTAACCATTAAATCACTTAGCTGAACTTCCCTCTTAAACATGCACCAGTAGGACTCATTGAAGGGTCAAAAAAACTTCTAGAACTTGCTAGCTGGTTTACTGCACAAAGACGGACAACCCAAGATGGAGTATCTAGGATGATACTTACTTTTCAAGAAAGTAATACCACTGTTGCATTATGTATGTAATGTGTGCATAGATGCATTAGCATTCAGGTGAGCAGTACACACCACACTTGCAAAAGCCTGGTTGGAGCCATAGGGCCGAATGACCAACGGAATATCCAGGTATGTGTCAATCCTCCAACTCTCATAGCCGCATTCCAGACATCTTACATAGTCCTTCAGCTTGCCTTGATAGAGCTGATTTATGAGATCAGCCTGCAATTGAGAAAGAATTTAAATATTTCAGCAAAGCCAAAGGGAGACAAACAAGATATTATCTTGCTTTATACAATATTCATTCCTGTGGCATTTAAAGGTATTCATATTGAAATGCACAAGTAACACTTTACAGGGATAAGACAGAAGTTCACAGTGTGTGAAATCTGCCAATACCTTTTGTATCTGTCAAGTAAGAGTGTTCTTTTACTAAAAAGCAGAGCATACTCTCATTTCCATCTAATTTTAATACAATACACTGGTTATTCATCAAAACAGAAAATAAACCTACTCACAAAGCTGAGGGCAGGTAAAATGTTTCTTTCTCCAATTAGTCTTAATAGCATCTGATTTGGCTCAGAATTATTTCTTCTCTAGCTAAATCTAAAAGCATGACTTTCACCATACCATCTCAATGTCTTTGCCGAATTTAGCATTTGAAATGTGGTCCAACGCAACATTATCTATTTAATCCATTCTAGCTAATATTTCTAGTTCAAGTAGCATGATATTCCTCTTTATTATTATTTTTTTAAGAAGAGCCAAAACTGTTACCTGTTCTGTTAGTTTCCATTTTTGTTCCAAAGCATCAAACATGACTCTACAGAGTTCCTGGACATCATGCTGCTGCCAGGCTGTTGGAAAATAAAAGTGACCTTATTGTGTCGGCTTAGGCAGACATCTACCTACAGAATGTTGTTAACCTGGTTTACACGCACACACATGCACACCCCACAATTTATTTGGGCAGAAACTTTTATGTAATATCAAGGCAGACCTAGATAGGTGGATTCCCTTCACAGTAAACTTATTCTGTTTAGGATTCTGCTAGCTTTGGGGTCAAAGGGTACTAGCAGACAAAGTCATACTCAGAGCAGACTCACTGAAAGCAGCCAACTTATTAGCTACAATCATGACTAACGTTAAGTGCACTGATTTTGTTGGGTCTACTTAGAGTACAGCTTAGCAGGATATTATCACTCAATTTCTCCCATGTGCAACACTTGGCTAAAAACTAACCATTCTTTCCAAGCATGTTCATATTTTCAAAAAAACCACTGGACATTTACAACAGGAGTTTGGGGGTCCCTAAAACCTCTGGAGCAGACTCGAGATGCATGAGGGGCTGCACAAGAAAAGAAGCGCAGTTCTGAGGCACAAATGTCTCTTGCGCAAGTACAACAGCAGTGTTTGATACAGACCTAACACTGCAGAACATATACTTTGGACTTTAACAATACTAAAAAGAGCTGTAAGTTCTGCTTCTAACACACCTTTTATTTTGGCCTCAATAATTTATTTTAGTTCATAGTTCAAAAATAGAGTTTCTAGGAGATAAAAAGCAATGAGGCACTGAACACATAAAGTTTACTTCTGTGAATTCATTGTAACAATTCAAAATTGCAAATAGGAATTCATGTTTGCATGGAACAAAAAATAAAAGAAATACAGTAGTCACCAATACCCCCTCTCTGCCTACTAGATAATGCAGATACTGCGTAAAATGAAACATTGTCCAGCCACCATCAGAATGGATACTGTTGGCAGAATGAATTCCTACCCCCCCCCCGCCCCGCCCCTGCAGCTGCTCTGCACCCATCAAAGCATATCTGGGGGGAATATGTTGGCTGCGGGGGGGGGGGGGGCGTGGAAGGGGAAGTCCACTCATACAATATTAGGCTTCACATACTGAAAACAAGGTTTAAATTTATCCAAGAATCATTTTAAAGTAGCATGACTTTCTTCTGCTATCCCTGGGAGCATCTAGGTGATTACCATGGTCACCAAGATTCGGTCACCAAGATTCTGGACTAGATAATCCAACATGTGTTCTTAAACAATGTTTGTAAAAACAGTACAAAAGCTTGCAATGCCTATATCTTTTAGAGCATTCTCCATTCCTGAGAAAGTTGAATCACTTAAAAAAAAAAAAAATCCCACACCTCAGAAGATTAATGTACTCTCTGGGATTCTTTCTATGGAACAAATCCACATTCAACACAGAATGTCAGTTTATATCTAGCCTAACAATTACACTAAATTTAACCAAGCAATTTGTCTTAATTACCCTCACTACTATCCCATCCAAAGCTTCGTGTAACATCTGTTGTTTCAATTGCTCTCTTTTTGCTGGTCTGTAATAAAACAAATAGCCTCTGAAGCTGGTAAGGGATGCTGGTCACTGGATCTTCTTCAGATTCTTCAAATTCCCATCTATTAACAAAAAGGAGGGGTCTTAGTAGGATCAGGCAATTAAGTTACAACACATTTAAAAGAGATGCCTTCTTAATGTACATTTTTAGATAGAGATCTTCCTTGGATGACAAGCTGATGTAAAATTGCTGTTCAAGGTGCAAATATGGAAAACCCGAAATCCTAATTCATATGCTTAGCATAGTCTAATATAGAACATAAAAACATCTTTTAAGAAAACATGCGCAACAATTCTTCAGCATTTAATGTTTTCATCAGACCACTTTCTATAAAGAAGCATTATGAAACATTGCACACTTTTTTTATAAAACAGTTGTTTTCCAAAAACAGTGGTACCTCGGTTTTCTAATATAATCCATTCCGGAAGACCGTTTAAATTCAGAAACGTTCGGAAACCGAAAACTCAATACGGAAAACTCAATATGGAAGCCACATGGCATGTTTAACTTCCGAGGCGTGTTTGAAAACCGAAGCATTTACTTCTGGGTTTACAGCATTTGAAAACTAAAATGTTCATCAAAGAAGAGATTTGAAAACCAAGGTACCACTGTATACCCATTTGAAAGTGAAATTAATAAAATCACAAAATGTGAACTCTCATGAATTCTTGCAAATACTGTTATAGGATTAAACACTGCTTAGAACAAGAGTGGGGAAAGGGAGTCCCATCAGTGAGTGGAATTCTGACCTCTGCAGTCATAGAACCTTACGCCATTTTGAGAGGTAAGCAAAGCCTCCCACCTGTCAATCACCTGACATCAAGGGCAAGGCTTAAGTCAGCCTACAGAGGAAGATCCTTTGCATTGCCAGCTTCAATCAAAGCCAGAATGCAAGGAGTTATTTATGCTTATCGCCAAATGTGGGGAAGTTGGCTGTGATTTGGGGGTGAATGGCCTAGCAGGCCAAATTGGGACGTGGCAAGTTTATTTAATGTGGCAGGTCAGAGGCTCCCTATTCCTGGCCTAGAATTTACAGAGACACACTGAACCATACAATGGGTAAAGGTTTATACATTGCTCCTTAACTACTCTATTCCAAACTTAAAAATGGAAAGTGTAATGCTGGTGGTCAACAAAAGAGGTTTAAAGACTGTCTCAAGGCAAAACTTAAAAAATGTAGTATAAACACTGACAACTGGGGAACGCTGGCCTGTGAGTGCTCCAGTTGGAGAACAGCCTTTACCAAAGGTGTCATGGACTTTGACAAACTCGAACTCAGGACGCAAGGGAGAGACGTGCTAAGAGGAAGGCATGCTTGGCAAAACCACACCGTGATCAACTCCTACCCAGAAACCAATGTCCCCACTGTGGAAGGACGTGTGGATCCAGAACTTGCCTCCACAGTCACTTACGGAATCATTGTTAAAACCATGTTTACGGAAGACAATCTTATTTGGCTACGAGTGATCGCCAAAGAAGAAGACGATTTTTTATCTACACTATGAAACATGGTATTAGCTACAAATCACTTTTTTCTACTACTAGTACTATGAACAAGCTCTCAAGTGCTTGAGCACAGAAAAATGAGCATTCTGCATCCTGTGCGCCTCCCTGCTTAAACAAAAACCTCATGACATCTCTTGGAACATCAAATTTGATTTTATCCAAGGTTTATTACCAGAGAATAATGCTCCTTCTAAGATTCTATTGTTATTTCTGATAACTCCAACTTTTAAAACTGCAGGTCTATTCTGAAAGTATGTTCCAATACTAATGGCCAGTTGTCTAAAAAAAGTTCTTGCTCCTACTGTGTTGCAGAGGGAGCTAGTCATGACACTTCAAATAGAAGAAGTTATTATAGGAGCATGAATGTACTCCAACCCTGTTACATTATGTGCTCTCATGGGGGGGGGAATCAGAAAGAGCCCACTACTGTTTTACCTAGAAGGAGGATTTCAAGTATAGGTTAAGTATAACTAAAGTTTAATAATTTCTTAGAATGATTTTCAGAAAAATACATGCTTTGGGAGGGGGAAATCTTGTCCAACACACACACAGTCAATTTTTTCTTCTTAATACTCATTTTCGTAACTGGCAAAGTACAGTGGTGCCTCGCAAGACGAAATTAATTCGTTCCGCAATTCTCTTCGTCTTGCGGGTTTTTCGTCTTGCGATGCACGGTTTCCCATAGGAATGCATTGAAAATCAATTAATGCGTTCCTAGGGAAACCACCTTCAGACCAGGTCCGGGGACAGTCTGTCCCCGGACCTCTTCTGAAGGCTGGGGGGGGGGGACAAGGGCTTTTCTTACCACCCCCAGCATTTTAAAAAACCTTGGGACAGCGGAGGACTTCTCCGCTGTCCGGGCGATCTTAAAATGCTGGCGGGCGGCATTTTAAAATCGCCCCGGACAGCGGAGGACTTCTCCGCTGTCCGGGGCGATTTAAAAGCCCCTGGGAAGGCAGGCAGGGGGGAGCAAAGACTTTTGCCCCCTGCCCGCCTTCAGAAGGTGTTCCCACCCCCCCGCCCGGCTTCGCAGCAGCGCTACGAAGCCCGGCAGCTGGGGCAGCTGTTCCCGCCCCCCTCCCCCCTTCGGAACATCGTTCCGAAGTGGGGCGGCTGGGGCAGCTGTTCCCGCCCCACCTCCCCACTTCGGAACAGCGTTCCGAAGTGGGGCGGATGGGGCAGCTGTTCCCGCCCCACCTCCCCTCTTCGGAACATCGTTCCGAAGTGGGGCGGATGGGGCAGCTGTTCCCGCCCCCCCTCCCCCCTTCGGAACATCGTTCCGAAGTGGGGCGGATGGGGCAGATGTTCCCGCCCCCCTCCCCCCTTCGGAACATCGTTCCGAAGTGGGGCGGCTGGGGCAGCTGTTCCCGCCCCACCTCCCCCCTTCGGAACATCGTTCCGAAGTGGGGCAGCTGGGGCAGCTGTTCCCGCCCCCCTCCCCCCTTCGGAACATCGTTCCGAAGTGGGGCGGATGGGGCAGCTGTTCCCGCCCCACCTCCCCCCTTCGGAACATCGTTCCGAAGTGGGGCGGCTGGGGCAGCTGTTCCCGCCCCACCTCCCCACTTCGGAACATCGTTCCGAAGTGGGGCGGATGGGGCAGCTGTTCCCGCCCCACCTCCCCCCTTCGGAACATCGTTCCGAAGTGGGGCGGATGGGGCAGCTGTTCCCGCCCCCCTCCCCCCTTCGGAACATCGTTCCGAAGTGGCGCGGCTGGGGCAGCTGTTCCCGCCCCCCCTCCCCCCTTCGGAACATCATTCCGAAGTGGGGCGGATGGGGCAGCTGTTCCCGCCCCACCTCCCCCCTTCGGAACATCGTTCCGAAGTGGGGCGGCTGGGGCAGATGTTCCCGCCCCCCGCTTCGGAACAGCGTTTTAAAATGCTGGGGGTCGGCAGCGAACACTCCCGACCCCCAGCATTTTAAAATCTCCCCGGGACAGAGACTTCTCTGCTGTCCCTTGGAGATTTTAAAATGCTGGGGGTCGGCAGCGAACGCTTTGCTCCCGCCCGCCAGCATTTTAAGATTGCCCGGGGCAGGCGGGGGGAAGGCAGGCGGGGGGAGCAAAGACTTTTGCCCCCCGCCGGCCTTCAGAAGAGGTCCTCTTCTGAAGGCCGGCTGTGGGCGAAAGTCTTTGCTCCCGACCGCCAGCATTTCCCTATGGGCTTTCGTCTTGCGATGCAAGCCCATAGGGAAATTCGTCTTGCGAAGCGCCTCCAAAACAGAAAACCCTTTCGTCTTGCGGGTTTTCCGTCTTGCGAGGCATTCGTCTTGCGGGGTACCACTGTAATGCTGCATGAAAACTATCACAAAAACTTACATTTCAGAAAGCTACAACATTAGAACATCTCTGAAACCTATGACATTAAAATATTTTTGATAACATGCACTTACCTATATAATGCATTTCTAAATTCAGGAGTCATGAAAAGGGTTTGCAGAAGGCTGTTCAAATAGCAAGTCATTGCTTGATTTACTAAACCTACATAGCCTTAAAAAAAGGGGGGGACATGGTTAGCAGCCAGGCTAGCACCCAAAAGTAATAGAGTAACCTTTCTTGTTCAACAGGTTAACAGTTATTCTAATAATTTCAATGAAATTTGGAACAGACATTGCTTTTCCTATTGCGACCATTGTAAGTCCACCACTAATCCAAAGGCCCACTAGACCAGTGTTTCCCAAACGTTTTTGGGCAACGGCACACCTGTTTACCGGAAAAAAATCTCGCGGCACACCACCATTAAAGCCCCGCCCCGTGACGTCAGCGCGCAGCGTCACGCCGGGAGGGACGCACAAAAGTGAAAGTTTTTTCCCTCCCCCTTGCCGGGGTGGGAGGAGGCAGCAGAGCGAGGGACTGAGGGACGGCGGCAGCTGAGGCGGCGGCGGCTGTTGTGGTGGTGGCGGCGATAGCGGGCGGAGGAGGGGGCGGCGGCGGGAGTTGCTGCTGCTGCTGTTGCTGCTGCTGCCCGGACATGCCGGCCTCCTCCTCCTCCGCTGTCTCGCGCTCCTCCCTTTTGCGCGCGCTGCCCCGCCGCTCGGCACCACCACCGCGGAGCCGCCCCCGGCTCGACGCGGATCCTCGCCGCCGCCGCCTCTCGCCGCCCGACTCGCCCGCCTCCCTCCCACGGCACACCAGCCGATGTCTCACGGCACACTAGTGTGCCGCGGAACACCGGTTGGGAAACACTGCACTAGACTATCAGAATACAAGAATAGTTTCCTTGAAATTTATGAACTGGGGAAAGTAATAACGGCCATGGGTTTAGATTCTAAATAGCTGTGAACAGAATAGTCCTCCTATTCATGGAAGGCCCCAAGATCCAGTAGAAGCTTCACACTGAAGGGAGGGAGTAGGAAGGCAATTTTCAGAAATCCCCCTCCCCATTGCAGCACTATTCTATATCTCAAACACCCAGAGGCTTCCCAAACCTCCACAGCAGCAATTTATAAAGTACAGAGGGTTGTAGAACAAATCTCTGTATTAGTGGAGGGGTGAAGAGAGTCAAGAGTTTCTATGCTAAGATTGATTGAAAGAGGCAGGCAGAAAAAAGTATATTAACTGTGAATGGGGGTTGGGGGAAAACACTGCTGGAGAGCAGTCTGAGTTCTCTAGCTGTATGGAATACTTGCAAAGGTCAAAGTAGTGTTTAACATGTAAAATAAAAGGAACATGCCTGGAGACCTGCAGAACCATCTGCACTCAATACATTACACAGTGGTACCTCGGGTTAAGGATTAATTCGTTCCAGAGGTCCGTTCTTAACCTGAAGCACCACTTTAGCTAATGGGGCCTCCTGCTGCCGCCGGAGCACGATTTCTGTTCTCATCCTGAAGCAAAGTTCTTAACCCGAGGTACTATTTCTGGGTTAACAGAGTCTGTAACCTGAAGCGTATGTAACCCGAGGTACCACTGTATAGCCCAGGTATCAAACTGTACTAGGGGAAAAAACATGGAAGCAAATAATAGAAACAGGAATCAGCTCACACCCTGGGCAGTGGGTTTACTGCCACTACTTCCTACTCACTCATACCATGCTTGGGAGTAGTTTTACCAACAACAGTTCCCTAGGCCTTCTCCCTTTGCACCAAACTGCACACAAAAGTGAGGTGTATGGCTATATTCTGCCCTGCCAATATATAACTTGTTTTAAGAGAAGCCTTACTATACAATTGAAGCCTTACTATACAATGGAAGAGAAACAATAAACCACCTTACCTGTTTCTGATTTACTCAGAATTGATGTATAAGAATAGTTCTGACCAACATAATCATTTGAACAACCAGCAGAACCTTCTCGTGGAAGAGGGCCTATAAATCTATCTGGATTACGGTCATCTGCTCCACTGGCCTCATCCTAAAAGATAAGATACGTTAACTAGCACATTTGCAAAGGATGCAGTTAATGCAAATCCATCCACACAAAGTTATCCTATTTAAGGAAGTCTAGAGACTAAATGCACATGTCAATAGTCCCATCTACAAGTACTACACAAAGGAGTCTCTCCAAGAGAGAATGAGTAATGGGAGTGAGGAGGGGAGGGAGCCTAAACAGAGTTCCTATGATGTTCCCACCTAGGAGGTCCCAAACCCAGATTGCTAGTTGAGCAATAATGCACAGGATCAATTTCTCCCAGCTACTAGGTGTAGGTACTCCTTCTCTGTGCTCCAAAATAGCCTTTGATGCTCCAATCTGAGGCTGATCAGTATTCAAAGCTACTTTCAGCACTCAAATTGCACTGGCCTGATCAGAATTATGAGGTACAATTATGGGAAGACAAAGTGCACTATTGTGTTTGAAGTCTCAGCATGCATTTCCTCTTAAATGCATGTCTGAAAGCTAAAGTGGTCTTCTTTCTTAAAAGGCCTTACTGGTTTGGGAAGGGCAGTAGGGATGACTGGAACTGGTTTACTTGTGTTACCAGCGACAGAGTCAACAAGTTTGATCTCTCTGAGTGGAAAAAAATATTAGTTTCTGTTTACTGGAATATACAGATTCACAAAGCCTTTTGTGACAGAACTCCTCCTTGGTTGCATGCAGAGAACCTATATGCCTTGCCAAACAGAGCCTTCCACAGAATCATAGAATTGTAGAGTTTTTCCACTAACATTTCTCCATCTTCTCCACTCCTATTTATATAGTCAGTGCTATCTCATTTTATAATACTCTTCAGCACAAGATTCTGAACCTATACTAGGCAATACTGGTACAGTACTGGTACCAGTAAAAATAAAAATTATAGCAAAAACCAAGCTTTCTTAAAAGTGATTCATAAAGAAAATGCAGGTACATAATAGGTACTTGTTTTATAATTTTAAATTCTCTTACCAATACTATCTGAGGTTGTTCTCCATCTTTATCTGTCAGATGCAGAAAGTTCTTTTTCCCAGGTTCAAAACCAGCATCAACAACAGATTTATCACTTGATTGATCCAATGATGTCTACAACAAAACAAAGGAATTGCTTGCTAAATAGATCTGGCTACTATTTATTTTGAAAATTAAAATTATAGGAGAACAAGTGGAGGGGGGGAATGATAGACCCACAGGCCTAATGTGAAATATCAGTATAAGCTGGAATATCCCTGGTCATCAGCACACTCTCACTGCATTTAGCTCTAATAGAAATCAAAATTTCTCAAGACTCTACTGAGCCCACAGGGACCATACAAGTGCTTCAAATTACAGAATGAACCTGCATGACACCCCACCCATAATGGCAATTTATTAAACTTCCAACATTAGTAGCCTCTATAGCATAACTAGAAATTAAATACAAAGTACAGTGGACATGCATTAGAAGTGCTGTACAGTTTGCTAACTATAAGATACAAAAACAGAATGAATAAAATAGAGGCCAGGGATTTCACACATCCAGGTCTTAATTTCTCTTTTATGTTTTAAATGTTGCTTCATTTCATGCACTCCTTCTCTTTCTGTGTCAGTGGGGGAAGGGCTGACCTGGAGAAGGGAAGAAATGGGCAAACTCCAAATGTGACCACAGGGCTAAAAAAAGGTGGTGATCACTGTTATACATATTCTAGGATTAATGCTGTTCAAATTAAGAAAAAACTTCAGTATTTAAAAAATCATTTAAATAAACTGATAAAAAGAAATTCAAGCAGCATGACACATATGTAAACAATATAAACAGAAGGCATATTTTAAAAAAATGAATAAAAATAAATAAATAGACCCAATCCTGTGCAGGGGAGGAAGAGGGTAGTTCTGTTGTGGAAGCTGCCTCTGAATGGGGTCTTTAGGTAAATCCCACCCATTGCCTCCAACATTTATACAAGTATTCCCCAAACGTCTACATTTCTACTCTGTTAATAAAGATAGTGTGTTATTACCGTATCAGCAACGCTGCCTCCATTTCCCCATATTAAATCAAATGTTCCATTAATATAGCCCACTTTAGTGGCCACATCCTCAAACAGTCTTTTTACTGGAGTGGAAGCTGGCAAGTTCAAAGTGATGCGCTCATTAACGGTCTTAGAATTAGTTGTATCTTGGATTATACAAAGCACTCTAGGTTCATCAGCGGCACTTTCGATCTGTAATGAAGAAAAAAACAGATTTTTAAAACTGACCATCCAACCTCTGCTTAAACATAACCAATAATAATAATAATAATAATAATAATAATAATAATAATAATAATAATTTATTATTTGTACCCCGCCCATCTGGCTGGGTTTCCCCAGCCACTCTGGGCGGCTTCGATAGAAACCAAAAATACAGTAAAATATCACAGATTAAAAACTTCCCTGAACAGGGCTGCCTTAAGATGTCTTCTAAATGTCAGGTAGTTATTTATCACTTTGACATCTGATGGGAGGGCGTTCCACAGGGCGGGCGCCACTACCAAGAAGGCCCTCTGCCTGGTTCCCTGTAGCTTTGCTTCTTGCAATGAGGGAACCGCCAGAAGGCCCTCGGCGCTGGACCTCAGCGTCTGGGCAGCACGATGGGGGTGGAGACGCTCCTTCAGGTATACTGGGCCGAGGCCGTTTAGGGCTTTAAAGGTCAACACCAGCACTTTGAATTGTGCTCGGAAACGTACTGGGAGCCAATGTAGGTCTTTCAAGACCGGTGTTATGTGGTCTCGGCGGCCGCCCCCAGTCACCAGTCTAGCTGCCGCATTCTGGATTAGTTGTAGTTTCCAAGTCACCTTCAAAGGTAGCCCCACGTAGAGCGCATTGCAGTAGTCCAAGCGGGAGATAACCAACTTCTTCGTAAAATGAAGTGAAATATTTTATTATCTCATGGATCAAAATAATGAGAATATGATTTTCTTTAAGACTAAACCATCTTAACAGCATTAGAGGCAATCATCTGGGGGGGGATCCCACCACTTTGGCTCAATTCAGATGACCCTCTAAACCATGTTGATCTAGGGTTGCATATTGCTTCTTCCCCATCTCACATTTCCCACTGCATTTTGTTTAACGATAACCTTAGTTTGCTTGTATGTGTACACAGTTCACATAGTAAATTAATGCTTATCCTTCAAAGTAGAATCAGAAGTTATGTTAAGTGCCAAACAGGAAGCACAGAAGGGTGCTATATGGAGGAAGGAGAAAGAAAGGGTACAAGAGTGAACACTTATTTACAATCCTCCAAAACTATTGTTTGGAGCAGAAGTAGTCAACATGGTAGTAAACATGCTATCTTTCATCCCTGATTACTGGCGACAATGGGTGGGCCTCATAACTCTGTTCTCTTTCCATTAGACTATTTAAGTTAATAGTTAATTTTTTATTGATGGTCTAACTGCATGTTTATTTGAAGGCAAACAATAAACTTAAATTGATTTGTAAGAGATTAGCAAAACACTCCCCAAGTTAATTCCATACTTGATCCTGTTCCCACACTTTCCCCCCTCTCATTAGCTTTACATGGTCAACTGAATTATGTACAGCACTGTTACATACAAGACAGTCATGCTAGATTAAACCAATGGCCAAGCACAGAATTCTAATGGCAGGACTTACATTATACAGTAATCAGAGGCATGCTATGTATGGGGCAGAGGGAGAAAAAGGTTGTGTTCTTGCTGCGATGACCAGCTACTGTCAGATACACTTATCTATCAATGCTTTGTTAAAACGCTATGTTACACAGTGCTGCATTGTCTGACAATAATAAATCCCACTGATAAACTACAATTTTTCTAGATAATTACGTCTGTCTGTCTGAATCCAGAGTTTGGGAACCTGTGCCCTCAGGTGTTGCTGAATTCCAACATCCATCAACACCAGCCAGCAAGGTCAGAGGCCTGGAATGATGGTAGCTATAGCCCAGAAACATCTACAGGGCCACAGATTTCTGATTCCTGCCAAACTGCTAGCTAGATTTAATATCAAACTCTCAGATGTTTAAAATGAAAATAGTGCCATCTATTATCTCCCTCAATTTCCCCCTCAAAACCCATTTCAACAAAGCCTGTACATTGCAGCCAAGCCTGTCATCTGAATACAGTTTGTTAGTGTGATAGTACACTGTTTGGCCATTAAGTCTATTTGGGAATGCAAAAGCAGAGGCTTGCCAAACTTGGTGAGTTATGTTGGTTTGGTAAATCACTATTTGTGCAAACCAGACTTAATCCTAACCCCCAGCTACACCCAAAGACCTAATCCTATTCTACAACTACACAGTATTTACAACTGTATTTTAGATTGCCAACTCCTTTTGACCAATAACTCATCCTTTTTATTTATTTACAACACTCTGTAATGTGCTATATACACTGTTGGTGCTGTATATACAAATAGTATATTTACTTCCCATACAGCTGGTCAATTAACAAGTCTCCATCATGCTGCCACCCCGGTCATCTTTTTGCAAGCATTTTTCAGAAGATAACGTGCAGCTGCAATTTTTACATCTTCTCTAGCTCTCCTATATGCTTTTACATGTAAAGCAATCAAAACTGATTGTAATATTTTAAATGAGGGTTAAAGTACCTCCAGCTCACGCTCCAATCTTGGCCTGTCAGGTTTTCCCTTAAGGAAGATCTCCAAAGCACTCAAACTCAGCACTAAGCAGCATTTTCTTTTGTCCCTGTCAATGGCAAGTAGAGGAGAAACAGCCACTTTGCCAGGCCTATGCTCAGGGCTTCCTAGAATACCAAACATGGGGATGACCCTGGTGGTATAGTTCTCAAGTGGGAACCCCATGCAAAGGATTTTGACAGATGGGTGGGTCAACACATGCCAATCATGTAACATTTTAATATCATTGTTTTATTGTCAGGTGAGTGGCCCCATTTACATTTACACCAAGGTCAATGCTAAGCATGATTAGCTTGAAAACCCTGGCTAAAAGCTAGGGACCGGAACCAAGAACTAGACCAGAATGGTTTTATTATATATTTCAAGATATAATAATAGTTGTTCTACTTACACGCCTCCCTCAATACCAAACACGCCACCAGATACACACAAAAAAGTTCAGAGTGGACAGGTACAGAAGAAGGGACCCACCCACTCACAAGTATCCAAATAAAGGGGGCAAGCCTTTATTCTTCCATGCAAGCCAGCAAAAATATTATGAGGAGAAATGAAAAGCAAAGCTAGAAAAGAGGCACTACTTTACTGCTAGAGTCATTTCATTTTTGAGAAGCAATTCATTAACCATTTGCAGCTTGTTTGTTTGTATGTAAACCACAGTGTGTCTCAGCAAAATACTGAAGGGGAGGGGTGAAAATAAGCCAAATCTCCCCTCCTGCAACTGTGTGAAACAACTTCTTTGCAGTTTGGGTTGTTTGCTTACTTGTGCAAATTGTACAACAACTAAAGGTTCTC
Source organism: Podarcis bocagei (assembly GCF_964188305.1). NCBI lineage: Eukaryota > Metazoa > Chordata > Lepidosauria > Squamata > Lacertidae > Podarcis > Podarcis bocagei. The sequence goes on from NC_138125.1 coordinate 70,105,990, forward strand.
TCTTCTCAGCACATCAAGAGCCTCCCTGAACAGGGAGAATGTTTAGAATGATCATTTTTTTACCAAAGCCCCTTTCCTTCAACCATTAAGAAGGACTAAAATTATAAATCACACCACCCCATATTATGCATACTGAAATGTTTCATGCTATTATTTTTATTCATTAAATTTGTATACTGCCCTATACTCATAGATCTCTGTTGGCTCTTATCCAGTCTATTATTGAGGCATGACAATGTTACACTCTTAAAAACATATCTACTATTTTCTCATTACACATCCAATAAAACACACTGGCGTCATTTTCTCTGGAAAAATGCTTCCCAATAGCCAACATTTTTATAGAATCAAACATGCATTCAGCAAAAAGACAGACGTGTATGTGCTCACTATAAACAAAACAATCCACATGAACGCTAAAAAGGTCATGTAAGCAGCAAAGCAAACACTCCTGCCTTAATGAGAAGCAGATACAAAGCTCATAAGACATACTCACTACTTTATTTTCAGTTATGTGCCATACAACTCTTCTAAAAAACATCTAGCACATTATTTTATTTTGGAGCTCTTAACACCATGCTTTTTAATTCTTGTGAATGTTACACAAAAAAGGCAACCAAGCTTACCATTTTGTACAACACACACACCCAAATACCAAAGCTTCCTTGTAAGAATAAAGCTCAAAGTACACTCACAAAGCATTTTACTAACTCATGCAGATGTTAACAAGTACTAGTCTCATGCTGTTACTACCCAGTTAAGCAATCGGTTTTAAATGTTTACTGCGGCTAACTACCTGCGAAAATTTCTTCTTCATTTCATCAAAGATACTTTGTCTGCATCTCCAAAGCATATCCTATGGTATATAAACACAAAATAGTAAGATTATAGCACCCTGAAGTGGAGAAGAATCTTCAAATGTTTACTCAAAATATCTATACAGCTTTGAAAGTTACTTGCAAAAAGAAAAACCATTTTCCTCTAAAATAATGAACACTTGGAAAACTGAGCCTAAAAGAATGTGGAAATCCTAGTTCACAGTCTGTCTGGTTGAGATCTCAAAGTTTTAGAACATGGATAGGGAACCTTTGACCTACCATATGCTGCTGGACTTATTCCCATCAGTCCTAGTCAGCCTGATCAATGGTCATGAATGACAGGAGTTGGGAGTCCAAGAATATCGATTCTAGAGGGTCACAGGTTCCCCATCAATGTTTTAGATTAACCTAATGCAGAGGGCAACTAAATCTATTACAAACCCAAGCACATGCATCTTGAGGCCTTTCCCCTTCCAATGGCCACAAGAGAAAGGTGCACCATTCCCATATTGTTGTGAAACTTTCAGCAATGTCCAGAATTTAATTCCTAATGGGGAAATTATTATTATTATTATTATTATTATTATTATTATTATTATTATTATTATTATTTATACTGCACCCATCTGGATGGGTTTCTCCAGTCACTCTGGGCGGCTTACAACATATCTGAAAACATTAATCCTTAAAAGCTTCCCTAAACAGGGCTGCCTTCAGATGTCTTCTAAAAGTCAGATAGTTGTTTATTTCCTTGACATCTGAAGTGAGGGCATTCCACAGGGAGGGTGCCACTACCAAGAAGCCCTTCTGCCTGGTTCCCTGTAGCTTTGCTTCTTGCAGTGAGGGAACCAGAAAACCCTTGGAGGAGAATCAGTGTCTGGGCTGAGCAATGGGGGTGGAGAGGCCATTTAAGGCTTTAAAGGTCAGCACCAACACTTTGAATTGTGCTCAGAAATGCACTTGGAGCCAGTGAAGATCCTTTGGAACCAATGTTATATGGTTCCGGTGGCCACTCCCAGTCACCAGTCTAGCTGCCGTATTGTGGATTAGTTGTAGTTTCAGAGTCACCTTCAAAGGTAGCCCAAGTAGAGCACACTGCAGTAGTTCAAGCAGGAGATACCAGGGCACACACCACTCTGGTGAGACAGTGTGCATACCAGATGGAGCTGGTAAACAGTTGCCCTGGACACAGAATTGACCTACACCTCCATGGACAGCTGTGAATCTGAAATGACTCCTATGTTGCGCACCTGGTATTTCAGCGGCATAGTTACCCTGTTCAAGACCAGGGAGTGCCCACCCCCTGTCCCCCCAAAACAGTACTTCTGTCTTGTCAGGATTCAACCTCAATCTGTTAGCCGCCACCCATCCTCCAACTGCCTCCAGACACACACACAGGACCTTCACTGCCCTCACTGGTTCTGATTTGAAGGAGACGTAGAGCTGGATATCATCTGTACAAAAACTGTAAAAAGTTACTGGCCAGAAATTGTTTCTATGTTGCACCTCACTAAACAGTTCTAAAGCTCAATCAACCTAAGCAAAGCCATACCAAATAATAACCATAGAAATGCCAAAAAATCTGAAAACTTTTTGCCCTTCAATTACTGCAGTATCCCTGTTAATTTTGGCATGCAGTTGACTCTCTTCATTTTAAAGAGATCCTGCAATTCAAAATAACCCATTAATAACCATGGTAGGAATATCTCATTCTATGGTCAACAAATGAGCACACAATTTACTGGAAATGTGACTTGAACAAATTTGTGGAGGATGTGGTCCTAGTGATATGAAAACAAATACTGTGGCTATATAATGTGATATTATGACTGTGTATGTGTATGATCCCAAAATGTATGATCTCTGCAACATGTCAACAAAATCCATGGCTATGATGCAACCTAGATGTGTCAAATATTGTTGATTTGGCATGCATTTTTTTTAAAGGAAAGCTATTAGAAAAAGAGAAGAACAATATCCATTTCCCATGTATGCCTACTACAAGGGACAGCCAAGATGATGCCCTCCAGGTGCTATGGACTACAGCTCCAGCCAAAAGGAAAGGAAGACAGGAGTTGTAGTCCAGCAACACTGAGATGGCATCATGTTGGATGTCTGCATTGATTCAGAGATGGAGAATGATTATTGCAACAGAGCACTTGCATATCACATCCCAAAGTTTTGCAATTTCCAATTTTAAATAACATTTCTATTGATGCATATCCAGTCAGAGAATCTGTAAGATCTGTTTATGACAACTGCAATGTCATCATTTTAAATTTTAAAATGAACATAAAATTGAGTAGTAAAACATAATCCTTGTCTATTTAGTTTCTGCAAATGGAGCTCACAGCAGTCTGCCTTGAAAATCAAAATTTCCATAACACACAGTTCAGCAGACATGACTAAACATAAATCCAAAGACTATTTGCCTCAGTTTTGATTAGTCATTTCTCCTCCAGGCCTGGATCTAGTTTTCTGCCAGTTCAAACCGCAGCTGTTATTATTTACATTGTATACAATCTGTATGTATTTTATTCAGCAGAGGGACCACAGATCACCAGCAGAGTGTATGCTTCGCAACCAGATGGTTCCAAGTTCATCTCCTGGAGTGTTCAGTTAAAAAGATTTCACACAGAAGTGCTGAAAAAGACTTCTACCTAAAACTATGTAGAGTAACTGCCACACATAGCAAAGTGTACGGGACTGGATGGGCTAGTTGTATTATATAACACTTTTTTACAGAGTAATATTTTGAAGTAGTGCAATCCAGCTGCTCAGTCCCAGACCCCTGCCTCAGAGAATTCGGGAGGAGCTGCTGCCCGATATAGGAAATGCTGCCTGAATAATTCTGCTTTCATACTCTGTGAAATTTCTCAAGATTCACATGTAATTTTACCTTAAGAATATTTTGTAAGCTGTTTTGAGGTCAGAAAAAAGTATTATAAATTAATTAATTAAAAATTACAATTAAAATATTGCCTTCATTGACCCAGGTGCTTGCAATCAACCTTTACTTTTTTACCTCTGAACCTAATCAAGCCCTACAGCTTTAATTTTAGCCAACCGTAATAATCTCTAATCAAGGTACTGAATACAGTTCCAATGATCCTGGTTTTCCAGACCAATACTTGTATTGTAAGTTGCTGCTGATTTTGTTGCTCGGCCTTAAATAAATTTGCTAAAACTGCTTCAAAAAGGTACTAACCTCAACTGAATAATAGCATCAAGCATATTTATGCAACCCAGCTACAAAAAAAATCAATTTGTACTATGTGTCCTCAGTGACTGGCTGAAAAATTCTACAACTGATTTACTTTTGCATGTTTGAGCCTACAATGAATATATTACACTATATAACTATATTGTACATATATCTGTAGTATGGGTATAAATGCAAAAGTTCTTTTTGGCTTTGCACTCTAGCACTAAAACATATCAACTGTCCCTCTAATTTCATGTGCTGTTTTCCCCAGTGTTCCAGCACCTCAAGAATATGTTAAAAATTTAAAAGAAACAACAATTTGATTTAATTCACCCTGTGGAGCAGTAGCTGCTCAAAGTTTAACATATGTACTCTGAACTACTGCTCAGGGATTAATTGCAAATTAATTACTAAAACAACACATTCTTTAATTTTCAGAAACTGTTTTAGGTTGCTTCCAGCATGGTCCAACAATGTGATATTCACCTATGCATGTTAGTAGCTAGCTTTTTTGGCAAAAGTATTCATATTACAAGTTTATTAAGTTTTTTAATGTATTTCACATTATGTACCAAATCACTGCAATTATGTACTAGAAACAGAACCTTTACAAGTAATTATTTGGATGATGATGATGATGATGATTTTATTTATATCCCACTCATCCGGCTGGGTTTCCCCAGCAACTCAGAGGAGCTTCCAGCAGAATATAAAAACACATGCTATTCATTAAGTTGTCTTGCACATAAAAATATGCAAATGAAAAGTGTCGCACCTTCAGATACTAAACTGAAGCAAAGAGTTGGTGGATTATCATGATGCATTTCTGTACATCCCAGTTGGCATAAATTTCACTAAAATATTTAATGGGAGATCCTTAAGTTCAGGCTTTTATCAGTTTTTACCGTAACACAGTGGTACCTCCGGTTGCGGATGGGATCCGTTCCAGAGCTCCAGTCAGATCCTGAGGTTTCTGCAACTGGAGGGACCGCTTCTGTGCATATGTGCGGTATAGTAGAGTGTTCTTGCAAATGCGCGCGCAGCGAAACACTTCCGGGTTTGCCGCTTTCACAACCTGAAGTTTATGTTATCCGAGTGTAACAAAAGCCGAGGTGCTACTGTATACTTAAGTTATGAACATTCCTACAAAAATGTGATGTAGCAGTTTGGGGAGTGTATTTCATAAATGGGGAATGATTTATGGTTACAAAATCATGCAATATAGATACATAGATATATACAAACACAATGTTTCTGTTAACTCTGGAAAAATATATGGGGTTGACAAGAAAAAGTACCATATTTTTCGCCCTATAGGACGCACCGGCCCATAGGACGCACTTATATTTTTTTGGGGGGGGGATAAAGAAAAAAATATATCCCCCCCCCGAGCCCCAAACAGCAAAGAAGCCATAACAGCGAGCGGGATGGCTCCCGCTCGCTGTCCTGGCTTTGTTTTTAGCCTCGGGGCTGGGGGTCCAGGAACGAAGGCAAGGTTGCGCAACCTCGCCATCGCTCCCGGAGCCTGCTTGCGGGGCTGGGGGCGGGGGAAGCCCGAGCTTCCCCCATCCCCAGCCCCCAGAATGGGTCCGGGAGCGATGGAGAGGTTTTGCAACCTCGCCATCGCTCCCGGAGCTTGCTTGCGTCGCTGGGAGCTGGGGGCGGGGGAAGCCGGAGCTTCCCCCGTCCCCAGCCCCCAGAAAGGGTCCGGGAGCGATGGCGAGGTTGTGCAACCTCGCCATCACTCCCGGAGCTTGCTTGCGTCGCTTGGAGCTGGGGGCGGGGGAAGCCCGAGCTTCCCTCGTCCCCAGCCCCCAGAACAGGCTGTTGCCCGCAAGCCTTGCGCGCCCGGGGGGAACTCCCCCCGGGCGCGCAAGGCTTGCGGACACCTGCGCGAAGCATGGGGCATCCTCCGGAGGGCGCCCCGTGCTTCAGGCTGCAGCCCGCAAGCCTTGAGAGCCCACTGGAACTCCCGCCGGGGCAAGGCTTGCGGATAGCTTCCTGAAGCCTGGAGACGGAGAGGGGTCGGTTCGCACCGACGCCTCTCGCTCTCCAGGCTTCAGCGAAAGCCTGCATTCGTCCCATAGGACGCACACACATTTCCCCTTCATTTTTGAAGGGGAAAAAGTGCGTCTTATAGGGCGAAAAATACGGTAACTCCTATACACATACAGACACAAACCATTTTTCTACTCTGAAAAGTATCAATGTCTGAAGAGTAGAGATTAGAGATATAAAATGCAATGCTTTCTAGTGCTCTAATCGAAAGGTAGTACAGTGTAATAATTAAAGTAGAAAATAAAATGCTACTGAGGGGGTATTCTGATGGATTTTCAGATGCATCCCACACCACCCTTGACTTTCTTGAAGAAAAAGTGTTTCAAACCTTTACATGCATATTTATACTATCAAGACTGCAACTAACTAGAAAATAAATACCACTGAACTCAGATGTACTTTCTTGTTAGTAAACATGCTAAGAATTACATTGAACTAGATTTAAGAATGCAGCTCCTTTTAATCATTTGGTGTGTACTAGTCTGTGTTTATGTCCAAAAACACTACAAAATATGTTTCATGATTATATTTTAAGAAGAAACAAAAAAGAATTATACACAATCTACAGATGTAGTTAAGTGATTTCTTTAAAATGTGAGGTTAGAAGAAACAAGAACCTTTCTTCATCCTATTAAGTACAGAATTCAATATATCCAAAAAGGAGAGGACTGAAATCCTGTTCAGCTCTAGAAGATAAAAATAAGCTTCTAAGGCATTTGAATAATATCTACAGAGGAACAATGATCAGAGCCAGACTCTGCCATTAATCATTCCAGTCTGTGCTAGTTATCTACAATTACTGCCAAAGGCCTTCTGCTATTAGCCTTTGCTTCTTGGCTGTCACATGATGTTGCACCATTATTGTTCACATTACTATATAATTCAGAACTATATGGGTATGTCATACATGCCACAAATGTGGAAATTATACACTATTAAAAAAAACAAATACACTGAGCTACAATTTTTATGTGTGACAATGTCACATACATACCTCCCCTCTCATCTATATTATTTTGTACAACTTACCACGTTAGTGGTTAGGGCTGAAGAAACTCACAGCCTTAACTGTGGGTAGGGAAACCCACTATGCTGTGACTTCAAAATACAAGGTAAGTTGTACTAAATATTTTTTTGTGGGGGGAGCAAAGCAAATAAAGTACTGTACTGTTTTCAGATGCATTTTTGGGTCATGCGTGTGACCTCTTCTCTATGAACTTGTGTAATTGCAATGATGCATCCAAACACCTGTTCCCATGTAGAAAGGCAAATTATTTTTAATATTTTACTGAATGAGTTTAGGGTCAGGATTCCAGTATGGTAATTTAATATTATATGCCATCTTACTCCCATGCAACTGAAAAGATTTGACTTGGAAGAAAAGATTATATTCGCTTCAAAAAGATCCTCTAGGAGTTCCAACAATCTCAAAGCTATTTCTCATGTTACAAAGCTGAAAGGTAACAGTCTAGTCTAAAGCCAACACTGGAGTTTGGCATTCTTACATGAAAAGCAATAATGTGTAAATAATCCAGAAACAGTTCAGTTCAGTATCCAAGTCTTTCAGTGTTAGAAACTCAGATATATAAGCTAGCTGCCAAATGACTCCTTAAACCAGGGTAAAAGTGGCCAAAACAGAATTCCAAGTTGCCATTTGGAGGACAGAAGTTCATACTGGAAATATGTTCAAACTGAATAAAAATTGGTTCCTGAAATTCATTCTGACTGTGCAGATAAAATATAACAGAATTCTATGGGATGTGTTGGTAGTGTGTGAAAACAGGCAAGATCTAAGGATTCCCCGGCATTCACTTCCAGGTGGTAGGGATGTCAGGTGCTATCCCAGCACCTGGGTATCTTCATGTGGTCACAAGTGGCTGACAGCCGGGTGCAAAATACGCCTGTTGCCTGGCCAATATTGAACGCTGCTATAGATAGATACATCTACTTGGAAGAGCATTGCTTCAGCCTAAGTCATAGGGCAAACCATCCTGTACACAATGAAAGCTCCTTTCCTTCCCACCAAAATATTATAGAACACTTCTCTATCACTTCCCCAATCCAACATTTCATAAAGGAAGAGCTACCAGTCTCTTTCTCAGTCTTCACAACCTTTGTAAAAAAACATGGTTCCAATCACAACCAGAAGAATATTCCTTGTATTTGGAAGTCTGGTTCTATTTTCTTTTATTAAACTCTAACACTAGTGGTTTTCAAACTGTACTCAAGAGAACGCTTATCAGTAGCTCTTCAGTGACAAGATCAGTCATGGTGGTTGGGTTTCCCTGGAAAACAGGTTGTCTACCACTATTTTTCTTTTACGAAGTACCAGAGTAGGGGGAACAGCATGTTCTAGTGTGAAACCCCAGCCCTAGTGTGAAATCTGCATTCTCTCCAGAAGTCCTGCAAGAGTCAGCACCCCGACATGAACAGTTAGTTGAGTGAGTGTGTGAGTGTGTGTTTATGTGAGTGGCATCCACGATCCTCAGAATCCTCTGCAACACACACACACGAATCCATGGCAGACACACCACGCATAAAAGGCTCCTTCCAGGTAGAGCCTATTACAACTATGAACCTGAACGCATGGACATGAATTTGCCCTGACTAACCCGGGAAGTTCCTCCTCTCTCCAGCATCCTTTGAACTTTCGCCCACACCTGTCGCGTGGATCTCTGCCGGTGCTGCAAAACTGCCACTCAACAGCGTGGGAGCACAGGTGAGCTGCATCGCAACACGCACGCAACTTTCCAAGGTTGAGCCTTATCGAACCTACCTCGACTTCCTGGAAAGCTGCGCTTGCTGACACGAATGAATGCCCCGAGGGCCTCCTTGGCCTTTCCCTCCCTCGCTCCCTACTCACAGTGACAGGTCCCCCCCTCCCCTCGCGACGTCTGAAGCAACACTCATGCGCGCGGCCTCTCGGCCGTCCCTTCCCTTCCGCAAGGCCCTAGAGCAGCGAAGGAAGGCCCTGCCGAGAAACACCCGGCAGCACCAGCCCGCCCGCCCATCCCTGAACAGGCAACACCGGGGCTTCCAAACGAGGCCCCGCCAAGCCCCAGGCCCTCGCCGCCCCTGTAACCCGCCCGGGCACGCAACGACTCCTTCCGTGAGGCTGCGCGCACGCCTCGGCCTCCCGTTCCTCCTCCTCCTCTGCCGCCGCCGCCTGAAGCGGGGCCTGAAGGCGCGGCCTCCGCCCAAGGGCCCCTGACGCACCTCTTTGGGGACCAGCTGGTTCTCCTCGCTGGGCACCATGGCCAGTGGCGCAGCCAGCCCGGGGCCCGCGGCAGCTTCGGGCGGGGAGTCGTCGTCAGCAGGAGGCGCCGTCCGCGAAGGAGGGAGAGGAGCGGGGCCGCGGCACGCTCGGCATCGTTACGGTCTCGGTCTCCGCCGCCTCCTTTCTGTGGCTCCCTGCGTGCGTGTGTCTCTCTGCCGCCTCTCCCCCTTCTCAGCGAGCGCAGCAACGCCTCAGCCGCCTCCCCTCCCCTCCCTCCGCCAGCGCCAATCAATGGCAAAATGGCCGACGACGGGCTTCTCGCGAGACGTCGCCGGCGCAGCTGGAGCCCTTCCCTCCTCAGGGCGCCTCCGCTCCCACCTTCTGCCGGGGGAAAGCGGCTCAGAGAGGCCGCGGGAAAGCCTCTGGCCTGCTCCCGGGCTGCTCGCCCTATGAAGGGCCGGCGGCGCTCCGCAGGCGCTCCGCCGGGCTCCGCGGCGCTGTCTCCCGAGGAGGCGGGAGGAGGACGAGGACGATCCGTCCTTGATCCTCATAAAACAAACATCTGGGCGCCCGCCCGCCCGCCCTCTCTGGCTATCAGGCAGGCAACTTGGGTGGAGAGTTTGCTTTCGGTTGGTTCCGCCCTCCCATGTCTTTAAACTGGCACGCATCGATTTTCGTGAAGGCTGCTTAACCCAGAGGAAAGCCGCATTTAATTCCCAGCAACTTAATTCGCACTGTCAACGTGCCTAAGGTTTGAGTCGCGCGTAAAGAGAAACGCGCAGCCCCATCCTATGCAGGTTTGCTCCCTGATAAGCCCCGCTGAGTTCAGCGGATGGGTGCTTACTCCCAAGTAAGCTTGCAGGCGCACTTGCAAGAAACCGTAACAGCTCGTCGTTTTTTTGTATTACTTTTTGATTAATGCCTCCCCCCCCCCACCTCCCACTGTCTATCCAAGAGGCAGATTTACTGAAATGCTATTAAGTAATCTGAAGAGTCTTCAGTAGAGTACAGTAATGAAATTACGATCAACAAATGATGGCTTTTCAGCAGCGATTTGAGATGAATAAAGAATAATGGCAAAGGTTGCTTCTGATTTGGAAATGGCAAATTACTTCCGGCAGCGTTGGTTTCCTTATAAGAAAGTGAATGACAGCCATGGACGTAGCCAAGGGAGGGCAGCTGCCCCCCCATCAATAAAAATACATAGCATACTGAGGTTCTGCCCCCTCCCCCACAAAAATCCTGGCTACGCACATGATGACAGCTACATCAACATTCATGACGAAGTGACCAAGACTCAAAATAACCCATAAAAGCAGGATGTGGGAGAATATTCTGGCATATTTTACAGCGATGCAAGCCACATTTCAGTCCCCTTTATACTTAAGACTATTAATCTATTACACTTTGGTTGGTGTGTAAACAAAGCAGGTACTTTTTCCCTTCTCTCCCCTTTTCAGCCTGGAAACACAGTAGAAATATAATGTGAGAATGATTCAAAAGTTCTGTGGCATTGCAAGCAATGATTTGCTTCTACACAGAAAAGATGTTAAGCCACTTCATCAGTACCTCAGCCAGAAACCATGCTAGCACTCATCCACAAAGGAGGTATATTTCCCAGAGTAAATGACAGCTCCTGCAAGACTGAGTTTTGCCAGGCATTCTGTGCCAGGAAGACAAGTCAATAATTGATTCCAAGTAATGTGCCCAGCAAGCTGTAACATTCTTTCCTTGCAGCTGAATGACGCACAGCAAAGTGTGAAATTCCTTCCTACCTTTCATAAACATCAAAGAAGGCCTCTCTGTTCTGAGTCTTATGAGAGAAAGTTCAACTAATTAGTGAAGGGAGGGGTGAACATAATCCCACAGACAAGGGTACACACAACTGCGCAAAGAAGATGAAGCAATTTTTGATCCATATAGCTGATTTTGTTCCCTACAGGCAGTGTTGCTAAAGCCAAATTCCCCTATAATCCCGTAGTTAGAATTAAGAGTCTGATGGCCTAGAAACCGTAGAGCAAGCAGTGAATGGCAAAGATGAGAGTGATATGAAAAAGCCCCCAAATATTAAGTGTTTGCTATGGTCATGAGAGAGCTGTACACGCAAGAATTAACTCATTTATTAATGGAAAAGAGGGGGGAAGACAATGAAAAACGTTAAGAAAATATTTATACTTTAGTTTTATGTATGCCATTCTGAGGACTGTTTTGAAAAGTGGGATGTAAGATAAAAACCATCATGTAAATTGTTTTGCTCTAATTGACCCACTGCCAGATGCACCCTCCAATATATGTACCAGTGTGGTGTAGTGGTTAAGAGCAGTGGACTCGTAATCTGGTGAACTGGGTTCGATTCCCTGCTCCTCCACATGCAGCTGCTGGGTGACCTTGGGCCAGTCACACTTCTCTGAAGTCTCTCAGCCTCACTCACCTCACAGAGTGTTTGTTGTGGGGGAGGAAGGGAAAGGAGATTGTTAGCCGCTTTGAGACTCCTTCGGGTAGTGATAAAGTGGGATATCAAATCCAAACTCCAACTCCTCCTCCTCCTCCGCCTCCTCCTCTGGGCCAGTCTGGAGTTGGTGCAGCAAAAAACTGGCTGGCAGGAGTCAGCAGGATACTCCATTGAAGGTAAGGCTACAAATGACTACTAACCATGATGTCTATGCTCTGCCTCCACATTGGATGCATAATGCTTCTGAATGCCAGTTATTGGAAGCTGCAGAAGGGGAATATGCTTTGGTCCTTGGGTCCTGCTTGTGGGTTCCCCTCCGATTTCTGGTTGGCTGCTGTGAGGATAGGATGATGGACCAGGTGGGCTATTGGCTTTGGATGTGGCAGTGGTTCTTCTGCTTTTATTGTCTCAGGTTAGGATTGCCCTGTAATGTGTGCAAACAACCATGTCTAATACATATTTATTTGAAAAAGGGAGGATGTGTGTATTTATATAAATAAATAGGTTTGTCTTCATTTCAGGGTATTTCAAAACCAGCAATATCATATAAGAGTCGTTTGCGATTGAAGAGTATGTATACCTAGAAATTGTAAATATTTTTATTGTGAAAATACAAACAAAAATCATCATAGCATATGTTATATTATTTTAAAATCAAAGATTATATAGCATGTGTATGCGCACACAGTTGTATATTATATTATCATGGCCTATGACATATTTAAGGTATATGCATATTATAAAAGCTTGTATGTCCATGTGTCCAGAATAAAGGCTATTTATTATATACACTATTTGAAATGTGATCAAGAAGACTGTTTTCAGAGGATGCAATTCCAAGCTAACTAGCTAACCAAAATTTAAAGAAGAAGAAGAAATCCTCTGAGCCAAAGCTACCTGATTGCAAATGTGAATGAGGTAGCTCTAGAAACATAAATTTTGAGTCAAGCCTCACATCACTTGGAAAATGCTTGATATTTATTTTAATGTGGTTGGTTATAAAATAAAGTAAATATAAAAGTAACGGTAGTACACAACATACTCCAAATAAGAAAGGGCTTCTTCATACAGTCATGTTGTCCACTTGAGCATCAGTCATCATGCTGGTACTATGTGCTCAAGGATTCTTTTTTCTGAGGTCAGTATGACCTTATAATAATAGCCCCCCTCTCACACAATCCAATCTCATACATTCAGTCTCATGAATAATGAAATATAAGTTTCTATTTTAATTCTGGAATTACATTTCTTAAATGACAGCCTCAGGGATGGGTTCTATAGTGCCCCCAACCCTTTTTTGTATTGGAATATGGTGTGGGGATAGTTCATATGTTTCCAAAAGTGGTGGGTTTGGGGGGGGGGGTTAGGTGCAACATTTCACTAGAATTCTTTTCAGAAGCATCTGTAGGATACTTGCAATTCACATGTAGTATTTTGGACCTGTAAAGCCAGCCATTGGGGCTAGCTCCCACTGTGCCTGGGATCAATGTCTCCAGTTATTATGGCACTCTGTTCCTCCCTCCTCCTACTGTACAAGTTTGCTAACAAGCTTTACTGTAGGGAAGCAAACTTGCTGCATGAGTAAAGGCCATGGTTCTCCACTATATTTATCCAGTGTTCTCTGTCAGTTCCTAATTTTACTCACCATCAATAGCAAAATCTGAAAGACTCAGGTGAGTGTGTGTAGGATCACAACTGGCAAACATAGCTAAATGGTGGAAATGATGCCATAAAACACATTGCAACCCCAAGGTCTTCTTCCTTCCACACATCATCTCTACTACTACATTATTTCAACATAAGGAGAATGCATATTAGTTTGCCAAATGACTACACACTTGCCCTATCTGTGGAAAGTAATGGATGCAAGAAACTACAGTTATGAAATAGTATCATACCAGGGTCTGTTCTTGCACTGGCATTATTTAACTAGCAGTGTCCCTCTTATTTGCAGCCATTTATATATTGGCTACTATATCCTCAGCTTTTAAGAAAATCTCCCATATTTCAATGGTAGAAATTAAATATCTGCCTGCTGCCATCTGCTTGGGAACTGCTGCAGCAAAGACCATGGTTTTCGTTCCATCCTTTATTTTAATGATAAACAAGCTCATAAAAAGCTTGTTATTCATGGGGGAACTTAACCAGAAAAGAAATGAAGTGCAAAGATGCCATAATTATATTGTGTATTTAATTATATTGTGTCTGCCAACGAGAACAATGCAACACACAAGAGAGTCCAATTCATCTACAACAATGGAAAAGGGAACAGCAGGATAATAATAACTACATTAGTTGGAACACCTTTGACAACATCGCGAGATGTGGCTCAAATACCTTTTAACTGGCCACGAGAAGGCAGACAGCATCTACTGCAGGGGTTAGTATTATTAAATTTGTACACCGACCTTCATCCATAGATCTCAGGGTAGTTCACAACATAAAAAATCAAGGTAAAAACACAAAGTACATAATAAAAACAAGAAAACGAAACAAAAACCCTTAAGTGAGGCTAATGAGTGCTAATGTGTCTGCTAGCAGTGGTGATGCTTCCAGGCATGTGGCTTTCTTCACAAGGACTCAGAGATGATCAAATTAGGAAGTGCCTGAGACCTTATATCGTACTGAAATAATTTAGAGGAGCGCTGTTAGTTATTTCCTGTATTACAGAGGCCCAACTGGCTTCAGTGAGAAGTCAGGCATTTAGTGTCACCAATCCCATGATGCAAAATACCGTATTTTTCGCCCCATAAGACACACTTTTCCCCCTCCAAAAATGAAGGGGAAATCGGGGTGCGTCTTATGCGGCGAATGCCTGCAAGCCTCGCGCGCCCGGCAGGAGGTCCCACCGGGTGCGCGAGGCTTGGGGCGGCAGCGGACTGCTTGCGCGCACCTAGAAGCTTGGGGCGGGCTGAGGTCAGCGTGCCCCAAGCTTCTGCATGCCGGCAAGCAGTCCGCTGCCGCCCCAAGCCTCCCGCACCCGGCAGGAGGTCCCGCCGGGTGCGCAAGGCTTGGGGCGGCAGCGGACTGCTTGCGCGCACCTAGAAGCTTGGGGCGTGCTGAGGTCAGCGCGCCCCAAGCTTCTGCATGCCGGCAAGCAGTCCGCTGCCGCCCCAAGCCTCCCGCACCCGGCAGGAGGTCCCGCCGGGTGCGCAAGGCTTGGGGCGGCAGCGGACTGCTTGCGCGCACCTAGAAGCTTGGGGCGTGCTGAGGTCAGCGCGCCCCAAGCTTCTGCATGCCGGCAAGCAATCCGCTGCCGCCCCAAGCCTCCCGCACCCGGCAGGAGGTCCCGCCGGGTGCGCGAGGCTTGGGGCGGCAGCGGACTGCTTGCGCGCACCTAGAAGCTTGGGGAGTGCTGAGGTCAGCGCGCCCCAAGCTTCTGCATGCCGGCAAGCAGTCCGCTGCCGCCCCAAGCCTCCCGCACCCGGCAGGAGGTCCCGCCGGGTGCGCAAGGCTTGGGGCGGCAGCGGACTGCTTGCCGGCATGCAGAAGCTTGGAGCGCGCTGACCTCAGCACGCCCTAAGCTTCTGGATTAGCGCAGGGGTCCGCTAGCCCTGGGAGAGGCGCCGGCTCTCCCACGCTAGCGGAGACCTTGCCGGCACGCAGAAGCTTGGGGCACGCTGAGCTCCGCACGCCCCAAGCTCCTGGTGTAGCACAGCGCACCTGGGGGGGAAATAAAATTTTTTTCCTTCATTTCCCCCCCCCCTAAAATCTAGGTGCGTCTTATGGGCCGGTGCGTCTTATGGGGCGAAAAATACGGTAGTCTTCCACCAGAGATCCATGTCTCTTGGAGTTATTTTTATGCTGACTGGCCTATGTAGTTATGTTTAAACTTTACTAATTAGACACTCATATTATTTTGTATAGTGTTTATGTTTTATTGTACATATATTTATTGATGTTCACTGCCTTGACCCTTAATGAGTTGGCCATAAAGGGTCCTGGAAAAAGCAGGACATCCCGTTTTCTCTCAAGAGAGCATGGCAACCATTCTGGGTGTTGTGATCTCGCAAAATTTTGCACCAAGATCTTACCTTGAAAAAAGCACTCTCCTCTCTAAAAAAAGCATGCCCCCCCTGTGGTTTAATAGTCCTGAAAAAAGTGCGTCTTTTGGACTCCATGATCGTGTGTGGGTCATGTGATTCATGCGGGAGCACAGGCAGAAAGACACACATCCCAGTTTTGGGACTCAAGGTGTTGGAGAGTATGAAATACCTTTATACTAGGGGCTACTGCCCCTGCTCATGTTGCCCCTGCCCCCATCAACCCCACCACGGTGTTGCCAACTCCCCACTTTATACCTCACCCAAGCCTCCCATCAGATGCCAAAGAGATAAGTAACTATACAACCTTTAGAAGACATCTGAAGGCAGTCCTATATAGGGAAGTTTTTAATATAGGTAATCCCTGTGTTAATGGGGGGTTGCCTGTAGGTACAAAAATGTCTATAGTCAGGGCTGATTACACTTATCCTGGTATAATATGTGAATAATGCTATGATATAACATCTACAACTTTTTGCAGATGCAAGTGTGAAATATAATTATTGCACTTATTGTTCATTGTACTCAGTCCTGTTACCCAGGGATGGCACTACAATTTCCATTGCAATTCTGCATCACCTTACCAATATCTTGTCTTCTGAAATACAGAGCATACATAGAGGTAAATTGTTGTATTTTTTTCCTGTTAGAATGTTCTTTTCTAATATTTGTTTGCTATGATGGCTGTTCGAAACTACTTGCTGGTAAAGAGTTCCAGAAATTGTTATATATCTTTCTTCGTGATTACAGGGGCTTGGCATTTCCCAGTCATTTAATTCCTCGGGGGAATTGTTATTACCTTGTTACATTCAGAATTCAGCTCAGTTTTCTACAATTCATTTCTAATATTGCTCTCAGAACAACAAGCTTTCTGATATTTGCCAGTGATGGTAGCTCTGTGCTCTATTACAACATTAATATCACCTATCAGTTCCCTGAGAGGATTAAGCTAAATTGCAAATTCTACCAGGAAATTAAAAAGGAGGGGAGGGAATGAGAATTTGCTGGTCAGAACATCTTTTATAAACTGTGTGCCCTTTCAGTTTGATTCCCTTATTGTCAAATAATCTGTATCTTGTACGCAATGCTTTTATTGATGATGCCATCTAAACAAACACATGGGGGATATACCGACCTTTTCCTGCACTTGCAGAAATCTTGTTTATCAGTTGCTTTATGCAATCCACAGTCACATTCTGCATTTAGTTGAGAGGAAAGGAACAGAAATGCTGGCTGATAGTACATCCATTTTCACTGGGAATCTCAGAAACAGTCCTGGTTGACAGCACATACATTTTCATAGAAAATCTCATAAACATTTAATCACATCGTCAAACACTTTCTCTATATGTATCTATAATATAAGTGTAGTAATAGTGGTCCTTTACTCCGACTCTTGCATGCAGCCTGATTTTATGTGTTTGGAAGTCAGGGACAAACTAGACGTATTGTGGAAGATTCATAATTGGAGGCGCAATCCTGTAATTTTAGCATAAGGGTTTAAGATGTATTGGTATGTCCTCAATGCGCATGTTGATCCCAGTGGGCTTTACTCTCAAGTAAGTGTGCTTTGGACTGCAGTCCTGCCTCCCTTAAAAAAATTTGCCACATGTAATTTGGCCCTAATGAATCTTTATTTGGGAGACTGCCCTAATCATACCCATAAAAATACAAACCCAGGGAAACTCACCTCAGCCTCTGGACTTGTTGGCTCAACAACAGAGATGACTGGGATTTCCCCATCTCAGTGGATTCAGGGAGCCTGCCCAAAGAATGTCTAGAGCAGTGTTCCCCAACCTTGGGCCTCCAGCTGTTTTTGGACTACAATTCCCATCATCCTTGACCACTGGTCTTGCTAGCGAGGGATGATGGGAGTTGTGGTTCGAGGACCCGACCCCGGTGAAGTGAAATGAAGACACAAGGACACGTGATATAAGGTTAATGGGCTAGAGAAAGGCCACAACTTTATTGGTTACAGCATTTGAAAAGGTATTGGCTTAGGCATTGGATCGAAACAAGTGGGTTCTTCACCAGTAGGTGGAGCCTGTCGATGCTGATCCAACTATAGGCTCACCCCTGCTGTCACCGAGGGTCGTGCCAAGGCCTCCCGCCAAGCAGGCATCGGACGGAATACACGACCCCCAGATTCCTTTAACGGAATACCCCTAAAAAATTGAAGGCATAGGCGATGGCCACACCTAGCACTTCCACACAGCGCAACACATTATTCCAATGCCTAACCTACCCACCAATACCACAAAAAAAAGAAAAGTTGTGACGATTGCTACGAGGTAGGCGAAAAAACCAATTAGCCTAGTGCCAAATGGAAAAACTCCTACCAGGCCCCCCAGCCAACCAGGGCGACCAACCTAAGGTCCATAGCAAGGCCGAAAAAACCTGAGCCCTAGCTAAAGGGAGTGGAGGGTGGGTGACTCGCGAGGGGCGAAGGAAGGGAGAATGAGGCCGGGGGAAGGCTGGCGCTGCAGCAAAATGCTGCTGAACACGCCCCCACCGTGGCCCCCGGTTGGATGGCCACCGAGGGGGCGTGAGCGCCAGCCAGGTGAGTGGGCAGCAGGGGGCCACGCCCCCTGCTAGCCGGAGCTCGAGCCCCGACCACAACCCCTCCCCTCCCCTACGGGGAGGAGAGTCTTTGTGGTTCGAGGACCCGACCCCGGTGAAGTGAAATGAAGACACAAGGACACGTGATATAAGGTTAATGGGCTAGAGAAAGGCCACAACTTTATTGGTTACAGCATTTGAAAAGGTATTGGCTTAG
Organism: Podarcis bocagei; assembly: GCF_964188305.1. Taxonomy (NCBI): domain Eukaryota; kingdom Metazoa; phylum Chordata; class Lepidosauria; order Squamata; family Lacertidae; genus Podarcis; species Podarcis bocagei. The sequence goes on from NC_138125.1 coordinate 70,124,559, forward strand.
GCATTGGATCGAAACAAGTGGGTTCTTCACCAGTAGGTGGAGCCTGTCGATGCTGATCCAACTATAGGCTCACCCCTGCTGTCACCGAGGGTCGTGCCAAGGCCTCCCGCCAAGCAGGCATCGGACGGAATACACAACCCCCAGATTCCTTTAACGGAATACCCCTAAAAAATTGAAGGCATAGGCGATGGCCACACCTAGCACTTCCACACAGCGCAACACATTATTCCAATGCCTAACCGCCACCCGAGCCAAAGGCTCGCCGCCAATACCCTCAAAGCTGCAACCAATCCCAGATGTTTTTAATGACACTAGCTAACCAAAAATCATTCCCCAGATCCGATAGATGGACACCGTCATCCCGGTATAAAGCCTTGTCGCTAATCCGGATACGGTCATGATAAATCACTTGGCCATCTGTAAAGCGCACCCAACGGACTACCGCCCGATTTACGAGTTTCCTGGTTCTTTCAATGGCCATCAAGTTTTGCGCACCGCGCCACACAGTTCTTTTCAGGAAGGAGGACCAGAATACTGTCGTTCTGGGACACAAGGCAGCGAATGCATCCAAGTCTCTTTTTATGCTTGACAACAAGTCCACACTCCTTTTGTTGACAAGGTCATTCTCCCCTAAATGAATCACCAGGACGTCGGGAGAGCCGAGCTTGGCTATTTTCTCCCGCAGCAAAGGCATCAGCTCTTCCCAACGCATGCCTCTTCTTGAAAACCAGGAAACTCGAACATCTCGTGGCAGACCGAGGTTGGGTGCCAGGCCGCAGCTCACCGCTCGCACGCGGGCCCAATGGACTATACTGTGGCCGCAAATCCACACGCTTCTTCCGGGCGTAGCTGGGGGTAAAGATAGAACAAAAGGACGGGTAAGCAGACTAAGGAGTAGGCGCAAGGTTGCGAATATATGACCTATAAACATTGGATTTCCACCGGCCCAACTCTTTTATCCTTTCTGCAGGCAACCCCAGGTGTGCGGCCGTGGTGGCGGCCCCGATCCTGAACGAATGTGCAGCGTACTCATTGGGGGGTAGGCCACAAGCCTCAATAGCCTTGCGCATTACTCTAGAGAATTGGTACCTCAATAGGGGCGACCCATCCTCGTGTATCAGAAACGGTCCCGGGACGGCTGGCCTAAGGCGGAGATACCGCCTCGTGTCCTTTACCGGACATGGGCCCTGCTGGGCCGACGCCGTGAGCTTGAGCAGGGCACCCCTGCCAGTCTGATCGGTCTTGGACTGACGCACGAGTACTGACACCGCAGATTCGGATAGCTGTACATCCTCACACAGGAGGCCGCGAGTTAAACCCCGCGCACTAGCTTCACACACCACCTCACCAACTCTGAGCGCACCAAAAAAGGCTATCGAATAAGCCGCAGAAAAGAGCCGTGCCTCAAACTTTGACCAACAAATTGTCCTGAGTTTTACACGTATCTGAGATAGCAATCCGTAAGAAATCGGCTTACGGCCGACGATCCTAGGCGGTTGCAACCTGCCCCAACCCTCAATGGCTCTACGGATCAGAAAATCGCTACATGGGTCTTGCACGAACGTCGCCTTTGAAAAGAAGCTGATGGCTGCTACGTGGATTTTTAAAGTTTTTGTAGCACGTCCAAGATCATCTAGATGGGACAGGTACTGCAGGACGTCGTCAGTAGAGGGGTGTGTGTTATGAGACAGCCCAGACAACCCAAGCCTGAAACCCAGGAAATCACACCAGGCCTTCTTATAGGACCTGAGCGTGGAAGGTGCCACGGACGCTAATACTCCCTGTATCACTTTGCGTCTCCAACGTTCCACAGGTACTCCGGAAAGGGTTCGGGCAACAGTTGTGCTCCAGGTGCGAGCGACCGGAAGCGAGGCATCTGGAATCGAGACAAGGCGTCGGCAATATCATTATTGGCTCCGGGTACGAATTTGGCTGAAAATAAGATATTGTACTCAAGGCAACGGAGGACGAATGCCCGCAGGAGAGAGGAGACCCTCGCAGACCGAGATGACTGCCTGGCAAGAATGTTCACCACCGCCAGGTTGTCGGTCCTGAAGCACACTCGGTGATCCCGAAACTCCTCCGTCCAGATGTGCACGGCCACTACTATTGGAAAGAACTCGAGAAAGGTGAGATCCCGCGTGATGCCCTGACCCTGCCATGCTGAGGGCCAGCGTTGCGCGCACCAGCGCCCTTTGAAGTACAGACCAAAGCCTAAAGACCCTGCTGCGTCCGATTGGACCTGAAAGTCCGATGACAGATTCAAGACATCCTGCCAAAGAGAAACCCCGTTATATTTTCCCAAAAAGGCTGTCCACACCTCGAGATCTGCCTTGACCGACTTGGGGAGGCGAACCCTGTGGAGGGGATGTTTCAGACCGACTGATAATCTGGCCAGGCGAGCACAGAAGGGGCGTCCGGGGGACACCACCCTGCACGCGAAGTTAAAGTGGCCCAATAAAGATTGAATTTGCCTAAGGGTGATCTTCCTAAGCTTAAGAGTGTCCTGAATTAATTGTTTAAGGGCTTCAATCTTCTCCGCAGGTAAGCGGGATGACTGGGCCACCGTATCCAGCTCGATGCCAAGGTACGTTAGCCGCGTGGCTGGTCCCTCTGTTTTCTCTGCAGCAAGAGGGACCCCTAGGTCCTCGGCCAGGGCTGAGAAGGCCTCAAGCAAGGAGGCGCACTCCCCTGTGTTGGCTCCACCCACGAAAAGAAAATCATCCAGGTAATGCGTAACCCCGATGGTATTTGCTCTGAAACACAGGGCCCAGTCCAAGAACGTACTGAAGGCCTCGAATGCCGAACAGGCAACAGCGCAGCCCATTGGCATAGCCCTGTCAACATAGTATTTTCCTTGAAACTTAAAACCCAGGAGCCAGAAATCAGCAGGATGTACCGGCAGGAGGCGGAAGGCCGATTCGATATCATACTTTGCCAACAACGCCCCAGGGCCAAAACTACGGATCAACTTAACCGCCTGATCAAAGGTGGCGTATTTAACCGTGCATAGCTCGGGCGGGATGGCATCGTTGACCGAGCCGCCTTTTGGAAAGGACAGGTTGTGAATGAGCCTAAATTCCCCGGGGGTTTTCTTGGGCACAATGCCTAATGGAGATATGTGCAAATTTGGTATCGGGGGACTATCAAACGGGCCTGCAACCCTGCCCGCGCTAACCTCTTTAGCTATCTTTCTTTCGGCAACATCCGGTCTCTCTCTAACTGATTTTTGATTGGGTGATTCTTTTGCAATTAAGGAGCCTGTTATGGGAATACGAAACCCGCTGGAAAAACCCTCCCGGAGGTAAGAAGCTGCCCCCTTATCTGGGTAAAAAGATAGAAGATTGCAAAGGGGGACGAGCCTGATAGGGGAAAAGGCCAAATCCAAAACTACTTCACCTTCTGTTCCCTGCTGCGGGGGCCCCCCTGGAACTGGGATGATGGAACCCCCGGCCTCCACGAAAGGGCTGCTTCCCCCCTTTTAAGCAGGATGTAATGGGGTGACCCCCGGCGCATCTTTCGCATTCGTGCGTGAATTTACAAGATGGCCTTTGGCAAAACCCTTTGTTGTACTCCCAGCATACCCGACGCTTAAAATCCTTCCGTTGGTCGCTCCTGGCCGACCGATATGAGTCGACTGGCTTCTTTTCCACGTACGGACCGACAGCCACGGACCATATTCCATTCTCAATCTGATCCCAGCGTGCTAACGGGATCCTGGACGCCTTCCTACGGAATTTCTTGTCATAGCTTATGGCCGCCGCCTCCCCCGAAAGGGCACAGGCCGTGCGAATATGTGAAAGGTACGCGACAAGGTGAACTGCCCGCTTGGGGTAAGCAGCGACAATTGTCCCCATAAAGGCTTGAAAACCATCAAGCCAATTTTCAAATGTCCTAGGCGCGGAAGGGTACTTGCTCTTTCTCTTACCATGCGAGGGCCTCTTTTCGCCCCTACCTAACTCCTCTGCTGGAGGCACTAATTTAAACATGTCAACAAACTCACCATTTAAGATCTTTGCACGTAATTTAGGAGATAGATGCTCACCTGGTATAACATCTGAGGTTGAGTAAGTGGATGAGGTGGCGTCTTTTACCAGAGCCTCATCCTTCCACTCCTGGCTCCCCCCAAACTTTTTACGGTGGCTATTGGCCCTCCTCGACAGAGCCCAGTCTGGAAGACCAGATATTTCCTCGCCCTTCCCCCAATAGGAACCTAGCGACGCGTCGCTATCATACTCTGACGAAGAAGTACCTGTATCATCATCCGAGTCGTCCCTCCGAGACCTGCTCTTCTTACAGGTATGCTTCTTCTTTTCGCGCCTCTTACCCGAAGGCTTCTCCGTGGTCGCGGCGGCGGCGGCGCCCTCTCCCTCATGTTGCGCGTCTTCGGCCGCCGACGAAGCCTCAGAATCCGGCGACTGGACTCTGGGCCGCTTGTCCTGCGAGCGATTGGAAGAACTAGGGGCAGCAGGATTGTTATTGCGAGTAGACTTAGAAGTCGCTTTCCCCCCCCGCGCCCGAGACCCAGAAGCCGAAGCCCGTGACTGAGACCTAGTCCGCATCGATTGTGTATCATTAAAGAAGGCGGCCGATGTACTTGGCAGTTCGTCCCATTGGGAAGATTGAGAACTCTCTAGGAACTCCTGGGTATCTGGGATGACATCAGGGGAAGAGGGGGGACTGGGGTTCGCGTCGGGAAAGCGTTGTTCATATTCATCTATAAAAGATCTAAAAGCGTTTAGGAAGTGGGAGACGTGAGGCTTTGTATTATTAACCCTGCCCTGTCGTCCCCGTGATGCGCTCTCTACTGATCCACTTGTGGCCGCTGGCGCGCACTTCCTCTTGGGAGCCATAAGGTGTGCCTTGTACACTACCACTGGGACGGTGCTATGTTAGTGTGTGTGTGTGTGTGTGTGTGTGTGTATTAATTAACTAATTAATTATTTTCAAATTTTTATTTTATTTATTTATTTATTTATATGTATGTATTATGATTATGTATATATCAATTAATTAATTTATTAATTTTATTATTTATTTATTTATTGTGTTTATTAACTAAATCTAACTATCTGTTTATACTATAGTTTTCTATTTATTTATTTATTAATTTCTTATTTGTTCTCTCTTACTATATAGTCCACTTAATATTTCCCAATATAGGTTGTGCTAAATAGCCCAATCTAAAACACACCAGTAATTCTCAATTTATCCAAACCTTGTGATTATTATTGCTAATAAAACAAAATATATTCTACCAATTTGCCTGTGCCACCAGCAGGCAGTGGCTCAATGGGCTGGTAACCACCGTATTGTTACTAGGCAGTAAATCAGGTATATATAACTCCCCTTTTGTGTGCTAGCCAGGTGAGGGCAGCAGCTAGGAGAAAAGCCGCTGCCACTAAACTTCCATTAACTGATTAAAGATACAATAGGTAGCTCCCAGGTGCTGCTATGCTTCCCTTCCTAAACACTTCCTTAAACAAAAGAACAATGGCTCAGCAATCCTCTGGCTGCCAGAGGAAAGATAAGCTGGCAGAAAGACACTGAGAATCTGCCTCTGGGGAACAATATACTTAAGTATCGGTCGTTAGTCTTGAAATGTCCTGATGAGTGGCAACAATGATGGCGTTGCTATGGCCACAACAACTAACAACTTGTAAGCTCGAGGGACAAGGAAAGATGGAGGCCACAGCAAAATCAGAGACACCAGCAACACAGAAAGACTTGAGACTAGGCCAACCAGGGGACACCCAATCAAAGACAGCAAAATCAGAGACACCAGCAACACAGAAAGACTTGAGACTAGGCCAACCAGGGGACACCCAATCAAAGACCCACAAACCGAAAAAAAAAGGAGTGCCGGAGAAGAATTAAGACTACTAAGAAAATCAACACCCCCGGAATACTGCCAGAACTAATCCCTTATAAAGCCATAAGCCACATGGGGCAGTAGTAAAATTGGGGCGATGGACGAAGGGGCAAGTGAAACACGCACGTGGAGGGCCCACTGGAAGGGAGGAAAAGCGCCGAGAAGGAGAAGCTACTGTTTAAAAGCAAATCATTTACGAGAATTTAAAAGGCAAAGCAGGGGGGGGAGGACGCAGAACCGATTGGAGGAGTGGGCCACTTCACAAACTCCCGCCTGGACCTAAATAAATGAAGCAAGCCTGGAAGAGGAAGCCTAACGCCCCTCAAATGTGTTCCCCAATATGCGATTCAGGCAATAGCAAAGCTCCCGGCCGGCGGGTAACACAGAGAGCACACACGCACCCACGCCAGCACAAGCACACGCACCAACCCAAACCCCTCTGAAACAAATCCCACAATACAGATAGAAGCGGCCTACAAGCAGGGAGGCAGTACAACAAGCACACACACGCCCACACACACCCACACACACACTAGTAGTGGGAATGGGGGGGAGACAGGACAACAAAATGACCGCTGGCGGTGTTCCAAATGCCTCTGTGTTTATTACCGATCGCAGGCACGGCAATCCGCTTATGAACTGCGCTCCCAATGTCGGGGACACGTGGGGATTAGTGCACGTGGGCAGCAATACTCCTCAGGCGAGGAAGACGGGGTCCCCCGAGCAACTTAAAATTAAGCGGGTCCCGAAAAGCGATGCGTCCAGCAATTAGCTGCACGAACAGGGCAAGAGCCCAGGAGACTCGTAAGGGGGGTTATCTCTGAAGGAACCCAGGAAGCAAACCAGGAAGACAAACCGCAAAATCAAAGGGCAAGCGGCAAACAAAAGAGCAGGATCGCTGCGCAACCCCGAGACCGCAACAAGCCAGGCGAAACCGCTCCGCTCCCCTCCTGTTCCGACTGTAGAAGCCGGCACAAAGAAGCTGCGCGGATGGCCAAGACACGCTCGCCTAAACCACTCCCCCCTGTGGGAATATCAACACCGAAACTGCGGGGTTTAGTGCAGAAGCAAGCAAAATAAACAAGTTGCGCCCGTCAGCTGTTGGGCGGCTGAACGGGGCCGGCGCAGCAAAGAAGCAGCGCCCACATGGGCTGTAGCCCGGGGATGGAAATAACACAGGTAAGCCCTAGAGGAATTTAAAGCGCAAGCCGCGCTTGGGGCTGCAAATGCTGAGTCCAATTGCCGCTGCGGAGTCTGGTGAAAAATACAGGGGACGGGGACAGAAGAAGCAACGCAAATACTTCCCTGGCTTCCGACGGCGGCGGTCTCCTATGCAGCTGACTCGCGAGGGGCGAAGGAAGGGAGAATGAGGCCGGGGGAAGGCTGGCGCTGCAGCAAAATGCTGCTGAACACGCCCCCACCGTGGCCCCCGGTTGGATGGCCACCGAGGGGGCGTGAGCGCCAGCCAGGTGAGTGGGCAGCAGGGGGCCACGCCCCCTGCTAGCCGGAGCTCGAGCCCCGACCACAACCCCTCCCCTCCCCTACGGGGAGGAGAGTCTTTGTAGTCCAAAAACAGCTGGAGGCCCAAGGTTGGGGAACACTGGTCTAGAGCATGCCTATAGAGGGGAGGGTAAAAGAATTAAGCAAACATCTCTCGTTCATGCCATGCTCCTCTTCTTTTGCACATCTGTGCATGTTGTTATTTATTAGCAAGTCTTCTCTGCAGATATTATCTCATTTATTTATTGCACAAGGAGACTTCCAGAGCAGATTTTGAGGGCGTATGAGGGACTGCAAGGCTGAAGGAGAAAAAGGTCAGATCATGTTGTGCAAGCAGAAAAGGCAACATTGGATGTAACCCATTGATTTTTAGTGGGCAAGCTTCAAACCACACCCTTAATTTTTCAATTTAAATCAATGGGACAACTTGGGCAAGATCATGTCCCTTGTATTTGCTGCTACATAAAACGTGAAAGGAATTTCTTCCAGTAGTGGGCGCAAATGAATCTAGGTTAGCAAAAGGCAAGCTGCGTTTACTACCATTATATAAATGTATTGCAAATATTGATGGTGCTAAATAATTGCATACATAAATATAGCCATGAATCTTTTCATTTTCAACTTATTTACTTTGAATCCACTGAGGAGGAAGTTAGACTTTTGGGCCTGTGTGGAAGCTACTATTTGGAAACACAGTCAAAAACTCAGAAAAAAATGGAAGCAAAGAAACATAGAAAGAAGTGGAAAACATGGAAGGCAGAAAATAAGAAAAAAACTCTTTATTGTATTGTAAAAAAGAAAATGTGGTCAGGTCTGAGGGGAATGGAAAGAATCCAGTTCTCAAAAAGGATAAACATCTTGGAGTGAGTCAAAATCATGCTGAGGAACCACACTGCTTGGACTATGATCGAAAAGATATTTGTGAGAAGCTGGACTCCTCTTGCCTGCAATTCCTTGAAATAAGGAAAGGCAAGAAAACAAAGACACTTCAGGGCTCTGCATTTGTTGATAGCAATCGAGAAGCCCTTAGAGATACAAAACACAAACACCTTCATAAAACATTATCCCCGGATCCCTATGTGAATGGGAAAGGGGAGCTGAAGGGATTAAGTTGGAGAGAAGCACTTTGGCTTCAGCTCCCTTGTAAAGGAGAAGCACTTGATTCTGCAGTGTGTTGTTTTAGAGGAAACGTCATAAAGGGCTTTAAACAGAATAGCAAACTGTGCAAAGGATGGAGCCAGCACTCTTGAAATAAACAGCTGTGCCAGCAGTACAGAGTCCCTCTTGTCATCAAGTCCAGTGCCACTGGAAATTAAAACTTGAAACTCTGAAGAATTCAATATGGAAGACCTAAGGGCTGACAGGCCTTCTCACATGGGTTCAGATCTTGAAGCAGTAAGCAATACCCTTGACAGTCAAGAGCTCTTTATAACCCCATTGTACCCTGCAGGTTTCCAGCAACTACTTGCCGCCTTTCCCCCAAAACAATGCTGTAGAGGCCTTTTCAAGACAGGAACTACAATGACAGTAGCTCCTTTGCCGCTCAGCAGGTTTCCCAGGTGCCTGCCGAGAATGAAATGTTCAAGAAATGCTCTCAGCTAACTCTGTGCAGTCAGATCCCAAGCAAGAGAAGAGAACAGTTTTCAGCTACACAAAAACTGTGTGGTTCAGAAGGAAAATTTCTTCAGCTCCTCAGCCCTGGCTTCCTCCTCAATAATTAGAAAGGAGTTTACAGATTGTCGTGTGCAACCGTTTGCCTTATAGGCTCAGATCGGATGCTATGAATGCAGAAAGGATTTCCCATTCCTGGGGTGGGGGGTGAGGAGCAGGTACAGGTTAGAGCTGGCCATCCCAGTGGTTGATGGCAACAGTGGCGTAGCGTGGGGGGTGCAGGAGGGCCCGGCCGCACCGGGCGCAACATCTGGGGGTTAGGCTTAGGGGGCGCAAATCCACGGGTTAGGGGGCGCAAATTACTTGCCTTGCCCCGGGTGCTGACAACCCACGCTACGCCACTGGATGGCAAAAGGGGAAACTTCATGGGTTCGCAATCTCAAAAGTCTGGCAACATAACATACATTCAAAAATGTATCTCCATTCAACAGCTCTGCCACAGCGCAGGATAATTTGGGGCAAACAATGAGAGGCTAGGAAAGGCAACTTCCTTTTCTGCTTTATGTGAGGTCCTCATTGCTTCCCTGCAATGTTCCAGGGCCAGGCAATACAGGAGAGGTGTGTGAAAGGGGAAGCAGGAGGAACTGTTGGAAACTTTTCACCTGTGAAGTTTTCTTGACTCTTGAGATGGGCCAAGTTCTGGAGCTTCACACAGAATGATGCTGAGCCAAGAGGCGTTCCAGGAACTGTTAAATGATTGTGTGGAACTGCATGTCTTGCTTTTCCTGGAGAAGAGGGGTAGCCCCAGGTTAGAGGGGAGACGGTGATAATTTTCCTCTGCTAGATTCAGTGCGCTACATCATGTAGCCCTTACACTGTACAGTGGTATCTCGGGTTAAGAACTTACTTTGTTCTGGAGGTCCGTTCTTAACCTGAAACTGTTCTTAACCTGAGGTACCACTTTAGCTAATGGGGCCTTCCCCTGCGCAATTTCTGTTCTCATCCTGAGGTAAAGTTCTTAATCTGAGGTACTATTTCTGGGTTAGCAGAGTCTGTAACCTGAAGCGTCTGTAACCCAAGGTACCACTGTACTAGTGAACATGGTTCTGAGGTTGCCTTCCAGCAAAGACATTAGATCTGTTTCTGATGACTAGCTGCAGCAGATCTGTAAAGAGCCTCTGTTTCAAGAGGGAGATTACCTAAATCAGCTCATGAGTATCTGCCCCAGTCTGCAGCCTCACGCACTTGGGTGCTTTCACACAAGTAATTCCTCTGCTGTTTTTAAAGGTGCAAATTGCCCACCCCCAAAGAGCAGCAGAAAAATTTGTCAGGCTAAGGAGGGATTGTTTGCACTTCCATGTTTTAGGAAAGAAATGAGTGGTGCAAATATGCCCTTAGATGGTCACACTGATAGATTAAGGCAACAGATGCATTTTGCATTATATATTCTGAAATGTAGACCATTTAAGTTCTTTTTACTGATCTTAGCATTCATATGTTTGTGCTCACATTAACTTACATACCCCACCAGGATTTTTCTTTTGTAACCCAAGTTACCCTAGTTAACACTTATTTTTGGCTATTGCTAACTCAGGTTACAACAGAAAAGCACATATTAAATACTTTACTATAACGATCTTATTAAAGAAGGCATTTATTGAGTTCCATTAAATAATTTAATTAGAATTCTGTACATTTATTCATATTCTACTCATTCTGTTTGAATATATATTGTGCTATAGTTTTGGTCAGACTGCTTGTTTTTTTATGAATGCCATGAGTACCCATGTCTGCATTCACAGGGTGAAACACACCTTAAAATATGTTGCAGAATGTGTTGCTTCTGGCTTCAGCTTTAAAGAATTATAACACAAGTACCGTATTTTTCGCCCTATAAGACACACTTTTCCCCCTCCAGAAATGAAGGGGAAATGTGTGTGCGTCCTATGGGGCGAATGCAGGCTTTCGCTGAAGCCTGGAGAGCGAGGGGGGTCGGTGTGCACCGACCCCTCTCGCTCTCCAGGCTTCAGGAAGCTATCCACTAGATGTGGGAGACCCAGCTCTCCCAGGGCTAGCGGAGAGCTTGCCTGCACCCAGAAGCTTGGGGCGCGCTGAGCTCCACACGCCCCAAGCTTCAGGATTAGCACAGCGCTCCGCTAGCCCTGGGAGAGCCGCGCGGCTATCCCACGGCTAGCGAACTGCTTGCCAGCACCCAGAAGCTTGGGGCGCACTGAACTCCGCACGCCCCAAGCTTCGGGATTAGCGCAGCGCTCCGCTAGCCCTGGGAGAGCCGCGCGGCTCTCCCACGGCTAGCGGAGACCTTGCTGGCACCCAGAAGCTTGGGGCGCGCTGAGCTCCGCACACCCCAAGCTTCGGGATTAGCGCAGCGCACCTGGGGGGGGGGAAATAAAATTTTTTTTCCTTTATTTCCCCCCCAAAAAACTAGGTGCGTCCTATGGGCCGGTGCGTCCTATGGGGCGAAAAGTACGGTAAGTATGTCAGTGATTTTACACACACACACACACACACACACACACACACACACACACACTGACCTGTCCCATTTATATGTAAAGAGAGAGGTGGGAGATTCGAACCCCAACTCCCACCAGCCCCAGCCAGTATGGCCAATGGCCAGGGATGATGGAGGTTACAGTTCAGCAACATCTGGAAGTCAACAGGTTGCCTATTCCTAGTCTAGAAGGTCAAAATGGCACACAGAGAGGAGGTGCTGAGCTATTCCTCTTTTAGTCCTGCTGACATGAAATATAGATTCTTTTCCAGTTGGTTTATGATACTGAAAGAGAACTCAGCATAGTGAAAACTGCTAGTGGGGATGGGAGGGGGAGCTACAAAGTTGGGGAGGTCCAGCTCCTGCTTCCCACATGGCCCTTTATAGTGCACCCCCCCCACTTTACATGTAAATAAAGCAGACATGTGTTTGAACATGCCAGGTCCGCTAATGACACATGCAGGTTAGCACTACATTGACTTGAACATTTTGAAATTAAAACATGTGGCAGGCATTAAAGTGAATCAAGCTTTTGCCTCCATGCTCTTTCTCACTTGTTAGTTAACATAATTGAATTGAATTTCTTTTGTAGTAAAACACTAGTAAATACAGTTACAGCTCATTGTTTCTTTTGGTGTTTTTTCCTTCATGGTTATATGACAGATTACATATTCTTTTTTTTTGTGTGTGTTGTGTACATTGTATGCGTTAACTAGCAAGAAATGTGTAGTCATTTCAGCCTCTTGTGCCTTATTAAATACAATTTGTTCAAACAAATCTGCAAAGTGTTTTGTTTTTTTGTCTGGCTCGGGAACATGACTGTTTTGAATACAGCAAGCTCACTGAGAAAAGCTTACTCAGGGGGAATCTAATAACCCACTTCTTCCTGCATGCAGCAAGACATTTCTTGCACACTTTAAGACCAGCCTTTCAGTGCTGTGACATTTGTGGAAGAAAATTGCTACACAAGAAGCATCTCACCAGGACAAGTTAGGAACTCACTGCAAAGTGTTTATATGACCAAACTGCCCCATAGTAATTGTGTGCATGAAAGATGCAACTTATCAGTGATGCTATATGCATGAAAAAGTTAAGTGTCAACAGAAGGGTTGCAAGAACTGCTCTTTAAAAAAATATTAAAGCTATATGCCAAGACAGCACAATTTCTGCCGCTAGGGAAGCTGAATTCAGCAATCTTTATAAATCATGCAAATTGAGCAATTTGCATAATTTACTTTGTTTTGCGACAACATGAACTATTTTGTGTAACTTGGAGGCTTTGGCGCTGTGAGGCAAGCATAGGACTAGACTCTTGTAATTTTTACCAATTTGTAACAAATGAAAAAGACTATTAAGCAAGACAGAAACCATATGGTGATCCTTGTCTCCTGACAAAGACTGTTATATGCCCTTTATGTCACAATCTACAATGATAAAACAACCTGTCTGGATGTAACAAGGCAGATAAAGGGCCAATTAAAGGACATTAGTACCGGTATATCAGATTAAATGCTGGGAAACATCCCCCCCCCCATTCTTACACTTCTTCTTTACTTAAGCTATGTTAAGACTGTGCAGTGCTTTTTTCCTAGAAAAATAGGTGCCAGTACTTACCATGAGTTTGACCAAACTGCGGGAGGCAGTGGAAGACAGGAGTGTCTGGCGTGCTCTGGTCCATGGGGTCACAAAGAGTCGGACATGACTAAACAACTAAACAACAACAACAACTTACCATGAAGTTGTTACAGGAAGTGTCTCACTTTTTAACAACAACAACAGGTGCATTGGGTACCCTCTGGAAAAAAAGCACTGAGACTGTGCCCAGTTTGCTCAAATCTCATTGCAGGTGCAGAAGTACATCCATGATTTCAATTAACCATGGAGCGGAAGCCTATGTATAATACACAGAAGTAAGTTACACTGTGTCTGGTGGAGCTTACAGTATTCTCCAGTCAATGCCCACAGGCTTTCCTCTGACAGATCAAACAACTAGAGCCAAAGGGTTATACCCAATGCTGTTCATGCACAAGCAGAGCCAACTTCTGTGCACAAAATGGGACTTCACCTTCTTCTTCTCTGTCCTGCAGCCCCTTGCGTGCTCTCAAAACCTGCTCCAGAGGGTTGAGGGGCTCTCTGAATCAGATCTGGTGGCCCGAGAGGGGAAGAGGACGGTGATGTCTCATTTAGCAAGTGAAATTCCATCCACATAACATTGGATTCCGGCCAATGCCTACAGTCCACAACCTATTTTCCCCAGAATAGTTGTGCTGGTTGATGTACAGCTCCTCCCAGAGAGATTTATGTAAATGGGGCACCATGTGGGTGTTGTTAAATAAATAAATATTGCCTTTAGTGGAAACACTCCAAGGCAGCACATAGTTTTAAATTGCATTGATTTAGTGGAAGAGATTTAAAAGAATATGCTTTTTACTATTCCATTACAGCCAGCAAGACTTAAAAGAACTTTGATGGGATCCATCTCCAACAACTATATTATGACATGCTTTTCCATAGACAAAAGCCTGAGTCAGATGCACACAGCTTGGCAACAAGTTGTCTTCAGATGCTTATGACACAAATAAAGTTGATAGCCATTTAAGGTGATAAGAGTTGTTAGCTTCTCACAGCTTAAGGCAGAGGTTGGGGAACCTGCAGCCTGACAGATGTTGCTGGACCACAACTCCAGTCATTTTGGATCTCTGGCCATGTTGGCTGGAACTAACTGGAGTTGGAGCCGTAACAACAGGTTCTGCATTGCTGTCTGAAGGCTGAAGGCCCAAACAGACTGGCAAGGGAGAGCAGTGATGGTACTGCAGATAGTTCTGCTTTTAAGCAGTGATGCTGGGCTTGGGAAGCCAACCCTTTCCCCAAACCTGTTCCTGTCTCCAAGCTGCTCTTAATCCGGGTTTCCTCCTGGGGGGCAGAATATAGGTATGAAACAAATTATGGGAAGGATTGGGAAAGTACAAAAGAAACATCTGCCTGCCAGAATTTAAAAAGTGTGGGGCTTGAAACACGCCCCCCAGCAGAGTTTAAAAATACAAATCTATGCAGTATTTGTGAAGTGTGGAAAATAAAGGTTATTAGGCCTTTGAATATCCAGTTTCAGGCACTCATAATGTGCTCCCCCGTCTCTACCCCTCTGGCAGTGAATAGACCACACTGTGAAGTAGGTTTAGTTGCTTTTCTTATGTCAACCAAGGTCTCAGTCATGCATCATTCAATTTTACAGCAAAACCTATACATTCTTGCATTCTTGAGTACAAAATTCAGAAAAAGTTTATTTAAATGTGGAGTCCAGGCTTGGAGTGCCAGTCTCACACATGTAATTGGCTACAAGGTTTGAAGAGAAGAGAGTGAGGAAATAAACTTTTACTTCTTCCCTTACCAGAGGTGAGGGGGTGTGACTTAACTGAGCCTTCCCTACCAATTTTATTTCTGAGTCTACCTTTCAGCAAATATAGCTCTGTGGTCCTAACCCCTTTCATACATTAGCTAACATTGTGCATGGTAGTTATGTTTTGACTGTAAAATCTCCCACCACAAGTACTTCTATTTTTTTCTCAGGTTGGATTAACAGTAGCTTGGGGAGCAATTTAGATAGGGGGGAAACCTTCCCAGCACTGTGGGTCCAAAATGGGAGCTCTTAAGGATGCTTTAAAGTTACTGTTGTTGTGCCATAGCCACACCATACATCAAAAGCACATTCAACACATATTCAAGGCACATGACTTCCCCTCAAAGAATCAAGGGAAGTGTAGCTTGTTACAGGTGCTGGTTATTGTAGCCCTGTGTCACTCCTGTTTTGGCATTCAAACTGTTAGTCTTAATGCCTACCATTTGGAGCACATAACCAGTGGAAAGCCATCTAACTTAGAAACACTAGTACAGCAATTAAAATGGTTCATGTAACAGACCGATCAGATTGCTAGGGTCTCCAACAGCACAGTCTTTCACATAAAGAGTATTAACTTATTTCAGTGGGATTTGTTTCTTTAGCAAATGTGCATATGATTGCTCACAATCTTCTACACTTCATGTCTTATAAAATCTGGGCTCAACTAGCTTAATCTAGCAGAAGCAACTTGTACAGATGATAGTTTCTGAAGACATGTTCCTATTTGTAAACATCAGTAGATGTTCTTTTTTTAAAAAACAACAACAACAGCAACACTATCATTTGCAGGCAAATTATTGCACTGGAACATGAGTTAAAATATTTTGCACAGACATGCAGGCAACTAAATGAAAAATGCTGGTCTGCTTATCCCCAGAATCTCACATTACTCATGTCTTCCCTTAATGAGCATTTAAGCATTTCCTTAATGCCAATTGCCTTGTTTCTGTCCTGCTATTAACTGAAACTAAGCATTTTTTTCCTGAAGGATTTAAATTTAAAACAAGACAACAAATTGGCATTGTGTTTTCAATGAGGTAACCTGGCTGCATCAAGATTTCAGTGTGGAAGTCCAGTAGGCATCACAGAAGCTCTTCCAGTAACATTAACAGTTGCTGCACTCTGGGCTAACTCTATACCAATTACCCATCAGCACAGTGAGCAGAACACAAGTGAAGCAGAGAAAAGGCAAAAGAAGAGAGTGATAGATAAGGAGGGCAAAGCTTCTGGGACATGACAAAGGCTGTGTACACACTTCCATTTCCTCTGCATTCAGTGCGTTCCCACCACTGGTTTGGGGAGCAGTGTACACGACGTTAGCCACAATCCATACCTATCCTGTACATATCCTGTCATTTCTCAGGAAATACTGCATTCTGATGTGTTTTTCCTAAAACCAGCTTTGATATGAATTGAGAAACAAAATGACTTGGGTGCATTTTAAGTTGGGAATGTGCGCACAGCCTAAGGCCTCCACCCCCCCTCCCAAAAAAAACCAACCATGGTAGCAAGCTGACTTCAGCCACTCCTTCCCTCCAGCAAGGCATCTTTAGCTGCAGGCTTAAGGAAACTGAGTGGGTTGGTTATCAAACTCTTGCAATCCTTCACAGTAAAAATGCTTCCCTCCGTTATGAGTATTTCCCTGGATATTCCTCTACCAGCCGTGGAACAGAAGCTCTGGAGGTTCTTTACTACCTTTGGTGCTGTCTGTAAATGATCCTGCCTTGTGAATCACATGTCACTGGCAGAAGTATTCTGGGATAGACCTAAGAATATCGTGAAAGGTTACACCGTAGTAGGCAAAAATAGATTATCTGACTCTTGTTCAAGTACAAAGATTAGAATTAGCAGGCCACACTTCCTTTTTGATTACTAGCTGCCTGTGAACAAATGCAAAATTAGAAAAGAAGAACCCCAACTTTTCAAAAGCTCATTGCTTAGGTATTCAACTTTCTTGATCTTGCTCCAGATAAGTAAAGGCAGTATGCAATTTGCACGGTGTACATATAAAAATCTCTCGAATGCTAATAATCTAAAATATTGTTGGGACTGTTCATTCTCAGAATAAAGAAATATTACACATTTTGTTTTGGCAAATTTGACTGTACACAAAGAATTCTGACTATGCAAAGCACATATAGCACAAATTTAACCTCCACTACACCTCAAAGTATCCTGGGAACTGTAGTTTTACCCTCACAGAGCTACAATTCCCTGCGCCCTTAACAAACAACGTTTCTTAGAATTCTTTGGGGAAGTTATCTGCTTTAAATATGCCTTAAATGCATGGTGTGGATCTGCTCTTAATACAGCTGTACTATGAAAGACATCACAGAAAACCATTCACCACTAAAATAGTCTTGCTAGTCCATCTTAGCCTAGGAAAAGATTCTAACTGCAACCTTTCATGCTAGTGTAACAGCAACATTTTGTTCTTAAGCATCCATTTCTATTTATTACAGACAAATTCTTCCAACCAACAGAAAATGGAAGCATTTTTATACGGTTACCTATTATCAACTTGTTGCCATAATTCATAAAAATATTTATAGGCACATGAAATGCCATAGTGCACCTGCTGTAGCAAAACCGGATGCCTTCATCTGCCCTAGCTGCAACAAAACATGTCTCTTCCGTACTGG
Organism: Podarcis bocagei; assembly: GCF_964188305.1. Taxonomy (NCBI): domain Eukaryota; kingdom Metazoa; phylum Chordata; class Lepidosauria; order Squamata; family Lacertidae; genus Podarcis; species Podarcis bocagei. The sequence continues at coordinate 70,142,093 of NC_138125.1, forward strand.
CCTCTACATCCACAGAAGGCACTGTAACTCTCCAATGGTTTGACTTCACTCCACAAGGCACACTCTTCTATTGTCTCCCAAGACATATGGATGCCAACAAGCACCAGCAAAGGGCTTCGTTCAACTCAGGGAGATATCTCCATTTTTAAAAGCAGTAACCCATCCACATCATGACACTGTAAACTATTTTCAAAACTCTCCCAGGTTTCAAAAGCTTTTGTGAAGTTTTCACATAGTCAAGTACTTTTATAAACTGTTAAAAAGAAAACATCGTAACTATGTCTTCAGTCTAAAATGGTACCTCGGGATAAGTACTTAATTCGCTCTGGAGGTCCGTTCTTAACCTGAAACTGTTCTTAACCTGAAGCACCACTTTAGCTAATGGGGCCTCCTGCTGCCGCCACATCGCCGGAGCACGATTTCTGTTGTCAACCTGAAGCAAAGTTCTTAACCTGAGGTACTATTTCTGGGTTAGCGGAGTCTGTAACCTGAAGCGTATGTAACCTGAAGCCAGTGGCGTAGCGTGGGGGGTGCCAGGGGTGCCAGCTGCACCGGGCGCAACATTTGGGGGGGCGCGTTTGGCCGGCCCCCCTCGAGGAAGCGGGAACCTCTCCAAGGCGGGAGAGACCTTCTCCCCGCGCCAGCCTTCGGATGGCTGTCCTGAAGACTTGTGGTGGGAGCAGTGGCGTAGCCACTGCCGTTTGGAGAAGGGGCAATGCTTGGATCGGTTCCCTCCAGCCCTGATCTGGGCCCGGAAACGCTGCGACGGCAGATGCCTCCTTGAAATCAGCAGCAGCCCCGGCCCGATTCCCTTCTCCGCGCCCGGGCGTCATTCCCTCGTGCCGCCTGCCCCCCCCGGCAGGGAAAGTTGTGGCGTGATAATGGGGGTCACTATGAAAACCTTTCCCCGCGCCGACAGCTGCCGGCCTCGCAGCGCTTGCTGGCCCGCGGCTGCTCTTCTGGGCAGCACGATTTGCTTCCGATCGGGTTCCCTGTAAAACCCCAAGGCGGATCCAGTGGATCGGCACCTTCTGCAGCGCCGACTCGCCCCGTCGGTTCCTTGCAGCCGCGACTCCGCCCCGTCACCCAGTCCAAGGATTCAAGGCTCTTTTTTTTGGCGCTGGAGGCAGCGTCCTTTGCTCCCCCTGCCGTCTCCTAGCAACCCAAAATGCACCTGCCCTGAAATCTTCTCGTCCGAGATCAGGTGTTCCTGGAAGCTGCTTTCTGCATCCATCCCGTGAGTAACGATGCTGGCACGTGTGAAGGATAAAGAAGGCTCCTAGCGCAGGCTTCCAGACTGGGTGGGAGGGTTCACACTGTCGCCTATGTAACCAGGGTGAGGCTCCCCCTCAAGTAAATAAAAATAACTGAAATTGTAGAAATATTGTGACAGATTTTACTGAGCACTTGTAAAGGTAAAGATAAAGGGACCCCTGACCATTAGGTCCAGTCGTGACCGACTCTGGGGTTGCGGCGCTCATCTCGCTTTATTGGCCGAGGGAGCCGGTGTACAGCTTCCAGGTCATGTGGCCAGCATGACTCAGCCGCTTCCGGCGAACCAGAGCAGCGCACAGAAACACCGTTTACCTTCCCGCCAGAACGGTACCTATTTATCTACTTGCACTCTGATGTGCTTTCGAACTGCTAGGTTGGCAGGAGCAGGGACCGAGCAACGGGAGCTCACCCCGTCGCGGGGATTCGAACCGCCGACCTTCTGATCGGCAAGTCCTAAGCTCTGTGGTTTAACCCACAGCGCCACCAGCGTCCCCTGCTGAGCACTTGAGGTCAACAGAAATTTAAAACAACTGTGATTGAGACATTTCATTCCCAAACTGCTAGACCAGTGGTTTTCAGCCAGTGTGCCATGGCACCCTGGGGTGCCTTGAATGATGGTCATGGGTGCTGCAGGCAACACTGGTCTCTGTCCCTCCTTCCTTCCTTCCCTCCTCCTCGGATGCCCTCTCCTGTCTCTGCCTCCCAAAGGCTTGCACAGCTGTTTGTTGCAGCAGCCCTGCTGGCTATAAGCTCCACAAGAGAATGGTGCCTCTGGGAAGCCCCTCTCTTTGGGGCAGGGTTGGGGGGCAGTTCAGAGACCAGGGGCGGCAGCAGTGACTGGCCAGAGGACTCCCAAGGAGAGGGGAGAGGAGAGGGAGCCGAGGGAACAAGCCACAAGGGAGGGGGGGGGTTGAAAAAGGGTGAGAGCCTGCAGGTAAGGTGTGATCTAACTGGGCTCCTGAGCCCCACAAGCAGTGCTTTTTTTCTGTGGGGACGCAGGGATACGCATACCCTTAAACATTTTGTGAATCTTTGTACTTCTGTCCATTTACAGTGGTACCTCGGGTTAAGTACTTAATTCGTTCCAGAGGTCCGTTCTTAACCTAAAACTGTTCTTAATCTGAAGCACCACTTTAGCTAATGGGGCCTCCTGCTGCCACCGCGCAATATCTGTTCTCATCCTGAAGCAAAGTTCTTAACCCGAGGTACTATTTCTTGGTTAGCAGAGTCTGTAACCTGAAGCGTCTGTAACCCAAGGTACCACTGTACTGTATTTATTTTCCCCAATTTGAACTATAAAATGGTGATTTTCTTGAGTCAAAATGAGACTACCCCTAAACATTTTTTTTAGGAAAAAAGAGCACTGCCCACAGGTGTGCCACAGAAATAATGTAGTTGGCTAAGGGAGCTGTGGACTCAAAAAGGTTGAAAACCTCTGTGCTAGACAGAGCCAAACAGAGGATGATGACTGGCGGTGTCACCAATTGCAGAGGGGGGGGCTAGGGATTCAGTTGCATAGATCCTAATTCAGATTCCACAAATAAGGTTGGTAAAGATGTAAAAAGAGTTCGCTGGATCATGCCAGAGACCCCTCTAGTCCAGTGTCCTGTTTTCACAGAGGCCAACCAGATGCAGAGCATAGCCTTTGTGGCTAGTAGTCATTGATAGCTTAATAATAATAATAATAATAATAATAATAATAATAATAATAATAATAATAATAATTTATTTATACCCCGCCCATCTGGCCAGGTTTCCTCAACCACTCTGGGCGGCTTCCAACAAAACATTAAAATACAATAGTCCGTTAAACATTAAAAGCTTCCCTAAACAGGGCTGCCTTCAGATGTCTTCTAAAAGTTTGGTGGTAGTTGTTCTCTTTGACATCTGGTGGGAGGGCGTTCCACGGGGCGGGTGCCACTACTGAGAAGGCCCCCTGCCTGGTTCCCTGTAACTTGGCTTCTCGCAGCGAGGGAACCACCAGAAGGCCCTCCATTAATTTACCTCCTGTGGGACATGTTCCATAGCTCAATTGGGCACTGCATGAAGTACAGGACTTTTTTTACCTGTCCTGAATCTTCCGGCAGCTTCACTTGATGTCCAGGAGTTCTGGTGTTATGAGAGACAGAGGTGGGGGGAAATATCCATCCACTTTCCCTGCAAGGCATGCCTTTGTAGACGTCTATCATGCCGCCTCTTATCGGTATGTAAACTAAAACATCCAAAATGCTGCAATCTTTCCTTACAGGGGAGTTACTCCACATCCATGATAATTTTTTATTGCACTTAAAAGCAAAATAAAATTGCACATTTATTTGATATTAAAGCAAATCATAACAATACATTTCACAACGCAGAGTACTAACCACTATACGAAACAAAATCAAAAGTTGCACTAAGGCTTTGTCCAATGCCATAATACCACAGAACAAACAGCCACTCCAATTCTCATTCTGCCATCACTGTCATGTTGGCTCCAATCGGCAACCAGCTACCAATGTTGTTTACTAGACATTTTCAATCATGTCCACAGAAAACTGTGACGATGATGGCATTAAATTACCTTGTTCTTCTTCAATAAAAGAGAAAAAGGAGACCAAGTTGTGTCAAACTATCTTTTTACATGATAGTTTTGATTGCCCTTGTTTGTACCTTTTCCAAGTCTGCAAAATCCTGGATTTGAAACTCTTTGCCACAAACTTGCTTACCCAAAAGCAGTAAGGAAAGTGATGGGAAAATTCAGTGGGAAGTGGGATAACCAGTGGCGTAGCGTGGGGGGTGCAGGGGGGCCCGGCCGCACCAGGTACAACATCTGGGGGTTAGGGTTAGGGGGCGCAAATCCACGGGTTAGGGGGTGCAAATCCACAGGTTAGGGGGCGCAAATTACTTGCCTTGCCCCGGGTGCTGACAACCCACGCTACGCCACTGCCTGAAGCGTATGTAACCCAAGGTACCACTGTAATTGAAAATTTACCAGGCCGAAACCAGAATAAACTATTAGTTATAAAAGTTACAGAAACTTTCCCAGTTAAGTAATTTTTAATCCACTAGATGGCACCAGCACTACAGAGAAAAAGGTTGGTCCTACAGAGTAAACGAGGTGATACCTTTTATTGGATAATGTTTGAAATTCTGGAAGCACTAGCTTTTCTCTCTTTTTTACATCCCGGAAGCTTTATAGTCTCACAATGGAGCTATGTGTATCAGAAATACTGATATTTCAGCTGCGTGAATGTGTTCATTTTATTCATAATGCTATCTGGAAAATGACACTTCTGGCAATTTCACATTTATCATACGTGCAGTTATTTTTATGTCATCTGCCACTAAAATGAAATTATTGGAAAACTAGAATACCATCAGCTACAGCTCCCATGGCTATGTTTTTTTTAAAAAATTAAAAAGACATTAATTCAAATTACAGAACTCTTATGTCACTTATAGTAGAACCTGAGGTGGTACTGGGGAAAGGAGTGTCTGCCCACTGATCAAATTGGTTCCTTTTACATGCAACAAATGGAGTTAGATATTGCAGGCACTAAAAATGGGTGTGGGAGAGTGCGATGAGATGACTGACACACTTGGTGTGTGGGCGTGGGTGTCAGGAAGATCTGTGCCAAATTACCAAATCTTGGTAACAGGGATTTTTAAAAAATTAAGTACAACGTAGTCTATGGTCGGTTCCTTCAGCAAGTAAGATTATCACATGCACTATGTGGAAACACTTGAACTAGGAAGTCAGCAGAAAAGGAAAGACAGAAAACAGGCTTACTGCCATGTTTTGGAAGTGAAGTCCAGGTTGATAAATGCTTATTGAATCTGTTGCCAAGGCCAGGAAACAGCAACACAAGGTGATTGGAGGAAGAGAAAGGTCACTTTGCAGTAGGGGGGGAAATGAGGACTTCTGAATCCTCCCTAGGGGAAAAATGCTTTGTTTCATTCCACAGAATTTCCTTTACCTGATCAAAATGCAGAAATGATTGGTTCCCAAGAGAGTTGGCTCTGGCTTCCCACCCCCTCTTCAGACCAGAATAATAGGGTTAATAACAAAAGCCTAAAAGGTAAAATGGATTTAAAACTCTGAAGTGTCTGAGATGTCCTCTGAATCCTGTCATGGATGAAGTAGAGTTTCCCCATAGGGAAAAGCTCACAGATATGTCTTTAAAGGGCACCATTTCCCCTGTAGGTCTGATTTCACTGTAGCAATGGCAAAATCATTAACTGCAAGCTGAAGAATAGCAGTCCCCAGCCTTATTTGATGCCTCCCTTCAGAGTCTCTGGCTGGCAATAACCCTAACAAGATGATACATTATGCACACTTTAAGCCGGATGGTGTTTTTCAAGACTGCCTGGAAAAATGATCTCTCTTCTCTTTTCAGAGAACTGCAGAAAATTAACTATTAAATCCTGAATTATGGGGAAAAAATATCTTCATTGTCCAGGACAAAGAAGAGACAAAGACGCCTTTAAAAATGCCAACCATTCTTGGTATGATGAACTTGGAGATTGTTACTTCAATGGCTTATAGTACCACTTCAATGGCCTGTTACATCAATGGCTTATAATACCACTGTAATATGGAATTTCCTTGTAGTAAAGTAGATTGTATTTTCCAAAGCTAGCCCTGTTCAGGCGTTTTCTCATGTGGAGAGATAGTTGGGTCACACATGCTATTTGCCCCCCCCCCCAAGTGATCTTGTCCCCTGCCAGCTCAGCCCCCCACTCTGCCCATGCATTGGAGAGAAATCTGAAGAGACACAGCCTGCAGAACTGGCACAGAGTATTCTGGTGCAATCAAAGCTGCAGGTGATAGGGGCAGCTATGTACTCAAGCTTGGGGAAGGCTAGAGCTAGGATCTAGGTTGATGAAATTTTGGAAATCTTTGAAGTGGATAAAATCTCAAATGTCAATGTAGGCTCAATGGCCACTTTAAGATTCCTTGTGGGATATTTTCATTTCCCTATTTAAACCTATTCAGGCACGTATTCAGAGGACAGCCCATCAGCCCAAGCCCCATTGTAATGTCCCCCCTGCCCATAAGTTGTGTGGGCTCAACACTTGCTCTATGAGCGTAGACTCTACCTATGTGATGTGAAACCATGCTGGGTTCCACATCATGAAAGGAGTCTTTTAGCCTTTGCTTCTCCCTCAGACATGTCCCTGTAAAGTGTGGGGTGAATGGAGTTGAAAGATCCGGGTGCAAACGTGCACTCACTCTCCACATGATTAACTTTGGGGTCAGAATGCCGCAGAATGCTAGGGCTCTTGGCTGGTGTTTATTGATATCAATACTCCACTTGCTGAGGAACTTCCTCCACTAAGCAGCTTACAATCTCAAACAATTACAGACTACTACAGGTGTCCCCCCCCCCCACTTATGTGTGATCGACTCACGCACGACTGTGGCACCAGGAAATAAATAAATAAATTCAAACCTGGCAGGAAATGGCTGGAGAGTCCTTGTGTCTCACAAGGAGCCCCAAAAGGATGTTAGTGAAGGTTGAGGAAGCCCCAAAGAGACCCGAGGTGCAGCAGGGCATTGTTTAGGCTGCTCAGTCTCCCCACCTAATAGCTGGTATATAGGGTAGCGCAGCAGCAGCAGCTGCCACTTTCCCACACATCCTGCAGCTTCCATCCGGCCCCAGAGCTTCAATTCCAGATATTTAGGTCTGGATTGGGGAGAGACTTTTAGAGAGAGTTGGAGAGTAGGAAAAATGGGCATTGAGAGGATTTTTAGAGGGTGGTCCCCACTTTCACAATTTTTGCCTATGTGTGCAGGGTCCTGGAACGTAACTCCCACTTAAGTGAGAGGAGGCCTGTATACACTGACGTGACAACTGTTGAATCGGTTTAGAGAACCCACATGTGCAAAAATACTTCAAGCATTAACAGATTTTATTTGTTTTATGAAAGCACGAAGTAGACACATCTTTGGTAAAGGAATTATACTTAGGAACAGAAGCAACAAAGTTCTCCCTCTTGTTTTAATAATGAAGGAACATGTGGAAACATCAGTGGCAATAGCAACTTCACCAAAATGCCTTCCCCATTCTCTTCAAATTGTGCTGCTTTATTTTTGCCCCATATTTTAACCTCTCCATTATCTTAGGATTTATGTTGCATTTACAAAGGTTATTCTTCTAAGACATTTGCTGCTGATATGAGCATTTAAATTTAGATTGGTTTATATTCTAACAGAGGTGCAGTATCAGAAAATAAGTTCTGTGAAAGCCTACATTATGGTCATGGAAGGTCAAAGAAGGTTAATGAAAACGTCTTTCAGGATATTGGCACAGACGAGGCTCCCTAGAGATAGACCTAGAGTTGGCTTTTTAGTGCAAATAAAAATTTGTAAGTGGCAAAAACTTCTATTAAATGCGTCTGATGATTCCGTTATGGAAATAACTTCTCAGAAAATAAATGAAAATAGAAGCATAGGATCCAAGATCTGCTGTGATTTCTGATGAAGACTAAAATTAGAGGATTTTATGTTAGCCTTTGGACTCACATTTTTCATTATGCATTGAAAGGAAAATAGGAGTATCTGAAACAGAGGTTTCTTACATCCTCATGCTGCAAATCTAGAACCATACCAAGAAACCTCTTAGCAATAGCCAAATTGTTACTTGATTACGATTTATGTTGTGGAGTAATTATCAGATATGTTCTTGGAGCAGTTTTCCGAGTTTTGAAAAACCCTTTAGATATTACAGTTAGGATAAACATGTGAAGGGACAGGCACACTAGCTCTGCCACCTGTCACTGTTCCTGCAACATTTCAACTTATGGGAGGCAAAGGTTTGAAGTGAGGAGGCTTCTAAACTTGTGGAAACACCTTGTATGTTTTCGAACCCTGGAAAACAGGGGTTCTAAAGCAGGCATAGGCAAACTCGGCCCTCCAGATGCTTTGGGGCTACAACTCCCATCATCCCTAGCTAACAGGACCAGTGGTCAGGGAGGATGGGAGTTGTAGTCCCAAAACATCTGGAGGGCCGAGTTTGCCTATGCCTGTTCTAAAGAATGTGAGGAACCTCTATGCGTTCAGAAGGCTCCTCACATAAGACCTTCAACTTCCATAAGTCAAATGGTAATGGTAATGGTGCTAGAGGGAGGCTCAGAGCTAGCGGCGTAGCATGACCAATCCCCCCCAAAAAAGATTCTGAAGATCCTCTCTACCCTCTGAGCAACCTCTCTACACATGGTAGGACTCAGCTATACAGCTGCAAATAAAATGTTTTAAATTTGTTTTAAAGCGCTTTATACAAATGTGTCACTAGATGGAGATGGTGAGCTATGGCAAATTCAATATATTTTTCAATTTTTTATTTTTTTAAAAAAAGCATCTTCACAACATTTTTTATATGTGTCTAGATTCCACACTACATTCGCCTCTGGACTTCAAACCTAAGGATTATTGTGATCCTGCTTTATTAATAAAGATTTGAAATCACTTGGCATAGGAGCAAAATTCTAGGGTCCAAGGTCCCTTACCACCCAATAAAATATGTGAGAGGTCCACCGGGTCTTATGGTTGATTATTTGGGGCCTCTGTTTCTGGAGCTGTTCTATATAGTATATAGTATATGGTATGCATTGTATGTATGTGTGTACTATATATTATCCATGCTGCCTGTATTACTGTATGTGTATGGCTTACTGAACCTCAGTGGGGCCTTCTGCACTCCTTCACCCCTTCTTCATCTTTCAGAATACTCTTGACTGTTTAGTTATTTGTTTGCCCATCCAATGGATTCTTGTTTGACCTTCCTCACTGCGTCTGAGGTCTGAATTATTTCCATTCTGCCTCTAACAATGGTATTATAAAGAGTTTAAAACATGCAGGCCATGTATAATGTATGTTTCCCATACCATACAGTAAGCTTTTATATCTGGAATATACTACTCATTAGATAACACAGATGTCTGTTGGAGTGGTTTAAGTATTATTGGCCTTGCTTCTTGGATGCATCCCCCCCCCCTCATCACCATACTTCTGCTGTTCTTTCCCACACGCTTTTAGTAGGAGCTGCACAGCTATGGAAATATATCATCCATATTTCTTTCTTAGTAAAACCCCAACATTATGTCTCACACCATCCAATAGGTTCCTGACCTTTCTAATGTTCCTTTTACCTTTAATGTAATGTGGGATAACCTTTGAAATTATTTTGATTTACAGTGCAATCCTATTTTTGTCTACCCAAAAGTATGTCCCACTGAGTTCAATGACATTTCAATACCTACTTGAACAGTAGCAAACCTCACTGAACTCAATGGGACTTATATATATACAGTGGTACCCCGCAAGACGAATGCCTCGCAAGACGGAAAACCCGCAAGACGAAAGGGTTTTCTGTTTTGGAGGCGCTTCGCAAGACGAATTTCCCTATGGGCTTGCTTCGCAAGACGAAAGCCCATAGGGAAATCTCCGGGGACCTGTTTTAAATTGCTGGCGGTTGGGAGCAAAGACTTTCGCCCACAGCCGGCCTTCAGAAGAGGTCCTGGACCTCTTCTGAAGGCCGGCGGGGGGCAAAAGTCTTTGCTTCCCCCCGCCTGCCTTCCCGGGAGAGCGGAGACTTCTCCGCTGCCCCGGGCGATCTTAAAATGCTGGCGGGCAGGAGCGAAGCGTTCGCTGCCGACCCCCAGCATTTTAAAATCTCCCCGGGACAGCAGAGAAGTCTCCGCTGCCCCGGGCGATCTTAAAATGCTGGCGGGCGGGAGCGAAGCGTTCGCTCCCGCCCGCCAGCATTTTAAAATCTCCCCGGGACAGCAGAGACTTCGCTCCCACCCGCCAGCATTTTAAAATCGCCCTGGGACAGCAGGGGCTTTTAAAATGCTGGCGGTCGGCAGCAAAGCCCTCCTGTCCCCGGAGCTTGTGGGGCGGGAGGTGGGAAGAAGGGCTTTTCTTCCCACCACCAGCCTTCAGAACAGCCTTCTGAAGGCTGGGGGTGGGAAGAAAAGCCCTTGTTCCCCCCCCCCCCAGCCTTCAGAAGAGGTCGGGGGACAGACTGTCCCCGGACCTGGTCTGAAGGCGGTTTCCCTAGGAACGCATTAATTGATTTTCAATGCATTCCTATGGGAAACCGTGCTTCGCAAGACGAAAAACTCGCAAGAAGAAAAAACTTGCGGAACGAATTAATTTCGTCTTGCGAGGCACCACTCGCGAGGCACCATCCTATATATGCATAGGATCACACAATTAGTGTTTCAATCTGATATATGTCACAGTGAAGCTCTGAGTATCTTTTACAAAACAGTGAAGAGCTGGCGAGAATTTGTTTTTTGATGGTGGGGAGGATTATCTGTTTAATTCAACTAGTTCTAAAACTCACTCTAAGATGTCTCTGGATCTTGAAATGAAGTGCACAAATGCACAAATTTGCTTTTTGAAAACCTTCAGGGTGTTTTGAATATTATTTCTTTTTATAGCAACTCATTATAGCAGGCTAGATTTAATGTACGAGTCCGGAAAAGTGTTTTGTCCCATTCATTGCTTTAAATATATGAGCAATCTATTGATTTAAATAGGTCCATTCATGTTTTAACATTACTTATGCATTTAAATTGCTTTCTGAATTGAGGTCAAATATGTGCTCCTTCAGTTGGTATACAGCTGTCTTGCCTTCTTCCCCAAAGCTCTCCAGGGATCATAACTGAATGCCAGCATTGATAGGTGACTGTTGTCAATGAAACTGGGAGACAGGGATGTCCTGGCAGCAGTGGCTGAAAGTGAACTGTAATAGTATTAGTTACAGATAGGTAGCCGTGTTGGTCTGCCATAGTCAAAATAAAAAATTCCTTCCAGTAGCACCTTAAAGACCAACTAAGTTAGTTCTTGGTATGAGCTTTCGTGTGCATGCACACTTTCATTGCCTACAGACAGCCACCCAATCTTAAACAACTCCTAACCCACAATAATACTACAACCAGACTTAACACGGACACTGGCACCAGAGCCTGCAATAAACCCAGATGCCAACTTTGCTGCCACATACACCCGGACAACACCATTACTGGCCCCAACAACATCACACATACCATCTCGGGACTATTTAATTGCTCATCGTCTAACATTGTGTATGCCATCAAATGCCAACAGTGTCCTTCAGCTCTCTATATTGGACAAAGAGGCCAAACCTTATGCCAAAGAATAAACGGACATAAATCTGACATCAAGAATCACAAAACAGGGAAACCAGTAGGAGAACACTTCAATCTCCCAGGACATTCTATACAAGATCTCAAAGTAGCTGTTTTACTACAAAGGAATTTCAGAAATAGACTGGAAAGAGAAGCTGCTGAATTGCAACTCATTACCAAACTTAAAACCATGGAGAGACCTGGTCTGAACAAAGACATTGGATTCTTATCTCATTATACATGACTAAGCCATTTCTCACCTTCTCACCCCTTGCCTTTTCCTGTAAGACCTATTACAGTCGTTAAGAGTCGTCAACAGGCTCATCTCAGCTATCTGCCAATCTCCCATTCCCACCACCCTTCTGAGTAATACCCCTCCCCACCTTCTCACTATATAGAAGGGTCTGGCAACTTCTGTTTCAGTGTATCTGAAGAAGTGTGCATGCACACGAAAGCTCATACCAAGAACTAACTTAGTTGGTCTTTAAGGTGCTACTGGAAGGAATTTTTTATTGTAATAGTATTGGAAGCTAGAATGTAAAAGACACAACAAAGTCAGGAGAAAAGCCAAAGACAATGAAGTTAGATAAAACCTCTTGGGGACAACTATGGAAGTGGTGGAGCTAGAGGGCTGGCCCCTGCTCTCCTTCACCACAGCACTGATCATTTTGAATGACAGAAGAGGCTTGCTTATGTAACAGGGAGACATGTTTTTCATTCTCTGAGATCACAGTGGTTGCTGCAGCCCAAGCCTACAGCCTTCAAAAGCACACATGACAACTACGCTCTGCTTGTACAGTCATGGATAACGCATACTATAGTGAAAATTAGGATAATTGGCCTCATGAAACCAATCTAAAAAACCACACCACACATACCATTTGTTACCTTCTAAGGCCCAGTTTACCCAACTTTCCTCCAATGTGCTGCCCTCCAGATGCTGTTGGACTACAACTCGCATCAGCTCCTGCCAGCGTGGCCAAAGGTCAAGGATGATGGGAAAGGTAGAACATTAAGAATTGGAGAACCATGTTGACTATCCATGCCCTAGGCAAACCTAACATGTACAGTGGTACCTCCGATTACGAACTTAATTCATTCCGGAGGTCCTTTATTAACTCGAAACCGTTCTTAACCTGAGGCGCGCTTTTGCTAACGGGGCCTCCCGCTGCTGCCATGCCGCCGGCACATGACTTTCACTCGCATCCCGGGGCAAAGTTTGCTACCAGGAGTACCTACTTATGGGTTAGCAGAGCTTGTTACCCAAAGCGTTCTTAAGGAGGATGGTACGTAACCCAAGGTTCCGCTGTACATTGGGTTGAACGTCCAGAAGAACTTGCACACAAATGTTTCCATCAAAACATGACAATAACAGAAAGCAATTCTAGGAAGGAAGTTTTGAGGCGGGGGATGGTATGGGCTTTATTTGCATGTCATCTGCCCCATGGATGCAGCTGGCAGCAATTGCTGCAGTCACAATAGCTCCAAAAAAGCTGTCATAATTTGGGGGAAGCAGTACTATGTATGCTGGCCTCAAGTTGCAACAGTATGTTCTTAGATAGTAGGGGTTTTTGTCGTGTGTGTGTGTGTGTATTCCTTTTAGCCTTCTGTGTAAAAACCTTATCCAGAATGAAATTTTAATTAATTTCCCAGAGATGCTTTCAGAAGCAGAAGAACTGCTTGGTTTAATTAACACTGGTATCTAGGGCAGATGCTTTGTTTTGCTGTAAAAGCCAGAAGGATAATCCTGCCCCACCCCCCTTGTTGCGGTTTTCCTCTCTGAAAGTCCTTCTAATTTTCATAACGCTTATGTTTTATTTGTGTGTTGTTCCTTCTCCCCACCCCCTTCAAATTCTTGGATCACGGAGTTCTTCGAAAGTATGTAGTACAAATTTTGGTTGTCAAGGCAGGCAGCGCTGTGGCTGACAGGCGTGAATCTCGGCTGGGAGGTTTTGTTCACCAACCCAGAGTGCAAACGTCCACTTGCTGCAAGTGAAGCGGGGGGGGGGGGGCCTCAAGCAGAATCGGGAGGCTCTGGAAGCTGGGCCTTGAAGTGCAATGCAGGCTATATTTCACCCCCACAACTGCATCCAGTATGTTTTGCAGACCTACTCTTTGCATTTCCCAAAGGTTGTGGGTTATGTTGCGGCTATACGGACAGTTATACCTCAATCTAAACTAACTGTAGACTCGAACTCCCATCAGCCCCAAGTAGCTTAGGAATTATGGGAATTACAAAACCAGATTCCCCATCTCCGACCCTCCAATTCAGCACCCCTCAGTTCAAGCCCAAACCAAACCTTGAATACTTTCTCCAATGAACCTCAGAGGCAGGGACATGCTAAGCCACAGATGAGGAGAGGCAGTTTCTCTGTTCTGCTCTCCACCTCCAGCACTATAGCAGGCCGAAAACCAGGCTCTTAGTATTTATAGCAAGCCTATCCGATCCTGTGGCTTCTCAATGTGTGTCAATGGCCAAGGGTGATTTTGCAACAGCTGCACTTCTTTCTGTGCCTCAGGAAGGCTCTGAGGCCTAAGGGCAACCAGCCTCTGAAAGCTCACTTGGTTATGTTCTAGGTTAATCATGAAGTTTCTGCTTTCTCCTAGGGTTTCTGACAGCATCAACCAGCATTTCAGGATCTGTGGGGGGATCCCAGCATTTCAGCAGAGGCGGCAACAACAAAATTGATTTAGGCCCGAGGTATCCAATTTGTTCAGCATGGAACAGCACACTGAAATTACTTTCTTCTGCTCAGCAGAGCTGGCAGATAGCAAGGCAAGTACCTCAAGATCTGAGGAAATAGTTAGAGCTTCAGTCAAGCTTGTAGTAGCATTTTAAAGTACTGGGCAAATAACAAAAACTCATGTATTTTTAATTCAGCACATGGATTTCCCCCCTCAGAGATGAATATGCAACAAAAAAAATTATATGTTCTTGTGTGGGCATGAATTATAATACCAGGTAGAAATGGGTCATTAAAAATGAAGCACAAACATGCCAGGTTCGTTTTAAAATGATGAATTGTTTCATCAGTGGCTGCTGCACAGATGTAACTAAATTTGTCCAGCAAAATCTTTGTTGCTGCTGATTACGTGTGACCCAGATAGAATTTGATTTCTTATTCTGCCGACAAACTGAGTTTGTGGTTAGGTGGCAGCGGGAGGAACGACTCTTTTTAAACTGAAGAAATTGTATGTGAAATTATTTCACCTGAAATGCAAACATAAAATCCCACGAGTTAGTTTCTTCAATTACTTTTCTGATCAAAGCAGTACTGAAAGTCTAATTTTTCATGTGAAAATATGCAATAAAAGTAGGTTCTTTGCAGTGGATTGGGTAAATATATATGTTGTAATTAACTGCCCTACGTTCATGATATACCTCTGTGCATGGAATAATATATGTAAATTTTTGGAATATTTTTGGAAAATATTTGCAACCACCTAGATATTATCGAAATGTAACATTTTGCTTACAAAAAACTCACATTGCTGACCCTTCATAATAATAAAATGGGCTGTTCTTCTTTCTCTCTCTTCTATGATTCTAAACAGAACAAATGGGTTAAATTCAATGGTGACATTGTGCAAATGGAAATAACATTTCATTTTATTTATTATTACATTTATATCCCACCTTTTCCCCAAGGAGTGCAAAGTGGTATACAAACTTCTCCCCCTCTCTATTTTATCCTCACAGCAACCCTGTGAAGTATAGATAGGTAGCTGTGTTGGTCTGCCATAGTCAAAACAAAATAAAAAAATTCCTTCCAGTAGCACCTTAGAGACCAACTAAGTTTGTTATTGGTATGAGCTTTCGTGTGCATGCACACTTCTTCAGATACCTGTCAAGTGTGTTAGGCTGAAAGATAGTGACTAGCTCAAGGCTGCCCAGAGGGTTTCATGGGGATTTGAACCCTGGTTTCTCAGGTCCTAGCCCAACACTGTAAACACCCCAGTGGCTCTCAGTTGTGCAAAGTGGTTCACCTTATTTTCACCCAATCTATTACCTGCTGTAGCCCTCTGCGCTATATCCTACACTGTTCCAGAGGGTGATATTCAACTAAGTTTTCCTCAGAGCGGATCCACTGGAATTAATGAGCATGTCTAAGTGAGGACCATTAATTTCAGTGGGTCTGCTTAGGTTGACTAGCGCCTGGAGAGTATCTGAACCCACAGGGGCAGCTCTTTTGAGGAGGGGAGATTGTGTAGGGGAGATTGGCCAAAATCAGGTGCCCCAGTTTGTGTGAGTGGAAGTGCATCATTGGATACAACCCAATGATGATAATTAAGTTTTTGAAATTCTAATATTTAGTATTATTATTTTTAGTATTATTTATTGAATTTTTATGCTGCCCTGAAGGATCACAGGACAGTTCACAACATAAAAATACAAAATGATAACACAAAATACATAATAAAAACAAGAAAAAGAGTGAAAGCAAACCAATAACACCCTCCCACAAACACAATTAAAAGGACATAAGTGTTTTTGCCTGGCACCTAAAGATACATAACAAAGGTGCCAGGTGAGCCTCCCTGAAGGATCGCACTTTTCTGTTAAAGATGGTCCAAAATCTGCCTTCCAAGAACAAGTACATGACTTTAAAGTACAATTCCGCAGAAAATGAAGGAACCGGAGGCCTCAGGAAATTAACCTCTGAAGATCTGTAATCTTAAAAGCTACTTCTTAAAAAACCTTAAGATCTATAAATGAGAATCCCTATAATCAAAGCGCTTCAAAGAAGACACCTCAGCAAGTAAAAAGCCACTCATTAATATTTGCAAATGCAGAAGCTTTAGGCTAATTGAATATTAATTTCCCTTTTAATGCACTGGTCCTGGATAGTTTGGAATTAATATAGCATAATTAGGAATAAATGAATGATGCTTTCCTTTGAACATATTGCAGATCATGAGCTAACCCCTCTCCTTCTAGTGGCAAGAGGAGATTCCTTGCATCTCTAGTACTCCCTCAGCCCCCCTATTTCCTGTTCCTCCTCTGGAGGAACTATTCTAATATAAAACATGCTTCCCTGAAGAACAATCCTAATATAAACCATTCTTTCCCAGAGTTTTTTTCCACAGGCATAAGAGTCACTCTGTGAGAACTGAGGATGAGAGAGAGAGAGAGCTGTTAGTGACGTTTTTGATTTATAGTAGTGAGAATCGTGACTGAGGAAAGCTGATGAATAAGTAATCCTTGGCTGCTTTTGGTTGCCCATATAAAGATTGGTGGCTGGGGCAGTGTAGGTGTGAGCTGAAGTATCGGCCCTAACTACATAGCTGTTTTCACTGCCTGCAAACCACTGGCTGGCAATTTTTCAAGAGGGCTGGGCTATAAATATGGGTGAAGTTTGCTCATTGTGCCGGGGATGGGGAGGGGAGGAAGAGCACCCCTTGCCACATTGCCAAGGCAAAGCAGAGACACCACCTGTCTTTCTAGCACTATGCATGGCCACTTCCTGACTGCCGGTATTTGGCGTGGGCAGGGAATTTAAATGCCTGCTGGCATTTTGGATTTGTGCAATTAAAGTGGCTTAAAGTACTTTGTTGTCTTTGCACAATGGATCCACTAAAAAAACAAAACAAAACATTTTGCAGTTAGGAAAGTGATGGGGAAATGCACTAAAAGTGTTGGATGAATGAATGATTAATGGGAAGTTGGGGAACCATAGTACAAGCAATGCAGGATGAATTGAGGATGGATGCTTATAGTCCTAGAACCTCCCAGCAAACAAGCATCTGAATGAATGCTTCATAAAGACCAGACATAGTCCACCCTCTGTGTAAGCGAATCAGGATGAATACTTAATAAACAGGTTGTCTGGAAGGAGTCCCATGCTGTGGGAAATTTTATGCTGCCAAACAGGATGTGTACACTTGTGAAGAAATCCAAGACATGGAGCATGAAAAGCAGACTGAGAGTATATGGGTAAAAATTGTCGTAGAGAGAAACAACAGTGACCTTACTGTGGGTTTCTGCTATAGACCGTCAAGCCAGACAGAAGTCTTGGATGATGCCTTACTAGAGCAGATTACCAAACTTTCAGGGAAATGCTGTGGACATAGTGTACAATATCTTGATTTCAGTCTGGCTTGTGACAAAGTTCCCCATAATGTTCTCACAAGAAAGCTGGTTAAATGTGGGTTGAACGAGGCAACTGTTAGGTGGATTTGTAGCTGGTTGACCGAACCCAAAGTGTACTCATTAATGGTTCCTTGTTATCCTGGAAAAAAGTGACAAGTGGGATGCCGCAGGGTTCTGTCCTGGGCTTGTTGTTCAACATCTTTAGAAATGACTTACATGAAGAAATTGAGGGGATGCTCATCTAATTTGCAGATGACACCAAACTGGGAGAGTTAGCTAATGACGCAGAAGACAGAATCAGAATTCATAATTCTTTGTAGTTCCCCACATGTGTGAGACTTCAGGATTAATTGGTATTCACCAGTTATTTCCCAACACAAGCTTCACAGCAAAGTGCAGGAAATGATACTCAGTTGCCTAGGCCATTCTGTGACCCTCCCTTACTGTGTCATGCTGGAATCTGTGCAGCACACAAGAAGATAAGGATGCATATGTTGCTGTTCTTAATTCTGCTGCCTGGTCTTTGATCACAATAAAGATTGATTGATTGATTGCTCCTATTAAAAAAGGTAAAGGGACCCCTGACCATTAGGTCCAGTCGTGGCCAACTCTGGGGTTGCGGCGCTCATCTCACTTTATTGGCCGAGGGAGCCGGCATACAGCTTCCTGGTCATGTGGCCAGCATGACTAAGCCGCTTCTGGCGAACCAGAGCAGCGCACGGAAACGCTGTTTACCCTCCCGCCAGAGCGGTACCTATTTATCTACTTGCACTTTGAGGTGCTTTCGAACTGCTAGGTTGGCAGGAGAAGGGACCGTGATTGCTCCTATAGTAGGCATCTATTTTCCAGCACTGTGCAAGGCTCCCAGCAATAACAGGGAAAAATAAGGAATTTGTCCAATTGCAGAAGCAAGGAACGCTTCCTACTTCTGTTGCTGGGTTTGGGACCCTGGTCAAGCAAGGGAGCGGCAGCTCACTTCTGTTGCCATGCTTCTAGTGTGGCTGTGAGAACTCATGGAAAAAGGGACATATTTGTGTAGGATCCACCCCCACCAGTTCTTCCATGGAAACACTTTCAGGTTTGGGTGAGGAAGTGGGCTAAGAGATTTCAGTTGAGAGAGGGAAAACTCACAGCAAGATTTTGTGATATGCTAGCTGGTTGGAAGAAGCAAATTTCTTTTGTTCTGAATAATCCTTTGGTACAATGTAATTATCAACCAGATGGGAAAACCTGTTAACGCAAGGCATAATGTGTGAAGGAGCATTGAAGGAAGGTGTGAGAACCTGAAGTCTCCATGGCACTGGGGACAGCAGCTGCGTACATTTCATTTTCAGCACATTACATCCATTTACACAACCAAGCACCACATGTGACAGAATGCCAGGGTCCTTAATATTACCCCTTTGTCCTATCTAGAGGCATCTAATTAACCTGTGGGAGAAACTGGTTGCTGGACTAGATAGGTGTTTGGTCTGATACAGCAGGGCAATTTTTATGTTCTTATGTTCTCAACTCACTTTGTGCCTGAAAAGTAAAGTAGGCACAGCCAAAAGTTTGGCATGTGTTGAAATGATTACATTACTGTACTAGCTAAGGATGTAGTGTCTACTGAGCAATGCAGCCTATTTTGGTTGCTCATTTCCACCTACTTTGCTTCCTTCCATAAAATTTGAACCTGGGTCAAACTTTGACTGATCAGTCATCATAAAATATTAAGTCCGGATGATGCTTCTTTATCATCCATGCACTGAGCTGGGATAATACATAAATTAGATTATGTAGTGTGATTCCATAATATCCCATATTATAGTGCAATCAATCAAAGAAGCAGAGAGCTGCTTTTTGAAGAACAGAAAGAGGAAAATAGTCGAAACTGTTTCTCCATTATAACTCACCTGTGGTAACATATTCAGCATGGCTTCAGAAAGAATAAATGTAAATCCCTATTTTAAAACTCTGTTAAACTCTGAGAGTGCAGTGCCATCCAGAACAGGCGATTGACCTGGGAACCACCCACCTACAAAACTTCTGTCTTTCCAGGATTCAAGTTAAGTTTATTGACCCCCATCCAGATCACCACAGCTACAACCTAGGTATTGGTCCAGGGCTTGCTCAGATGCAACAGAAATTTGGGTATAATCAGCATGTTGATGACATCTTGCTCCAAAACTCCTATTGAATGACACCCGTGTCAATACATATTTCTGGATTCCTATCTTTGATCAATGCTTTAACATGAAGGGATGTGATCTGTGAAATATCTCTTCCTGCAATGAAATAAGAATGTTGTGTTCAAATAGAAGCAAGAATTAGTTGCAATGATGGGCATGAAAGTGAAAGAAGCAGTAGCTGAGTAGGAGAACATGCTTTGGAACCCCAATATGAGGTTCCAGCAACGGCATGTGTCCGGATGAACAGGTACATACTTTTTTTTAAAACATAAATTCATTTAATTATATGTGCTTTGAACTTAATGTGGTTGCATGGGCAAGCAATCATCTGAACTGCTTCACGGCACATCCAGATTGGTTTCAAGGTTGCGATGAGGTCAGTAACTTTTTCCACACACCTCATCACAAACGAAATTCTAATCTGGCCATGCAACAGAGCCGTCAGATGACCGCTTAGCTGCATGGCCAGCTGTTGTTCACATGAAAGTCACCATGGAACCAAGGCCAATTTTAATTTGTTTGAATTCTTGCTTATAATTGCAGAGACAGTTGTGTTGTAATAGGATCACCTACTAAAAGGACGACTTGGTCATAAATCCCAAGCCAATTTAAATAAAGCTATTAAAGTGTCAAGGGTGCCTTGTATTGGTGTACTTTCCAGTCCCACCATCAGACAAGAGGGAGACACAAATCAGCCTGATCTTAAACAGAGAGCCATACTATAATATAAAACATGAATTTCTTTGGCATATCACAGGGAGACATAGTATCAATACATCCCACTACTTCTTTGTGCCTGATTATATCTAATACCTCATGTGGAAAATTAACCAGCAATTTAATAGCATGCATTGAAAAAGTCCCTTTCAAAAGAGCAATCTCAGCTATTATAAATCACACCACTACAACTAGCAAACAGTGTGAAGGTGAAGTAAATATCAGTAGCTATGTAGCAGACTTTTATTTTACCACACTGTATGGCCTTGATCCTTAAAAGTAAAAAACAAGGATTATGAATTATCTTTGGAAAATCAACATGCTACGCTGAATAGGTATCTTATCTCTTAATGACTCAGTTTTTACATTCTCCACTGTACCAGGATTTTGCAAAACCCTTATGCCAGAGACAGGAAGGCTATGGTCCTCCAGATGCTGTTGGACTACAAGTTCCATCATCCCTGACCACTGGCCATGCTTGTAGGGGTTTATGAGAGCTTGCGTCCAACAGCAATTGGAGGGTCCACAAGTTCCCCATCCCTCCTTATGTGATAGGATCCATATAAGGTGTGTGTGTGTGTGTGTGTGTGTGTGTGCGCGCACGCGCTCAGATCTTGCACTTGAATTAGTCTTATTTCAGATCTTAGGCCCTAGAGAAAAATTCAGCTGGAAACAATTTAGAACAGTTCTGCTTTAATAAGGGATCTGTCCAAAGATGTGTAAACCTCCCAGCAACTACAACTCGTCTAGACATGAAGAATTTACTCTATGAAGAATAATTGTTTTAGTTGATTTTGTATCAGCCTGAATTGCAGAATCTAGCCTCATGAGAACGAAGGAACAGGAGTTAAAGGAAACTTTACTCCTCTGCTTAATGCGCTAAGATCTCTAGGGCTGAAGGGGGGCAGGGGAACCGAAAGATCCCTTGTCAGGAGGGCCTGACATGGGTGGAGTAGCCCTGGTTTTGCGGAGCCCATGGAAGTACATATAGACAATGGTGTCTGGTGCTTATTGGCACTAGTTGGGCAAAGGGCAGAGATACCAGCAGAATCAACCAATTCTAGCTGTGAGTTCATCCTTCCTGCTGAGTTCTACAAGGGCAACATTGAGACACAGGACAGGAAGCTGACCTGCAGTTCTACCCCTTGGACTGGTTTTATGTAGAAAAGCAGGCAAGTGGGGGCTGGGTGAGAGCAGAGTGAGATTGTGTGGGCAGGGTCTCATTTGCCCTAATGGATCAGCCTCCATTGCATGCAGAAATATCCTTCAGAGCTTTTCAGAAACGGGGCACAATTGTATACTTCAGAAGGCTGTTTTGTCTCTCTCTCTCTCTTTACTTTCATGATACAGTACATGCTACCATTCTTTCTGACTGGTTTCATCAGTTTTTTATATTATGCCTTTCGTTTTTGTAATGCATTAACTGAAGAAAAATGGTATATGCACTTGTTTTAAATAACTGCAGGCAATAATACATCCCCTCACAATGAACACGGTTTCGAACGGCACTACACCAAAATATGTTATGTCTGATTTCCATTAAACCTAATCCTTATGGGTTTATATTTTTTGACATGGCCTTTTGCTTTCTACACTAGACAACATTGGCAAGACTTCCCCCCACCACATTTTTTCAAAGGAGCAATCACATATTAAAGTACCTCTTGCAACCTATAGTTTAGATCGAAGATTGTTACTGCATTATGAGATAACAAATGACTGTTTCTCTTATAATGAGTAAGCTCACTTGTTCTTTCAGTACACTTTGAGAGGATCCATCTCCTCATCACAGCTGCCCATTGGCTTGCCCTCTGTTCACCTGAATGCTGGTCCTGAGTAAGTGCCCTATAAGTTAAATTCTTGTTCCATTTATTGCTCTGCAATACCACCTCTAGGTCTAGTACTTTTTTCTGAAAGTAATTTTGTTTGAAAAATAGTATTTTAATATATACAGAAGCTAGGAAGATGGTGTATAGTGATAACATTTTATATACACTCTCTTTCCCAAGCAGAGCTGCACTTTAATTGTATATTATCTGCCATGTTATCCTATGCATAGGAGGGGCTGAACACAGACTGTCCAAGATTGATTTTATTCAGATGGGTTCCTTTATGCCTCTTCTTTAATTCTGGGGCGGTGGGTGTGGGGACAGAAAGATTGTAAGCCTTTTCAGTCTAAAATATTTAAAATATCATAAATAATTTCTCTGGGATGCATGCATGTTTGCATTACAACTTAAACGTTTGAGTTATGAATGTTGACTCTGAAATGTAGCTAGTATGATAATGAAGCACAGTACAGTTTAGCTAGAAATAATTTGCAGTCTGAGCCTGTTTTCTATTAAATAATGATCTCCCAGGCTGATGTCAGAAAGGGGGCATATCATTCAATTGGGAAGCAGGAGAAGCTCAAGGTACGTAAACTAGCATAAGTGTTAAATAATGGATCTGTGCTAAGTCGTCTCTTGTAGATAGTTATTTCAAACCAAGAGTTGCCAGTGTAGTGCTGGTGAGTGTGTATGTGCTCACAGGGTCTCCACCACCAACTGCAAGTAGGCTTGAAAAAGCATTCAGTTGTAGCCAATAGAATACGTTGCGGTGTGTGCTGAGATAAGGGTTGGGTGTGATGCCCACAACAGTTTCTCTCATTTGCGAATGTGCCCTCGGGTGACCTCTGTTTTAAACAGATGCTGGTATTCACCCCTTCCTTATTATATGAGGTGAAACATTTATTTATTGTTCCATTTCCATCCCACCTTTTACTCCAGTTGGCATACAAGGTTCTCCCCCTTACACAATTAAACCCCACAATAACCCTGTGGGGTATGTTAGGCTGAAAGGCAGTGACGGGACGAAGGTGACCTAGTGAGCTTTGTGGCTTAGCAGGGATTCGAATCCTGGTCTCCCAGGTCCTGGCCTGACACTCTTAACTGCTACACCACAGTTAAGCTCTCCATGAAGCTATCACTGAACACATGGCATCCCCATGTTGAGTTCTTCCACTCATAGTGCAGCATGAGGTTTTCATTTCTTGCCCCACATAATCCCTCCTTCCACTTATTGTTGACACTGGAGAACTAGCCAGCGGGATGATGTTTTGATGATGGCCCATACACAATGCATAGTTCCACCTTCAGTTTTATTTTTGTGCAAAAATAGCATCTCCTCATCTCTCCCTTATTTAAACAGATTGATTTTGTTTTTATTGCAAAGTCCAATCATTCATAATAAATTGGTTTGCATTATAAAGCCCATTAAGATGCCTAGTCATCAACAAAAGTATCTCTCTCTGCCCAAAGAAATTGTAAACATCTTTGGTGATGGTGGGGGCAACTGATATAGTGTTTCTTAATCTCAAAGAAGCACCATAAAAATGAATTTGAACAGCAAAACAAGAATTGACCAAAAATCATAGGGCAATGTATATGCTAATCTGAAAACAACAAGGCTATTTGAAAGCATGGCAGCTCAATTTCAACACTAGCTTTTATTTCAGTTTGTTAGAAATAAAGAGCAAGGTGAGAAGAGCTATGGGATGCACATGAACCAGAACAAAGGGGGTAAGCCAGACCACCACATGTGTGGTCAGAGAATATGACCATTACTAACCCACTTCTCTCCAGCCATGCTGCTGCCCTATTGCTGTAGTGAGCATCCCCCCACATGGAGAAGGAATTCAGTCCATACAGTGTTCCTAAATGCTGTTATAGGTTTATGGGTGCTAAATACCTGGGCTCTGGGTAAACATTAGAATTTAATTAGCATTTGTGTGTTAAAATGGGATGTCAGACCTGTGTGCCTTAAGATGTGTGTTAAATGCTTTACTCCTCTGATGAGCATGTGCGGAAAACTACATTAGGCAGACTTCTTAAATTGTGTACTTCTTAATCCAAGGAAATCAACATCAGTTGAAAGGTAATGGAGTCAGTCTAATTTCCTTGGAGGTGATGGCCTGGGGATAATGAGTCATTAGCACATCAAAAGGGTGGGGCCTCCCCCCCCCCAGTTTGAAAATCAGAGGCAATGAAAGCTTAGTGTGGTGCAAGCTGACAGGATGAAGCTGGGGGTCAGAGAGACATGGCTTTTTGCTGTTGGGCTGCAAGGCAGCAGTCCGGAGACAAACAAAAAACTATTGGAAAGGGATGCTGCAGGTACCCCTGGAATCTCGCATTGTTTGGAGATTAGTGTGGCATGTCACAATGCACTTAGCCAGGAACATCTAACAACTCTTTCTTCCCACAGCAAAAGAGCTGTTTTGGGAAGGGAGAGTTAGGGAAGGAGCTAAACCTATATGGTAGTTAGGATGCAGCATTTTCAAGTAGCTTCCAGGGCCCCTAACAGGCTCCATCACTAAGACCTGTCCGGTGTTCATTTGGGGATCCAGTCAAGGCTAGTGCATACCATGCCAAGTCCTAGCCAATGCACCAACACTAATTGGGTCTTTCAGCCAGTTTGAATAAGTTCATCAGCTACCCAGTGGAACAAGGAAAAAACATAACCAGTGATAACCACAGGCTCATGGTTGTAATTGTAATGGATCAGCATTATATTTAATTGAATATAATGCTGAATGGCATTATGGCGTTTGATGAAGGTAAAGCAATGTAAAGAAAGGCAATATAAGTTATGTAAACTAATTCATAGGGACGCGGGTGGTGCTGTGGGTTAAACCACTGAGCCTCTTGGACTTGCCTATCAAAAGGTCGGTGGTTCGACTCCACGTGACAGGGTGAGCTCCTGTTGTTCGGTCCCAGCTTCTGCCAACCTAGCAGTTCGAAAGCACACAGTACAAGTAGATAAATAGGTACCGCTCTGGCGGGAAGGTAAATGGCGTTTCCGTGCGCTGCTCTGGTTCCGCCAGAAGCAGCTTAGTCATGCTGGCCACATGACCCGGAAAAACTGTCTGCAGAAGTGGACAAATGGCGGCTCCCTCGGCCTTTAAAGCGAGACGAGCACGCAACCCCAGAGTCGTTCACAACTGGACTTAATTGTCAGGTGTCCCTTTACTTTTAAACTAATTCATGGTAGATGCAGTGCTTTTTTTCCTAAAAAAAAATTGTTTAGGGGTACTCTCATTTTGACTCAAGAAAATCACCATTTTATAGTTCAAATTGGGAAAAAGAAATGCAGTCAATGGACAAAAGTACAAAGATTCAAAAATGTTTAGGAGTATGCTCAGCCATGCATCCCCCCAGAAAAAAAAGCACTGGGTAGATGTATTGGTTTAATAATGGCATGAATGAATACTTGCATTAGCAAAGTCATCAATCAGAATAAGTAACACTGTTCCTTCATGCGTTAGCTTTTGCTCAGGTTCTTTTAGGAGAATCACAGGTGTGCCTGAGATATGCTCTTAGGTCTCTTAGATGGCTATTAGTAGATTGAAATTATAAATTAGGCATTTGTCAAATTGTGACATTCTTATGAATAAATCTGTTGCTGAGAAACAAGGCATTACTTTGCCAAAGGAAAAAAAGAGGATTGTAGATGCATCAACTGTTCCTGTTATATTTGTGAAGTAGGCTTAAAGCAATTACAGGTGCTTTGATCATCCACCCAAAAATATGTGATAATAGAATTGTATAATTAATCTTCTTTTTATGAAGCAGTTGATAACTCCCACTGCAATCTAAAATTGTTGGAAAATTGATTCATACAACTCTCTTCATCAGTGACCTACAGCATGATAATTTTTCATGTAGGAGAATTTACATCTTTACCATCACAATGACATTTTAAACCAACTGCAGCTTAGAACAAGTTGCTATAAATCAGGATTTATCACAAATTTAGTGATATTTTCTTAACTATGGTGAAGTTTTCAGGGTATCAATGGGCCTTTATGATCAAGAATCCTCTGGTGTAATTATATATCTGTGTTACTGGTGCTCAATCATTATTTTTATTAACTGTCAAAGAAACACCATTTGTTAAGAAACAAAGTTGCTATGGGCATTTATTTACCAATATGTAACTACCAAAAGGGACAGAATTAAAATGAAACCAATGAATGCACCTTATAGATACTGTTTTGTGCACTGAGTTGGAGAGTTAACTCTGCAGCTGTTAATGTTATATAATATAATCACTATATCTGAACCAGCAGCCAGCAAAGGTCACACGAGTGTCACAGCAGATCCTGCTGGTGGTCTGTTCAGGCAGCATTAAATGTTTGCCTCTTCAGCTACAAATATGCACATTTTGCTTTGGAGTGTTTTGCCACAAGACATTTGGGTCAACATGGTGAGAATGGCCTATGTCTCTGACTTTCCCCAGATGCCTTGTGTGACCCACTGAATAGGGTCTTTTCCAGTGTGCTGTTGACCACTCAAAGCTTGGGATTTATTTATTTTTTTAAATTAAGTAATCCAAACATTGTGCATTTCTGAACTCCTGTAATAAGTCAGGCCCATCCAGCCAAATGGTAGCTGATTTCTAAAGTCTCTAGGAATGTTTTGGATAACTGAGTTTGGGACCTTCTGTGTGCAAATTGTGTGTTCTACCAAAGATCGAAGGTTCATTTCCATGGAAATGATGTGGTACACTTCAGAATTCAGACTATGGCTCAACTTATCTCCACCTGAAGCATCAACATGCCTTGGACACACCATGTGTCCCTGCGTGGTGACACATGTTCCCTGAATGTCAGTCACCAAAGCCTTCACCCTCATTCTTTCATGTAAGGGGAACTAAAATGAAAAAGTTTAGGAACAGAAGTATTTGACTTGGGTTTGTACCAAGTCCAGGGAAACAGCATCCTATAACCAAGGCCATGTCAAAAATCTTTTTGGATTGTATCAGCTCTGCCTGTGAGCATTTGTTATAGAAAGGAGATGCTCTTGACGGTTTTCTTTCTGCTTTCTTGACTGCTTTCTTTCCTACAGCTCCTCCACATATTCAATATTCATTTAGATTTGCTTGTGCAAAGATTGTGCAATGGTTAGAATATGCCCAGTCTTTATTGAGCATTCATCCTAATTTGCTTACAGTGTGGTAAAGAGGCAATGAGCATCCTCCAGCATTTACCCTGATTTGATTGTGGGATGTTTGCATATCTTCCCTTTAAACATTTGTTCATCTAACACTTTTAAATTTATTTCTCTGTCACTTTCCAAACAGCAGAAGCCCTTCTCTTAAAGTGGATTTGTTCTGCTAGGGCAAAAAAGACCTTCAATTCATTTTAATTGTGCAAACTTAAAATTCTGGTTCATGCTGAAACCCACTCACAAAAGTATATAAACAACCATGTTTTCTAACTGATAATTTATTACTTACATTATTTCATAGTTGTGCATTTCAATTCTATGCTTGTTTGCTCAGAAGCATTTGTTGCTTTAAAATATTAATATGCTACCTTTAAGAATAAAACTCTTCTCTGGCGGCTTCCATAAAAGCACTGCAATGTGGTACAACGCAATCACGAATCAAAAATATTAATAAGCCAGCAAATAATAAAACTGACAAACATCCAGCTCAGAATTAAAGCACCAATATGACCCAAAGCAAGAATAGCGGGGAGGAGGGGTGGAATCCAGGAAAAAAGTCAGTGAGAACAGATGGGAGTTCAGATTTTTCCTAAAGGCTTTAAAATATTGTGGTTTGACAGAGCCAAGTTGCTAAAAAATTCCAGAGCTGTGGGACTAAGTAAGTAGCATCACTATGCTCTTGTACCTAGGACTGCAATTATACAAAATTAAGTGTGCAAGGGACTGTAATCTTAAACTGAGAGGTGGGAAGATTACTTGCATACTGTTAAGCAGGGATGGGTAGCGTCAGGCCCAGGGGCCAAACCCAGCTCTCCATGCCTCTCTTCTTGGCTCTCGAAACTCTCCCTACGTCACACACCCTCATCTGCCTTGGCTTGCACCTGCCTTGAGTGCTTTTGCCTGGCAGGAATGCATCCTTAAACTCTGATACTGCTTCTTGCTTGCCTGTATGGAGGATGGAGAGGGAAGTGTAGATGTGTTGAAACCAGCCAATTGCACAAAGGTAAACATCACATTCGTCGCTCTGGAACTTTTGTCTCTGTCTCCGCCCATCGCTGATTTTTGGCTCCCAGAAGCTTGCCCAGAAGAGAATGTGGCCCTTTGAGTGAAAAAGGGTTCTCCGGCCCTGGTTTTGTGAACAACTTGGTTAGGAACAAAGCTCTGGCTCCATTTGGTACAAAGATAAGGCATAGACAGTATACCTATTATTTTCAATTACAGAACTTATCAGCGCTATTTATAATACACAGTTGTCCTACTGACCCTGGGCACTGGCAGCTCATCAAGTCAACAGCAGACTTTATTATCATCAGCTGTCACCTCTTGAGCTCTTCTCAATGTATGTTATGTTCTTCTGTATCAGTTATCATTTCTCTTCCGATGTTCCCCACATTTGGCAATGACAAATGAGTCTGGCCTTTCACATTTTACCACCTTGGAACCTGATCTGCTGCCCATCATCTTTTCCTCTGTCGGTTCACTTAAACAACCATGAACAGAGAAAAATACTGATCCTTTCTGGTATAGTTCTTAGTAAGTGTCACTTACAACATGAAGGACAACGACTCATTGAATTATTTCAAGATTGGCTAGAGAGGCTTGGGAAATGGAGGTCAGTTTCTGCATCTCTTGTGGGTGTAGACATGAAGGCTGACTAAAATATGAAGGGGCTGTTTTTCTCCATTCATCCCTTAGAGCAGGGATTGGCAAATTTCAGGCTTTCATGATCTACTTTGTTTTTTACCAGAATCCCCAAAACTCTTACCACTCTTAACAAACTGCAGTTCCCAGGATGCTTTGCAGGAAGCCATGACTGTTTAAAGTGGTATGCTAGTATTATGGGTAGATGCTTGTGTTCAGAATTTGAAATGTGGGAGCTTATTTTATTTATTTCACTTAATAGTATTTATATACCACTTAGTCATCAAATCCTCTAAGTAGTTTACATAAATTGTAGGATATATATGAAAGTGCTGATAAGAGAAAATGTTAAAAGCAAGCACAAGTTGACCTAAAATTTTCAAAATGTAAACATTAAAAATACATAACATTAAAATACATGTCAAATTTACATGTCTTGGTAGGCTCATGCAGGTTTATTTCTTTTATTAATTTAAAATTTTATTTAATAGCATTTCTAAGCAGTGTACACAAAAGAAGGTCATAGGCCCCTTTCCTCCAAAGAAAGAAACTCAAAGTGGCTTAATGTAGTAAAATATACATACAATAAAAACCAAATTCAAAATATATATTAAGCAACGATCATAAAAGGGAGACAGCTTTTTTTTAACTACCGTATTTTTCGCTCCATAGGACGCTCCTGACCAAAAGACGCACCAAGTTTTTAGAGCAGGAAAACAAGAAAAAAAATCTGACTCAAATTTTGTACTAAACTATTTACAACAGCAAAGTGTGTGGCTCCTGTCCACTTTGCTGCTTTAAAGTGAGCCATGGTATATAATGATGAGAATGGAAAAAGGACGCATTCCATTATAATGTAGCTGTTTTCATTATCACTGGGAAGTCAGTATTGGCAGCAGTCACAAAAACTAAAATTTGAGCATTTTACTGTTATTAATCAAGAATATTTTTTTTTCATGCATAATTTT
Source organism: Podarcis bocagei (assembly GCF_964188305.1). NCBI lineage: Eukaryota > Metazoa > Chordata > Lepidosauria > Squamata > Lacertidae > Podarcis > Podarcis bocagei. The sequence goes on from NC_138125.1 coordinate 70,172,082, forward strand.
TTATTAATTTTCAAAAGTCAAAATACATAACAAACTTAATCGAAACTCATATCTGTACACTTATAGAAAAGAAGTTGACTTCCTTCAGTCATTCCACGAATCGTCCAAAATAACATTGTCAATAAGTCCGCATTTCCATATTTGTAAAGCCATAAGTCACTCTCATCCATCCATTTTCTTTTGGCTTTACCCTTTACCTCTTACAGAGCTTCTTGGAAACCTACTATTGTTATCTGTTCATCAATTAAGCTTTCCAGATATTTCGTAAGACTTTCCCAATTTTCAACAAACCTCTGATCTTTTGTATATCTAATTTTACATGTCATCCTGTCCATCTCCACATATTCCAACAATTTGCTTCTCCATTCTTCCGTTGTTGGAATACTCTCCTGCTTCCAATTTTTTGCTATTAGGACCCTTGCTGCCGTTGTTGCGTACTGGAACAATTTATAATCTTTCTTCTTAATTTCCTTTCCTACCAAGCCTAGCAAGAACGCCTCTGGTCTTTTGTTAAAGGTGTATCTTAACATTTTTTTCATTTCGTCATATATACTCTCCCAAAACCCTGTAACCTTTGGGCATTCCCACCACATATGGTAGAAGGTGCCTTCCCTTACTTTACATTTCCAGCATTTGTTGCAGGATCCATACATTTTGGCTAACTTAACCGGAGTCAGGTACCAGCGATAAAACATTTTCATTAGGTTCTCCTTAAGTGACACACAGGCCGTAAATTTTAAGTGTTGTTTCCAGAGTTTTTCCCACTCTTCATAATAGATATTACGGCCAAGATCTCTAGCCCAGTGAGTCATTACCACCTTAACCTCTTCGTCAGCTAAGTTCCAGTCCAGTAAGTACTTGTACAGTTTGGATAATATTTTTATGTTGCTCCCCAGGATCTCAGTTTGGAATCTAGAGTTTTTGTCGGCATAACCTTTGTCTTTTACATCTTTCCTAAACATATCATTTATTTGATGGTAGTGTAGCCAATCATATACTTGAGATTTAACCTGATCGTACGGCCTCATTTTCCATTTTCCTTCCTCCTTCATAAGCAATTGTTCGTAGGTTGCCCATTTAGTTCCCATATTAATCTTTTTGATGGCCATTACCTCTAACGGCGATAACCATTGGGGTGTTCTGGGTTCTAACATCTCCTTATATCTCTCCCAAACCTCCAACAAAGGGCCCCTGAATATATGGTTCCCAAATCCTTTGTGGCCCTTCTTCCGCCCATGCCACAGGTAAGCATGCCACCCATAGCGGTTATCGTGACCCTCTAAGTCTAGCACTTCCCCGTCTTCTAGCTTTATCCATGTCTTTATCCAGCATAAGCTAGATGCCTCGTAATATATCTTCAAGTCAGGGAGGGCGAAGCCTCCTCTTTCTTTCGTATCCGTCAAAATTTTAAACTTTACTCTCGGCTTCTTCCCCTGCCAAATAAATCTGGAGATATCTTTGTGCCAGGCTTTAAATATCTTAGTACCCTTAATAATTGGGATGTTTTGGAAGAGGAATAAAACTCTTGGGAATACCGACATTTTGATTGTGGCTATTCTACCCCAAAATGACAGTCTTAACCGACCCCACGTTTCTATGTCCTTCTTAACTCCTTTCCATACCGTTTCGTAATTGTTTTTGAAGAGATCTATATTTTTTGGAGTTACCCATATCCCTAGGTATTTCACCTTCTTAGTTACCTCTATTCCTGTTACTCTTTGTAATTCCTCAGTTTCGACTGCCTGCATGTTTTTAGCTATTATTTTTGTTTTCCTTTTATTTAATTTAAAGCCTGCCACCTCCCCGAATTGGTCAAATTCTCTAAGTACCTTTTTTGTTGAGTCTAATGGATCTTCCAATGTTACGACCAGGTCATCTGCAAAAGCTTTAGTTTTATGCTCATGCTTGCCGACCCTAATACCTTTAATTTCTTTATTATCTCTGATAGTTTTTAGTAGCACCTCTAGTATCGTTATGAATAGCAGTGGGGACAATGGGCATCCCTGTCTTGTTCCCTTAGTTACTGTTATTTCTTCCGTCTCTACGTTGTTTATTATTAATCTTGCTTTTTGTTCCGTATATATTGCTTTTATGCCGTTGGAGAATTCAGTACCCACTTCCATGTGCTCCAATTGTTTCAATAGGAATTCCCAGTTCACGTTATCAAACGCTTTTTCAGCGTCCACAAATAACAGTATACCTTGTTTATCGCATCTTTCTGTTAAATATTCTATGATATTTATAATATTCCTTAAGTTGTCCTTCATTTGCCTGCCCGGCAGGAAGCCGGCTTGGTCTCTATGGATGCTATTTAGCAAGATGTCTTTAAATCTTCTTGCCAGGACTCCCGCAAAAATCTTGTAGTCTACATTTAGTAAGGAAATCGGCCTGTAGTTTTTAATTTGATCTAATTCTGAATCTTGCTTTGGAATTAGTGTGATCAGTGCCTCCTTCCACGTCTCCGGTATTTCTCTTTCCCTCAAAATATTATTCATTACTTCTTGTAGGGGATATAGCAAAGTCGATTCCATCTCTTTGTAATATCTACTAGTGAACCCATCTGGGCCCGGGGCCTTCCCATTTTTTAGGTCTGTTATTATTGCTTTTATTTCCTCCACCTCAATCGGGGCATTTAATTTCTCTTTATCTGCCGCGGGGATCTTTTTTATATTCTTGGCTATTAAGTATCTCTCTATTTCTCTCGTCTTATTCTTTTCTGTGTTTCTGAAAAGTTCTCCATAGAAATCCAAAAAGGCTTTCCTTATTTCTTTAGGTTTGGTTATCTCTTCTCCTTCTATCACTATCCTATTTATCGTATTCTGTTCCTTCCTTTTTTTCAATTGCCAAGCTAATATCTTCCCCGTTTTGTTGGCATGTTCGAAATTCCTCTGTCTCAATCTTTTAATTTTCCATTCTATCTCTCTATTTATCAGCATTGTATATTGGGATTGTAAGACTTTTATATTCTCTTTTATTTTCTTATTTTTGGGATTTTTGATTAGTTTTTGCTCGTTCTCTGCTAGTTGTTGTATGATTTCTTTTTTCCCTTTTTCCCTTTTTTTGTTCTTAATTGCACTCTGCTGGATAAAAAAGCCCCGCATCACCGCCTTTCCTGCGTCCCATACCACCTTAGGCTTTGTGTTATTGCCCATATTATCTTCGAAGTATTCTTTTAATCTATTTTGAGCCTTTTCTACTACTTCTTGGTCATCTAGCAGATAGTCCTTCAATTTCCATCTAAATAGTCTACTTTCCTGCTCTTTCAATTCCATTTTTATTGGATTATGGTCTGAAATGGTTCTAACCTGGATCTCCACCCGTAGAGATCTTGGGACTAACTCTTTCGAAACCCATATCTGGTCTAATCTTGATGATGAATCGTTAGGTTCTGAATGGAAGGTGTATTGCTTTTCTAGAGGATATTTAAATCTCCAAATATCTACCAAATTACAGTTCTGGACCAAAGAGAAAAAAGTTCTGGGTAGCTTCCCTTCTTTTCCTTTTGTATCCCTCAATCTATCCAATTCTAGCGACACCACGCCATTCATATCACCTAATAGTATAATTTTTTGGTCTGCGTAGTCAAATAGCTTTTCTTCCAACCTTCCGTAAAATTCTGACTTATTTGTATTAGGCGCATATATTCCAGCTATTATAATCTTTTCTCCCTGCCAGTTTATTTGTACTGCTAATATCCTTCCTTCTTCGTCTTTGAAAAGAAGTTTCGCTTCGATTTGTTTCTTTATATAGATAACCATTCCTCTCTTTTTACTCTGATCTGAGGATATGAACTCATTCCCCAATCTTGGATTAATCAGGGTTCTTTTGTGTTTCCTCGCTATATGTGTCTCTTGGAGACATATAATATCCAATCCTTCCTTCTTCAAAATGTGTTCGATTCGATTCCTTTTCCCTTTATCATTCATCCCATTAACATTCCAACTAAATATCTTTAACACCATTGCGATTTAATTAAGGGAGAGTAAAAAAAAAGAAAAGAGAAAAGAAGAAAGGAAATGACTATTGATTCTTTTTAGGCTTCCTCTTCAGACCCTCCTCCCTCCCCCCCTCCCCCCCGAACCCCCCGCCTCCCCCCCCAAATCCCCCCCCGGTCCCGCTCCCCCCTCCCCCACCTCTCTTTGCGGTTTCAATTCTTTGTATTTCCTTAGGAATTTGTCTGTTTCTCCCGGATTTGTCAGTTTTTGCCTTTTACTCCTATATGTGAAGGAGACGCCTTCCGGAAACTCCCACTTGTACTCGATATTGTTTCTTTTAAGTATCTGTACTAATTCTTTGTAGGAGTCTCTACGTTTTAGAAGCCTGACCGGAATATCTTTGAAAATTATTATATTGTTTCCTCCAATATTTAATCTTTTCTCTCTGCTCTTGTGTAGGATCTTATTTTTTATTTCCTTGTCTTTGAATATAATTAAACAATCTCCTATGTATTTTTTGTTCTTTGGAAGTTTAACTTTAAATCTGAAGGCTGATTGTATTGCCTTGTCCACTTCTTCTGTTGGTAATTCCAACCAGAGGGCTAGTTCTACTATTATTTTCTCCTGTATATTTTCCCCTTGTGCTTCAGGTATGCCTCTCATCCTAAGATTAGCCTCCCTCTGTCTTAGTTCGTTCATAGCAATCCAATCTTTTAAATCCTCTTGACTTTTATTTAAACCCAGTATCTCGGCTTTGATTCTTTCTTCCTCACGTCTTACTTCCTTCAATTCTGCTTTTGTCTTTTTCAGACCTTCCTCCACTGTCTGCGTCCTCCTAAATACCTCTTTCATTTGACTTTTCAGTTCACTGACTGTTTCGTCTAACTTCTTATCCACTTCCCCAATTCTATGTTCTACTTGTTCTAGTTTGCGCTCAACACTTTTTTCACTCTCTTTTATCTCCGCGAACATTTTCAATATTTCTGCTCTAAAGTCCCCTTCTTGCTTTGATCCCTTCCTATCCACTGGCGTTCCCCCTTCAGGTCTTTTCCCAGTGTTTGACATTCTTAAATTTGAAAGGTAGTCTAAACTTAAAAAGAGAGAAAACAATATACTTGCAGCACTCCTAAGACAATTGCCCGTCTGCTTAGTTAATCCTAGCTCTCAGTTTGGCAGTCTTTAGATTACACAGAAATCAGTTCAATTAACGGTCCCTTATCAGTCTTTACATTGCCAGAAGGTCGTCTTATTTCCTTCCGCCATGCTGCAACCTTGGGGATATCAGTAGTAGTCCTAAAGCCTCAGGGTACAAGAGAGTTCAGTATACTGGCGCTCAGGAAGTTCAAGAAATTGGGGATCTTATATTTACGATAAGATGAGATGAGTTGATGTATATTTTCTCCGGTCTCCACAGTAGATTCTTGAAGATTTTGTCGGGGGGATCGATTTTGCAATTAGCAGATGAAAGTTAACAGATTAAAAAAAAGAAAAAATTCCCCCGCAAAAACCCCTGTACCTTTTATCTGCGAGAAACCATGGAGAGGGGAGATAATTTGGGGGGGGGAAGGGGGCAGGGCAAGGGGGAGGGAAAAGCCGGAGGCAAAGGGGGGGCGGGCGAGGGATCGTAAGGGCAGAAAAAGCAGATGGAACAATTGGCGTTCAAATAGAAAGTTCTAATCACAATAAACGCTCTGACCACTAGATGGCTCTCTCTGCTGCTGCCGGACTCCGAAGGTAAAACACGTCGCACCGGCAAATCAGGTAATCCGGCAGTCCGAAGCAGGGAGCTGTCGTTCAATCGTCTCCAGTTATCGAGTAGACGGATAGGAGCACATCCACAAAGTTCTTAAGATCAGGTATATCCATAGAACAGATACATCCGTATTGTTGGATTGTAAGTTGTTATTATATGTATTCTGTGTATTCTGGTCTTACAAATGGCGCCGCTGGCGCTTCACTAATCAAGAATATTAATAGTCAGGGAGAGAAACCAGGGCTGTGCAAATGAGAAGTGCTTGGAGTATGGAGGAACAGCAAAAAGATGATGATGATGATAATAATAATAATAATAATTAATAATAATTTATTATTTATACCCCGCCCATCTGGCTGGGCCTCCCCAGCCACTCTGGGCGGCTTCCAAAAGAATATTAAAATACTGTGAAGCTAAAGATCAAATGATTGTGCTCCAGTTCCTAAATCTCTGAAGTTTTCTCAAAACAGGCATGGTTGTTTTGAAAGGAAGATTCAAAATGGAGTGACTGAGCAAAGAACAGAGGAGGAAAAGAGGGCAGATAAATAGCTTCCATTCAATACCAAGAGAACACAATGTTTTTGGTTAAGTATAGGTGGACTGTACTTGTAAGAATTTGTATAATGAATTATAGAGTTGGAGTGGAATATCAGAGCCTCTTTTCAGCAGTAAAGATTAGCTACTAGGAACATGGTCCACACACACAGGATGTCTGGTTATAGCTGTGCAGTTTAAACTGTTCCTGAGCCAGATACCTGCTCAGTTTTAGCTGAAATTACTATTACTGGTTTGTAGAGATGCTTTGCATGTATTTATGACTATTTCCCCAAAACTGCTACTTGAAGAAATCCCCAAACTTACTATTTGTAAACTTCAAATGGAGCTCAGAATCCAGTTAGGCAATCCTTTGCAGTTGAATTAGGAGGCACTGAGAGACAGCAATTTGCTGCTCCCCACCCCCACCCTCCACCCCAGGAGCACACAACCTTCCCTCTGCTTGCAAACCTTGCACGGACTTCAGGGGAAAGCAAATCAGTAGGCAGAGCAGTGTAGCTCCCCACCCCCACCCCCAAAAAGCACCCCAGCAGCACACAATCTTCCCTCTGCTTGCAAACCTTGTCGGGACTTCAGGGGAAAGCAAAGGCTGTAGGCAGAGCAGTGTGGCTCCTCCCCCCACCCCCAAAAAGCACCCCAGCAGCACACAGCCTTCCCTCTGCTTGCAAACCTTGTCGGGACTTCAGGGGAAAGCAAAGGCTGTAGGCAGAGCAGTGTAGCTCCCCACCCCCCAAAAGCACCCCAGCAGCACACAGCCTTCCCTCTGCTTGCAAACCTTGCAAACCTTGTCGGGACTTCAGGGGAAAGCAGAGGCTGCCGGTAGAGCCGCGTGGCTCCTCCCCCCACCCCCAAAGAGCAGCCCGGGAGCGCACAGCCTTCCTGCTGCTTGCAAACCTTGTCGGCACTTCGGGGAAAGCAGAGGCTGCCGGCAGAGCACCGTGGCTCCTCCCCCCACCCCCAAAGAGCAGCCCAGGAGCACAGGACAACAGCGATTTGGCTCCAGGGAACACACATTCGCTCCATAAGACGCACAGACTTTTTCCCTTGCTTTTTAGGAGGGAAAAAGTGCGTCCTATGGAGCGAAAAATACGGTATCTCAACTAACAACTGAAAAGCCAAAGTGAAGGCAAAGAGGAAGGAAAACAGCTTTTACACAATGTAACAAGGAAGGAAACATTTTTCAACTGAAGCCTTCCCAGACATCCAGGTTTGGGCCAGAAGCCAGAAACCATAAACTATGGGGGCTTAGCAAATCTCAACCAGGTATGTTGTGAAAGCCAAACAGCTGTCTTTAGGTAAGGGAGATTAATAAAAAGCTAACAGTGCAACTAAGTGAATTCCCTGGAATTACATTGAGACAGATGCTGATTTTGAAGCTTAGCAGTCATGGCCAGTCATTCCTTTAGCCTCCCACAGTGTGACTTTTGGCATTTCTCTGCAGCCACATCTATTATTCCTTCATCTCAGGCTGAGAGCACCGGAGTGCTTGGAGTCATCCCGAAAACAAGTCAAGCAATGAGACTTAGCCATTGTTTTCTTTGCCTGTACGTACCCTCCTCTTGATGTTCCTGTCACCGTTGCTCTTCCGTGTCTGCCTTCCGAATACTTGTGCACTGAATCATGCTTTCTAATATTGGAGAGAGAGATGGAATAGAAAGTTGCAGAGATGTTAATACTCAAGCCCAGGTTTCAAATGACCGCATCCAGCAAATGCACTCACTGAAAGAGTAACCCAGCAATTTTTATTTTTGTTGTTAACTCAAAAAGCCAGCAAGCATAAAACAAAACTAAATAAGCTAAAATGCAACAAGCAAACAGGAAAGAAAGAAGGAAATAAATAAATCATTGATAACAAAAGTCTATAAATCAGAGTTAAGAGTCAAATGTTGGTAGCTGCTTGTAGCAGATGCGGCCAGGATTTCAGAATATCCAACATTAATGACAGAGCAGTCCATCCCAAGACTTACATTAGACTGTCAGGGCAAGACGGGGTCTGGAAGGAAGAATGTGCATCAGCTTGTGTCTGAATGCAAGGAAGGATGTATAAAATAAAACTTCGTCTGCTAAGCTTAGTCTGAGTCCAGATGCTTATTTCTAAGAGTTCCACTTGTTTTTTTGTTCATTCATTCATTCATTCATTCATTCATTCTTGTATACTGCCCTTCCTCCCACCAGGATCATCGAACAACTAAACATAAATTGCAATATAGGCCACATTTCTTAGGTTTTGTTAAAACTGAGTAGTAATTTAGTGCAGGTTGTTGTTGTTGTTGCTGTTGTTATATAACACATTCTGCACTTTAAGGCCAAACTAGATGCACACCAGCTATTAGCGGTGGGGGGTGGGGGGACATGTCGCACAGCTGGGGAGGGCTTATATCTTCATTCCCCCAAGAAGATCAGAATGAAGGTCGCCCTTCTTTGTATTTAAATGCATGCCTTGTTTGCCCTTAGGTGGCTGTTTTCTAGCCAACAGTTTTTATACCTTATGGTTCTGGGTATTGTTCAGCATTCTGGAGCTCCCACTTCCCTTCCTACCTCCACAAGAAGTCCAGAGGGTGGTATCACAAGAATGGGCCTTTTCTGCAGTGGCTCCCTGTTTGTGGAATGCGCTCCTCAGGGATATTTGTGTGGCACCTTCATTATACACCTTTAGGCACCAGGCTTGTTTTCGTTCTTGTTTTTAGTATGTATTTTGTGGTTTTTTAACTTGTATTTTTATGCTGTGACTTGCCCTGAGATGATGATGATAATAATAACAATAATTTATTATTTGTACCCCGTTCATCTGGCTGGGTTTTCCCAGCGACCCTGGGCAGCTTCCAACAAAGATTAAAAATATATTAAAATGTCACACATTAAAAACTTCCCTAAATAGGGCTGCCTTCAGATGTCTTCTAAATGTCAGATAGTTGTTTATCTCTTTGACATCTGGTGGGAGGGCATTCCACAGGGCGGGCACCACTACCAAGAAGGCCCTCTGCCTGGTTCCCTGTAGCTTTGCTTCTTGCAGTGAGGGAACTGCCAGAAGGCCCCCAGCACTGGATCTCAGTGTCTGGGCAGAACGATGGGGGGTGGAGACGCTCCTTGAGGTATGCTGGGCCGAGGCCTTTTAGGGATCTACAGGTGGAAGGCAGTATACAGATTTAATTAATTGTTTAATGATAAAAAGAATAAAGCACTGCTAGATTTATTTTAAATAGCAATAATACATAATACTTTGATCATCTTTCTCAAATAAAAATATGTTTTAGCATACAAATCATTTTGAATAATCTTGTGAATTGTGTTAAAATTTAAGTCTCTTAAAAGTTTCAATTTCATGTCCATCAAAATCTCACTTTGCCTGCCTTTCCTTTGGCAAATTATGCCACCAATTCCTTCAGGCCAAGTGCTGATGCTTGAGCATGTTCAACTGATATAGCTGCCAAGCCAACTAGCCTCTGTCAAAACATTATTGAGCATATGTAAGTTTTTAAGAGTCTGATCTTTGAGAAACACTGTTCACCACTTGACACCAACAGTGGAAGTGTGTGAAGGATCCTTCTTGGGCCTCATACCCAACCTGGCATTTCTTTCTCCTTTTTCTAACTGTCTAACTTGTTCTTTCTCAAATTTTGGTAGTATTTTTTCTCCTTTGCAATCTCAGAAGCATCTATCAAAACTTGTGGAAAACCCTCAACACACCTACAGCCCACAGGGCAATTCAAAAGTATGAATTACTTTATAAATGATAAAGTTATTCAAAATATAAAAGTAAAACATTATCAGAAATTTATAGGGTATAACAAAAAAGCATCTGTATAAAAATGTGCCCATCATAGGTCAGTACAGCACCCTTCTGAGGTCTGTGGCCTAGGCAAATGCCTAGCTGGCCCAATGATAGCACTGGACCTGACGCCATCCTGATCACCTTGGGAGGAAAATTAATAATAATAATAATAATAATAATAATAATAATAATAATAATAATAATAATAATAATAATAATACCCTACCCATCTAGCTAGGTTTTCCAGCCAGCTGGGATATAAATGTAGTAAATAAATAAATTAACAAATGTAGTACTGGTTTATGACAATGATCAACAGGGCTTGCTAACAATTCCACTGTAAACTAAAAAAAATAGAAGCTCTAAAAACAAAGACCTTAGGATAAGAAATGTTACATTGACCCAGCTTGATGAAATCAGTTAGTTTCCACATATGTAGAATAAGTCACCCATATCTCCCGACAGAACTTTTACACCTGTGTTCCAGCATCTGCATTGACTTCTTATTATCTTCAGGGCACAACATATGGTTCTCTTTTCTTGGTGTATAAAATTCGTAATAGCTACTATGCCTCTGAAACAAATAACCTCCTTTCTTACCCTCAGAGGAATTCCGTCTGTGCATTGTGTTTAGACATAAAGGCTCATAGGCATTTTCAGCAGCCTCTCCGCAGCTGTGGAACTTTATTCCCCAAAGGTTATTGAATGCCAAACAAGAGCTGCAGGTTTAATTTTGTTGACATCCGGCTGGTTGCAGCAGGTGACCATTGCAGTGGGCAGGGAAGTTTGATAAAAGATTTTAACTTCCAGTCAGGGTTCATTTAATAGAAAAGCTTATATATTATAGCAAACATCTGAAACTGCTATTTTGGAAACACTCCAGACTTGATGTAATCTATGCTTAAAGAGTAGATGCAACTTTAGTTTAGCCCTTGAAAGCAAAAAGCATATTGGCATCGTTGCAAGTTCTGCTGTGGGACAAACATTTGCTCTCTGCCCCCCTGTCTTGCCCTTGGTTCTGTAATTTTCCATCATGTAATGGCATTCTGTTTATATGCCAATGCTGTAAGATACCTTTTAAGCAGCTTGTCAAAAACCCAGGGGATTTATTTCCATTGTCACACTGATTATCTGACAGTAATGTTTGGCTATCGGATAATTGCATCTCTTAACATTTGGAAGATCACACCAGGTTTGTCAAGCTCTTCCATGTTGTTCTTCCCTCTGATTTGGCTTGCATTAGTATTCTGCATCCTATAATAGTAGCAGTCAATTTATTTATATACCACAGTTTTCTGAATTTGTACTCAAAGCAGTTTACAATATTAAAAGTACCGTATTTTTCGCTCTATAACACGCACCCGACCATAACACGCACGTAGTTTTTAGAGGAGGAAAATCCGTAGGCCTGCCACCCGTAGGCATTTCCTCCATAACACGCACAGACATTTCCTCTTACTTTCTAGGAGGAAAAAAGTGAGTGTTATGGTGCAAAAAATACGGTAAATACAACAATGTGATAGCTATAATGCATAACTAAAAGTATAATATTTCTACACCACTAACAGTTTAATAATTAACAAGTCATGCATATTGTGTCCCAGAAAACTGAGTGAAGACAAAGCTAACCAACAGACCAGTTAATATCCCCAAAGAGCCCCAAGTTAATGACAGTAATGACCCCTTTCCTTCAACTTTTCTACATAACTCATTGCTTCCCCCAAAAAATTTTTTTGGGGGGGCAGAATCTTGGGAGGGCTTTGCTCCACTTTGCCCAACAGAAGAGCCTCCATTGCATACAAGAAAAGGCAGACTGAGATATTGAGGTCCTGAGCTTTGTAAGGCTTTATAGATCAAAATCCAGCCTTCTGTTCTGACGTTTCATCTTATATTCTTATAAATGTAGCTCTTGGGCACATCTACTTGCACAGCTTTCTTTTGGTTTCCTGAAGACGCAATATTAAATACATTATGTAGGAGTGAAGTCCTAAATCAGAGGTTAGCAAACTAAGGCCCGCGGACCAGATACGGCCCACTGGGCTTGTTAATCCAGCCCGCGAACCTTGCGGACTCTGCCGCCCACTCGGTCAGTCCCCGTGCTAAACAGGCATGGTACAGAGGCCTCGCTGCATGGAGACTGACTTCCGTGACACAACATGGCTTCTGATTGGCTGCAGGAAGCTCCTGCAGCCAATCAGAAGCCGTGGACACCTCTGGGTGCCAACCCTTCCTTCCCGCTGAGGCGGCTGAGTGGGAGGAAGCGGCTGAGCAGGTAGGAAGTGGCAGCGGCGTGGAGGCTGCCTCTGCCGCCCAAACCAGCAGCATGGGCTCTGCACCCCACCGAGATAGAGGACGCCAACGCTGCTGAAGACAAGGCGTCGTGAGTGGCATTGGCGGGGGGACCTTTCGGGAGGGTGGGTGCTTTCGGGAGGGGGTGGGTCTGGCCCCTCACAAGGTCAGAGGGACAGTGGACCGGCCCTCTCCTGAAAAAGTTTGCTGACCCCTGTCCTAAATGCATGGGATACACATTTGAACGAACATGTTGAGGAATGAATGGTAAACAGAGGTTCCAAAATTCAGATCATGGTCCCATAGTATGTCAGAGAGACAAATTTAAACCTCTCCTTCTTGGTATGCTGACTTCCTATGTCCAGGAAGTATTTTTAATGATGTGGGAGCACACAAACACACCACCCCTTCCAAGTCACAGTCTGAAGTGGTGCAGTAAAACAGCCAGCTTAAGCTTTTTCTTATGCTGTTTTGTAAATCAGGGTCCAAATTAAACGAGGCCTTTCGCAACTCCTTAAATTGAAATATACAGCTTACTATAGCTCATATAAATTAGCACTGACACTAACAAAGTGGAAGTGGTACTAACAGAAGAAAAATGTGTATTTAACTTACCCACATGAAGAAAGCTATTATGTCAGTAAACTTAACAACAGCTATTTAGAGAATAATTAAATAATTGAACTAAATTTACAAGTCACATTTTCTAGGTTTGACAGCATCTTAATTTCTGATCAAATTCATCGAATGCTTGATTTATGCACATATCTGATGACTGAAAAGACAATTATAGTCTCTGGAATTAATGATATGTGCAATTGAAAACAATGTCTCCCGTTAATGCATATTTATTATGCCTGCCACATTGGATAAACTATTTCTTGAGCAATTGTTTGGATAATTAGTCATCTGCCACATATAAGAGGCTTTTTTAAGAAAAACAATTGTTTATCTCCTAACCTATGTTTCAAAGTTTAGAGTTTGCTATTTATTTCCAATACAGCTACAAGGTATGAAAAAACAAATTTACGTTCAAATAGAGAAATAAATGTGGCATTCAAGTTGACATGGTGCATGTACAGAGAATAAGATGAAGAAAAGGACTGTATCCAACCACATCATACTCAAAGTTAGGGATGGAAGGATTTTTTTAGTTTGGATCCTCATTTTTCCAATCCACATTTGTTAGTTTTTTGTGAGTCCTCATGAAGTTTCTTCAGCATTTTATTGTGAATTTCTTCTAATAAAGACAGTTTTTGATGCAGTTTTTACTATTTTTTACTAATACGTTAATTTTTATGCATATTTCACCCTCATTTATACCTTTTTGTAAACACTGGTTGGAGAACTACATCTTAAAATTTGGATAAGTGATAATTTCAGAGGATGGCTATGTTTCAGAACTCATACTGTTTTGGAAAGTGCAAATTTGATAAATTTGGCTTTTAATGCAAGCTGAAGTGAATTTGCCCCCCATACCTACAAAGGGGAATCAAGTGGTCATGCCCATTAATGTCAGTGTGTGTGCTCTGATTAAGACTTGGTTGGATATAATCCAGTATGTAGAATTAAATTGCAACCAAGCATGGCTTGTTAGACTGTAACATCTATTTTATTTTTAAAGGGATGTCACCTGATTAAAGAAACCTTAGTTCATTAATCATGAGCTCCAGTAGATTGACAGTGCAATTGATCCAATGCCTCTCAGAAGTCAGCCTCATTCAGTTCAGTGGGGCTTACCCTCACATAAGTGGGCAACTGGTTACAGCCTAAATTATTTAAACTTGTGTTTGGGGAAAATAACAGGAATTCAGTGCTTCAGCATTTAGCAGTCACACTACAGTGTGGCATTTCAAACAAACTAGTTTGTTCACATTCTTTTTATGGGAATAAAAAATATATTTACCTATACGGAGCACACTTGCTTATGCGTTATACATAAAATCTAAATGAGAGAGATTGACTTCCGCAGGGAGGAAACATAATTCCATGGCAGAGCAGATGCTTTGCAGAAGGTCCTGGGTCCTTAGCATCTCCAGACAGGGCTGGGCAAGATTCCTGCTAAAACCCTAGAGAACTGCTGTCAGTAGGCAATGCTGAACTAACTGGACCAATGGCCTGACTCTGTATAAGGGAGTTTCATTTAACTCTCTCACACTTACACATGCAGCTTTTGAAATTGGTGTATTTTCATTTGCCTTTGGAAATGGTAGTCAAGTATTTACCCCACACTGATAAGGGGAGAATATCAAATTAACCCACTAGCTGGATGCAATCTGTTAGCCACTAATGGGCCAGCTATGATTTAATATCATACATTGTGACTGTTACATGAGTTGCCTCAGCACTTCTCCCATATCACTAGTTGTATTCGCCTACATCACTAGACAAATAATGGTCTTCCAAAATTAGGGACAAGCTAACCATCTGTGGATTCCCATTGAAACTTGATTCGCTTCCTGTGACTCATATTTGGCTGGTTAATCTTTGAACGTCTGGGAAACAAGTGGGTAGGCTAATGCAGAACTGAACATTACATTCCCAGTGACATTCAGAACTCACATTTAGGAGAGAGTTCAGTTTTGAAATGGGTAGCTCCATCAGCTTTGCAAGGCCATTATGGGAGTAGGAGTTTATAAAACTCTGCCTAATAGTCACTTTTATGTTTCACTTTCAAATTGAAGGGAAGATGTTTCAGCCTGAATGTCCCGGCACAACAGCCATTAAAGTCATGTCCTGTTCAATGAGCAGAAAAAGATGTAATACCAGGACATATGAAACATTGTCTAGAAACTATACACAAAAGGAAGTAAAAATTTGGCTTGCATAAATAGGAATGTTTCAAATTCCATTCATTTGTTCCTCTCTCTTTTGTCACAGGGAAAAGATTATATCCGGCACACCTGAGCAGTCCAATTTTAAACCCATGAAACTATGCCTCAGGCTAAGGCATTGTTTCTAACAAAGGCTTTGTGAATGTGAATTAGCATTCCTGAAACTCAGGCATCACATCAAGATGCTATGAAAACAGTAATTTTTGTCTTTCACTGGGAGTATTCAGCAGATGGAAAGGGGGGCATTGCATAGTTTTAAAAAAAGCTTGCATAAGAATGTGATTCTCTCACACACCTCTCCAATCCACCACTTTTTTTTTTACCAGTTGAATCAGTGTTATATTGCATCATTGCATAGATCCAGACCATTCTGCTGCAGCCCCACACTATCAGGACTATGTGTCCACAGTGGATCTTGAACCTGAGCAGGATAACAGATGTGTCATCACCACACAACTGGAGGGAGAAGAAGAAGAAGAAGAAGAAGAAGAAGAAGAAGAAGAAGAGGAGGAGGAAGAGGAGGAAGAGGAGGAGGAGTTTGGATTTGATATCCCGCCTTTCACTCCCTTTAAGGAGTCTCAAAGAGGCTAACATTCTCCTTTCCCTTCCTCCCCCACAACAAACACTCTGTGAGGTGAGTGGGGCTGAGAGACTTCAAAGAAGTGTGACTAGCCCAAGGTCACCCAGCAGCTGCATGTGGAGGAGCAGAGACGCGAACCCGGTTCCCCAGATTACGAGACTACCGCTCTTAACAGTTCAACCACTAAAGAAACCCATAACAGCCCCAGACTGTCAGGGGCCCTTCTCTGTGAATGCTTTTGGTTTGAACTCTGTAGAGTAGCTAACAGACTGCTGTTTCTCCTGGGTTCAGCAATGAATGGGGCAGTTCAAGAGAGATCCATGAGCAAAAATGCAAAAAATAATCAACCTCAAGTTAGGAATCAAAGCAAGATAAAATATATTGAGAACATCCTTTTCAGGTAGAGGAATCATGAGTTCATCCAACTTTTGCACTGAGCAGCCACACTCCTGATGTTGCACACATGGTTTAGCTTCTTCCCCTGACATCTGCACATTCTGTGCTAATGTCTGTCAAGTTGAGGTCTCTGCGCATGTACCTATATGCACATGAGCTGCATGCCTAGTTTCACAAAGTTCTAGTCATGTGGCAGTCTTTCCATGTACATGTGAAAGCCTCCTTCCTGTAGATAGAATCATAGAACTGTAGAGTTGTAAGGGACCTAAAGGGTCATAAAGTCCAACCCCTGCCATGCAGGAATCTTTTGCCCAAGGTGGGGCCATAACAATCAGTTTAAGAGTTTCATGCTCTATCGACTGAGCTTTCCCAGCTTCATCTACACTGTTATGTGCATACACAAGAGGAAGGGGCTACTCTAGGATTACCAGATGTCCCCGGATCCCAGGGACAGTCCCCAGATTTTCAAATCTGTCCCCGGGAAACGTGGCAGCAGCAGCCTCAGCAGCCCGGAGCCAGTTGGCTCTAGCTGGCTTCAGGAGCTGCTCGCTGCCTGCTGCCGCCATCACTGCCGAAGGTGAACCGGGAACGTCCAGCGTTACAGATCTCCTGCCCCCTTCCCCCTTTGTTTTGACAGATCGGGGGAGGCTCAGGAGTTGCGGCTGGCCAGCCGTTGCCCAGGAGAGGCGCAAGGTGCCAGGCAAGGTGCAAAGCCCTTCTTTTTGCACCCTGCGAAAGATAAATACGCAGAGGTTTTTTTAAAACCTGGGCAACGACCACCCGCCTGCAACTCCCAAGCCTCCCCCGATCTGTCAAAACAAAGGGAGAAGGGGGCAGGAGATCAGGGAAGGTTTGGGAGTCACGGGCAGGCGGCATGCTGTTGCCCAGTTTTTTAAAAACTGCACATTTGTTTTACAGGGTGTGAAAGGGCTTTTCACCTTTATACAATATGCATGTGTGCTTGGGCCCAGGGTCTTTTGCCTCACCATCCCCACTACTGACTCCCTGTTGCTACTCAGCTTTAAAAAAAACCCCAAAAACATAGTGTTCCCGGATTCACTGAAAAAAATCTGGTAACCATACTCATTCCAGGCCCTGGATGTGAGCATTTCCTCTCCTTTCTTGCATGATGGACAAGGGCAATCCATGTGCTAAAGCCTGTTTCTGTATATATGGCTTGCAAAGAGTTGCCTTAATACATAACTGTAGTTTCGGTGAAATTGCACTAAATATTACTGTTTGGCAGAGATCCCGAATGCTTACGTTTAGCCTGGAGCACATTTATATAGCGGAGTTATAAACCCGCAAAACAATGTTTCTTGTACAGCAAAGGCAGTGATCTACAATAGCTGAAGGGAGACTTTATAGTCTCTGAAACATTCTAAAATTGCTTTGAATTACTTAGTGCATATTTTATGCACATAAATTTTAAAACTATGCTAAGCCACTGGCTTCTCTAGGGGGCTGGCTTGGGGTGACTGAAGAGTATTTGTTAAACTCAGCAAAGATACACTCACCTCATAAAAATAATTTCTGGTTGGATGGATCCCAAACCATCTTGTAAAGAGCAAAGTTTTTCCTTTTTAAAGAGGCTTTATTTTAGTTTAATAATATTATTGTGCTGGGTACAAATACACACATATTGACCTTTAACCTAGAATTTTGTGTGTTTTCTACATGGGGTGTGTATAGAATCATAGAGTTGGAAACGACCCTGGGGGTCATCTCATCCAACTCCCTGCAGTGCAGGAATCTCATCATATTTGACAGATGGTCATCCAACCTCTGCTTGAAAACCTCCAAGGAAGAAGAGTCCACCACCTCTCGTGGGAGTCTGTTCCAATGTCAAACAGCTCTTGCTGACAGAAAGTTCTTCCTGATGTTTAGTCAAAATGTCCTTGCTTATAACTTGAATCCATTAGTACGGGTCCTAGCCTCTGGAGCAGGATAAAGCAGGGTTGCACCATCCTTCATGTGATAGCCCTTTAGATATTTGAAGATGGCTATCATATCTCCCTTCAGTCTCCTCTTTCCCATGCTAAATATACCCAGTTTCCTCAACCGTTCCTCATAAGGCTTAGTTTCCAGATCCTGGATCCTCTGCACATGTTTCGGGTTGTCAATATCCTCCTTAAAATGTAGTGCCCAAACTGGACACAGTACTCCAGGTGTGGTCTGACCAAGACAGAATAGATGCTTTGAAAACTGAAGTTAACACAAAATGTGGCAGCTAGATTACCAGTTGGAACTGGACACGGAGAACATATCTTCCTAATATCAAAATAACTCAGTTGGTTCCTGGTCTACTTCTAGCCTCAATTCAAAACACCTAAATCTCTTACAACAGGGTACCTTAAGGATAATTGAGTCATCCATGAACTCAGCCAGTTTTTATGATCCCCCCTACCTGAGACACTCTCTTTGGAATGCCTTCCCCAGACGGACTCACCTAGCATCTCTTTCAGTATATACCAGATGAATACCCTTTTTATCCCCCAGGCCTTTTAATTTTAATCCTTTAATGCATCATTAATATCTGGCCATGCTGTCTTCCTGATTTTTTTAAATGTTTGGTTGTGTGTGTGTGTGTGTGTGTGTGTGTGTGTGTGTGTGTGTGTAAGTAATTTTATGCAGCAACATGAGCTTGAAAAGCAGGATATACATTTTCTAAGTAACCAAAGGGGCCCTGCAATGCTGAACTTTAAGAAACATTTTATATTGTACCAATGCACTTTCAGTATTTTTTCTTAAATCTTTGGGCTGACCCTCCCTGTGGTCAGTTTGCAGTTTCCTCAGTGCAAGTTAATTTAAACACATACTCCTTGACAAAGTATCTGAGCAAATCTTTGAGTACAGTGCTACCTCAGGTTAAGTACTTAATTCGTTCTGGAGGTCCGTTCTTAACCTGAAACTGTTCTTAACCTGAAGCACCACTTTAGCTAATGGGGCCTCCTCCTGCTGCTGCGCCACCCGAGCACGATTTCTGTTCTCATCCTGAAGCAAAGTTCTTAACCTGAGGTATTATTTCTGGGTTAGCGGAGTCTGTACCTGAAGCGGATGTAACCTGAAGTGGATGTAACCCGAGGTACCACTGTAATACCAATACAGGCATTCCCAGATCAGCCACAACATGGTAGCAAATCTATAGTGGTTTACCTAAGAGAATGAATATTGAATCAGTAAATATTCAGAAATTACATTTGGTTCCTTTTGCCTAGAGAAGTAGTTATACACTTGCTGGGGGTGGGGATGGGGGATGCCACCTTTTGTTATCACAATTTCAAAATGGTTAAAAGCCCATGCAGGCAAGATGCCCACAAAACCAAGCAAAACTGGAATTCTAAGAAGTGCCGTGTTCTAAGAAGTGCCCAGCCCACCTTTCTGCCATCATAAAACTTTAGAAGGTGTGCATGAGGTTCCTTGGTGGTCCATGCACCGGCCAGGCCAGGCCCATTTAACTTCAACAGAATGGATGCATCCTATGTCCTCAGACTTTAACAGTTTGGACCAAAATAATGATAGAAATGGCTACAGTGGTGCCCCGCAAGACGAAATTAATTCGTTCCGCAATTTTTGCCATCTAGCGAATTTTTCTTCTTGCGAAGCACGGTTTAAACGGTTTAACAAAGTCGCAAGACGTTTTCGTCTTGCGAAGCAAGCCCATAGGGGAATTCGTCTTGCGAGGCAAATCGCGAATAAAAAAACCTTTCGTCTAGCGAGTTTTTTGTCTTGCGAGGCATTCGTCTTGCGGGGCACCACTGTAAATACCAAATGATGAATGAACACAGGAAACACCCCCCCCCCCCAATATAGGCTTTGTGTTTAGAACTGTAGCAATGGAAGCAGAGTGATTGAATGCTACTACCAGCAGCAGTCAGCGTGTCGTGTCAGAGATGGTGAAGGGAGGGATCCCTGTGCTGACTGGATATGAGGATAGCAATTGAAGCAGGCAAGTGGAGCTGCACTAGGCTCTATGCTTCTGCAATGGCCAATAGAATTAAACAAATAGGAGGTCATTGGCTCTTGCTGGGCTGTACTAGACATCTCTGAGTATGGTGCTTGCACTATACTGTATGCCCTAGTAAAGCCTCTTCTCACTTTCTGTCTCCACTGCTACTACTGATCTCCTTAAGTAAGCAGGTAGTCGATTCCTGGGTTCAGCCTTCTGTATACAGCAGCATTGTATTCTGTGGGGCTACCAGATGTCCATAATATGATACTTTATTTCACTGCAGAAATTTGCAAATTACAGCACGTTATCCAGAAAGTATTCAAGCCTAAATCCCATTGAAATAAATATACTTGATGGGCATGACCAAGTGCTAAAAATTCCCTAATTTTGATGGAACCAAAGTGCACCTTTCATTCTCTTCCTGAAGAGTCTACTGTTGGGGGGGGGGAGCAAATACTCTTATTATTAAATACAAAGTATAATGCACTAAAATATACTTTCCTATGTCCTAGGATTACTATGATTTCGTTATTAGTTCATATTCACAGATTAAAAACAGGATTTAATGTATTTTCAGAGTGTAATTGCAAGGAGCTTCAAGCAGATTTATTGCAGAGTGGGATGAGAATGGGCTTTCCTTTCTAACTCCATTCATATCCACAGCATAGTAATATTGGCTAATGGCTATTTATGGTCCTGCCTTCCTGCTCAAATTGGTATAAAGCAACAAAAAGTGAATCTAGTGATTCCAAATCACTAGACTGCTGTAGAGGAGACACTTGTAACTGATCCTTCGAATATGCCTTTCATTATGTTAAAAGGAAATCTTCCTGACCAATACCAACTGAGAAAGTCCAATTATAGTTAAGTGTTAGTTTTGACAGCATTAGCAGCTAAAACTGTAGCCTTGCACTCTTCAGACCTCCATTTCCTGCTGCTTAAAATTACTGACACACTAGGGAAGAAGATAAGGTTAAAGGAGCAACGTGTGCTTACCTGGGAATCTTACCTGGAAAGTGAAGAGTGAACCTAAGGTGTCGGCTTTCATTTATTAATGAGTTCTTTCCTAAACCAGTTTCCAGTTTTATTAGCTTCCAAATATAAAGGCATCAAATGCAAAACCATTTTGACGATACTGTATTTCCCACAGGCTTTTAAGTACTGTATTCAGAGACTGGCTCCATAGTACAGCAGCTAATATCCAATAAAACAAAAATGCAGATAGTTGTGCAGTGTCCTCGTTGTGGTTAGTTTTTAAGCCAGCAAAATAATTAATGCAGAAAACTTTCCAAACAAGAGAATGGATATAGATTAATGAATTCATTATCTTAATTATAACTCAAAGAGAAAGTCTCTCTACTGCGATAACTACCATCAAAGAAGAGGCTGAATGCCCCATTACTTTTAAGCATGTTGTACCAAGAGTACTGCTTATGGCTGACAAAATAATGACTATTAAAACATCAGATGCACATCTGTGCACAAAGCAAATGTAAGAATCTTAATTGCATTTGCAGTTCTTCACATGCATCTTATACACACTTCTGATCCTTTAATCTGTGATGAAAAGGGTCAGTTGTTGTGGATTAATTTATTTTTACTTGGAGTCTGGTCACGTTACGCTGCACGGTCTAACGCTAAATATGTTCACTGCCGTGAGATTCCTGCCTCCTACTCAGTTCATGAATGGGACAACATTTGCATCAATTGAGAAGTTGCATCCCTAACCAAAGGCTAAGAAACAGTAAAACAACAGTTTTGCAATAAACTATTTGTGGGCATATCAACCCTTCCCAAACAGCCTAGCCTGTAGCTAGAAATGTTTGTGCTATATACTGCTACTTGAGACAAAATTACATTTTCCCATTGCTTTCAGAAGCATTTGACCTAGCTATAGCACACATGTCAGAATTTGGTCCCTTTCCCTTTAAGACTTATTCAGGAAAGTGTAAACTGACCTGACTTGAAGAGGAACACTTCAAGTCTTCTCCTAAAATCTTCTGTCTCTTATGGCAAGGAGAAGTTTCCTCAGAGCTTCTTAGAGTAGATGCATCATTATCAGTGCCATCTTAGCCATGCCTACTCAGAAATAAGAAGGGCCTGGAATGACCCTTGAGTCCCTTCCTACTCTACGATTCTATGATTCTATGAATGAACTAATTCAAATGAACCAATTCACTGAATAAATTTTTAAATTTAAAATATTTAAATAACACCCGATTGACATAAGCATACTTAAAGCTGTATGCGCTCCATCCTTTTGAGTACCTTGCCCAAGAAGGAAATATTCGTACCTAGCTGGTAGTTGCTACACACCTCTGAGTCCATGGAGAGCCTCATGCACATGCACACCCTCCCTTTTCTAGGTAGTAGGCAGGGCCCTTTCCTGCAAAGAGCCATTTACCATTGCCTGAACCCACCCAGCCAATCTCTCTTATCAGCCAGGATAGGGAAGTGTTGAGGATATTTGTGGTGAGCCAAATAACCTCAAGCAACTTGTCCATGTCAGTGGAAGGCAACAAGTGAAAATGATCCCACGTCACATGACTAGGCGGTGCACTACATATGGAACTGTGCAAGATATTCCAGCAATGGATTTCCTCCTGAAAATGAAAGAGACAAGAATCTTAAAATATCTAGTTCATTGATATTCAGAAGGCCTTCGTTCACTTCCTAGCAGTGCATTTCCATTTATATATATATATATTTTCTGTGATTGCATATGCAAGTATTTAAATGCCATCCTTTTGCCTTTTCAAGAAACTCATGTTACCACAAGTGTACAAAGCCCAGTATATTATTTTGTTGTTAAGTTTAGTATTCTGGTAAAGATGCATGAAGAGAGTGACATGGAAACTTTTCTCTGTAGAGCGCACACAATAACTGGCCATATAAATACTGCTTTGTTAAAAAGATTACCATAAGCTTGCATGCCTCTGTTGAAGTGAAAGCTTCAGTTCGATAGGTGCCTGACTCTGAAAGCAGAACTCAAGGTCAGCCTGCAGCATCCAAATGATCTTGTTTACAAATTCATTCGGCATCTCCCAAGTTTTTCTATGTGGGTACAACAATAGCCTGTTAACTTATTTGTATTCTGCTAGGGAAGGGAGCTTATTGGATTTTTCTCACTCATCAGTCATGCCCCGAGGGTTTCCAGATCATTAATGATCAATAGATCAGTTTAGATAAGAATGATAATTCTGGCCATTGAAAAACACATAAGCTTCCCTGATGGGTCTAGGCCACGGAGAGCAAATTAATTCAGTACTTCACCCTGCCCTAGGTAATAATTTTTCTTAATGATGAAAGGTACTGTTTTAAAGAGTATATTTTAGTATAACAGAGATCGTAGCCTTTGTGAGTTCCCATAGCATGGCAACAAATAAGAATTTCAGCCTGTCTGCCAGAAACCATTAGAAAGCATTTGTGTATTTTTGCTGAAAAACTAATGCTAAATGAATCCTTGTTTTGTACTCTCGGCCTGATGATCTAGGAACATAGGAAGGTGCCTTTTACCAAGTCTGAACACTGGTCCATTTAGCTCTGTACGGTCTACACTGACTGGAAGGGTTTTTTAGGGTTTCCCAGCCCTACCTGAAATGGCAAGAATAGAACCAGGAATGGTATCAAAAGCCACTGAGAGGTCAAGGAGAAATATCAAGGACATATTTCCCCTGCCTCTGTCTTGACAAAGGTTATCATGCAGGGCAACCAAAGCACTTTCTGTTCCAAAACTGGGCCTAAACCCCAATTGAAATGGATCTAGAAATTCAGTCTCCTCCAAGAGCACCTGGATGATCTAGTCCATAACCACCAGCTCGAAACCCTTTCCCAAGATACAATGGCTATGATCATTCCTGTCCTGGGAAAACTTGACCACAGCAGTTCAGGCTTGGATCTTCACAGCCTTCAAGACTGGATCACTGCAAGGCACTCTGTGTGTTTGATCCGGGAACTGCAGCTACTGAAGAATGCTGTAGCAAGGTTGCTGACAGAAGTGAGACCCTGTCAACATATAACACCTCTGCTCTGAGATCTGCACTGGTTGCTGATTTGTTACTGGGCTAAGTTCAAGGTGTTACTCTTGGTATAAAAAGGTAAAGGGACCCCTGACCATTAGGACCAG
This sequence comes from Podarcis bocagei, assembly GCF_964188305.1. Lineage (NCBI taxonomy): Eukaryota > Metazoa > Chordata > Lepidosauria > Squamata > Lacertidae > Podarcis > Podarcis bocagei. The sequence continues at coordinate 70,196,274 of NC_138125.1, forward strand.
CCGTGGCCAGCTCTGGGGTTGTGGTGCTCATCTTGCTTTAGTGGCCAAGGGAGCCGGCATACAGCTTCCGGGTCATGTGGCCAGCATGACTAAGCCGCTTCTGGCGAACCACAGCAGCGCACAGAAACGCCGTTTACCTACTTATCTATTACCTATTTATCTACTTGCACTGGTGTGCTTTTGAACTGCTAGGTTGGCAGGAGACTCTTGGTATAGAAAGCCCTTAATGGTTTGGGTCCAGTTTACTTGCGGGAGGTGCTGCACAATATTTATTCTGCACTTGTAAGAAATTACGGTAATATTTTAATGTAGCAGCACCTACGTTTGGAACTCTCTGCCGATTGGCATCAGGCAGGTACCTTCACTGCACATTTTTAGTTTACTACAGGTTTCAGTTGTTTTAAAATGTTTTTAATTACTTGTTTTTAACTGTTTAATTGATAATTTTAATGTTTCTTGTAAACTACTGAGGGTTTACAATCAACGGTATATAAATCTTGTTAGATGAAAAAATCAGTTCAATAAGCCAGATCTTAGTTTTAGTGCTAGCTCTTCTAAAAGAACAACTTCATAGGATTTGCTCATATTGGTCCCGAGAAAAAAGATAGATGACAGAAGAAAGGAAGAGCTCAGAGAGCTGTCAACTTCAATGGAGGATTCAATTCTTTTGCTACACCTTTTTGCCATCCAGAACAGGATCTGTTTAATGAAGTATGCCTGCAAAACTCAAGTCTGCCTAGCCAGTTACAGAACTTGCATATATTGAAAACAAAGACTACAGCCTAAAATGATGAACTTATATGAATTTTTCAGGCACTAAAAATAGCTGGAAAAAATTATCTGGGTCCCCACCTTCAGCATATAATAGTATCCACCAGCCATAGACAATTTGCATTAGCTTTACACACCTCAAAATAATCTCTGTTCTATAAACATACAGTAAAACTGGAAATTCTAATGGCATAGTAAATGTTCAACAGTGCAATCCTACTCAGAAGTAAACCCCATTGAATTCATTTGTATGGTGCCTTTCCATAGTAAAAACCATGCTCAAGGTGGCTTACAACGTGAAATAAACATAATTAAAAAAATAAAAGTAATCATAAATGATAAAGAAAACATCAAAAAGTACACAACCAAATCAACCAATCACCACATAAATCATAATAAAGATACAAGATAAAGATACATAAAAAATTAATATCAATAAAAGCAGCAACCTTCCCCACCAACAACGCCCCCCAAGCAATACCCCAGCCCATGAGTCTGTTCAGTAGCCTCAGCTTTTGAATCTGGAGTCAGTCAGGGCTCCACCATTCCAGACCAGATGGGGAGAGGCCTGCAAGGCAGAGAGCCGGGAGACTTCCTCCCAGGTGTGTGTATAGGTTGCTTTTCCAATACCACATTCTTCAAAGTAGCTTTGAGGAAGCAGCCAAACTGTGCCCAGATTGCTGAACTTCCTGCCTCTGGAGCCTTGTCTGATCCCCTTTTTATTGGTTTTTCAGTGTGCTTGCAGAGCTTTTCTGTCTCACCATGCTTCGGGTTTGGTTTAGTACAGTCTGTGTACCTGTGTGCACTTCAAAATCCACCGCTACGTCTACCACTGGCTCTCAGAGGTCACAAACAGGTCATAAAGGCAGTAGCCCTTGCCCACTGTTGCTTGCTTCAACAAACTGTTAGACAACCTAAACCCAGAGATGGCATAGAGCCAACGTGCCTTGTAGCCGTGGGATGGCTTATATTCCATGAACTTGCCTAACCACCTTTTAAAGCCGTTTATGAGAACAGTCACAACACCCTATTAAGAACTGGATTGGGGCGATGAAAGCAATCTCAGGGAAGTGGGGCAGAAGTGTCTCTAGTGTAATTCTTTCTATATCAAAATGCAGAACCCCCCTCAACCTTCTCCCACTGCCCATGTAAACCAACAAATGCATAGAAAGAGAACCTACCCAAATGACGCTGACATAAAAATCTCACACATATACCAAGTTGAAAAAGCAAAAAAATAGTGTGTACGTTTATCACCCACCCTCTTCGCTCTACTCTCTCTCCCTACCTCTGGATACCATATTGTCTTACACTGAACGCAACCAATAGACTTTATAATCTGTACAAGAGAGAGAGAGAGAGAGAGAGAGAGAGAGAGAGAGAGAGAGAGAGAGACTGCACATTCTTTTGTATTTCATGAAAATCTTTAATATATATTTTTTTAAAAAAAATGCATAATGTTCCATCAAAGAAATAAATCCAAATGGAAAAAAAAAAAACCTTTCCCACCTGCAGCCTGTAGTGGAGCAACTTAACATTCCACTTCCTCATTCTGCATAAGGAACAGAAGGTCACCTCTTCCTAAGTGCTCCATAAGTGTATTCTTTTTCCATCTTAACTTTAATACATAGGTATTCAATCACACGTCTCAAGTATCTCTTGTTCTAAAAATCCATTTCTTTTTACACCGGTGTTCAGACACTATATTAAATGGTATTGGAGGAGGAAGAATTAATGGATGAAACCTTGCAATGAATGTTCTCATTAATGCTACTTCCTTGTAGAGTCAATACCAGAAATACAGCATGCACAGAGTTTACTTGAGCTTGCCAATTTTCTGATGATACAAGAGCAAGGGAGAGGTTGGTAAGGGGGTATTTTGTTGGCCAAGCAATCAATAAGCAATTTATTCATGGTTTTTTAAGAAAACAGGAATATCTCCATGGAACTAAAACACAGTAATGAAGCAGAACATGTGAAAACTAGTAAGGGCTAACTATTCTGGATGAGTAGAACCAATACTTAACAAAGATATAGTACCTTCTGAAACTACTTCAGATAATCATTAGGACAATCCTGTGATTGGAATGTTATTCCAATTAATATACTGTGTTTTTTTATAGTGAGTAGTCTAGGAACGTGGCTAAGGCTGCATAATGAATTTGTGTTTGAGCTGATATGAACTAGATATGGCCAGCTTGCCTATGAGGTGGGCTGAGGCAGCTATTTTGGGCAGCGGAAGTCTAAGAGGCAGTGCCCCTGCAGGCACCCTGCCCACCCCTGCTGGTAGCAGAGAAGTGGCGCTTCCAGTGAGATCTCAACAAAATCTCATGAAATTTTGTGTGTGAGATCTTGCAAAAGCTCGTTGAAACCCGCCACTGCATGACCCAAGTAAGGGAGGCTTTGGTAGGGGCAGTGGGGCAGAATGGCACCTTTCTGTTTCTTCTCATAGCTCATGTTCTTAACCAGTGTGGTGTATCATAGTAAGGCTAATATATCCTAAAATGTTTATACTGGTTTACCAGTATAATGGCTGGGGAACGGGGAGGAGTGGCTACTGTTTACCTGTCCAGCCTTTGGGTCTTTTCCTTACTCTTGCTTGCAGAAAGCAGATATGCAAGTGAAGCACTGTCTTACATTTATAAGAGTTTTCTTGGCATCTCTTTATGGCGGGGAACCATTTCAGCCCAAGAGCTACATTCCTTTCTGAGGAATCATATGCCAGTGCTGGATGAGGCCAGAGGCAAAAGTTGGCAGAGCAACTAATGTTTCACTTTTGTACAGCAGGCCACTTTCTACACACAGAGAGACACAAACACACCGTTCTCTATCCGCCATCTAGGCAACAGTTCAAGGACACATTTCAGCCGGAAAAGAATACTCAAAGTGGGTGTTAAGCAGGCCAAGGAGGGGCTGGGAAGAGGGGTATGGGTGGGGATGGGCAGTGGCGTAGCGTGGACTGTCAGCACCCGGGGCTAGGCAAGTAATTTGCGCCCCCTAACCTGTGGATTTGCGCCCCCTAACCCGTGGATTTGCGCCCCCTAACCCTAACCCCCAGATGTTGCGCCCGGTGGGCAGGCCCCCCTGCACCCCCCACGCTACGCCACTGGGGATGGGTGGTGTGGAAAGAGTCCTAAGGGCCAGATAGAGAAGTTGGGAGTGCTGCATTTCACCCTCAGATCTGAAGTTCTCCACCCCAGCCTGATGGAAAGAAGTGAGGTTAGACATTTAAGAACCATTCTTCGTTAAAGTTCTTTTATGACAAAATGTATCTATAGACACATGATATCGTCTACCATAGGCTGCCTAAATTACTCAATTTCTCAACTATTACTTAATCACTTCACAATGTTCTTAATTCCACTTCGTTAATTAATTATGTGACAGATTATTCAGCACTTGCATAATACTTCCCAGTTCTGTACTATTTTTTTTTTAAAAAAAATTATAACCATTTCAGCTTGTACTTTGATAAGACTTTGTGTCCCTGTCTAATACATGAGTCAACTTCTGAAAACTTTTCTCTGAACTTTGGAATTCACAGGTTAACTCTTTGAACTGTGATTTCTAAAAGTGAGATGCCTCATGAAAATACATATTGGTGGAGTGTACAAAATGTATATTATCTACAGCCAATGGGATTTGATATAAAGTTGAATGGAGGGGGGAGTCTCCAAGAGACAGATGTGGAAAGCAAGAAAGCAAGAAGAAAGGAATAAAATAGTTTATTTTCACAGTATTGGAGAATGTGTGGATGGATGAGGGATGGGACCTTGGAGCTTGCTACTGTTCCTCCAAGGGGCCCAAGCCCATAATTCAGATTGATTTCTTCTGCCTTCTTAGGTTGATAACTTTCCTTTGTTTGAGTTAGCTGATACTCAATTGCAGGAGCACAACCATCCAGATTGCTCCACACTGAAACACTGGGGGAAGTGGCATGTCAAAGCAAGTGTATTCCATATCTTCCATGGGCCATGTCTGGTTGAGGAGTCAAATAAGACACTAATTCATGCCTTGACAATGTGGGGCATCTTTGGCTTTCCTGGGCATTCCATCTCCCACGTCTGGATTTGGGAAGCTGCCTTACACTGGGTCAGATCATTGGTCCATCTTTATCATCACTGACTGACCGGAGCTCTCAAGGTTTTAAACTGGGGACATTACTAACCCTACCTGGAGATGCTGGGGATTGAACCTAGGACCTGCATGGAAAGCAGATGTTCTACCACTAAGCTAAGTTCTACAAGCTTGTAAAGAACTATATTCTTTGAAATGGACAAGCTAACATTTATTGTCAAATTGTACAGCCACTCTGAAGTTTTTGCTTACTAACTCTCATGTTAGGAATAATTATTAATCACACCAATGCATTCTTACATTGGTCATATTTTCAAATAGTCTTGATCCATGTTTAGGCACTTGTGTATATGTGTGTATGCACACACAAGTTGGTAGATGAATGAATCAAAGCCAGTACCTCATGTTCAACATTTTCAGATGCCACAGTCCAATTCTGGTATCTGGTAAACAGATCCCATTGTCTTAGAAGAGCTTTCCTTGAGCTAATTCTTTCAGAGATAGTTAAAATATGTCAATGTCATCATTTTTGGATGGGACAGTCACCTCAAGGAGATTTCCTCTCCCAGTTTGAAATAGCAATAGTGAACTGGGTTTTGTGAAAGGTAAAACCACAAGCATCTCCTAGCAATTGTACCCACAGGTGATTGTTACATCTCAAAAATAATCAGAAAAGTTGGCTGTTCATTTTAGATTTAAAGGAGAAAGGTGTCTGTGTTATTTTGATCTGTTTTGTTTGTTTTGATCTTATTGCCAGAAGTGAGATAGTACTTAGGAGCTATCCCACACTCTTCAGATGTTGAGTATCAACACTTTATCAACAAGATGAGAAAACTGGCAACACTGGTGGTGGTATATGTATGCGTGCACAAAGGATTAGCATATTTCTGACACCATTTCAGAGCTATTTTAAATTGTGCCACTCTTTTTGAAGTCTAATTAGCTTCTCTGTGCAGTGCAAAAGCAGTAAAGAAATTCTACTATGAATGCCTTTAATAAGACCATCAAGACTTTGTGAAATGCTTCCTACAAGAGATTTCCACACTGTCTTGCAGTAGCTTTTTTGGTATTCTTCCGAATCCGTTTTTTAAAAAAATGCATTTATTTGCACCTAACTAAGACTCTTAAAGTCTTTCTTCAAAAGTCAAAACACCACCATGAGAACACAACACTTCATTAGTTTTAAAACTGAACTTAATACATTTATGAGAACTGTTGTATATGGGGCTTTTTGACATCTGAGTAGGGAATAGGAAAGATTTTATTCTCTTAGATTAACTTGAATGTCTTCTTTCCTCAGAGAAAGTAGGTATATGTTAAAAAAATTCAGATTACTTTCTGGAGCATTATACCAAACGTATCATTGGTATTTATTAAGAGCAAGTAAACTTGTTTGTAGATTGTCAAACAGCACACACAAAACCTGCCAGTATGGGTGAGCTCTTCTTTCCCATGGTTTGTGCATGTCAGAGGTTCTCAATCTTTTCCAGTCCATGGCTCCCTTGGCCAACTATGTTTTTTCTGTGGCTCTCCTGTGGGTAAAAACTAGACCATCATTCAAGGCACCTCAGTGAAAACCCCTGGCCTTTGCTATTAATTCTGCATAAGCTCAAAGAAACATCTTTAGGAACAACCTGGAAAAAACCCCAACCAACCAGTAAAACCAGGGAAGAGACAAATCTATTAGATTTACTACTATTAATACTAATATTATTTAAATATTTTTTCAAAAAACCTATGGGTTGTACTCAACTTAAGGCCAACTCAACAGTAGACCCACTGAGATGAATAAACCTACGTTGGCCATGTCCATTGATTTCAATTGGTCTACCCTCAAGAGCAGCAGCAGCAGCAGCAGCAGCAGCAGCAGCACTGAATTGGAAGTTCAGTTCAAATGTATCCATTCAAAGAAACAGTCAATCCCCTCATCCTCTCTCTTTACCCCATTTCCTTCTCCCTGTGCTCTGCATATGCTCAGAGGCTGCCATGACCTTCTGTTCTGCTCTGCAATTATGCAGAATTCAGCTGGTCATTTCTAAAAATAACATGTGATGTATCAGGGAAATTCTTGGCCCAAGAGTCTCTCTTTTCACAGTAGTCCCTCATACACAGAGATCACCAGGAGAGGCCTTATTCTCAATAGTGCCGCCACTGCATTTAGGCTGGTCTTAACTGTGAACAAGGTTCAGATCCAGTGGAACCCTTCTCTATATGGAAGAGTTGTTCCATTCACAGAAAGGTCTTTGGTCTAGTTGAAGCCCTTTCTAATGGAAGGACAAAGGCCTCTGCAGTCCTCTTTCTTCCCCTTCCTTCCTTCCTTCCTTCCTTCCTTCTTTCCTTTTCCTCTTTTCCTCGTCCCCCTCCCCCAATGGAATTACTTATCCAGGAAGGCCTACCAGATTCAATTTGTCAAGATTTTTGGAATGCTAGTGGACCTTTATTTATTTTTGAAAAGCCATTGGATGCCATTTTGGTCCCAGTTTTCAAGTTGTAATTCTATGTTGACATTTTATTGCATGTTACAAATGTATTGCCAATTTCAGTGTAGTTTTTGATGCTACAGAATGCTGCTGGTAATAACTAGTGGTAAAAATAGCAATAAATATAACATGTGTGCACATTTGATGCCAATGACACATGCAATTTGTATTTTATACACAAGGCATAGAATATGACAATAATGCCTTTCAGGCTTAGCATTTTTCCTAGCCTCTCTCTGGGTTGTGCTCCCTTTCATCCTATCCAGATCTACTCTAAGGAGACAAAAATGAAATCAGGCTGAAAATGAGATTTCATTCAGTGGAGATGACTAAATCGATTCCATTGGGCAGTGGGGACGGGGAGTATACCCCATGAAATTAAAAGTGGAATTTCAAAAGCCTACGAAAGATTGTGTCAATTTACCGGGCAAGCAGGGGCCATTCAAATGTGATGTGTACCCACCTTGGCTCCCTTGACTTCAGCCGACATCTTGATTGATACACAAAGGCAGAGTGGTGTTTACAGGCATTACTTCAATGTTGCTAGTAGCAACTTCTGCTATGCACCTTTCCTTTCTTTGTCTTTAAGGGCATATTTTTTGAAATAATTAACTCATTGATTTGCAGGAGGACCTCATTGGCAATACAATATATTCTACTGGCAGATGGATAGACTTAGCTGGTTTTCTTTTTGTTTCTGTTTTTAAATACTCCCCCCTCCCCCTCATTCTGCCAATACACACATTGAGCACTTAAATTTGTAAAGACATTTTACATTTGGCCTTGCAGGGGGATGACTTCATAAGCAATACTGCTTGGAACAGCTAATAAATATCAGCATTAACCACTTTTCAAATCCATTTGCCATTCTCTATGCAGCTTTTATACCGCTGCCCATTGTTATTTGATTCAGCCGCCCAATCTCCATTCTGCAAAATACTAGGGTTGGAGTCATTGAGTTGGAAGGGATCTCAAAGTTCATTTAGTCCAACTGCCTCCTGCTGTTGCTGATTATAATTAATTAATGTATATACTACTAAATGTCAAAATAGGCTTGTAAGCAGTTTGCATATATAAAAACCACTTACACAAGCATTAAAATATAAACATCCAGTTATAAAGTGCAATAAAAACAATCCCATTAAAAGAACACAATAATTAAAGCAGGAGATTCAGGGTGAGAGATTAGGGAATGTCACCTTCAAAAGCCAATAGGATGCCAGTACAGATAAAGTCTGCTTCTCTTTCAGCAGGGAGTGCATTCCATAACGTCCGTTCCACCAGTGAAAAGGCCAGCCTCTATGTCACCACATGCTGCTAAGTACTAGGCCATGAGAAGATTAACCCAGTTCCATTTGTTGATCTTAATGTGCTTACCAAGCAATAGAGGTCAAGTCAATCTTTCAGGTAACCAGGTCCAGAATTGTTTAGGGATTTATATGTACGTAGCAAGACCGTAAAACTGGTTCATGGGCAGCCAGTACAGATCCCTTAGCACATGTGTGGAATATGCCCAGAAAGGGGCACCATTCATCACTTAGGCTGTAGCATTCTGCACCAGATTCAGCCAAGGTATTAGCCACTCCACTACATTCAGTAAGAAGATTATCAGAGAGTCCTTACTGAGCAGATCAGTCATGGTGGACCACCTTCTGAATGAGTGCTTGCCCATCACTATTAAAATGTGTGACAGTGGGAAAATGTTCCTTGTGTTTATGGGAACCCTGTCAGTTCATGCAAAGGCAGCTGTGAGGTCCAACAGAGCTGTGTCCCAAGTGTAGGTTAACTAAAAAGCTCCCCCAAGTTCTCTACAACTTGAAGGGGTTCTCCTGCAGGGATTCCTTGCAGGCAAATGGATGTGGGAATCCCCTGACACTAGAAATCTTTAAAATGGTACTTTAATTAACATAAAAAATAATTCATTTAGTCACATTAAGAAGATAAGACCAGGGCAAAGGCCTACATCTTCTTCTCACAGTGGCCAACCAAATATCCATGGGAAGCCCACAAGCAAGACGTGAGCACAGCAGCACTCTCCCCACCTTCCTATCCCCATCATCGGGTAGGCAAAGGCATAACTGCCTCTCACAGGGGAGGTAGAATGCAGTCATTGTGGCTTGTAGCCACTGATAGCCTTCTCCACCATGAACTTGTCTAATCACCTTTTGAAGACATCCAGTTAGTCATCACTGTCTCTTGTGGGAGCAAATTTCATAGATAAATTCTGTAGTGTGTCAAGAAGTATGTTGCTTTGTTTGTCCCGAATCTTCAAAAAAAACTTTAATAAGAATGCATTTTCCACCAGTAAATGAGCTTACATGGTTCATCATAATGCCTAATAGTTTCTTTGTGACTAAAACGGAGCCTGTATGGCAATGATTGGTATACTGTATAAAGGCTATTTTTAATGCACTGTTTCTCATTCCAGAAGGATGGTGTTCAAACACAGCTGTCAGAAGCCCATCATGTCATTCTGTGACAGATTCCTTCTTACAGCCTTTGTTTGCTTATTCTGGGAACTCTGGCAGGATGAGAACTTAAGAGAGGCATGAATTTTAAGGGGCAGTTCTCAAAGAAATATACTTTATATGCCAGCTGCTGGAGATATCAGTCAATACCAATTATCTTGTTTTCTCCAGGATTTGCTCATTACGGCAACACTGCAGTTGTGGTCCTCATGTTGCTCATGGTTCCCCTGAAGGATCCTGGGAACTTTACTCTGTAAAGGGGACTGAGGGTTGTTAGGAAACCCCTGTTCCCTTTAGAAAGCTACATTTCCCAGAGTTTTCTGGGAAGAGGGAATGGTTATTAAACCAATCGCATTACAAGTAAATCTGCTGGAGATCAGTTTAAAATGTGTGGGAGAAGCAGGTCACCAAAGTAACAGGCCCCAAGCTGTTGAACTGAGCGTGTCTCCTCATATAAAGAGCAAATAGATAATTAATGCACCTGAGACCAGGGTCGAGAGTTGGCAGTGCGCTGAGGGCCATGTAAGTCGGCAGCAGTGGTGGCGCACACGGCTAAAGCCTGAACTGGCTGGGGCTGAGTCCCCATGGCTGGTCCCAGCGCCTCAGGGATGGGCAGTGCCATCGATTTAAAAATCCTTCCTGTTCATGTCAGCAAAGCACAAGTGTAGCCTCCCTCATACATGCTACACTTCACAGTTTAAGAGGCTTTTCAAACTTCTCCTGAACCCCTTTCTTTTCTTGGAATACAAGTCTCATGTTGACTATTGCTTAAAGTCCCCCTTTGTACTTTTTGTTCCCTGCAGAAAATGTCTCAGTAATCTTTTTCTCCCTCCCTCCCTCCCTCCTTCTTTCTCTTTTGGTTCCTCACACTCACTAAAGCATCAAAGGAATGTTCAGACTGCATCAGAAAACAATAAAATCCAGGCAGTTCCCAGCTGGAGCTGATATGGTACCATATGTTGATCACCTCCATGAAGGAATAAGAGAACAAAACAAGCAGCCAGTTAGAAGTGGCACATTTGTGCCTGCTTTTTGGAAGGACATATGACACATCTTATCAATAACCCTGGATTCAGTGCCTGAGATAGTCCAGTGCAGCTCATTTGTTCTAAAACAAGCCCCCATTAGCATTTTCTCCCTTAACAATGGGGCAGACATCCTGCTTTCCTGATGGGCAAAGGAGCCTTCTCAATCAAGTGTCAAATCTGAGCATCTGTTTCCATTGCAGATGAACAAAAAGCAGCAGCAGCTAAATGGCTTTAAATAAAAAGAGTTACATCCTGATTCAGTTGTGTGATGGTGCTGAAGCAAATGGAGCAAGAAATGTTGGCGGAGGATCTGAACCCTGTGTTTATCAGCTTGTTGTCCAGGCTTTCTTTCTGCCTGCAATAGATGCTATGCCCGAGATACAATCTCTGAAAAATACTTTTTCATATATAATGGAAATGCTGACCTGACTCTAATAGGAACCTTTCTGACTTCCTACTGAAATAGTGGAACCATTAGAGAAATTGACTATTACACATTTCTGTGTCTGAAAGAAAACATTAAAGGAGAACCCAGAGTTGACACAACTCATGGAACCAGACATGATCCCAGGGTTAGAAAAGTCATAGGATTAAGGGTGGAACAGTTCTTCATTAGAGCTTAGAGTTAGTGAACATTTACTAAAGAAGGAGGTTTAGGCTTATTACATTTCTGAAGAGCTTCTCCACAGGTAAAAGTCCTGATGCAATTTAGAAATACAACACTGACATCTAGCCAGCAGTTGACAGAGCAGGGTAACAAGCTCTGTTCACAGGCTCTCTATCTGCTTAGGTGAGGTGAAACATAAGAGCATAGGAAGATCATTGGCCCATTCTGCTCCATATTATCAGCACTGACTGGCTGTAGCTCTCTTGAGTTTCAGGCAGGAATCCTTCCCAGCCCTACCTGTAGATGCCAGGGATTGAACTGGAAGAACAGGAAGAGATTTCTCTTGATACACTGAATATCTTACAGCCATGTCAGAATTCACTTGTGCAACTGTCTGTCTCCCCTTTTGTTTTTGGTCCTGTGCATGTACCTTCTCCATACAGGGGGGCTGGGGGGACCCTGCACACTTTCTAGTCATCACAACTTTGCAACACCATCGCACATGCTTTCAGCTCATGAGGCTGTCATGTGCTTTTCCATTCACAAGATCAAGAAGCCAGAAAAGCAGATTTTCCTTTTCTTGTACAAATGTGCACACAGTCTTTTTTAGACATGTGTTTAAAGAACACATGGAGGCTGAGTGTGGGTGATTCCACTTCCTTGCCTGTTTCTTCCATTTCTTCAACTTCCATTTCTTTTACAACTTCATGTGAAAATGTACTGTGAACATTTTATTATTCTAACCATGAGTGCAAGGCTGGGTCAGACATGGTAGTACCTGCTTGCTTAGTATACAGAAGTCTCTGAATAACTTTATTTCCAGAAACAGTACATTGCTCTCATAAACATTTATATGCCTTGAAAATACCCTACTTGAATTAAAGATGTATGTGGGGTTATGGAAGGTGTGAACTTTTCTGTTGATGGGCATATTTCGAGAACATTTATAGCCTGGTCCTGTGGGTAACATAAGCTCCATGGAATAGCAAGGGGCATTTACTATGCAACAGAAAACTTTTCTGTTTCATTGTTGCTGCTTCGAGAAGGGTCATGCTCTGCCTGAAGAAGCAGGTTCATAATCTGGGAGTGTTATTGGATCCGATTCTCTCATTCATGGGTAGGACTGGAGTATCTTCTACCAGCGTCAAGTGGTAAGACAGGTACTGCTGTTTCTGAACTGGGACAGCATAACCACTGTTATCCATGTGCTGGTGACTTCCAGATTTGACTACAGTACTCTATTTGGGGGTTGCTCCTGAGAACTGTCCAGTTATTCCCACTCTCTTCTTGCTACTTAACCAATTGCTGATCCACAAGACTGGAACAGTCACAACAAAGAGCTAACTTGTCTGTGTGAGTGATTGAAATTACCCATTACTTCGGGTGATATAATACAGTTAGGGGGGGCGGGGTTGGGGATGTCTTAGGCTGTATGCTGAGACACTTCTAATGCTTGGGGGTCTCCTAATTCCTAGAATAGCCAAGCTAGTTTCCTGGTGAGGTGATAGGCCATTAAGGGGAACAAAGTAAGTGGATCTGTGTGACATGGTAAATGAGTGGGCCCCATCCCCCAACTCACTGGTAGTTAGAAAGACAAAAGGCCAGAGTTGAGAGTTGTGTTTGTGTGTGTGTGTGTTAAACTAGAAGTTGCAGAAGAAGCAGGCGGAAGCCAGAGAGAAAGAGAGAGATGTTTGGTTTCTGCTTGAATTCAAGGTTGCAACTATGGGGGAAGCAAGGCCCTCTCGGGGTGTTAATCATACGTAGGTTCAGGTAGTATATATGTGTAAATAAACCATATATCATAAAGACTCAACAGTCTCCTGTACCTGATTCCAAAGGAAACATGAACTGTGAACAAGGTCTTGGAACCCTTGGAATTTCACACCGCTCAGAGACTGGGGTGGCGTGCAACAACACCATTGGTCCTGAGCTATTTGTAGCACACCAGAAGTTATATTACCCTCTCTTATGTCCTCCATAATTATAAACACGGCTTAGAATAACTACTGCAGTGGTTGGCTGTATATTCAGTGATAATAGGAAGTTGACTGTTCAAGTATCACTGATGCAAATCTAAATCAGCTCCCCTGGAATTACTTTCATCCTATTGAGCACATAACCCAGCCATGTGAGAATTAATGCTATAACCAAGATGTTAATTAGCATTAGATATGCCAGATATAATACACACGCTATTAATAGTGAGGGAGCAATTAAAAAAAATGGCCTTGCTTCATCTTCGGACTGTTCAGAAAGGCGATAACAACAAGCCTTCCCTGGGCAAAGTGAGAAGCCCTACAAGAATATGTAATTATAGTGCAAGCAATCTATTACATTTTAAGTAAGCTTATCATTCTCTGAGTTTTGCAGTCAGGGCATGATATAGTAATCATGCTTCCCCCCCCCCCTTTCAAAATGTAGGTTCCCACAGACTGGATGAAGAATTTAACACACAATCTGAAAATGGACTTTTTGTTATGTGAAAAAGAGCTGCTTGTCTTTGAACTGATGGAGAAAAAATTGAAATAGCATTTGGTTGAGTAGCAGTAGCAAATGGGAGTCATCCAATGGCTGCTTAAAAACATTCAATGAAGGAGAGTCCACCACCTTCTGAGGGAGTCAGCTCCACTGTTGAACTGTTTTTTGAGTCTGTGTTTGGTACATTGCTCCTGTAGGTCTAATGAACACTCCCAGAGACATGTGCATGTTTAGTGGGCCTTTCCTTGCTTTATTGGACATTTTATATATCATGCTAGGGAATTGGAAGATGCAAAAAGTTTATCCACTTACAGAACGGCAATCTCATTGGTAAAAAGATCCATTGCAGTCTGTGGGTTTTACCTCTGAGTAAGCATGCTCAGGTGGACGCGGGTGGTGCTGTGGTCTAAACCACAGAGCCTAGGGCTTGCCGATCAGAAAGTCAGCGGTTTGAATCCCTGTGACGGGGTGAACTCCCGTTGCTCGGTCCCTGCTCCTGCCTACCTAGCAGTTCGAAAGCATGTCAAAGTGCAAGTAGATAAATAGGTACCGCTCCAGTGGGAAGGTAAATGGCATTTCCGTGCGCTGCTCTGGTTTGCCAGAAGCAGCTTAGTCATGCTGGCCACATGACCCGGAAGCTGTACGCCGGCTCCCTCAGCCAATAAAGCAAGATGAGCGCCGCAACCCCAGAGTCGGTCACGACTGGACCTAATGGTCAGGTGTCCCTTTACCTTTACCTTTTAAGCATGCTCAGGAGCCAGCTTAAGAGTGCAAAAGCACAGTAGTCTTTGAAACTTGGAAGAACATGGAACACGTAAACCTGAAATCCTATCCCAAACAAGAACACATAACAATATTTTCTCTATAGCTATATCTGTCTGAGATGAATGCAAGAGGAGATCATTTCCATTCATAGGTGCTCCAAGCAGCTATCCCCAAAGGTTTCTGGTGTATGTGACCTACTTCATGCTGCCTTGTTGTCCCTTGCAACCCAAGATACACGTGAGATGGTTTTACTACCCTTGGTCTTCATTGGAAGCAATTTCCCAATATGGAGAGACTGAGATTTTTACCTCCAAAGTAATCAGCCTTTTCCAGAGCCCATTCAACAAGCCACTGTTTCCTAGGTAAAGGAAGAAGACCTGAATGTCAACAACAGTAAATGGTGGGGAGTCACCGGCATTTTAGCCAGAAAAACTGCTGACGGGAAGATTTCAGGTGCCTTGGTTTGAGTCAGACAGCAAAAGCTTATCAGGCTTTCTGAGGCAATCACTCAACTCTCAGTTACCTGGACAATTGATCTCTCACAGGGCTTTAGCTCAGCCTTTTTTCTTTCTTTTTTAAAGCTATTTCCTATCTTGCTTCCCCAGGTGACTTTTCACCTCTACCCACTGTTTGCAAACTTTGGACATTCTTACATAGTTTCGGTGATCACTGATAGTGATCACTGCATTCCCTCTACTGCTTGGTCTTGTAAGCTTGGACTAGCTATTAACAATGATCTGACAAAAATGGGAAAATAGTGATAATGCAAAAGCTAACTCACCAAATCTGAAAAGCCAAAGGACTGTCATGAAGATCTTTACACTTTGTCAATTTGTCACTGGGTTGTTTTCTTCTCCTCTTAGACTGGAAGCTTTTGCTTCCATTTTCAATTAACCACATTTTAGGTAATTGTGGATTTAACTGTGGTTTGTTGAAATGAGCCAGTCTGTAATGGAACCATTGGAGCTTTGATCCTTTGTTTCCCATGTGGTCCCAACTTAGATTAGTGACCCTGCTGCTGCTTTCGCATTTGAAAGAAAGCTCCCAGTGATGCCAATGGTAGTTTCTGACTTTGATGCAAATAGCATATGCAGGGCAGAGAGGCAATCCAGACTGAGACCATAGCAGATATAAAGAAACCCCTGCCTCCGCCACATCATGGCATTAATTTGCAGCAGCTATTTGCTTTTAAAAATATTCACACGATTGCTATTGAATAATGACAGGGCTCCAGCCCTGTGTACATCGTTAACCAGTCAAATTACTATTACTCTGGGAGTTCACATTTTATTATGCCATAGTCAACCATGTATTACTGTAGTAAAATATGTGTATGAGTTTATACACTGGAATCTGAGCACAAGGGGAACACAACTATGCGGTCTGTTGAATGTACACACTCAACCCAACTACATTCAAACTATTTAGGTATGATGCATATCTTTTGAATCTGGTGAACCACCCTCCAGGCCTTTGCTGTTTAAATATTTACAGATTGTGCCTTTTCTCTTCTCAGACTTGAAGAAACAGAAGCAGCTGGATTATCACACTTTGTAGGATAGATATGTAATTTCTCCCATTTGTTTTGCAATGAAAAGGAAAAACACAATCCACTCTTTCACTGGCTACCAAACCGTGGGTTGGGAGCATGAATGTGCAGGCTATCACACTACCAGCATTGTGTGCTGGAGACAATATGACACAATGAGAAAGGGGAGTCAGGCTTAAGGCTTTGGGGTAGGACTAAAATGTGGCTCTCAAGCAACGGGAACAATAAGCAGTAGGTTCCATTAATAGGAAGGCTAGAAACCACAGCTCAACCTCCTCCTTGAAACCAGGGATCAAATAGTTTGCTTATTCAATTTATACACTGTATAAAGAAATAAACACAGATTTATGATAGCAGGAAATATTTCAAGGAACAAAATCAGTCTCCAAGAATACAAAGGGGGAAAAAAACCAATCAATTGTTTAAGAATGCAAGGAATATTGTAGAATATTTATTTTCAGTTTGTTAAGTAGCTATTACCCAGTGAGTTACCCACCTCCAGCATCTGAGCTAGTAACTCTTAACATAATTGATGCCCTTCTTTTATTAAATCTATAGTTTCTTTTCCTCCCCATAGTGCCATTTTAAATGTGCTATTAGAAGCAGTAGTTAAGCAAACAATGGTTTCATATACTTAAACCTTTGAAAACTTGGAACTGGGCACAATCAATATGAACAAAAATGTAAAAAGAAAAGCATTCACAAAACCTCACAATTTTGAAGAGAACAAAATAGGTCCAACAGGTCCATAGTGGCAGAGTCATAATTAAGATTCTCATTTGGCATGGGGTTGGTAAAATGTGTGATTAACAGAAGAGAACTATATCCAAAATATATCTCTCTCTTACCAAAATGGTCTGCTGTGTTTCAAGCTTTACAGCTTTTTGCCCCAAAACACTTTCAAGGGAGTTGAAAAGTAGATACAATTTCCCCCCTTACTTATTTCCTGTCTTTCTACTAATAATAGGGTGTACTCAAGGAGTATGGTGCATGAACTTCCCCGGATTGGCACTTCTGGGCTAATTACAAGCTAAGTCCAAACCTCTCTAAGTTGAGACTCAGCTTGTAATTGCCATGACCTCACCACTACACTTACTTCCACTATCACAGCCATTCCCTTTTTGTTTCATACTGAAATATATCAGAGACCTTAACAAGACCATAGCAGCATCTCCTCTTATAGCTATAACTAAGTCTGGATCTAGACACATCAAAGAAGCATTTCAGTTAAACGCGTTGCAAACTTTGTATCAGAAATCAGGTAAGCAAAAACAGAACTCCACATCGCCCTCTGGTGTCGCAGTATTAGAATGCATAAACAACACATATAAAGCATTTTTTCTTTGCCAACGTCGCTGTGTCCTAAGTATCTTTTGGAGTAAAAGAGAGGGGAAGCAGGGGGGTCATGGGGACTCAAAAGTTTTCCAGACCATATTGTTTCCCCTGGTATCAATGCCAACATAAAAAGATGGAGAACTCAAAATAGGCCCCAGCTTTAAATGAGCTTAAAATTCGGGCCTGATCTAAGCTGAAACCAAATTAGCTCAGTTTACACAAGTCTATCCTAAATCAAGTCTGGGAAGTTTATTCACCATTACCTTATATTATGAAATATTTGTTAGGATATTTCCGTTCCACCTTAAAGGGAGCAGGCTTTGGGGAGTCACAGAGTCTGCGCATGTCCTGATCACAGGATGGTTTTGTTCTAATATTCCTTTCGTTTTGGCAGTCGGCTCAGAGACGCTGACAGAATGGACGTGTTTTCTTTTGTTCTGTTAAACGCTAAATAAAGTCTGTAAATTATGCTCTTCTGCTCTTCTGTGATGCAAGCTTTCGGCTGTGCTTCTGCTGATAAAGAGGGTGCACCAGCCTAGGAATGCGGCTAGGAATTTCTAAGGCTTTGTGCCCCTAACTGTTGGATCTGCGTGACTACGGGAGGCCGATGGACGTCCAGAACTCCGGCTTGGGGGCTCAGATGGTCGTTATCTCCCTGGCAGTTTCCCAACAACAAGGTTATGGGCCCAGATTCACGGCACCTACAGGAGAGTAAAGCTGCAACAGACTGCGTTTGAGAGGTATGAAGGAGGGAAAAGCAAAACGGACGCTTTTTCTGTTTTACCTCGGCAAAGAGCCTTTGATCTCCGGCAAGGCTAAATTGGCCTGGGAGCTGAGCCAAAGAGTTCGTGATTAATGAGCTGCCAAGATAAGGAGTCTTTCAAGTTAAAATAGACTCACGGCTCAAGTAAAAAGCTGAGATGGATCTCTTACAGACCTCAGAAACTGCTCCGTGCCCTAAGTTGGATGGGCAGAATTATGAAATCTGGGCAAAATGGTGTGAGAGTTTACTGCGTCAGTTTGGGGTGTGGCATGTTGTTTCTGAAGCCCCCCCAGTTCCTCTGACAGAGAGATGGAAATCGCAGAATTCGAAAGCGATTGACGTAATAGTCTTATCCGTATCTCTTGAGGAAATTAAGACGCTGGCTGGCAACACCACTGCACGTGCAATGTGGACTGCTTTGCTGAAAGCTCACAAGCCAGTAATCCCAGCCCAGAGTTTGACTGCATCGGAGGTCCTAGCTGTTTCCCAGAATGCGGGTGATTGCAGGGATGCTGAGGGCACCGGTTGCAAGCTGCAGGGGGAGCTGACCGTCACGTCATCCCAGACAGCATTCCAGCCTCCAGGGGGAGCCAAGGAGTCGGCAGCTGAGAGCACTGGTTCTCATGGGAACCAAGGCCATCGCCTTTGCAGAGGCAGGAAAGGCAAAGGTAAACAGAGCCACAGGCAGACACCTGCAGATGGCCAGGAGCAGAGGGAGGGTGAAGAGCCCGTGCAAGGGAAAAACAAAGCATTGTTTGCTGGCACAGCTTCACCAAAGGCTAAAGGCACGTCTGCTGGCCAGAAGCAGGGGGGCAAGCTGCAAAAGCCCACGCCAGTGGAAAGCAAGGTTTTGCTTGCTGGCACAGCTTCACCAAAGGCTAAAGGCACGTCTGGTGACCAGGAGCAGCAGGGGGGCAAGCTGCAAAAGCCCACGTCGCTGCAAAACAAGGGTTTGCTTGCTGTAAGGACTGCTCCAACAGCCAAAGGCAGATTTATTGTTGATTCAGGTGCGAATCGCCACGTTTCCAAGGACAGGCATCTCTTTATCTCCTTCAAGCCTCAGGAAGGTGAGATCCACCTGGCTGATGGAAGGACGTTGAAAATTGCAGGAGAAGGGACTGTGAAACTTGCAAGTTTGCACACAACCATCAGCGGTGTACTGTATGTTCCAGGAGCTGCAAGCAACTTGCTGAGCATCCCACAGCTTACTGGACGTGGTTTTCAGATTTCCTTTAAGAGGAGCGTCTGTGTCATCAGTAAAGGCAAAGAGGACTATTTGCATGCAAAGTTTATGGATGGTTTGTTCCATATAACTTATGATGACACTGCTGTTGTATCCAATGCTGATTCTTGTTGTGTTGCACAAACTAACAAAGTTCTTCATGCAGGTTGCATTCATGATGCGCATCGACGATTTGGTCACCTCTCTTGGAAGGCACTGGCCAAGATGCCAGAGGTGGTTGAAGGTTTGAACATCAAACCCTGTAAATTTCACATGAAATGTGTATCTTGTGCAGAGAACAAGGTGAAGGTTGCTCCAAAAGGCAAGGAGTCTAGCAGGCAGGCTTCCAAACCCTACCAGCTAGTGCATGCAGACCTGGTTGGGCCACTTGCGCCCTCTTTAGGAGGAGCAAGGTACTTCATGATTCTGATTGATTCTTTTTCCAGGTTCATTCATGTGTATTTGCTTGAACAGAAATCACAAGCGTTTCCGAAGTTTAGGGAATTCTGTGCTTGGTTGGAGAATGTGCACGGTAAACGCATTTCTTCTTTATTTACTGATCGGGGCGGGGAGTTTACTTCTCAGCAGTTTGAAGCTTTCCTGACTGAGAAGGGAATCCAGCATGACATGTCAACGCCCAGATCGCCATGGATGAATGGTCTTGCGGAGAGAGCAAATCAAACATTGCTACAAGGAATCAAAACCTTGTTGCATGATGCCAATCTCCCTGATAAGTTTTGGGGGGAGGCTTTGGGGAATTTGGTTTATACCGTTAATCGCAGATTGTCATCACCCATTGGCTGTACCCCCTATGAGAAGATGTTTGGCAAGAAACCCAGCACCAAACACATGAGAATCTTTGGTTCAGACATGTGGGTACGGACACAACAAACCAACAAGCTTGGGAAGCGTGGGGCACATGGTTTGTTCATGGGGTACGAAAAAGGTGCATACAGGGTATGGATGACTGACTCTAAGTCCATTAAGTTCACAAGGAGTGTTGAGTACAATCCCAAGTGGGGGGAAAATGTGGGAATTTTCCAGAGTTACCCAGAGGAGGATGAAGGTGATGTCAAGCAAGCAGCTAAAGATGTGAAAGCTGCTGCTGCTGATGATGAGGATGATGATGATGATGATGATCAGAGTTCGGATTCCAGTTCAGTGGGTGGCGCTGCTGCTGATGTCAGTGAGAGTGATGACACAGCAGACTACCAGAGCGCAAAGGCCTCAGTCAGACCATCTGATGCGTCTGACAATGAACTGGAAGAACCACTGTTCACCATTGGTCACTTTTCTCCTAAGAAAGAGGAGATAAGTCCAGAAGACTTGCGTCTAGTACGTAGGTCTGAAAGGGCGACCAAAGGCAGACCTCCAAAGAGGTATGCTGATGAGTTTGCTAAGACAGCAACTGCTGTTCTTAGTAGCTCAGAGAAGGTATGGGAACCTTCAAGCTTCAAAGAGGTTCAGGAGTTAACCTCTAAAGATGCTGAGCCTTGGCTTAATGCCATGAAGGCTGAAGTTGATTCCTTGAACAGGAACCAAACTTGGGAACTGGTACCGGTAGTCCCAGGAATGAGACTGGTTGGCAGCAAATGGGTCTTCAAGGCCAAGACAGACCAGAATGGCAAGGTAGTCAGACACAAAGCCAGATTGGTTGCCAGAGGTTTTTCACAGGTACCAGGACAGGATTACCACGAGACCTACTCACCCACAGTCAAATATGAGAGCATTCGGCTGATGCTCAAGATCGCTGCGGAGGAGAAACTGCATGTTTCCCACCATGACATTAATACAGCTTTTTTGTACGGGATTTTGGGGGAGGAGCTGTACATGCTTCCACCTGATGGGATGCAGATACAGAAGGGAATGGTCTGTAAACTGCGGAAATCCTTATATGGTCTCAAGCAGAGTGCCAGGTGTTGGAACACAAAACTCACTGAGACATTGCTTTCTCTAGGTTTTCACCAGGGCAAAGCTGATCCATGTGTGTTTGTCAAGGAGGAGGGGCAAAACAAACTGTATTGTTTATGTTTTGTTGATGATCTTCTGATGTTTTGGAAGAATCAGGCTTTTTACCAAAGCACCCTAGCTCAACTGAAGGAGCACTTTGACATGAAGGATCTTGGTGAGGTATCCAACTATCTTTCTCTGCAGGTAGAGAAGGACCAAGCAGGTAATTTTCTGGTACACCAAACACAGAAAATTGCTGATGTGTTAACCAGGTTGAATTTGGTTGATGCAAACCCAGCAGACACACCGATGGTGACAGGTTACCAGGTAGACAGTACTGCTGAAGCGTTTTCTGACACAACGCTGTACAGATGCATTCTAGGCAAGATGAACTTCATTGCCAGATGTTCAAGACCTGACAGAGCTGTAAGCTGTAATCTGCTTAGCAGACATGCCAACAATCCTACGGTTCAGGATTGGAAAGCTCTGAAGCGCATAGCCCGCTATTTGAAAGGGACTTTGCACTACAGGCTGAGGTTCACCAGTCAGAAGACTGGAGGTCTTGAAATCTTTGCAGATGCAAGTTTTGGAAGTGACACCACGGATGGTACAAGCACTTCTGGAGTATGCTACATGTACAACCACTGCCTGTTTGACTGGTTGTGCAAGAAGCAGACAACAGTGAGCCTAAGTTCCTGTGAAGCAGAACTCAATGCTCTGTCATTTTCACTCATGGATTGTGAATGGTTGATGCAACTGTTTAAGGACATCAGGGTGTCTGTGAAATGTCCTGTACAAGTGTATCAAGACAATAGATCGTGTTTGGCTTTGCTGAACTCCGAGAGTTGCAAGCAAAGAACCAAGTACTTGCAGATCAAGCTACATCGTGCAAGAGAATGTATTCAGAAAGGACTGATTCAGGTGTCCTACATGCCAGGAAATGAAATTCCTGCTGATCTGTTGTCTAAGGTTGTTAACAGAGAACAACATAAGGTTTATGTACAAAGGTTGCAATTGGGTGAACCACAGGTACAACAGGTTACACGGAAAGGGGGAGGATGTTAGGATATTTCCGTTCCACCTTAAAGGGAGCAGGCTTTGGGGAGTCACAGAGTCTGCGCATGTCCTGATCACAGGATGTTTTTGTTCTAATATTCCTTTCGTTTTGGCAGTCGGCTCAGAGACGCTGACAGAATGGACGTGTTTTCTTTTGTTCTGTTAAACGCTAAATAAAGTCTGTAAATTATGCTCTTCTGCTCTTCTGTGATGCAAGCTTTCGGCTGTGCTTCTGCTGATAAAGAGGGTGCACCAGCCTAGGAATGCGGCTAGGAATTTCTAAGGCTTTGTGCCCCTAACTGTTGGATCTGCGTGACTACGGGAGGCTGATGGACGTCCAGAACTCCGGCTTGGGGGCTCAGATGGTCGTTATCTCCCTGGCAGTTTCCCAACAACATTTACCGCAGCTTTCTTGTTTCTGGGATACCAAATGTGGCACCATAATGAACGATCATATCAGTATCAGGTCTCATCCACACTTCCAACGAGGGGTGCCAACTTAAATAAAATATTGAGGGGGGGGCAGGTAAGTCCCTTCCCACATAATCGACCAGATGATGCAGTGCATGCACATTGAAATGGCAATGCCTATCAATAGGGGGGAACCCCTCAAATATTTTATGGGGGGGAGGGACATTGGCCACTAGGAGTTGGCTCCTATGCTTCCGATTGTCCCATGTATAGAAAGCAAGGGTCCAAGTGGTTTCTGTTTGCCATGGTACTATCTCTAGGGAAATCTGCTCTTTTGCATTGAATCAGAGCAAATATCTATCTGCTGAAAACCTGATTGACAGTGATTCAGTGCTGAAGAGTGGGTTTTCTCGGGGGGAGGTCTGGGGGAAAGCCCTTAGATTTTACTGCAGTATTTGTGTGGAATTCCTCTCCTGGAAAAACAAGTGTCAGTAACAAATAGTAAAGCAGCAGCCAGTTGCTGACTCAAATGCATCCATGCATGCCTGCTTGCTTGCTTGCTTGCACACTGCTCTTGGTGTGGCCACACTCTGATTGATGCTTATGTCTCACCCTATCCAGCAACTATTCTAATTAACCCCTGTCTTCAAGCCTTTGTTACATTATTAAAAAAATGTTACATGGCTCATAAGCACAAACTCTGATTCAGCAGTCTACTTTATTTGTTTAAACTATTTATGTACTGCCTTTCATAAGCAATCAAGGTAGTTCACAACAATCTTTTTTTAAAACAAAAAAAATCATTGAAATACAGTAAAAAATACAGTAAGACAATGAATACACCAGCAACGTCTATCAATTATTCTTCCTTCTCTTCTGTAATGGGTATTACATTGATTGCACTGTACATTCTCTGGCACCAGCAGTGGCTGCTAGTTCTGAAGGGAGCTAGGCAAGGAAGTGCACAACATAACCAGGTCAGGCTATGGGGTAAGTTTTACTTCATGTTAGAGGTAATGAAGAGAACAGGAGTTTTTCAGGGGCAGCCGAGCATGGAGTTCAAAACATGGAGTTCTGCTCTTTGAACTTAAACAGTGGTATAGACTGCTGGAAAATGACAGTGCCTTGGTAAGGAACAAAGCAGAGCATTATGAATACCTGTGGGGCCGAGGATGCTTTGTGGGGAAGCAGCAAGCTCCCACCTTTCCTGCAAGGAGCTCACGGTGGTGTATGTGACCATCTCACCTCCCTCTGCATTATCCTCACCACAACCCTATGAGCTATCCTAGGGCTGAGAGGCTGTGGCTGGCCCAAGGGCACCCAATGAGCTTCATGACTGAGTAGGGATTTAAATCTCCCAGGTCTTAGTCCAGTATCCTAAATACTACACCACACTGGCTAGTGGTATCACACCGGCTCTCTCTTCAATCAGCCCAAAGTTACCCAATTTTACTGGTACCTTCAACTAATTCCCACAAGACAATGATGCTGCCTGAAGTAAGTTGCTTCAACCTGTTGCATGGCAGAAGTGGCTTAGCCTCCCCTCTCCTCCCTTCCCCTGCACCCACTCACCCACCACCACCACCACCAGTGGTCAGCATTGTTGGAGATGACAGTGCTAAACCTGTGATCAGCATGGGGGAGTGGGGGCTGCAGTGGTGGACAGGTAGCGCAGAAGGCAGGGGGCTCTGCAGTAGGTGGCCAATGACAGGTGAAGCTAACTGTTTCCAGCTTTGCCCCTTCTGTTTCCAGCTTTGCCGAGTTCTATAATGACTAAGGGGGAGGGGAGGGGAGGGAGGAAACCAGTGCCACCCTCTGGACTGGTTGTAAGTAATAATCCATCCTGGTAAGGGGCTGGCTGTGCCACATTCACCCTAATGGACCAGTCTCCACTGGGACGAGGCATCACTGCACACTGCCACACAAGAATCTCCTGTATTGAGGCCCTTGAATGGTTTTAAGGGAGCCCAGTTTTCACAGGATAAAAGCAATTTCTCAATAATAACCCCATGCACAGTGTTCCACTTTGCTGGAAACATGAACATTAAATGACTTCAGATCACATTTAAAGGTCTTTCAATAATTGTTCTGATTAGTTTTCAGTGCAAAGTTCAAAGAAAGTCCATATTAAAAAAGAATAGTTTCTTGTCTGTTGTTGTGAGCATAGAAAATAACTCAAAGGAGCTTGCTATGTAAGAGGAATTACTGAAGAGACAGCATTTCCCCTCCTAAGACCTTAATAGGTTCAGAACGCAAACCAGGCAATGTGGTCCTTGGAAATTGCTTTAATGAGATCTTCAGCTGACAACTGATAAACACTCCATACAATAATAGACCCTGCAAGAACTCATTTAGCACATGTAATGGGTAATTTCCCTCAAATTCTAGATCAGTAACAAGAATTATCTAAATTATAATTTAGCACAAGATCTAAGTTTTGTGAGAACAGGGAGAAAACCCACCAAACATTCTATTGAACATTGTTATACAGTATTTTAAAACATGTGTTTCAGTTGAAAATATGTGAGACCTTATGAGTGGCTTTCCTTGGGGTAAAATCCAACATTTGGATGCAATCTCCTTTATGCTTACCTAAGTGTAGGCCATAGCTGTCAACGTTTTCCTTTTTTTAAAGGGAAATTCTCTTATTCTGAATAGGATTCCTTGCAGGAAAAGGGAAAAGTTGACAGCTATGGTGTAGGCCCTTTAAACATAGTGGGCTTTAATTCTGAGTAAAATGTGCAGCAAGTCTACTGTGCAATCCTGTGTATGTCTGCTTCAAAATATGGCAACCCTAATCCCACCCACACCTCTAATGTATACTTATTTCATGTTTGATTTGAGCAAATGGGTTTCAGCTTTCTTTTACTCAAAACTTCTGCAAGCATCTAGTTCACTTATCCTAAAATCAGTGCTAAAGTTACTCATTGTCAGTCTACAATTCACTTACAGGTGACGGGAAATCTTAATATTCACAGGAAAAAACGAAAGGCCTTTTAAAATAGAAATGTGCTTTCTTCAACATTCTGATGCAGCTGTACTGTAAAGGTAGGACAAAGGAAAAGGAGATGCAGTAGAGAGGGATGGCTGCTTATGACAGTGTTATTGAGACTAATATACCACGGTAGGTTGTTGTCTGTCAATCAGTTCAGTGAGAAAGAACACACAGAAACACAGCCAACGCCTTGCTGCTGCTGATCAACACTGACCCTTTCCCTTCCTCAACTCATTTCAGTACAGCTGCAACAAAAAGGAGAAATTGAGTTTCAGCTCAGAAGCAGATTTATCCATGTGATGGCAATAATGTAACAAAACGTGGTGATCTGTAAAGACCACATGCAAGCTGGAATAATGATATAATATAGTGGAGGAATTGCTGCTGTAATCTGTATTGCTCTGGTGTGATAGGTTTAAGACAGAGCAGTTGCCACCATCTGCCATGGCAATCTAAGAGAAACCGTTTGTGAGGCCCTGCAGATTTAGCACCGCAAATGTTCAAAATGCGATCTAGTCTTTGCAATAATGTATCAATGAACCAATTAATCAAGCATGAGTTGAAATATGTCCCTTTTGATTCTTTCCCCATTGAAAACAGGTTCCCCTATTGGTCCAGGTAATTATCTCATAATGAGATTATCTCCACTGCTTCTATTGTTAGCTGAGTCTTGACAGGCGAGGGGATACAATGAGTGATGAATATGTGGGGGGGGGGGAGGGAAAAGAAACATTATTTTTGCTTGAGTTCCCATTCAGGACTGTTGCTAGGGACAGACAAGCTAGATAAACCTTGCCATTTTTCAAAATATACATTTTAAAAAATAAATATCAATTTTTTTTTAAAAAGCCTTTATTTGCTATCATGTTTAACATGCCATATAGGTTATGAGAAACAAAAATATCCACTTGTTTTTGAAAAATGTAGGTTTTTCAATCTAAAAGGAAGAAATATGAAACTGTCTCTTTTCCATAGGATGGAGACAAATAAAATGCAAAGGATGAACAAGTGCTTGCACTGCACACCCTTTTCTTAATTAACTTACCAGCAAATTTATTTACCTAGTAGAAGTGCTAGTATTGGAACAACAGTCACAGCTGTATGACTTTCAGCAGAACAGTGCCTCTGCTGTCATATATATTTTACTGGATATACTCAGCCTGCTCATTTGGAATGAAACATAGCTTGGACAAAGTTCTAGCAGGACTTTGCCCTCAGTATTCTGAGCTTGAAAACTAATGCAAGAAGCTCTATGCTTGAAAACTACAGTGGTGCCTCGCAAGACGAAATTAATTCGTTCTGTGAGTTTTTTCGTCTTGCGAATTTTTCGTCTTGCGAAGCACAGTTTTAACGGTATTAACGGTTTTAAGAAAAAGGAAACAAACTCGAAAGATGTTTTCGTTTTGCGAAGCAAGCCCATAGGGAAATTCGTCTTGCGAAGCAACTCAAAAAACGAAAAACTCTTATGTCTTGCAAGTTTTTCGTCTTGCTAGGCATTCGTCTTGCGAGGTACCACTGTAATGCAAGAAGATGTTGGTTGACTGGATTAGCGGTTTCATCAAACTTGACACAGCTTCCCAGCAAATTCTTACTCTTTGTCTGTCTGTTTTGGTCCTTTGTTTCTGCTTGTTCAATGCCTCCTGTGAACCTTTATTTTGAGCTTAGTGCTGTCCCTGAATCCTCCCCACACACTCTCTGTCTGCTCTGATGTTCCTGGATCTGATTCTTCATGTATCTGCTAAACACCTAATTTCTGCTTCAATCCTGATATTCATTACATTTTAAGTAGCCACAGTAGAATACAGTGCTGTACAGAAAATGCATTTTTGTAAACACTGGTTGGAGAACTGCACCACAAAATTCAGATAAGTGTGAATTTCAAAGGGTAGCTCTGTTGCAGTTTGTGCATTTGTTTCAGAATGTGCAGCTTTGATCAATTCCGCTTTAGATGTGCACCGAATCAAATTTCTCCTCCATTCCTATAAGTAGTTGATAATAAACACCCTGTTCTAAAAAATAAGATAATCCAGATCCATTAACTAGTTCCAATTAAAATATGTGAGTATCTAGGGACTACCATGTAACATTTTTTCAAGTGTGATTGAAAAGCCCACTTGAAAAAATGCTATTTTAGAGACAAAAAAATAAATGCATTTTTAGCTGGACTTGTGAAAAGGCCCTGTGTGCATTTCCTTGAAAAAGAATTGATTTGTTATTATGTCAACTTGTTCTGCTAAGTTCTCAGCCTGTTCAGGCAGATACCGTTTTCCCCTTCATACTGAACAGCTGCTGTCAGAAAGGAGGCCTACATCTTCCTTGAGCACAGAAAATTCAATTTAATAAAGAAGTAGGAGCAAGCTGCTTTTAATTGTCTGAATAATTTTGTTACCCTCCTATTTCTATTGACTGTCGTCATGTAATGTGAATCCACATTTATGTCCCCCAGAAGGAGGCAATAACCACAGAAGATCTAGTCTGTGCTTTACTTCCTTTTGTGGCATTATATGAAGGGGACGGGGAATAAAAGAACCATCATTGCAATTTGTAATACAATTCACTTTTCCTCCTCCGAAAGAGGGCATTCCATTAAAATAGCTTAACAGCGCCTCTATGACAGAATCTCAGGTTTTAACAATATTACACTTCTATAGTTGCCAGGCAATCCTATTCGTTTAAAAGGGGAAGTGTTACATTTCTAGTTACAAATAGCATGAATGGATTGGGGGGGGGGCAAAATTTGTAAGCCATGGCATAGATTTCTACATTTGTGCATTGCCATTGGAAAGCTCCCTTCAGCAAAGGTTGGTGATATAGGAAAGATAGACTTAACTTATAAAAGATAAAGGGCAAAGGCATGGCACTGCTGAATATTGTCGATTCCATTTTCCACATAAGGGGTGTGGGGGATTGTGGGCCAATATGTACATGCATACAGCCCTTTCTGCCAATTATCTTCTTAATTTTGTTGCCCATTAAGGGAAGTGTTCATCAATTGGCATGCAAATGGATATCTTAAATGAAGGACCTATGCCAAATGGTTTGAGAGCCTGAAGTCTGTACCACTCCAAGGTCTCTAGCTACCTCTCATTTAAAATTTACCATCATTCAGAATATGGTGCTTTTTTCTCATTATAAGGCCGAATACCAGGCAAGAGCTACTCAAAAGACTATCAGCCTTCCCAGCAGAAGGATGCTCTTTTCTGTCCATGGGAAATTTCAAGTTACAGGAAACAAGAGGGGAAGGCGGCATCAGATCTTTGCCTGACAGTGTGGCATGCATAATGGATGTGTGTGGGCCTAGAACCTGAATCTATATGACCTTTAATATCCTTACTTTATTAAATGATTTGTCTCCAATGCAAAATTCATTGTGTGCTGCCCACTGGAAAGAAGGCAGCCTTTCACAATGCTCTGCAAAGCTGAAGGAAGTGATAACAGGAATTAGTGGTGTTAAGCCTCCTTTAGCTATGCAGTTCTTTTTCCCTGTTGTTCTTGGTAATTTTCCAGCGAAAACAATAATGAAACCCTACCAAGGCATATCAGTGCACAGGGCTTGAGCAGGGCACTGTGAGTCATAAGAATGTGTGAATCAGAAGAAAATCCAGACATTTCATCTGTTCCTGTGTTGAGATTGGGAGTGGGCAGAGTGATTAGATCAGTGCGTTATTATTTTACTGTGGCATAGTAATTGCTGGGCAGATATTATCTGATCAGATGCTTAACTTGTGTTCAAGCAGTCATTAATATCTTTCACAATTATCCGTACAGTGGTACCTCGCAAGACGAATGCCTCGAAAGACGAAAAACTCGCAAGACGAAAGAGTTTTTCGTTTTTTGAGTTGCTTCGCAAGACGAATTTCCCTATGGGCTTGCTTCGCAAGACGAAAACGTCTTGCAAGTTTGTTTCCTTTTTCTTAAAACCGCTTGAAGAGGTGCACTTGAAACTTGACCGTGCTTCGCAAGATGAAAAATTCGCAAGACGAAAAAACTCACAGAACAAATTGATTTCGTCTTGCAAGGCACCACTGTAATGCTTCAAAATACCTCAAAAATGTGGAGCTGATGGGAAAAGAGGGGGAGAAAATGCTATTGAAAAAAAATTCATTTGACCCCACTTTCTTCCCCTCCAATATTGCCCCCCCCCAAATTAGAATGCATTGCAATAGTCAACTAAAATATCACCAGATGTGACTGGCAGTGACCTTCCTACCCAAGAGAGGGCACAACTGGAAAGGGGGGCCTTTTGCCACTGCAGCAACTGAGGCATCCAGAAACAATGCCAGGTCGAAAAGTTCCCCAAGCTACAAGCCTGCAAGGTAAGAGGAAGTGCATCACTGTCCCAAACAGGTTTAAAACTTGTATCGTATCTGGAATAAGCTTTGTTTTAATTGTCCACATCCCATCTATTAATGATCTTACACATCTTTCTTAGTTGGAAAATATACATGTAACTGAATGTCACTATATTGACGAAGCCATGGTCTAAATCCTTAAAAGACCTCACCCAGAAGTTTCATGTAGATGTTAAATAGCATGAGATGTTTGAGGAATCTCAGATGCCAATAGCCAGGGACTGAAGCTGAACTGTATCAGCTTGGCGCTCTTCTACCATGTAGAAAAGACTGGAACCAATACAAAATAGTATTTATTATTATTATTATTATTATTATTATTATTATTATTATTATTATTATTAAAATTTGTATACAGCCCTTCATCCGTAGATCTCACAGGGAAGTTCACAACATAAAAACTACAAAATACATAATAAAAATACGAACAACAAACCAATAACCATCTCTCCCACAACACATTTAAAAGGGCATCGGGTGTCAATCAGCCAAAGGCCTGGTTGAAGAGGAATGTTTTTGTCTGGTGCCTAAATGTGTATAATGAAGGCACCAGCCAAACCTCCCTGGGGAGAGCATCCCACAAACAGGAAATATAACTTAGAAGGATGCTATCAGCAGTGATAAGTTTTTCTGCATGTATACTTGGGGACATCCCATGAAGCTGAATGTTGGAATATTAAGGACAGACTAAGGAAAACACATAGACAAATCTCACTACAGCCAACCAAAGACAACCAACCACACCCTAGGCTATCCCCAACCTCTCTCACCACCAAGGACATATAACAAGCAAGTAGTAAGAGAACCCATACAAGTGACACTGACACAAAACCCCACACATACACTAAGTAGAAGAATAGAAGCACTGCCACCCCACACCACTCTCCATACCCCCTCCCTCTTTCCCCCTCTTTCCCCCCCAACTTAATACTGCATGCAGCACTAATGTCTCACGACAAATGAAATTGATCTGTAGAAAGCACAACTTGAAAAAAGAGACAATGCATGTATTCTTGTAAACTAAGAAATCTTTAATCATTTTAAATAAATAAATAGCCAAGATTGCCATTTGCAGTGTTCTCTCAGTGCAGACATGGGCATCAGTAACAGGGGCAGGGGTGGGGGTGGGGAAGAGAATGAGGCAAACATACTCCAGGAACTAGAAGCTGTGGCAAACTGTATGCCCCAATTCCAAATGGATGTTAGAAATTTTCCTAGTTAAACCAGAATTAGGAAGCAGTAGAACCAGGGCAGCAATAAATGAATGGAATGGAGGAATTGGTTGCATCCCTAATACTGATTCACCTTGGACTCTGTAAATCTACTTCTTGCTGCCTATGAATGCAAGTTGTCTGTCAAACACACTTTCTGTCTGTCTGCAGTTTATATTTAGTGACATAGGTATGGCTTGGTTGTTGTGACTGTGTGGTCTCCTTTCTGTATGGTACTTTGGGACCATGGCGAGATCAGTATAAGAATAAAATCTTCCCTTTAGTTTTATACTTGGAAGACAAATCCCTATTCATAAATAGAGATTTGTTTTGAGACGGTAATAAGGCAGTTCAGAAGCCATATCATTTCACCTGTCAGCTTTTGCAGGTTAACTTAATGAGTGGTGAATTGTGAATTACACACCTTCCAGGACAGTCAGCTGTGAGATGATAGACATAGGTAAATATTGGCTGCAGAGAATGCAAGAGTTCAGACTGGAAATGAAGCATATAATGATAGTGATTTATAACAAGCTGAAAGACATCAGACCAAATGTTGTCACTACCAAAGCCAGCGAGAAAGGGGTTTCAGAGCCAAATGTGCCCTGATGGGATTCAGAAGGCAACTCGGAGTGAATGAATAATGTTTGTTTTTATATATGATAAGTGGCCTTTAGCCAAATAGCTCCCAGGGTGGTTCACAATAAAATCAATTATAATCAAAACAAAATAGCAAAACAAATCAGAAATATTAAAACCTGCAATAAAACAGCTCACAAAATGAGTTGAGACAACAGAACTTTAAAAGCCTGAAACAACAACAACAAAATGTTTTCATAGCACCAGAATAGGTCCCAGGAATAGGCTTTTATTGTTTGCTGCCTTAGGTGAATGCCACTAAATGACTCACAGGAAGGAGAAATTAGTGTCAATCCCTCTGTAGCTTAGGAATTTGGATGGGTATATTTGAGGAGAAATAAGCAAATTCTCTACCTATGAGAGGAGACAACTGTGGGCTCCATGATCACTGCAGATGGTGACAGCAGCCACAAAATTAAAAGACGCCTGCTTCTTGGAAGAAAAGCAATGACAAACCTAGACAGCATCTTCAAAAGCAGAGACATCACCTTGCCAACAAAGGTCCGTATAGTTAAAGCTACAGTTTTCCCAGTAGTGATGTATGGAAGTGAGAGTTGGACCATAAAGAAGGCTGATCACCGAAGAATTGATGCTTTTGAATTATGGTGCTGGAGGAGACTCTTGAGAGTCCCATGGACTGCAAGAAGATCAAACCTATTCATTCTTAAGGAAATCAGCCCTGAGTGCTCACTGGAAGGACAGGTCCTGAAGCTGAGACTTCAATACTTTGGCCACCTCATGAGAAGAGAAAACTCCCTGATGTTGGGAAAGATGGAGGGCACAAGGAGAAGGGGACGACAGAGGACGAGATGGCTGGATAGTGTTCTCAAAGCTACCAGCATGAGTTTGACCAAACTGCAGGAGGCAGGGGAAGACAGAAGTGCCTGGCATGCTCTGGTCCATGGGGTCACGAAGAGTCGGACTAAACTAAATGACTAAACAACAAGTAGAGAGAGAAATCTGGTCTAGTCAGATCTCCTTTGCTGGAGATATTTAAGCAGAAAGTGGACTGTCATCTGTCCAAGGCTGCATCCACACTGCATCCATATCAAGCACATTTATACCCCTTTTAACAGTAATGGCTTCCCCTAAAGAATTCTGGGAACTATTATTATACTAGGATGCTGAAATTTTCCCGTCACCCTAAACAGACTACATTTCTCAGGATTCTTTGGGAGGAAGCCATTTCCTTTAAATGTTCATATGGTGTGGGTGTGATCCAATATGCTGAAGTTGCAACATCCCTACCTCGAGCAGCAGTAATAATGGACTAGAGGACCACCACAGTCTCTTCCAACACTTCTATTCTATGACTATTTATGTTCACATGACCATGAAAAGAAACTCATTTCTGATCTTTTATAGTTCTTCAAGTTCACACTTTTCTCTGCTTTTCTATCACTAGTTTTTACCTTTTTGTGTATTTATGCAATTTTATAAAAAGAAGAAAACAAACAACACAAGGCAAAGGTTAGGATTATTTCGGCTTCTAGTAGGAAAGAAAGGGTGGTTAATTTTGGCACTATGCAGGCACAATATAACTTATTGTTGTATCAGCCTGATCTCATACTGACATAATAACTTCTATAAAAACAAGAACTGTCTATCTAGTTCCAGGGGTGAGAAACTTTTGGGTCTGGTAGGATCCTTATCAGTCCCCACCACTGGGGACCAACACAGGTGGGCAGAACAGCCCATCTGTCAATAACTGGATGTCATTTTGATGTGATATGATTAACAGATAGATTTTCCTGCCCGCTTGTTAGTCCCTTGCACAGCATTTCCCAACAACCAGGAAGAACAACTATTGTGGATGTACCCCCTATCTGTTAATCAGAGTTATAGTCCCTGTAAACATTGATGTTTCATTTAGCTATCAGGCATAGCAGCTGCCCTCAGATCTCGCCTCCATGAACTTTTAAAATCTATTGTTTAAAGCCATCTAAGATGGTAGTTCTCATTACTACATCTTGTAGAAATGAATGCTATAAACTAATTATGTCATATGAAAAGAAGTTCCTTTGGTCTCTTCTGGAGCTACTGCAAATCAATAACACAGAATGACCCTGATTTCAAGCATTATGAAAGAGAGCAAGAGCGAGAGTTTGAGAACTATTTATTCTATCCATGCCCTGCCTTTGTCATATTTTTTTCTGAACTAAGCCTCAAATGCTTTTTCCTCATAGGAAAAGTGCTCTATACCTTAAATCAGATTAGGTGCCCTATACTGTGCCTTTTTGAGCTCTAAAATTAAATTTGCTATAGTGTTTTTTAAAGAACTGTATTGATTTTTTTTGCTTATTATGGGCAGTTCTGGCTGCCAGATCATTTCTGGGCCGGCGCCTTCCTTACATATCTTTAGGCGCCAGGCAAAAACATTCCTCTTCTCCCAGGCCTTGGGCTAATTAAACCATCTATGGCCTTTTAAAACTGCAGGAGGGGGTATTATTTTGTTTGTTACTATGTTAAATATTTTTGTGTTTTTATATTATAAACTGCCCTGTGATTCTCAGATGAAGGGCAGTATAGGAATTCAACAACAACAACAATTTAATGTGCTCATGATAGTGCTTAGGGGCCAAAATTACTTAGGCCCCAAATATCTGAGTGACCACCTCCTTTCCTCCCAGGTGTTAAGATCAGCGGGGAAGCCCCTCTTGGTAGTCTCAGCGGGGAAGCCCCTCTTGGAAATTTGAGGCAGGAGGTGAAACCAGGTGTTTTCTGTGGCAGCCTGTTGTGGAAGTCCCACCACAAGGAAGTGAATCTGTTACTTTCACCATACAGTTTTTGTTGAAAGCTGAAGGTGGACCTTTTCCTTTGACACCTGAGATGAGTATAGCCAATGGGGGGGGGTATGAGGGCAGCTGCCCCCCTAGAGCAAGTAAAGCAATTAAAATACGAGGTTCTGCCCCCTCTAGCATGAAGCCTGCCCCCCTCCTGGCTACGCCCATGCCTCTGCTGCACTGGGCACTGAGCCAAGGGGGTGCCACAGTGTGTCATAGCTATGACAGTAGTGAATTGAGCAGAATGAAAGGCAACAGGTGTGGAGGGGTGTCAAATTTTGGCCTCGCACAGGGCGTCACTGAAATTTGAAAGACCAATATTAAGTAGTGGGTTGACATAGCAGCCGGCACAGCGATTTCTTCAAGTAGCTCTTTTATTAAGATAAGCTGGAATAGAACTGACTGCGAACAGCTCAGCCGGCCTGTATTTATAGGCAGCCGGCTGTCAACATTGTAACCACAACAGCTCAGAGTTCCCGCCTAAACTAACTGCCACGGACCTGAGTGAAAACTACCTACAGACCTGAGTGAAAACTATATACAGTATCCCCCTGCTGGCCCAGGGTGAAACTACACTACATAACACCCAAAGTCTGCCCCTTTCAGGACCCACCCTATTCCTGTGACTGTAATCTCTTTTCACTGTTTTTAATTATGAATTTTAAAATGTTGCAATGGACCCTTGGACTTGCTGGTGAAGGGCAACTAATTAAGTGAATAAATAAATAAATAAATAATGCTTTCTTTTTGTGCGTGTGACTAGTCTGTAATGATTTAGCATATTGTGAACTAAGTCTCATTGACATTGAGCTGGATATATTCCTATGTAAGCATGTATAGGTCCAGGCAATATTTATTGACTTGGCAGGATTTATTGACACAGGATGACAGTCACCACCCAGCACCAATAAATAAAGCAAAGATGCAAAAACCAATGCTAGGCATATAAGGCTATTTTTTAAAACAACAACAATCTTATTTCTTCCTAGCCTAGCTCCAAAAATAGGATGAGAAAGTGCTGGATTTACATACACAATGCCACCCATATTCTTCAGTTTAAAATCTTTAAATAATTTAAAAGAAAATCTGTGAGAATCATACCCAGTAACAAATACAATATATATAAATATCAAAAATTGCTATTTTTGATCCCACAGCACACTGAGTTATCCTTTTTTTAGATTTCTACTATGGCTCCACAATCTCTTTCATGCATAGTCAGTTAACCTTAAATTCACATCAGCATGTATTTGGAGTTAGAATTTCTATTTACTTATTTTGCCATAATGTGCATAAGTTTGCACTTTATTACAATGAACTTCATCTGACATTCTGCTGAGCTGCCATCAGCCAGTTTAGAAAGACCTATTTAGAACTGTATACAGGCTGCTTTAAATTTCACCACTGCAAATCATTTGGTCTATCCTATAATCCTCATAGTTAGTTATTACAACAAGCTTATCTGCCAAAGGATTGGACCCACGAAAGCTGTCCCCAAGAAATGAGGTCTTGGCATTTAGATTTCACTAAAACATCAACCCAACATGGAGTGGCAATGAAAAAGACAAACTTACACATGTTGGGAATTATTAGAAAATGGATTGAAAATAATCTGGCCAGTATCATAATGCATTTGTACAACTCTATGATGAGCCTGCATTTAGAATTATGTGTACTGTTTTCAGTGAGTAGTATAGATGTAGGAATAGTGGAGAGTTTTGACCAAACGTGATCCACCTGGAGTAGGAACCGGCAAGCCACTCCAGTATCCCTGCCAAGAAAACTCCATGGACAAAGACAACAGGCATATAAAAGTTATGACGCTGGAAGATGAGCCCCTCAGGTCGGAAGGCGTCCAACATGCTACTGAGGACCAAACTGCGGGAGGCAGTGGAAGACAGGAGTGCCTGGCGTTCTCTGGTCCATGGGGTCACGAAGAGTCGGACACGACTAAACGACTAAACAACAACAACAAAAAGGAAAGGTACAGAAAATGACAACAACAAAAATAGAGCATTTGCAATTCATTCCCTTTGAGGAAAGGCAATAAATCAATCAATAAGTCTACAAACTATTAACAGGTCAGTATTCAACTTGCTTGTTCTGTTAGTGCAAGGATTCCTGCTTGTACAACAGAACTTCTCCCTCCCTTCCCTCTAGATTCCCACTAAATCTGTCCTGGGGGTTCCCAGAACAGAGCTGATTTCTTAGGTGACACCTTCAAGTGTTTAATGGCTTGTGAGGTAAGACTTCCCTGCACAGAACCCAAGAGGAAAAGAGATCACTTGAGTAACTCAGTACAGTAATTGCAACTGTGATCAATATCAAAAACATAAATGCGTATCACCTGTCAGTTGTAATAAGGCTGTGCAAATGAACTGACTAATGTTCAGATACAAAAGAGAATTTATTTCAAGTCACAAAATCAATTGCACAATTTGATAGGGGAAGATCTTTCCAGACTCTGGTAATCAGTTGTATTTTATGGATCATTCAACAGTAATTAAGCTGGACACAACACTGATAATCAAAATGTAACAAATTGTCCAAATTTCTTCCTTTCCCTTAAGCTCAGGTTTGCTGGTGAGGGGTGGCACTCACTTCCAGAAGAGGGCGATTGCCAGCTTGACCTTGTGTGTGGGGTGAGGATGTGCCTATTTTACCAGGGCATTCTGTTCTTACAGGATGTATTAGCAGGATGGGTGGTTCAGTTGTGTGTAATTATCTGTTCGTTCTCTTAAATAAGTTTGTGCCCATTTAACCCAAATGCATGCCTAATCATGGTCTTGCTTCGGCTCCCACTTTTTTATCTGAAGGCACCTGGAAATGTATTTGTGCCAGTGCCTTCTGTTAAGAGTTTGTGTGTAATCCTTGACACCTCCCTTTCCATGGAGGCGCAGGTTACAGCAACAGCTAAGGTGACATTTTTCCATCTTTACCGCATTAAGCAGTTGGTCCCTTACCTTTCCCGCCCTGATCTGGCACAGTGATCCATGCAATGGTCACCTTCAGGCTTGACTACTGTCATTCACTCTATGCAGGGCTGCCCTTGAAACTGTCCCAGAAACTCCAGCGGGTGCAGAACGCTGCAGCGAGGCTCCTCACAGGGTCCCTGCCATGGGATCATATTCACCCAGTGCTTTACCAGTTGCACTGGCTCCCGGTGGAGTATAGGGTCAGGTTCAAGGTGCTGCTTTTGACCTTTAAAGCCCTTTGTGGCTTAGGGCCCTCGTATTTACGGGACTGCCTCTCCTGGTATGTCCCACAGAGGACCTTAAGGTCCATGAATAGCCATAGTTTAGAGGTCCCGGGCCCTAAGGAAGTCAGACTATCCTCCGCCAGGGCCTTTTCAGTGATGGCTCCCACCTGGTGGAATGCTCTGTCCCATGAGACTAGGACCCTACAGGATTTAACCTCCTTTCACTGGGCCTGTAAGACAGAGCTATTCCACCTGGCCTTTAATTTGAATTAAGCCTGATCTTTTAGTTCCCTTCTCTTCCTTCCCCCTTCCCTTTTATGAAGATTACCTGCTCTGGGACCCCACAGCTAATTATCCCCTGGCCTCCTCACTGGCCCAAGTAGGACTAATTCAGCCAGCTAGCCCTGGTGACTATCTAATGTTTATTGGATGGATTTTCCCCAAATTGATTTTTGAACTTTGAATTTTATTGTTATTCATGCTTTTATACTGTATTTTATGCTGCTTCTATGTTGTATTACAATTAAGTGTTTTAAATTTGTTGTTAGCTGCCCTGAGCCCGGTTTTCTGAACTGGGAAGGGTGGGGTATAAATAAAATTATTATTATTATTATTATTATTATTATTATTATATTATTATTATTATTATATTATTATTATTATTATTATTATTATTATTTATAAGCACTCTCCACTATAAGTCACCACCTCATTCTATCCTACCTATCTTCTTGATTAAACTATTTAGGAGCTAGAGATGAGCAGGAAGAGGGGATCTAATATTTTTAGCAGCTGATGTTTTAAAACTGGTATTAAGTGCATTAGATTTTTTAGTTAATCATGCGAGCCTTCAGAGGTACAAGTATAATAATCTGCACAACTAAAATAATGCAAAGCGGATGTTTTACCTCTAAGGCAGCGGTGGGGAACCTCTAGTCCACCTTTGCCCACCAGAGGGTACAGTTTGGTCCACAAGGCCATTTTCCCCAAACCATGCCTACCCATCCATTAGCTGACATCACTAAGGTATGATATAAATATAGTAGCATGGCAGAATCTGCATTATTCCATTGAGCTGATCTTTCTCCAGTAGAGGAGGCTCCTTCTATATTTTTACCAGAACACTGTGCATGTTGCTTTCAGGTAAATATGTCCAGCCTCTGTATTGCAAGATGCAGATCCTTCTGAACCATGTCTTGTCTCAGTAGAAGTGGATAGGGAGCCCTTTCAGTACCAAGTGTTAATAAGACATGGAAACTCCCAATAATAAGTACTCAGCGTCAAGCGGCAAGAGTACAGAAACATGACAGAATGGGCATTTTGGGTTGTTTTCATTTACACTTGGCACAGACCTGAAACTATAAAGGAAACAGATTGTCATTTATATCATTTCTCCTCCTTGCAGCTTATTTGGCTTTGAAACAGACAACTATACACAGGCATCCCAGAGCAAAACTACATTGACTACATAGACACTGCACACCGCTCTGCTGAATATTTTATTCGCCATCTGGCTAGCAGAATACAAAATTACAAACACATATTAAATAAATGGAGGCTTCCCATTTTAAATAAGGAACACTTCCACCACCACCCCACCCAATCCAATTGAAAAGGATTCCAAGGATGATAGTATAGAAGACTTCTTGGCAGTTGCAGTGGAGTCAGGAAACTGTTTTGTGTATTTTGTCCAGTACCTGTGAAATAGCATACAAAGGAAGTCAATAAAAATTAACAACGCAATGGACCATTCATATCCAAATCAAACAGAAGCCATTAGGACTGCTGGTGCCATTAATTTCCATGGGGGAAATTGCATGAGGGCAATTCCCACAGCTGAACATCACAAAACTGCAAAAGGTTTTAGGGAGATGAACTTATGGTTGAGTAACATGAACTTTTAATGATTCAAACCTAGAACCCCTTCCAAGAACATGCAAAAATGTGGAAGAAATTCAACAAAAGGGACTAAAAGCTCAATGCTGGAGTGTTTTTTCAAAAGCCATAAAATGAAGCAGATATAAAGATAAAAATACAGATATGAACTTACCACTTCTTCCTGCTTTAGGGCACATCGTGATGCACTAGTGAGTTAACAAAGCCTAGTTGAAAATGAGTTTTGTGCCATAGTGATTTGACTTCATCCAGGGTCAAATCCTCACTGGGCCATGAAGCTCACTGAGTGACCTTGAGCCAGTCACTGACTCTCAGCCTAACTTACTTCACAAGGTTGTTGTGAGAATAGAGTGAGGAGAGAAAAGGCCGGATATACAAGTGGTGAATAAATGAAATTTCATTTCTACCTTCAGTAAAGCATACTGAATTTAAGGCATAGATTTCCAGTTTTGGGAAGGACAAAGGGACAAATTTTGAGCAACAAGGTATGGAGGCTGTTAATGAAACCAACAAGCCCCACACTCCAACTCCTTCCTCAACTTAAATCATGGCTTCTATAGTTTTTTTTTAAAACAGTAATTGGCAGGCTCTACCTACTTGCTATGGAAGTCTACAGGGGGAGGGGGGATGCAAGGGGGGCAGTTGCCCCCTGATGAACCACAATTTCCAGATTCCCAGCTTTCATTTAAAAAAAAAAAAGAGCAAGTGTGCTTCCATTGTCAGTATTTTTGGGTACGATTCAGTAACATACCAGGAAATTCAGGTTGCACAATTATAATTTATTGGGAAGTCTTGAGTAACAACCCTGCTTCCCCCCCTAAGTCAGACATTTTGTGAATAGTGATGGGGAAATGCACTGGAAAGTGAGGAAATATTTTATTTTATTTTATTTTAAACCCTATACCGCTTGCAGTTTATATGACATACTAAAATTATCTGTAAAAGTGGTTAAAAACGAAAAACATTTAAACATAATTAAAATTAACAGTAAGAATGATTAAAACACATCAAAGTCTACATGTCTAGATGGCCCACATGCTTGACATAGATAACACAGGCTTTGATGCCATATTACTTATCCTCCCTGCAAACAAATCAGAATGCTGAATAGAAACCACCATCTAATCTCCTTGCTTGATAAACAGGTTGTCTTGAAGCATCCTAAATGCTTTTGAGGAATGAGATATGAGGAAAAGCATACAGGCACTATTCTTTTCGCCCCATCCCTCCCTCTCCTATCTTAACCCCCTTTGTCCCGTCCCCTGGAAAATTTCCTACAGATGCACATGCTGCTTTTATGTTGATTTTACCAGCATTTGGAGCATTTCAAGAGGTCTGCTGCTATGGGCACTTCAAACACATAAAAATGTGTTGCTTTCCTACCTAGATGAGAGAACCAAAGCTGTCATATACAATGCCTGCCCTTCCCCGCTCCCCTGACCCACAAAACCACTCAGAGGTCCACCATTTCATTCTTGAAACCGTTTTGCTTTCTTTTGTAATTTGCTGTGTAACGTGCAACTGTATCATACTTTTTAAGATCCTTTCAACACTTGGATCCCAAGAGCTGTTTGTAAGAGGTGCTACATAATGGAATAGTAAGAAGTCCTACATAATGAAACCTCTTGAGGGATATAAACCTGTTCCCCATCCCTTCTGATTTCTATTTTTCCAGCTACGTATAAGGCATCATTTTTTAAAAAAACCCACAGATTCATCAAGGTCAAATCTTCAGCTGTGTAACTGAGAACACTTCAGATATAGCTCTTCTAGTTTCTCTTAGTGACAATTCTTTCAGCTCAACAGAGGACATCTTTTTATTTAACAATGGCAGATGGTAATTGTTAACATGAGTGTTTTATAGGCCTTCGAATATTGTGTATATATAATGTGCTTAGTCATCATCATTATACTAATTAACAATACAAGGAACTGATGAGGCCTCACTGTTCTCTCTCAACCTGGTACTTCATCACAGTTTCATTACTAAGGCCTGCTTCACACATGTTGCTTTTTTTAAAAGCATACACTTACATTTTGCTAAAGTGTTAATGCAACAGGCCCGAGTATGTAAATACATGTCGCACAGGAAAACCT
This sequence comes from Podarcis bocagei, assembly GCF_964188305.1. NCBI lineage: Eukaryota > Metazoa > Chordata > Lepidosauria > Squamata > Lacertidae > Podarcis > Podarcis bocagei. Next base: position 70,238,406 of record NC_138125.1, read on the forward strand.
GTCAAAGCAAGCCACTTCTAAGTGTGCAGTAGGTATTTAACATAGATTTGCCCTCATGAACTGTATGAAATTGCCCTAAAATTGCAAGTTTAATTTGTGTTTTTATATAGATTGCTATCACAGACACATCTGGCGTAACTGACCACAGATCAGCGTTACTTTATTATTTCAGAATATTTCATAGAGCTAACTGTGGGAGAAGTATCATGAAGAGAAGGCCATTCAATGCATGACCAGCAAGATGTGCTGGATTGGTGCTGACAGTGATGCTGCGTACCTGGACAGTGTGGGAACAGGGCGGGGCACTAGCAAGGTGGCAATTGGCCAAGGATATGCTCCGAAACATATCATAAATAAATATGCTCAAGGCCCAAAGACATCAGGCCTTTGTAGCTATAATGGTTGCTTGTTAAACAGATGATCTTTTGACAGGATAAATTGAAACAGATTACGGTGTCAATTGCAGACTTCCATGTTTGAAAGACCTTCTATACAGAAGCCGCAGTTAAGGGTTACAATGAAAACTGATGGACAGCTCTCTAGAGAAATGCCCGCTATTGGCTCCATTTTCATTTAATTGTATGTAAATGATCTGGTCCATGAATTGTAGTAAAGAACATATTTGCCAGTGTTGATACTGTCATCTTAGCTCTGTTTTACTGTAATGATGCTGACATGCTTCTACTATCTGCCATGCAAATTGGACTGAGGTGGTTTTTGAAGGGCTATGGGGCCATTTGTCAAACAGAACAACCACATGTAAATTACAGTAAGAGGAAAAGTAGTTGTATATATGGAATGCACCCACCATGTAATTAATGGGCCCTTGATGGACAAAGCAACTGAACAAGTCCAGCATTTTAATTATTTGGATGTCTGGTTTTCTGAAAAACTTGCATTGGATCCTCATTTAACAGGTTTTCAAAGAGCTTTTCAAGACCTAAAAGGAGGAATTTGGGATCCCCCAGCAGTAAGAATCTTCTTAGGCAAAATGGTTCCTTGTAGTGAGAAGAAATATATGATTTGGCTGAAACAAAACACTTTAAAATATCTAATCACAAGAACCTCCACAGCATATTTATGGACAGAAAACAGAGTTCAACTGGGGCTTTTGTGCTAATCAAAACATATCATATTAACATTCAATTGGTGGAGAAGAGGAGGTTGACTAAGAAACATTATTTGGAACGAGGAAAAACTGATAATAAGAGTAGTCAGTTATTTTTGTGTTAAAAAGGCAAAAAATGTAAAGCTCTGGTATTTCAGTAAAATCTGTAGGGACAAAACACACACACACACACAAAAAAAAAACCCTGTCAAGAATGTTATCCATAGCAACACCTGGGGTGATTCAGACCTCACCTCAAGATTTTAATCGAAAAATGACACATGCATTAGAGAATTATTATCAAGGTCTGATCCCTATTTCCCACCACAAGTTTTGGCGGCACTGAGATGCCAAACAGTGCAAATGCAGCCCCCTTGAATGGCATTATAATGAGATTCTGTATGTGTGACTCATGCATGTTGAAGATCTATGCTATTATTTACTTTGATGTCCAATGTACACTGAACAAAGCAGAAAATTTACATCTGGATGAAAACATATTCAAAATACCAATGATCAGCTTAAAGTAAAATATCTCTGTGTGACCAAATATTTAATATGTAGAGTTACTGAATTTGCACTAGTAGCACGGATATAAAGGAGAATGTTTGTAGAAGAAAATATGGTGGATTGTGCAAGGAATCCCTTGCATTAATCAATGGTCCAAGTTATTCCTAGATATAGTTCAGTTTTTTAATGTGGATAATGTTCACCCTACTTCTATAACAGGGATACTATTCCACATTACACATTATGATTACCATTGGAATATTGTTTTTGTGCTTCAGCACACATACACACACTCACGTACGGCTGGATCCAGACTAAAGAGGGAATCCAGACCCTGGCCACTGGCTTTTGGAAGCTTTTGGAGGAGCAGGGTCACAGCTGTATCTGCAGTCCCACTGCATGCAGAGATCAGGGTGGAAAGTGGAGGGGGGCAGGAAGATCACTATGCTGTCCTGACACAATAGCTGCAGGAATAGCTTGGGATCCAACAGATTCCTCAGACCCTCTCTGCCTCCACAAAACCCTGCTTATTAAAGCAAACCTGATTTGATTTCTGCTTTGGCTTAGCCCTAAAAAAAGATATGGAACCAGAATGCATGGACTAGGGCAGTGTTTCCCAACCGGTGTTCCGCGGCACACTACTGTGCCGTGAGACATCGGCTGGTGTGCCGTGGGAGGGAGGCGGGCGAGTCGGGCGGCGAGAGGCGGCGGCGGCGAGGATCCGTGTCGAGCTGGGGGCGGCTCCGCGGTGGTGGTGCCGAGCGGCGGGGCAGCGCGCGCAAAAGGGAGGAGCGCGAGACAGCGGAGGAGGAGGAGGCTGGCATGTCCGGGCAGCAGCAGCAACAGCAGCAGCAGCAACTCCCGCCGCCGCCCCTCCTCCGCCCGCTATCGCCGCCACCACCACAACAGCCACCGCCGCCTCAGCTGCCGCCGTCCCTCAGTCCCTCGCTCTGCTGCCTCCTCCCACCCCGGCAAGGGGGAGGGAAAAAACTTTCACTTTTGTGCGTCCCTCCCGGCGTGACGCTGCGCGCTGACGTCACGGGGCGGGGCTTTAATGGTGGTGTGCCGCGAGATTTTTTTCCGGTAAACAGGTGTGCCGTTGCCCAAAAACGTTTGGGAAACACTGGACTAGGGTATGGTTGGAACAGTTGTAAGGCAGATTGCTTCAAGGTCTAATGCCCTCAGACAAGGAAGATGGAAGGGGATATATATTCCATCAGACTCATATGCTTGATGTTTTGGTACCATGCTCAATATATCTCATTTTCAATAGACTGCATATCAGTAATTAAGGTGTGAATGAAGTTTCAGCAGAGAAGGGGCATGTAACAGATGGCATATCCTATCTGATTGTTGTAGTTCTACCAAGTTGCTGGTGTAAAAGCGGAGCCTAGAATCTGGTTGGTTGCAACAATTTGAATTTATGGTGACTTCTACAGCCACCATGAGTATGAGGTTTGTGTCTCCTGCCAGTGCCAATCACTCATTTATCAGGGGTTGAAGAAGCGTTTGGATTTGATATCCCGTTTTTTATCACTACCCGAAGGAGTCTCAAAGCGGCTAACATTCTCCTTTCCCTTCCTCCCCCACAACAAACACTCTGTGAGGTGAGTGGGGCTGAGAGATTTCAAGAAGTGTGACTGGCCCAAGGTCACCCAGCAGCTGCATGTGGAGGAGCGGGGAAGCGAACGCGGTTCACCAGATTATGAGTCTACCGCTCTTAACCACTACACCACACTGGCTCTCCTTGAGGTTGTGCAATATAATGCATGTTGTTTCTGTAGTTGGGAGAAATCCTACTTTGCTAGAGATCTGGGCCCCTCTCAAATCAGAGATGGGAGAGGAGTATTAAGTGGTCCAGGTGACGTGCATAAGTCCATTACCCCTTCAGATATTAATTGTCTTATTTCTGTATGCTTGACAGTGACCCTTTGTATGTGGGTTGTAATATTGCTGAGTGTGAGTGGTTTATGTACGGGTAGGTGATAGATGTAATGTTTGATGTAGTGAATGGTTGTGGTACTTGTGTGAAATGGGTACATAGTGAGATTGGATGAATGATTTTATGTACCTGTATGTTGTATTGCTTGAAATTGTACATTACATTGCCTTGTAGTGCTTTCTGATTTTATTTATTTTATATTATGTTTATGGATATTTTTATGTATTTTGTTATGTGAATCATTGCATATGGTTTTATTGTGTATGCAAACTGCTTTGAGATCTGTTGGATAGTAGAGTAGTCTACAAATGGAAATAATAATAAACTGAAGAGTCTTTCCCAGTGAACAAGCTATTTGAGATTAGCAAAAGGATTTCATATTTCTAGCACAAGCTTTGCTAAGGGGCAAAACAGTAGCTGGACAACAATATTAGTCATGTTCAGCTGCTGTCCCAACAGGAGAATAAATGTAATTAAGGACATTTCATTAACAGTAGATAAAATACTCATTCCAAGGTCTGCTACAGTTTGAAAATAGCATGGGCACATAATTGAGTGTGTGAGAAGGAATGGGTGTGTGTGTTTATTAACAATGTTTGTATACCACATCATAACATTTTTGTGGAAAAGTGTCACACAAACACACTAACGTTTGATTCAGGTACTGTGTTTTAAGAACCATGCAGTAAAAGCAAGGCTATCAGTTAGCCTTATGGGAACCTGCAAGGTCTGCAGAAGTTAAAAAAATATTTAGAGGGGGAAACCAACATAACCGAAAACAGGCCCAAGAGGGCTGAGCACACTCAATTTTCACAGAATGCTGAATGTCTGTTGTTTGGGGGGACAGGACTAAAAATAAATGAGGGGGAATGGTATGGAGTATGCTACGTTGGAAGGCTGGGGCACTGAACAGGAGTACTCCACACTGCAACATTTTATTGCAACCACCATCATCGCCATTTTATGCTAAATAACAGCCAAAATCACAGAAATGAAATGGCATATTTATTCTGCTTCCAGATTATAAAATGCTAGATATGCCAGCACTTGGCGCTACTAAATGTTCTGGGCAAAGGCTTGTTCTGAATCATGGGATCATTGAGAACAAGTTAAATTACCTAAATGTCCTTGTCTTACTTATAGCCACCCTCCCATTTGTCTGCGTCAGCACCGTTCACCACTCACTATGAGGCTTTCCTGGTCTTTGGATGAAGCAAAATTATCTTAGGGCCAGCTCTTGTCACAACGGAGATTTCTGATCACCAATACTTTGTGCATTATAAATTAAGCAAACTAAGCAAAGGAGCCTGGTGATCAGTTTATATGAAGGCAGAGATTTAGCAAGTGAAAATTATATAAGAATAATGGTGGGGACAGAATGGGGATAGAATGAAGAAAAGTGAAGGCAACGCAGAAAATTGAACTGATTATCAGCTGCTGGGAAGTGAATGCAGCTGTTGTGCTCAGGCTCTGCTTGCAGGCTTCATGTTGGTTACTGTGAGAGCAGTTTTGGACTAGCTGGGCTTTTGGCCTGATCCAGCAGAGCTCTTGCTGCTTATCTAAAGAGAAGTAAAAAGCAGAGATAGGGAGAGTTGAAAGAAAAGGAAGAGCAGAATAAACAGAGGAAAGCAAGCTCATCCACTAAATATGTCAGCACCCTGACTTTGCTGCCTCTTTCCTGCATTCTTTTTTTCTTTTTACTCAGTGCTCTTGGGACCGGTGGACTCTACACTTATATTCTAATTAGTCTTATTATTAGCTCACTCCAGCTGTTGTATTACAACACTGAATGGCAATGTACAGTTAGAAGCACATGCTGAGCTAATTAGCTCATTGAATTGAAGAGTGAACTTCTGGCCTTCACCTTCCAAACCCCAGAGACCTTTCTGTGTCTTGTTCAGCTGACTGAACAACCATCACTCACAGGCACAAGCCACTATCATACACTGGTGTGCCGTGAGGCTGATGCCACATCCCTCTCGGGCCCCATAGGCACTATACATTGAAAGCAGTATCATGCCACTTTAAATGATCATGACTCCCCTCTCCTAGGCAAATCCTGGGAACGGTAGTTTATTAAGGATAATAAACATTGGCAGGAGACTCCCTATTCTCTTCACAGAGCTACAATTCCCAGAGTTCTTTGGAAAGAGGTACTGACTGTTAAACCACTCTGAGGCTTATAGCTCTGTGAGGGGAGTTGTTGTTGTTGTTTAGTCGTTTAGTTGTGTCCAACTCTTTGTGACCCCATGGACCAGAACACGCCAGGCACTCCTGTCTTCCACTGCCTCCCACAGTTTGGTCAAACTCATGCTGGTAGCTTCGAGAACACTGTCTAACCATCTTGTCCTCTGCCGTCCCCTTCTCCTTATGCCCTCAATCTTTCCCAACATCAGGGACTTTTGTGAGGGGAATTGGGGTCCCCTAAACCGCATCACTCCGAGCAAACTATAGTTTGCAGGTTTTCTTGGGAGAAGCCATGGCTATTTGGAATGGTATGATACTGCTTTAAATTTATAGTGCAGATGGGGCCTCAACGGCCCCACCTGAAATAACAGTATCAAAGTACTTACTGATTCAGTGAGACTCTCAGAACAAGATTCCCCTCATTTTAAATTGTGATGAATGAACAAGTGAGCTCTCACTCATTTTCTGCCTGGTTCTAACAGTCCTGAATAGAAAAATGTTACTTACTGAAGAACACTCAAAATCTATATTTTCAAATGAAGGATCGGATGGCAAGGGAGAAAATAGCAGAAAATCCATTCAAATAGTGTAATCTTTGAGAACAAATCCACCCAGGTTCCACCTAGGAAATCTGGGTAGTGATGCTTTGCTCATTTATCTGGGAATAAGATCCACGAACTCAGTGGGTCTTTCCTTTGAGAGAGAGAGAGAGTGTATAAAATCACATTGCAAATGGAACACTTGTGGGCTTCTCATAGGCATCTGGTTGGCCACTGTGAGAACAGGTTGTTGGAGTTGTTAATAATAATAATAATAATAATAATAATAAGAAGAAGAAGAAGAAGAAGATGATATACCCCACCTGGGTATATATAGATAGGCCTTTGGTCTGATCCAGCAGGGCTCTTCTTGCATTCTGTGTTTTTTAAAGAGTGATAACTGTAAGATTGATTGTTCAGACTGGGGAAATGAATGCTGCTTGCTGTTCATATGTGCTTAGTCACATGCTGCTTGCTACTTAATATTTAATTGCAATCAAATAATATATTTTAAGTAAATTAATCATGATTGTTTTTTATGCCTCATGGTATTCAGCGAAATAGGTGGTTCGCAGGTGTAATCATCTGTGGTTTGAAACGCAGAGTAGGTTATTGCTTCTCTTTGACTTTTCTAACAAGTGCCTCTGCTCATTATAGTTAATATATATATATAAGGTAAACATAATTGTGTGGCACAATCTTCCCCAATTTAGTGCTTGTACAGCCAGGACAAACAATGGTCAAGGATGATGGGACCTCTAACACAAAACATCTGGAGGCTGGGCAAGGCTGGTGTAGTAGGTAGATTGTTGGGTTTTGTATGGGAAGAGCTGAATTCAAATCTTTGCTTTATTTGGCAATCTAATGGAAGTCATTGGCTCTGCTTAACCCTGCTTAAACACAGGAAGTGATGTAAGGATTGATTAAAAAAATGAATAGTAAAGCTTTTTGAACCTAAACATTTACATAACTAAATGACTGAAAATATTAAATATAGTTGGAGTATGTGTACCTTCTGCACTGCAGGTCACCAATCTGGAAAAGAGCTATTATTTAAGAGCAATGGGGGTGGGGGTGGGGAAACGGGGACAATGGCTGATATGACTGTTCCACTTCTGTGCCTAGCAAACTATAAGGACCTAAAAAGAGCTCCACTGGTTTAGACCAAAGCCTTATCTGGTCCAGCATCCTGTGTCTCACACTGGCAAATCAAATGCCTACAGGATGTAAGCAAGAAGGACATGAGCGTAATAACTTGCTTCTGTTGCTGTTCTCCAGAGACCGGCATTCAGAGGCATGTTGCTTCTGATCTAGGAGACAGTATATTAGCTGAATGAAGTCAGGTCATCAGAGCTGCTGACATTCACTAACAGAATTTTCAAGGAGCTATAAAGGCACATATCAGAGTTCTCATGAGTGTGTTAAGAAAATGCCTATAACCACATGTAAGATATCATAGTCCAAGACACTAAATCCAAGTAGTCTATTAGTTTTGAATGTAGCGACACGAGGATGTGGACAAGCTACATGAAGATGTGTGTTGTCCCGGCGCATTGGAAGATGGCCGACAATAACATCTCTCCGACCCACACAAGGTAATTAAGAGGCTGTGATGGGAGTAAGCAGCCTCGCGGGCCCCCCAAGCGAGTGGGGGGGGGGACTGCCCTTGCCTGCTGTGCCCTATACCACCCCCGAATTTGAGGGGGTGGGGGCACTAGGCAGAATGCCCTTGTGTGGACTTCGGCTCTCCTGGACGCTGTCTCTGATTCGCGCCTCTAGCTGCAGCAACTTCAAAAGAAACAATTAGGAGGAAGCTAATGCACATATTTCAAGGAAGAATGGGGAGTAAAGACGGCTAATTGAAGAGATTTCTGAGAAACAAGACGGGTCGGATAAACAGGAATATATCATGAGAAGACACACCAAGGCTCGGTATGTCGGCAACGGGACTGGATGGGGGGGGGAACTTTCCTTTCTTTTCTCTATGTGATTAACCAAGAACCCCCCCCCCACAAGTCAGAAATGCCGCTTAAATGACCTAAACTGATGATTTAAGACTGTGTGGAGATAATTTTCTAACCAAAAGCATGTTTTAAGGAGATCGTGGAAAGTATAAGAGCTTTGGGATGACGCAGTAAAAAACAGCGTCGTCATTTTGGCAAGTTCTGTCGAAAGATTTATGTCTGGGAGGAGGAATGGATCTGTTTTCATATTGTGGGCAAGCCTCCCCAGAGGGACTAAAGAAGGCGACAGATTTGCGAAGATTAATGATGGAAAGTGTGCTTTTATTTATGGAAGTGATAATATATGGAAACCATCTCGATATGGTGATTGAACGAACGGAAAAATTCACACAGGATTATAACTGGTGTTTACCTGCTTAAGGAGATTATCAGAAGAGATCACAAAGAAAAAAGAAAAATATATGAATAAGATGAGATGTGGAAACAGCAAGATAGGACTGGATAGAATTATGAACATTATTTGGATAGATTTGTGGATATTAACGCAGCAGCAAGAAGATGATTGGAATCCTCTTCGGAACTTGAAATATGGGTACCCCCAACAAAAAAATTAAAATTCGGCTTTGTAATTCGGAATTTATGTGATTTGATTTGTTTTGATTGGTCGGTTAATAAAAATATTTTTTTTAAAAAAAAGAAGAAGATGTGTGTTGTCCCCTTAAGAGAACCACCCTGCAACCAGGGTGTTAAAACAGCAATCACCCAGTGATGAATATCCCCTTTTGGGTAAGGTGCTTGAGAGGGTGATGGTGGTCCAACTTCAGACATGCTTGAAAGAAGCTGATTACTTGGATCTGTTCCAGGTTCACGCCCAGCCATGACACTGACACCACCATGATGTCTCCAGTCCAGTCAGAGCATGACTACCATAAATAAATCCTCTATAGATGTAATATGGGAGTTGAAACATAGTTAACTAAATGCATAATCCAGTCCACATGAGAATTTGTTTGTTTGTTTATATAGAACTTTCCTAGGCCAGCATGCAGTTCTCTCCTGCAATTAGTATTTGAAGCTGCCTACAAATTTTCAAGTCAAGCAGATCCACCCACATGACTACAAATAGCATTCATACCCTGTAACTTGCTACCTCCTCTTACAGGCTTTTACCTCACAGGCAGTTCACCTTATGACACCTCGGAAGTAGCATTTATAGTTTGGCCTGAACAGTATGCGGTCTGTGCTTCTGGGGGGAGCGGCGGCCACTAATTTGGCAGAATTATAGGGGAATTTACCAGCACCATACTTGTGGTATAAGAAATGTTTTTCTATACGTAGCCCTGTTCTGCTGAGTTTCCTTCCACTGCCTCCATAGCCTCGTACAAGCATACATACAACCTAATCCCTGGAGTTAAATGTAACAGCATCGAAAAATGGGAGGAAGTGCTGAAGAGAACAAATAGTTCATAGTTACGAGGTCAGAGGGCATTGCTGTTCCTTCACCTGTGCCTCAGTTTATCAAAGGGCTGAGCTAGTTAGAGCCTTCCGATGCTTTGGGCACCTATTTAATTGCTTTACAGCAGTCAGTGTGCTGAGTAGTGTTCGAATTACAGAGGGGGACAGAGAAAGGCAGTGCCCATTAATATTGGTAGAGGACTGTTATACCATTTATTGGAAGGTCCTGTGCAAAAAGAACAAGCAACCCTGTAAAACAGGAATGGCTGAGGGGCAAGCTGCCCATCACAGTGCAGCTGAGCGGGTTTTTTTTCTAAAACAAAAACCAAGAGCCCCTACTCCATGACAAAAATCCCTCAGAAGAGAACCATCAATATGCAAAAAAGATAAAAGGATGTGAGAGAAGGGAGGATACTAAACCATTTCATGTCAGGAGATTCACATTATACAGAAAGCTGTAACTGAAGTGTTTGTGAAACAAATATTCATAGTTTTTTCTCAAACAGAGCCCCCTCCCAATCATTCACTGGAATCCAGTTTGTTGTAGTCCAAGGATGGAGAACCTTTTTTGTTTTGTTTTCTCAAAGGCATATAGGTGGCAAGCATTCTGCGTGCAGGTTCTGTTGCTGGCCCCCACACAAATGGGCAAAGCGTGCATAAGCCTGCCCCACCCTGCCCTCTTCCTGGTCCAAAAGGACCCACGTATTGCTAGGCATGCACCAATTGTATGCAAACAAAATGGTCACCACCTGTACTGGCAGTGAGTGGAACCAAGGCCAGTAGTGATAACCACTAACCTAGATGTCTTTAAAAGAAATTCATGGGGGAGAAGGTTATCAGTGGTTATTAGTCACAATGGATATGTTCTTCCTCTTCTGTCAGAGGTGTCATGCCTTTGAATGTCAGCTGCTGGGGAAAGGAATTACAGGTGGGGAGAGTCTTGTTTTGCTCAAGTTCTGCTTATGGGTTTCCCATAGGCAACTGGTTGACCACTGTGCAAACAGGAAGTTGAACTAGATGGACCTTTGACCTCTCTCTCTCTGTCTTTTTTTGTTGTTCTTATGGGTGGAGCCAGGGAAAAACTAGACCCACTTTTGTATTATTCTCTCAGTGTGTCACCCCATCTCTCACTCTGTTATTCCATCTTTAGCTCGCTAACACTCTCCTCCCAAAAACCACAACTATTTTGTCTTTTATGGAATATTAATTGTACTATTGTAGCAGTGGTTTTAGTCTGTAACTTTTATCTTATTGAACTCTGCTTTGGTAGCTTTGGGCTGTGGAGCTCTTTATAAAAATATTGCATATAAATGAACACAGAGATTGGTTACAGAAGGCTTCACCAACCCCTTCTATTGCTCTGTTTCAGCTCTGTCCATTTCCATTTCCCCTCTCCTGTTCCCATCCTCTCCCTTCCAGGCCGATGGCCTGCATAAGTTCAGAGAAGCATAGATCTGATGTCTTTGGTGCACATAAGGGAGGGTCAGACTTGTCAAATAATAAAGTTTGGCCATGACACTTGAAGTTGGTGTCATTTTTGCAATACTGTGTGGGCTAAGCACCTAAAGAAGTTTGGTTAGAGCTATGCAAGTTTAGACGGTGGGCAGCATGTCCATACAAATAAGAGATGCCGCTAGAAATAGGAATAATATGCAGAGTGTCTCTATAGTGTTTGACTTTGACCCCATTGACTTTTAACTGCTTTTGTTTTTGCTTGTTTGTCTTTCATCTTTTTGTGTACTATGTTAGTTTCGTGTAAGGCACCTTGCGTATTTTTGAAGAAAGGTGGGTTATAAATTCAGCAACAACAATAACAGTGTCACCCAATGATGCAGCAGCACTCGGGAGTTCTTGGGAGGGTACGCAGAAAAAGAGACTGAATTATTTCTCGAGAAGCACATAATAACAAGCAACAATCATGCAATTAGAGCCATATAGTTAGCAATCAGAAGCACTCGAACAAGCGGTGAACAGGGCCGGGACTTTAATTCATTGCCAAATTGGGGAATTACTGAATACATGCAGCCAAGGAGGAAGGGACCCGGCGGTTTATAGGCGCCAGGGGGATTTCCCTGGCTTCGTCCCAGCAGCAGATCAATGAGATTCTAAGATGAGGAGCCGCGTTAAGAGCTGCCCGAGCAATAATCGCCTTATTTGCTTCGAAATACCTTATTGACCCCCTTAGTCACGGTGGGCGCCGCAGGTGGTGGCAATAAACAGGAGCCAAATAAAAACAGCGAGGCGCAGCAGGTTCTCTAAGAAGCAGAGGAGAGAGGCTGGGCTGGAAAACGAATAGAATTAACCTTTTCCTCTCACATTCGGTGAGGGCGGTAAAACTTCAGCAGGCCTGGTGGGTGAGTTGCAGGAGCCTCTTAGCTTAATCTGCGCCGCAGGTTGGCTCCCCTGGCCGGGAGTTTCCACCACGGAAACGCCCTCGCGCTAAGCGCGCGCGTCTAACAACGCACAGAGCTAGCGAGTGAGCGACTGAGAGGGAGGCATGCAATACAGCAGGTGGGCCTCTGACGAAGCCCCGCCCCTCCCGCGTCCCCATTGGTCGGGCGATCGGCGCCGCCGGCGCGCTCTGGGCCGGCGCGCCTCGCTCATTGGAGAGGAGGCCTGCCGGTCTGCGGGCCGTACACACCGACTCGCCCGCTCGCGGCTTCCAAGGGCTGGCTTTGGAGCGGTGGCTGCGAGGCTGTGGGAAGCAGCGCCGACGAGGAGAACAAAGTTTTCGCAACATTTGGGCACCTGACTCCGCACCTTTCCACGCGCCTGGCGTCCGGGGCGAAGCTGCTCAGCCTGGAAGAGGACGGGTTTGCTCTTGGTGCGGCTCTTGAGGGGTGGGAAAGCAGAAAAGTTTTAGGCTCTCTTTTTATTTTATTATTTTAAGCCTGCAGGAACCTCGAGGCGCCAACTCTCGCCTCAGCTCTTCTTCGGGGTAGGCAAGGGATGTTCCTCGTCCGGGGAGCAGCCCCCGTTTCGCATGGGAACTGATTGACTTGAGCGGCGTGCTCCGCGTTCCCCAGTTCTCGGAGAAAGTGAAGGCAGGCTGTTAATAATATACACGCCGACTATTTCTTTATAGCGTGCCGTGGGTTTGTGGGTTTCTCTCTCGCCGCCCCGTTTGGTAACCGGACCACAGGGTTTCCTTGGAGCTATATGGAGGGATCTCAGCATGGTTTGCACCAGGAAAACCAAAACTTTGGTGTCCACCTGCGTGATCCTGAGTGGAATGACTAACATCATCTGCTTGCTCTACGTGGGCTGGGTGACCAACTACATTGCCACGGTCTATGTGAAAGTGCAGGAGCCGATCTCGGAGAAAAAGTTAGAGGAAGACAAAGGGGACACTTTAAGGATTATAGAAAGGCTGGACCATTTGGAGAATGTCATCAAGCAGCACATACAAGGTACTTCGTCTCTTCCTCCAATTTTCTTGGTTTAAATCGTGTCTGCAGGTTGCACTAATGCTTTTTTTTAAACTGTGCGCGCGTGTGTGGTGGTTCCCCCCAGGTCAAATGCCTTTTGCCATGGGGCGGGATGGAGGAGGGCGAGATGGGGGGGCGGGGGACAGAGAGAAGAGAGATCCATTCAGCGGGAAGAATCGGGGGCTTTGTGCAGCAGGCTGACTCTTCCTGGCCAGGCGAAAGTTCCTTCGTGGCTGCTGCTGCTGCCGCCGCCTCTTGCGGGCTAGCTGCTTGGCGAGCCCGCCGGCCCGGCTGCAGCAGGAAGAAGAGGAGCGCGGGCTCCGGTTGCGGAGCTCGCACGCTGTTGGCTCGGCTAAGGGACGCCCTGTTGGCTTGATCTTTATTTATTCTCTCTCTACCCCCCCCTCCCACCCGCACCACCTCGACTGAAAGAAGCTTTTGGGTGAGCGAGCGGCAGGGGGCTCCTGGAGGCTGCTTGGTGCTGGCTCGATCCCCCCCCCCCCTTTCCCTCCGCCGACCGCGAAGAAGTTAAATGTAGCCGATGCCCTCCCGGAGCCTCCACCGATGGCCGTTCCCAACCCAGAGCTTTGCAGAAGCCAGCAGTTTCGGGCATTCGCACGACGCCGATAAGATGGTGAGCCTTGCTCGGCCAGGAATGAGCTCCGGGGACGCGCGGTGGCTGGCTGCGGGGTGTCGATCCCATTCAGCAGCGGAATCTCCTAGGCGCCGAGTTGGGTGGGCGCTGTGGGTGTCTCCGTTGCTGCAAGAAACCTGCTAGGAAATGGTTGTTCAAGCGACGCTGGGTGGGAAGAGTTGGGAGAGCTTGCTCCATGGAGATATCGGAGCCCCCCTCTTACGATCCGTTGCGCTGCTTTCCTTGGGGGGGAGTTGTATTAGAGCTGTTTCTCCTTCTCTCTTCGCCCCTCTTCCCCATCTTCTGTCCTCCAACTCCTGGCCTACTATGATTAACTACTTTTGCATATGCATATAATATCTGGGGGTTGGGGTCTTTTTTTGCGTCTTGTTTATTAGAGTGTGCTGGTGCTCTGGTATGGAAGGGCCATTTAGGAGTCTGGTCCTGGCTGTAACGGTGTAATTCGTGGCATGCTAATTTGATCTCTGCCTGGCTGGCTGTATCTTCCTAAGTAAAGGATGGAGGGCTGCAGCAGACAGGTTACCAAAAACGACTTCATTCCCAAGATGCTGCTTTTGGCCTTCCTTGTTTCTCTCCCATGCCTGCCCCAATGGTTGTTGGCATCTCCCATGCACTCAGTGTGTAATGTACTCTTTGCTTGCATTTTTGACTGGGTGGGAAATGTCATCCCAATTGGTTTAGGAGTTGGTAGGTAAGGAAGAGTTAAATCGTTTCTCTCTCCCTTACCCCAATTTTCCCTTGCATTTTTTCTGGAGGGGGGCACCCTTGACATGTTTTAACAGATTTCATTGTGTTTTTCACTTCCTGTGTTTTAGATTGTGAGATAAAAATAAGACTACAGTACATGTAGTTATTTGGTCTGCGCACCTGTGGGATAGCATCCATTATAAGCTCTAGGAATGTAATGTACTAGAATAAGATGTCTGGTAACACCATCAAGTACTAACCTACTTTTCCAGGGGGGTTGCGGGTCTATTCAGTTCTTTTCCTTTGTCTCCCCCCGAACCTAATAAAAGAATTATGCATCTTTTACAGCTGGCAAACAGACTTCCTTTCTCCTGGATCTGCTTTTCCCTCTGTTCTAGAATGCTAGAGCTGTTACTCAGTGAAAATATGTGAAATGAATTGCAAACAGAATATGCTTGGGACCTAGGTTTTTGTATGTAAATGGTGGTGTTAGAAGGTCTCTCTGCAGCTTGCTTCCTGGGTTTGGTTTGTTATGTGTATAAAGGCAAGTTGTTACAATGCACATTTCTTCCTCCGCCTTTCTTTTGGAAAAATCAGGGCAAAAAGCTAAAACAGTTTCCTTTCAGGATACAATGTGAGTCTGCCAGTGGTAAACTTTCTTGGTGTTGTCTTTGGGATCCTAGAACTTGGTTTTGTTTTTATTAAGGAGGAACATAGTCTTGTTATAGCAGCACAAGGCAGAGTGTTTTTTGTTTTTTTTAAGTAATAGAAATATAAGGTGCTCTAGTTCACATGAGGTCTCTGGAGTCATCACTCCACTAGGCTTCTTTCCAATACTTTGTCTGACACACTGTCCTAAACAGTTGGCAGTGGCATAGTCAAACGCCAAAGTCATGGTTTGTGATATACTGCTGGTGTGAAAAGATGGACACAAGAAGGGGTTCCATGGGAGAATCTGCTGTGAAACACAATACTTTCTACCAAGGGTGCCCCAAGATATTTAGCCACCTGAGGCAAACCACAAAATGTACCCTCCTCCCACAATCCATAAAAGAATGTCTGAGTAAGATCTACATAGGGAACAAGGGTGGGAGGAGACCAGCAGGGCTTCCTATTTGCCAAGAGGCTGCTTGGCAAATAGGTGGCATGGGGGAGGGATGCCAAGGAGTTGTCAGATCCAGCCTCTAAGGAGTGTGCCACAGCTGTCACTGGCCACCATAGAAGTAACAGCGGGTGAAGCATTCCTTGGAGGCTGGATCTGATGCCCTTGTGGTTCCTTGCTTTCTACATGTAAACTCTTGGCAGCTAAAGGAACTTGGATAACAGGGTGGGAACAAGGTCTGCTGGGGATCTTAGAAGTGCTATGAGTCTGGGACTAGATGTTCTTCTGAATAATACATAAGGCTATTCTTTATCAGGATAATGCTGGACATAAGCAAATGTAGGAGAGTACAATCATTCTTTTATTAGAATTTGATCCTTAGTACGTATGCAGATAGGGACGCGGGTGGCACTGTGGGTTAAACCACAGAGCCTAGGACTTGCTGATCAGAAGGTAGGCGATTCGAATCCCCGCGATGGGCTGCTCCCATTGCTTGGTCCCAGCTCCTGCCAACCTAGCAGTTCGAAAGCACGTCAAAGTGCAAGTAGATAAATAGGTAACGCTCTGGCGGGAAGGTAAACGGTGTTTCTGTGCGCTGCTCTGGTTCTCCAGAAGCGGCTTAGTCATGCTGGCTACATGACCCGGAAGCTGTACGCCGGCTCCCTTGGCCAATAAAGTGAAATGAGCGCCGCAACCCCAGATTCACTCACGACTGAACCTAATGGTCAGGGGTCCCTTTACCTTTTAAGTATGCAGATAATTGTTGCTTTAGAATATATAGTTGTTGTGTTGAACTTGGCCTGAGATTCTGAATCTGATTTCACCGATGAATGGACAAGCATGAGTAGCAATCCTAAAATGAAACAGTTGTGGGTCATTTTACAGAGAAATTAATATATTATTCCATACAATTTAGATCACAACAACTGGTGGCTTCCATCCATTTCCAAATACGTCTCTGTATGAGGGAGTTGTGAAATTTGTTCCAAGAAAAGAAGTGGCCACTTGAATTTGAAGTGGTTTACCTTAATTAAATAAAGAGATCTGATGTGGTGTGGTGAAGGGGGTAAACTCTGACGCAGAAAGGGGCCAGTTTGGATCTCAAACATGAACTTAAAAAAAGTGGCCATAAGCCGCTTGTGCTAGCTTTGCAGCATGATCCTGTACATATCTACTAGGAAGTAAGGCCCATGGAATTCATTGGGCCATACTCCCAAATAAGTGTGTATAGGATTGCAGCATCACCATCTGCATATAGGGATGATGATGCCAGTCTACTTTACAGGGTTGAGCCAGTGTTATTATCTCCATAAAATATGAAGATAAGGAGGATGAAGCTTGAAAGGCTGTGATTTGTCTATGGCTATTTAGTGAGTTTATGGTTGAGGGGAGATTTAAAGCATGGACACTGCCTACTGTACATGGTTAATCAATGGGTTACTGAGCTGATATGTCACTCGCTTTTGACACTCTCTGAAATACTAGGTTAAAAACTAAGAATTTTTTATCTGTTCACAAAAAGTGAAAGTCTTATATTAAAAATATTAGTTCGTTTGTAGGATATTGGAGAAATTCTGTAAATAATTACTGGAAGAGAGGGGGGTTATCAAGGCCTTTCATTGGACCTTAGTAGACTCTATAATGTAGTGGCATTCAAAGTGAAATAATGCACAAAGATGGCTATATAAATCTACTGTGTTCTGCCAAACACAAAGATTTCTTTGAGTGAATGGCAGGAAAATGTATCTGGCAGACGCTCCCAAGGAAACAAAATGGGAACACAGTATTGGTTTGGCATGAAATTGCATCTGCCAGACCTTTGAGTGGCTGCACACAAAAGCTAAAGAGAGAATGTAGCAACATTTTCAAGGTAATTGAAAGGAGGCTGTCAGGTGCCTATATTTTGACCCCAAACAGAAATTCAACAGTTCCAACAACTGGAAGAGGTCTGTAGACCAACCCAAATTGGGATCCCACTGTAATTTAAACTTTAATCATAATTTTGTGGGCTAAGAAAGGACAGCTGCTTTATTGAATTCTGGAATCAATCAGTGTGTATGTGTAGGTAAGAAGAAATAATGTTTCTTGCCTCCAGGATAAAATGTGGTTTGATACAGTGCGTGGAATAATGTAATGAAATAGAAATCTTTATTGGCAACAAATTTAGGACAAACAGTAGTTTCTAGCAAATGCTTTCTAAAAAGTTACTCGATAAAGTTATGGAAGGTCGAAAGCTATACTCGTTAAGGATATGAGATCTTCTGCACAGGCGGTAAAATTTTCATTTCTGACAAAGTCATCTGTTTCTGTGTGAACACATGAGCTCCTTGAAATGGTTACTTACACTATCCTTTGTACACACGATAAGAAAATAGGAGTTGCTTTGAAAGGCTCCTTGTGGCATTCTCAGACCCCATATGACATGTTCGGCACAGGAAAGCTTTGATGCCTCTAACTTAATACCAACCATGTGAAGACTTGAGGACCACAGTAACTATGAAGGTGTTCGACCACGCCTTGACTTAAGAAGATGAGGAGTGAATGTGCCTTCTAGCCACACACAGAGAATTCCTTCATGTGAAATGGCAAATGAAGCAGGATGACTTTCATCAACTATAGTTCCCATTTTGCCTGAACTCGGAAACTATGGTTAACTGCATTGGAGCAAGCTAGGATACAATTGCATTAACTACCTCACTATTTTTTATGATTTTCATGTTACTTAGCAGTGAATAGCTGAATAGTATTTCTTCTTTGGGAGCTACACTAAGTAAACTGGGGGAAAACCCCTCTGATCACTGTAAGAATCAGTAACTTCCATTTTCCTTAGAGCCTACAAACAAACAAACAAGCAGTTTTGAATTCTGATAGTGTTTCCCTGCCTATCTCCACTACCTTTTCTTTTGTTTCCCATATATAATATTTTACAGTATAAGGTTCTCAGAACCGGGGGCTTCTCTATTATAACTACCTATTAAAGTGTCAGGCACACTGACGGTGCTATATAAATAATAATTGATTATGATGATGAAGATAAATTGATCAGTTTTCCAAATACAAATTCCATGATGGATGGCACTGCTGTGCTGCAAATAGCTGAATTCTCATGCATTAACTTGGCTTAGGTAATGGACTTTTTAATATGTGATTTTTTTGGGGGGGGGGAGAAGCACTATTCCATGTGTTCCACAAATTGTCCCACTGTGTTTTATTTTCTGCTTTCATTTATGCAGTATAATGTTGTACAGTTGAAAGGTTTCCACAGTAAATCCACAATCTAAGATGAAGAGATTCATCATGATCATTTATTCGTATGCCACTTTTCCATAGTTAAAATCATGCTCAAGGCAGTTTACAACATGCAAAAAATTACATAATTGCAAAAATATAGCAAAAGTAGTCATAAGTAGTAAATAAGTATATCAAAACATACATAACAAAATCAATTATCCCACATGTCATAATGCAATTGAAAAAAGATACTTTTGTTGTTATGTTTTGTAACATCTCCAAAATTAAATCTTGCCCCCTAAAAAAAACAACCCCTATGCAATACCCTATCCCAAGAGTCTGTAGGCATCTTGAGAAAAGTAGGTCTTGAAGGACCTGCAGCAAAGATCATTTTTAGCCTCTATGGCAGCCTTGGCTTTTGTAGCTGGAGTCAGCTAATCAAATAGTTAGGGTGACACCCTCTCAAGCCTGGCGGAAAGAGACTTGCAAGGCAGGGAGCAGGTCTTGCAGCTTTCAGTCATGGAGTTGACTTACAAGCATTGTAAAGACATAACCTATCCAAACATTCTAAATTAACCTGCTCCCCTCTGTACCTTTGACAAGTTCTAGAAAAACAGAATTTTGAGGTGAAATAAAAAGATATTGTGCTGAGTAGAGGCATGATCCTGACAGAGGTTAGCAGTTTAAAAGCCTCAGTTATCTTGGTAGGGGAGAGAAGCACACATATACATTTCAGTGTGAGAAATGTGTTTCAAATGCTCACTTTTGCCTTCACTTATGACATTTAAACTTTCTTATCTACTTTTAAAATATGGAGTGCAGCTACCACATAGTATAGTGTTGTTAAGTACATTTACGTACTAAAAATTCTTCAGCTGCAATTCAGACAGCATATATGTCAGAGCTGGAACAGCAAGCTGCTACATGTTCAGGTATTGTGCTTTGGGCCAGTTTGTTTCCTATTTTAACATGTGGTTTTAAAAAGTTAATTATTGTTGGATCTTAGAAACACTGTACTTTAAAACACTATAAAGAAGATGTTCAGTATCCCTTGCAAAACTTAAGTTTTTCCATGTTGGATTCATGAGGAGCAATGTTTTCCCCAAACAAGCCCTTTCCCACCTCCTTATTCCTGAGTTTACTTGCATGTCAGTGTTCAAAATGACTGAGAATTCTTCAAAAAGACTACAGTGGAATTTGAAACTGGTCTTGCTAGAGTCTGGTCTGGCAAGTTTTTTTTTTTTAACTTATTAAGCAACAATTATTAAGTACTTAAAAGTTTGCTACCAAATGCTCATTCCATCTGATGTGAACGGAATGGTTTATTACTCCAGGAAAAACTAAGTTGGGGAAGCTCCCTCCATTTGTCTCTGTGACCTTTCGGATTTGAATATCTAGCAGGGTAGGTGTTGATATGCTCTCAGATCTTCTCTAGTAACCCCCCCTGCACTTTACTATTTCCTATGCTCCAAACACTGCTATTGCTTAGAAAAAATACAACTGTTGCAGTGCAGCAAAATGACTGTTCCTTTATAGTGTTCAGATCAGACAGTCTTTGGATCAGAGAAAGAGGTAAATCTTCAAAATCAGAAACATTTTCTTTCGGTCTATGTGTCTCATTGGAAAATTCCTGGTACATTTATATCCTGATACATTCCTGATGGAAATAAAATATGGCAACAGCACATTTACAGAAGGATCAGTGGCGGAACAGGTTGTGTGTGTGTGTGTGTGTGTGTGTGTGTGTGTGCAGAACATCCACTGTTCAATCCCTGGCATCTGGAGCTAGAGCTGGGAAAGCTTTCTGTCTGAAACCTAGAGAACTACCTCAATTTAGGTCCATTTAGCAGTGTGGACAATGCTAGATGGGCCAGTGGTATTCTCTGGTATATAAGGCAACTTTCTGTGGTTCCACTGAAGTGACAACAAGCTAGGCTGATTAGTAGGGATCACTTTCAATGTATTCCTATGCAGCATAGTATTTTGAGATGTGCATATATGTGCTTCCGCTTTCATTAAGCTGGGCCCAAATGACACATCTTTTCTCATGCCTTGAGGGACATGCCACTAATGGTAGATGCCACTTCTGTGGAGTTTGAAGATTGCTCCAGAAAGTTGTATTTGTTATCTGTTTATTACATCTGTACCCCACCCATATAACTGACCACAAAAGAAGAGGCATCAATGTAAGAAAGCCAACCCAAGGGCCCAGGAAGTTGTTCAGCAGACATGAACAAATCTGTTTTGGGGTATGTGGGATCTGGGAATAATTTGATCAAACACAGCATCAGAATCAAATGTTTTTGCAAGCAGAACAGTTACAGAAAAGTAGTTTAAGTCAATTACAAAATCAGAGCTAATGGGAGCCATTAAAAGGAGTGTTCATGAATGGACCAAGCCCACTCTTGGCACACAGATGTTTGTTTGAGAGTCTGCGATTCATTTTATTCATCTGTAGAAGAGAGTTCATCCAGGATAATTCTGAAAACCCAAAAATTTCAACAGGCTGGTTGAAAGCTGAATAAGGATTCTATCCTACCTCCCAGTCTAAATTAATGACAAATGACACTTTATATTGGGGAGACGCCTTTCAACAGATGGCCTTAGATTTGCTATCCCTGCTGGAACAGACAACACCACCTGCCTGTACTGAGTGAAGGACCAATAACTGCCTCTGTTTGTTATCCCTGCTGCTGGCTGGCAGATAACATCACCTTCTACAGCAGAGGGAGGCGCTGAGTACTTCTGTGCTGTGTTTCTCATCTCTGCTGCTTACACACAGAGCATCAATTGCCAGCAGCAGCAGGAGGGTCCCAAGGACTGTTCCCATTTTACCATCCCAGCTATGGTCATTTGACTTCACAAACTAGGTAGCAGAAGGACAGTCCAGTTCTGATTTTTAAAAAATTATATATATGTGTATATATATATATATATATATATATATATATATATATATATATATATATATAGATAGATAGATAGATAGATATAGATTTAGTGTAAAGCGCTTTATGAAACTTAAAATTGTTTTATGCATTTTTAGTAACAGAAATGTGGACAAGCAATCAAAGTAATAAAAAGAACAATAACATTAATAGGTTTCATTTGCCACAACATTGACATTTTCGAGAAGTTCTGGCAAGCCGCCAAACCTCCCAGGACACTTTGAAATCAGCCTTGGAGTATTGAAAGGATACATGTGCTGATTGACTTGAACAAAACACCAAGTAGTGAAAAATCAAAGATGGTAAGAAAATGTTTTCAGTCATCTCTTTTGTCCACTTCCACTGCATACCACACTTCTAAGAACAATTTAACAAGAGGCTTTGAGTCTTTAGGCTAGAGTAGTGAATCACCTAGCATTCGGTTTTTGGAGAACACATTCTTTGAAGCTTTTCATCCAGTTCATCAAGTCATAGCTTGCCATAGACTTGATAAATAGTCTGGTAATCCCAGCATAAAATAATGCTTTTTTTTACTGTTGCAGTGTCCTTGGGGCTTTATCTACACACGAGAGAGTAACACACCTGGAAAATTCAGGTTATAACACCACCTGCTAAAGATGATTTGGTCAAAAATAAGGGGGCTCATAATGTTGACAAAAGCACAGGCAGTGCAACTTTTGGAAACTGCTTGCTCTTCTAATTTTTTTCAGGAAATTATACAGTTGGTCTACTCAAAGAATGCAAAAGCAAGATAGCTTTGTGCAGAGTAATTTACCTTTAATCAATAAGGTTGGCAACTAGCTAGGGGTGGGGGGTGGGGAACTGCTAGTCTTGCCTGCTTCTGTGCCTCTAACCCGCAGTCTGATGCACAGAAATCAGCAGGCGAAGCTTTTTGTAGCACTAAGCAACACATTATCACCTGCTAATGCTGCAGATCAAATCGCTCTTAAGCAGACTGCTGGGGAGGCTGGCCAAAAGATGGAAATGCAGCTCTGTAACCAGTGTGTGTGTGTGTGTGTGTGTGTGTGTGTGTGTGTGTTCCTTCTGAGGATTAAGGCTACGTATTTCCCAGTCAGGTAATGCTTTCATGTGGGACAGGGGAGGGAATTTTTTTTACTGCCTAAGAGCTGCATTTCATCATATTGCCATCTACAGGCTGCATGCCTATGGTGGGTAGGGCAACAGACATGATTCTTGCCTTTGTGCAGTAGGCTGCAGGACTCTACAGGTACTACTCAAGGCGAGCAAGAGGCATTAGTACAGTTCAAAAGCATATTGCATCCAGGAAAAAGAGCTAGACGAAGGTGCGGAATGTGGTTGGAACCTAGGGAGAGGCCCAAGAGCTCAGTAGAGAGGACTGTGGGACTCTGGTTCCCCACTCTTTATTCTGGATGATAAAGGAGGGTCCTTAGGCATGTGGACTTGACTTGTGTTCTGGTGAATGTGACTAGATGCCCACTATAGACTTTCCCTGTGCAACACAGGAAAGATCAGGGACTAGTGGGGAGGGGGATTGCAACGTGTGTGAGGGAAATTGGGGGGAGGGTGCTTGCATGTTCACCCCTTTTCCTATACATACTTTGAGTATTTGCATGTTGTGGTATATGCATGGACATCATGCTCACCAGCATGCAGGAAGCCTTGTGAATTTGTGGTTTTACATTACATTTTCAGCTCTACAGTGGTAGTGGTGACACCTAAAAGGCATGGATAATGCTCCACTGAACTTGAACTGGAGTGTTCTCCATAGACCACTCACAAGAATTCTGTATGGGGTGTTTAAGGTTTCATGGCAGAGACTCCTCAACACACAAGTCAATGTGGGAGGGAATCCCTTGAGTCCACAAGCCACATTTTACAATAGATCCCCCTATATGATCTATAGTAGTTGTCTAGTTATGTTTGCACGTAAAAGTAAGCTAGATTTTATAGTTTATTCTGGCTTGGCAGGAATAAGCAGCTTGTTTTGATAGTTCATCATCTTTACACCAGAACCATTTCCCCCCTCCCATAATTAAAGAAATAGTGTTTGGGGATGCGGTTGTTAAACAAATCGACTAACAAAGAACAAAACATTTCCCCTGCTAACTACAATGCTTGAGAAATAGCACACAAAGCTAATGCAGTCATAATGTGTCAGACAATCTTCCTGCCATGTGCAATAACTATAAATCAATATGTGCTTGTCTGCTTGACAATACCTAGAAAATACCTTTGATTTTTAGGGGGGGAAATGAGTATAATTCCAAATCATTTTTCTTCATTGTATTGATTACAGCTTTCCTGCTTTGCCTGTAGTCATCAAATAGCAAACTATCTGCTAAAGCAGATTAGCACATTTCTG
Organism: Podarcis bocagei; assembly: GCF_964188305.1. Taxonomy (NCBI): domain Eukaryota; kingdom Metazoa; phylum Chordata; class Lepidosauria; order Squamata; family Lacertidae; genus Podarcis; species Podarcis bocagei. Next base: position 70,262,506 of record NC_138125.1, read on the forward strand.
GCAATTATTTTTTTAAAAAACAAACCATGCAAAATTCATATCTAAATATACTTCAGAGAGAAATAAATTGTTTTGTACAAAGATGATTGAAGGAAAATAAAACTTCTGATGCTGCAAATAGTTGAACTGTGGAGAAAAAAATTGTGGTCAAGAACATTGGGCAAAGGGCTATTTTCAGGGCTGATCAAAATTCTAATATGTGCTGGAGCAGCCTTTATCATATACTAGGCCTAGCTCAAAGGCCGCTGAATGGCTTGTTACTTGCTCTATAGGAGCAGAATAAAGGCCTTTGCACCTAATATTTTGCCCCTTGGTGGAAAGGACCTGCCTGCATGTATTTTTGTGCACATGCAGTGGTGCTGGTTTATCTGCCTTTTTGACAAAGATAAGTCAGTACCACTGGCTGGAGGCAGAGTACTTTCAGTGTTGAAAAGGAGGTGTGATAGATGCATTGTTATTTTGGTGTGGCACACCTACCTTTTCTCTGTGACAGGTCTTGTAGATCAGTGGTGTCCAAACTTTTTCCAAAGAGGGCCAGATTTGATGAAGTGAAGGGCCGTGAGGGCTGACCAAAGCTGTTATCCCCTTTTTAGGATTGAAGTTGTTGAGGTTTTTTTATCCCAGGAAATAAACTGCTACAGGGGCCGGATTAAACCAACTGGTGGGCCGGATTAGGTCCCTGAAACGGGCTTTGGACATGCCTGTTGTAGATATTGTCACACGCAACTCCAGTCTCTGTCAAGTGGTAGCAAGGTTCCAGGCACTCACTGGGGTCATGTTTCCATTGGGAACTCAGACATGGCAGAGGTAGTAGTGTTTTAAGATATGTTTTATTTTACACCTACAGTATATATGGGATGCAGGTGGTGCTGTGGGTTAAACCACAGAGCCTAGGACTTGCTGATCAGAAGGTCGGCGGTTCGAATCCCCGCAATGGGGTGAGCTCCCATTGCTCGGTTCCTGCTCCTGCCAACCTAGCAGTTTGAAAGCACATCAAAAGTGCAAGTAGACAAATAGGTACCGCTCCGGCGGGAAGGTAAACAGCGTTTCCGTGTGCTGCTCTGGTTCGCCAGAAGTGGCTTAGTCATGCTGGCCACATGACCCAGAAGCTGTACGCTGGCTCCCTCGGCCAATAAAGCAAGATGAGTGCCGCAACCCCTCAGTCGGCCACGACTGGACCTAATGGTCAGGGTCCCTTTACCTTACAGTATATATACACCCAGACTCTTCCATGGAGAAGGAGATAGTTCCACAACATTATATCTCAAGCAGGGCTTGTTCTCTGCAGCAGCACAGTCCAAGGCATCCTGCACACCATTCCTGTGCTTCTCTCCCAGACTCCCAAGATGGTTCTGCCCTTCCTCCCTACTTTCTTTTTTCTTCCCAGAAAACCATGCCAAAACCCAAATCTCTTTCCTGTCACCTTGCATGCTCCCCATCACCTTGGTAACCTCTGTTTTTACACAGCCCTGGGGGATTTCTCTTGAGGTGATAATGACTGCCTGTTGTTTCATAATGACCTACATTCAACCAGCCCAGCCTTGGTAGTTTGCATAGGAGAACTGTACACCCAGGAGAACTGTATTTTCTGTTCTAAATACTGCTGTTTAATAATTTCTTCAATTCACTAATAGACTCTAGTACCTCAAATTCATAACAGTATTTTTAGTGCTTTAAAAGTCTGTAAAGCCTATTTGATCAGGAGAACATACAACATGCTGCCAGCTGCCTTTTCCCCAGTGGATTGGATCCAGAGGAAAGGAGTGAACAGAAGGTAACTCTCCCTGGCAGCTCCTCAAGGCCCCTTCCTTTCCCAAGGGTCAATGGACTACTGAGTAAGGTGGGTTGTGGTGACAGGGGAGATAGCAGTCTCCCCTTCATAACACAACCCAGTCCCAGCCAACTTGGTAAGGTTCCTCAATGCTAGGGGAAGCATTCCCCCCCCCCCCAGCTAGAGCAGGCCTAGAGGTGGTCTTCATCTGTCTCTCTCCTATTGATCTTGTGAGACCTTGCTTAAAGCCAGATCATTGGCTAATCAATATGCCAGATCATTGGCTAAAGTGATTGATACTTACTTTCATGGACAGATATATCAAATATTACTTGAACTATTTATATTGGCAGGAACTTCAAAAGAATTACAAATGTTTGTAAGAATTCCCAGGACTGAGACAGCAGAGTAGGTGAATCTTTGAACATTGATGAGTATATATTATACATTCCATAGTACCTGTGCCTCTGCCTCTGCTAGATAACATTAAGCCTTAGAACTTGTGTGAAGCTCTGTAGTTGCCTCAGGGGGAATAGAGCAGCATCAGTCACTGGTGACAGATGCATGTTGTCTGTGGCAGTTGCACCTTGATTTAGTGGACGCAAGGCTAAGGTGTCACCAGAGCCTCAGTAGCAAAACAGGCTGCCCACCTTCAGAAGGACTTCCAGAGTTTATTCAGATTTTGAAATCCTCTGTTTCATTATTTTTATAAGTGACTTTATTTTCACTGAAGGAAAAAGATGTCCCTAGTTGCTCCCCTATTCAAAAAAGGATGGGGAATGATGTCTGCCAGCTCCCATCGCCAGCCTCCCCATACACTATCCCACACCATTCCCAAAAGTCTCATAACCCCCAGGAACAAATGTTGGGGGGACACAGTGGGTTGCAGAAAAAGTGGGAATTGGGAACCCAATTCTGTGGAAGATCATTTAAGTCCAAGCCACATTTATATTAATCCATCATAACATCTATGTTTTTCCTGTAGCTGTATTAAGTGTGTGTGGGGAACCACTTTTAAAGAACTGCAGGGTTGCTGTTATTGGAGTGAACTACCTAGCAGTTCGAAAGCACGTCAAAGTGCAAGTAGATAAATAGGTACTGCTCCGGCGGGAAGGTAAACAGTGTTTCCGTGCGCTGCTCTGGTTCGCCATAAGCGTCTTAGTCATGCTGGCCACATGACCCGGAAGCTGTACGCTGGCTCCCTTGGCCAATAAACTGAGATGAGTGCCGCAACTCCAGAGTTGGTCACGACTGGAGGGGTCCCTTTACCTTTACTGGGGTGAATCAGTGGCAAGAGAAATGGTTATGTGCTTTTCTCCCACCTTTCTAAGGGACCACCCTGCCCATTTCCTGAGAGCAATTGCTTAGAGTTTCATATATACCAGAGGCAGAGGCGTAGGAAGGTCAGGTGATACCTGGTGCAAAAAATTTCTTGTCACCCCCCTCTCACACATTGATTATTATTTTTTGCCTGCAAAAATGGTTTTATGTTATTTCATATTTTCTTACAAAGGAATGTGGATTCTGAGCCTCTGCTAACAAGTAGGCGACTATGGACAGATACTTAAATGTACAGGATGGATTGTGTTTTGGCTTGTGTTATTTTATGTATATTTATTGTTTATTTAATAAAATTCATTTTTAAAAACCTGCATAGTGGTTTACCAAAACAAAAAAACACCACAGCAGTAAAATCAAGAAAAATTAACAATCCTACCTTAAAACATACAAAAGCTAAAATATTAAGATTAAAATTACTTCAACTTCCTAAGCATCTAGGTATGCTTGCCTAAAGAAGAATGCTTTTAGCAGGTGCCTGAAAAGAGTCTAGCAAAGGCATGTCCTTTATTGAAATTTCAGCCTTCATGAAATAGGAAAATGGCCAAGTAAACAGCTATTTTCGTGGAGGAGGGTCAAGATATTAACTGATATGCATGAAATTTCATATGTAGCTATATAATCCCTAGTGTAGTAAGATAAGACCATTGGAGCAGGCATTTTCAAAAAAAAAGTTTTTTATGAACTGCCCTAGTAGGGCAGTAATTGTTCCTTGATAATTTGTCACCCCCCTCCATGATAGCTCCTGGAGCGGGTGCCCCCCCCCTTTCCTACGCCCCTGACCAGAGGTTCACTTAGCCTGAATTAGAAACCGGGCTTTTAGAGTTGCAGCTTCAGCTCCCTGGAATCTGCTGCCAGCCGAAATCAGACTGGTACCCAGAAGGATGATGTTTAGGCTACCACTGAACACATTTTTGTTTAGGAAGGCATTCCCTGTGGTACAACCATTCATTTATGGAAGATTACTTTTATATATGATGAAATGCTTTTTGTTTCTGTTTTCAGGATTTGCATGGATGGTTTTATTGTGTTTGTTGAATTGAAGCAATCTACAGTATGCATTAACAGTAACACCCCCAACACACACCCAGTTTTGACATTAGCATCTAATTTTGCCAAGATAGATATCTACCTTCAATTATCATTCTAACAATAATCAAGTAACTGTGTAGAGGTTATAGTTACTAAATAGAACAAAGACATTTTGTTTGCCTTTGCATTAGTTAAATCTGAAGGGCAGCAGCTGGACCGGTTACACATACACATGCTCCCCCCCCCCCTTTGGTGTGATATCCAAGTAGTAAATAGCATTCAGATCCACAGTGAGTACCGATTCATGGGTTAACTAAAATATAACTGTTTTTTTCCAAACAGATAATCACACAGATGCTCTAAATAGGCACATGGTAACAATGAATATTGGATGATAGCCAAGAAAATAAGTTTGGGAGGCTGGGAGAAAACTAATGGGTACAGGGTGGGCTTATAAATTTTATTTCTGCCATTTTCCCTCAAGTCAAATTACCCTCAAGTCAAATTACCTTTCCCCCTTGATAGTTTACAGTATATATCATTTGTAAACTCAGACTTATCCAAACCTGTATTTTACAATTTTGGACATTACACTAAGCACCAAAAAAGTAAGATAGCCAGATCAAACCTCAAAAGCTTACTTTCCTACTATACTGTATAATGGAAGGAGAAAAAGCTGATTGTGGATAATGCTCAGAAAGCAGACGAATCTGGGTATATAATTCTAAATTTGTACGATGGATGGGGTGTACCACAGTGCCCTGTAAAAATGGTCGGGTTTTGTATTCTTTTTCCAATTACAGTGGTACCTCGGGTTACAGATGCTTCAGGTTACAGACTACACTAACCCAGAAATAGTACCTCAGGTTAAGAATTTTGCTTCAGGATGAGAACAGAAATCGTGCAGTGGCGGGGGGTGGCCCCATTAGGTAAAGTTGGCACCTCAGGTTAAGAACGGACCTCCAGAATGAATTAAGTTCTTAACCCGAGGTACCACTGTACCCTGTTGCCTTCGTTTCTACTTCGTTTCCTATCCCCATGTATTTTCTTCTGTCAATGCATTTTGCCATCCTCCTTTAAAAAAAAAAAATTCAAATTTTCTGGCAACATACAAAAGTTGGATATAGAATACAGTGATACCTCGGGTTCAGAACTTAATTCTTTCTGGAGGTCCGTTCTTAACCTGAAGCACCACTTTAGCTAATGGGGTCTCCCACTGCCACTGCACGATTTCTGTTCTCATCCTGAAGCAAAGTTCTTAACCCGAGGTACTATTTCTGGGTTTGCGGAGTCTGTAACCTGAAGTGTCTGTAACCCGAGGTACCACTGTACATTCTTTTTAATAAACCATTAAACAAAACTGGTAGTAATTTTCAGAGTTTTGAGACCAGCAAAGTCAAAACATGGTTGATGTGACTCCCTTTCTCTTCCATTTTGGGTGGGATTGGGGTTTTGTTTTTGTTTTGCTTTTGGAAATAACTTGCTCCAGTGAATCTTTCTGGTTAGCTGATAATTTAGCAAGCTCAGGAAATTTTGCAAAATCCAGGTGTCTGGGCTTTAGCACAAAAAAGAAAAGAAAAAGCATCTGTTCTCCTCAAATGGAAGAATGGCAAATTACAAATTGCAAATCACTCTTAATAAATGTTTGGAAGTAGGATATTTAATATAGAATCCTACAAGCTTGTCAAAAATGTGACAACTTGCTTGGAATGCACTTGTTTTGCTAGTGTAGTAGGCATAATACTGCCAAAACGTTGGGTCTGATTGGTTACTGACTCATTTGTTCAAGCTCTCACCGTAATCTTCACATAATTGCTCTTCTCAGTTATAGCCTGGATCATGCTCATTTTAGATAAAAAACGCCCCCACTGTTTCATTGGAAGGATGTCTGCTTTGGTTGTTGCCTATACATTAATGTTGGGCAGAGGTTCGCACTACAAAGTATTTACTGTTGGCTTGCAATTAACATTAGTATCATGCTTAGGGGTTGGCTCTCTATTATATTTTCTTTCATATTCCATATTTTGGATGCACTCACTTTTAAAATACATGTGGAAGCATTAAAAGTGAGGCTGATCTGGTGTAAAATATTGTGGTTCATATGTATCACTGTTGCTTCACTACTGCCTTCAAATTTATCATGTTTTTGTCAAAAAAGCTGTTGCATTCCTAGGCTGACAGCTAGCTGCTTAAAAAAAGAGCTCTCCGTCAAGTTCAATCTCAACACCGTCTGCTCAAACTGGTGGTCCTGCTGCTCTTGTAAAAATGGAAAGCCTGCTGCCTTTGCATCATCTATTCATCTGTTGTTCAGGGCAATCCATTGAATAACTGAATGGTACCAAAAGTCCCTAAAGGCTTTCAAAGTTACTTTCCTACTTGGCAAAATTGTTTCTCCTATAAATCAGAATACGCCAGGAATCGGAATAGGAAAGTCTTTGTGATTCACTTTAATTTGTACGCTTCTAGATGTTTAGGTGTAGTTAGGTTATGAACACTGGCCTTTTTTGCCTGTAGCATCTGTGGAGGACTATTGTTGAGGTTCAGGACTGTTACAGTGATATTTGTGAGCCTTAGATGGCTTTTGCAGGTCAAGATGTCAATATAGGAAGATCAGTAACGCCCATTGGTAGGAGGGAAGGCAGACCTATGCTTCCTCCTTGATCACGTCTTTGTAATATGTAAAGTAGCCTATAGGAAAGAGAGAGAGAGAGAGTGTGTGTGTGCCAGGCCTGCAGAAAGATAATGTACAACAGTGCAGCAGAGATTACATCTAATTTTACCATTCAGTCAAGGTGGATTTATGCTATTGGCATCCTTTTATTTTCACTTCCTAATAACTTCTATTAGAGGATGAAAGCAGAGAGCGAAGAAGACAGAACAGGAATTTTAATCTGTGCAATTGACTGTATTGTTTAAAGAATCCTCTGACTTTTCAACTCTTTTGAAACGAGTATTAGAATACTTAATACCTAGTGTTAAAATACTGCAGAAGAAAGATTTGGTTGTCTGAATGAAGATTGATAAAGTCTTACTGCTAAGAGGGTGAGGAGTAATTTCCTTGTTGGATTAATTGGGGTGTTCATTTAAAAAACAAAAAAAACCCAAAGCAAAAACCCAGTTACTTAAGCTCTCCTGCGTACTTCTCTGCTCTTCCACAGCTACCTGAACCCTGACTCAGACGGATATGTGTTCAGTCTCCATGGCAGCTCAGTTCTGACAGTCTTTGAAGCAGAGAGTGATACTAAATATAGCCTGTAGCTCCTCCGGGCCAGACTTTGAATTGCTGCCAATGTGTGGTGGAATGCCATTGTTTTGAGGAAGTAGACTGCAGTCCATGAACGCTTATGCCATAATACAGTGGTACCTCAGGTTACGTACTTAATTCGTTCTGGAGGTCCGTACTTAACCTGAAACTGTTCTTAACCTGAAGCACCACTTTAGCTAATGGGGCCTCCTGCTGCTGCCGCGCCGCTGGAGCACAATTTTTGTTCTCATCCAGAAGCAAAGTTCTTAACCTGAAGCAATATTTCTGGGTTAGCGGAGTCTGTAACCTGAAGCGTATGTAACCCGAGGTACCATTGTAAATGTGTTTGATTTTAAGGTGCCACAAGACTGTCTGCCACAACCACTACTTCACTGGAAATAGTTCTTCGTGTCATTGGACCCAGTTCCCATGAACAGCTCATACCCAGTGCATTCTGCACCTAGCTATCTGCCACTTGTGACCAAGGATGGCACCTGACATCTCCACCATCGGGAGGTGCATGTCTGGGGGGGTCCTTGGATCTTGCCTGTTTTCACACACAAACAATACGTCCTTTAGAATTCTATCTGTGATATTTTATCTGCAGAACAAATTTCAAGAGCCAAAAGGTTATATTGAAAAATATGACTTTTGAGCCATCTGGCCCCAAAATGGCGACTAGACATTCCATTTTGGCACCTGTAACCTTGGTTTAAGGAGGCATTTGGCAACTATCTTACATATCTGCTTATACCATATGTGGCTGCAGAACCCTGTGTGTTCTGGATTTTGTGTCCCTTGGATAGCATGGTTTTTGTATAGATGGTGCCAGTGGCGTAGCATGGGTTGTCAGCACCCGGGGCAAGGCAAGTAATTTGCGCCCCCTAACCCATGGATTTGTGCCCCCTAACCCCCAGATGTTGCACCCGGTGCAGCTGGCCCCCCTGCACCCCCCCACGCCACTGGCGAGTGCCTCCTAAGCATGTGCAGAGCGCCTCCCTCCGCCCCCGCCACGCGGAGCTCAGCCTGCGCGTGGGCAGGCCCTTTGCGTCACGCGCGCTTGGCAATCCCCGGCACCTCTCCTCTCCTCTCTCTCTCCCTGGAGAAATGAAGCAGTGACCTGACAAGGAGTAGCAAAGGATGGGCATGTTTCGTCCCTGATCGGGATGAGATCAAGGTGCTGGCAACGGGAAGGAGGCGGGGGAGAAGCAGGAGCAGGCCAATCGGGGCTGCTCCAGATCCCCCCCCCCATCTCTCCCATCGCCGCTGGAGGGGTCATGGAGGCACTGAGCCCGGGAGGCGGGTAGCCAGCCAGGGCGCACCTACCCAACCTCGCCACGCCCAGGCGCGCTGCTCTCTCCAGCTTCCTCCCAGCCGGGCCAGCGGCTCCACCTCTTCCTTTGCCTCTTTGAGCCGCTTAATTCCCAGCAAGCGATTAGCAGGCTCGGATCGGATCCTGCGGCAGGCGGCGCCTCCACCTCCTCCTCCCGGCTTTGCTGCTGCTGCTGCACGGCTCTTTTCCCTCCACCGACGGCGCGCTGCGCCTTGGAGAGGTTCCCGCTTCCTCGAGGGGGGCCGGCCAAACGGAGACGACGACCCCCCACCGCAAACAAGCCTCGATTGCTTGCCCCTTCTCTCTGGACTCGCGCCCCCCCAGATGTTGCGCCCGGTGCGGCCGGCACCCCTGGCACCCCCTATGCTACGCCACTGGATGGTGCCAGAATGAAAGCTAGATAGGGGGACATTAAATAAGCTGTATGCAAGAGATCAGGGCTCTTTCATTCCCCTCCCCCCATTTCTTTTTCAAGTCTCCAATCATGGTTAGAAAAAAAAAATCTACTCAAAAGGGCTGTTTTCTCAGCTTGTGCTTTTTTTCCAGCCACATTCTCAGTAAAGGTTGCAGAGCTATTCTAGACTGCTTTGCCAAGTCAAAAATTGGACGTAGATGCACACTGCTATACTGGTATTTCAATTACAGTGATGTAAGTGTCTAAAATTCACTGCTGCCTAAAATATATCCAAGATATAAAAAGTCATCTGAGTACCCATGCCAGGATTATTTGCAAATATGTTGCACTTCTAACATTTAAAAGGGTTTTTGCAACTATAGCTATGATGTGAATCAAAGTGCCCTGCACTGAAATTTGAATCCAAATGCTGGAGGAGAGATTTCTATGCAGCTCTGTCCGATAGAGACGCCTATCAGCAGCTACAGGTAAGTATGTATATTGGTAGGAAGTGTGCCTATAAATATATATCCTTAGTTCCCCAGGGCTTGGGTGTCAGATGATTATATCTTAACCTTTTATTTTAAATATGCTGAAGGGACAACACTGTTCTCACATCCAGTTATAATATCTGAGGTTTCTTGGTTAGGACTTGGCAGAAGATCAGGCAGCAGAGATTGCAGGAAATTGTTTCATATTACATGCCTCTCAGTCAATGGAATGATCCTTACACCTGCTACTTAAGGTTTGAGACAAGTATGAGGGTTACAGAAATCAGTTACTCCATCCCGCACTCTTCCATTTGTGGTGGCACCCCATATATGGACTGGCCTGCTCAGAGAGGTTCCTTGCATACCTCACACTTGTCTTCCAAGGCAAGCAGGGCTCACTGTCACAAATATGTTTAGTAGAATAGAATTTAGATAGAAAGATATGTGCAGATTTTTGGCTCTTGGTGTTCAGTTCAAGAAACTGGGTAGAATTGTTGGCTGACACTGTCAGGTTAAGATGTTCATTTCCCTCCAGCTTACACCGTTGTAGCAGATTAGGTAGTTTTTGATTTACAGTATTATGTTTTCAGATTTCATTTTGGTTTGATTTTTCTTTTGTTTTAATACTGCATGGATATTTGATTTTTATGCACTCTGCTCTGGTGTCAATTTTTTTGAATGAAAGCTTGGTTTAAGGTAAAGGTAAAGGGACCCTTTACCTTTGCTCCGTGTCCGAGAAGCGGACACGGAGCAATGGATCCAAACTACAAGAAAGAAGATTCCACCTAAACATTAGGAAGAACTTCCTGACAGTAAGAGCTGTTCGACCGTGGAATTTGCTGCCAAGGAGTGTGGTGGAGTCTCCTTCTTTGGAGGTCTTTAAGCAGAGGCTTGACAACCATATGTCAGGAGTGCTCTGATGGTGTTTCCTGCTTGGCAGGGGGTTGGACTCGATGGCCCTTGTGGTCTCTTCCAACTCTATGATTCTATGATTCTATGACCCCTGACCATTAGGTCCAGTCATGACTGACTCTGGGGTTGTGGCGCTCATCTCGCTTTATTGGCTGAGGGAGCCAGCGTACAGATTCCGGGTCGTGTGGCCAGCATGACTAAGCCGCTTCTGGCGAACCAGAGCAGCGCACGGAAACACCGTTTAGACACCTTCAAAATAAGTAAAGCTTTTCAATTTTAGAGCAACCTTACAGAACAAGGAAGAAGACCGTTTGTGAAATAAAAGGTATATCTGGATTTATAACTCTGCTTTAATTTAATATTCCCTGTAAATCATTTTCTTACATTATAAGAAGAAATCTTATTTTTAATATAGTCATTTAGTTACATTGGCTTTAATGTGGCAGAGGTATGTGTTAATTAACCTCCTTTGTCAAAATTGGAACTGTGTTAGCAGGTGTGAGTGATTTTTCTTCTTAGGTTAGCATAGGCTGTCTTTCTAAACTAACTGGTGGCCTTAAAATATTTGTGTTTCACCCTTTCAGAAGTAAGACAGGTCAGCATTTGTTGGTCCTTGTACTTGGGATAATTTGCAGTAAAAATGTGGATGTCAGAAGTTGGAAGTTTGCAAGGACCTCAAATCCCAAAGAACTACTGCTTTTTGAGCTCTTCTGTGCAATGTAAGGTGCCAGAACAGGCTTGTCATGTTGTAGTAAAGAGCATCATGCGAGCTACAGGAGCAGTTTCATGCTGGCAAATGTGTTGTTCAGTTTGGTTGTGGCTTTTTCATAATTTGCATTAGTAACATTGATTGCTGGGTTTGCCCTTTTATGTTTTGGGATTTGTGTTGAGAGCATCACAGGGAGCTTGATTCAAAACAGACCCTAACAGTTAGTTTAGAAATTATTGGATCCTTTCTGTACTGAAGAATGTCAGCCATCACTAATACACTTTGCTGTGTATGTGTATATTAAACCAATTTAGGCTGGAAACAAAAATGAAGTCTCTAAAAATTAGCAATGTTATTAGACTAAAACATTCTTACTGAAACTGCTTCAGGAGCAAAGAACAACATATAGTTGAAGTTATTTGGAAATAATAGATTAATGGATAATATCTTGTAGTTTCTCCTCCCTTATGGATCAACTCAAGCTGTCTGCATTTTCTGTATGTGGTCACTGTGGTATTGATCACAAACTGAACTGGTGGCTTGATCTGATGGTTTGACAGTCCTGTCTTGCTTCAGAGGGGTAGGATTCCAGACTTCCATATACCTGTAGATTCCAGATTTCCCTCCTTCAGGAAAACCTTTTCTTGTTGGATCTTTATACATCTGCCACAACCCCCTTGCATATTGCTGAGGTTTCTGGATCAGAAATTGCACGGTGGCAGCGGTAGGCCCCATTAGCTAAAGTGGTACCTCAGGTTAAGAACGGTTTCAGGTTAAAAACAGACCTCTGGAACGAATTAAGTTTGTAACCAGAGGTACCACTGTATAGAGAAAGATCAGCAATGCTGGAGAAATGGTTCTCTTCCTCCTCTTCAGTGAAGCTTGGCTGTCACTATGGATTTTTTTGATGGTTAGCTCCTGATAATGTTTTCAGTGTGCTCCAGCTTTGCCTTGGACAAAGACAGAAAACCACTGCACTAGACATCCTTCCAGCCCAGTGGTCCCATGAATGGTGCCTAATAATCGAGGCCTTCTGGCATCTTATAACCAATACAGAACACTATTTAATAAGTGGTTTAATTCACTTTAGACAAAGCCCTTATTTCATGCAGTCTTTCTTAAGCGTGACAAGGAGACACACAATACATTCTTTCCTGTCTCAGCAGTCACACCAAAAGGAAACACTCGTTCCCTCTGCTCCCAGAATGGCAGCACAAGTTGGGAAGAACCATCTGCTTTACAGCTCTGCAGTTAAGCTCTTAATGCAAAAGGTGTGAGAAATAATTTTGAGGGGGTGGGTTGTATGAAGCTCCAAGAAACTTGAAAGCTTTAGCAGGGCTGGTGCCAAAGGTTTGCATGGTGAGTAGAAGAGTAGCCTAATAGGAAACTGATGAGAGCTTCCTGGACCTTACTTCTCCACGTTACCTTTGCACCCTCCTTGTTCATCCTCATTTTGTTTTTGCCCAGAGATCAGTGGTGGCGGTGGTGGCAGTGCCTCTTGGTGAATAGGAGGCACTGCTGGTTTCCTTCCACCTGTTGGCCTCAAGTGTCAAAATGTCTTATGTGGACCCTGTCTGTTGCATAGTAATTCAAGTGTAGGGAAATTACATGATGCACATACATGTGTAAATCAGGCCTGTGGTGTGATGCAGGAAGGTGGCCTAATTTGAGTTTGTTTCCTTGATGCAACCATTTTGAATGATTATAGGTCTTCATACTGTCTGGAGGCTCAGCTCTGCCGCAGGATCAAGCTCTAAAACTTAAATATTAATGTTACAAAATTAAAAAATAATGACATACAAAAGAAGAGATTACTGAGCACAGATAATTCATTATGCGCCGTATTTTCACAGCCACAGTATTCATAGGCTTTGTGTCCTCACTTTATCTTAGAGTGTCTGACCAAAGCAGCATCTGAACTTGTGGCGATCTAGGAATGCAGGGATTACCATTTACATGGGGGGGGGGGGGGAAGGGTGGTAGCCAGCAAGTTTAAGCACATTTCTGGACAACTTTGACATGTGAAGTAAGTTTTCAATAAATTGTGAAAGAAATAAAGTTCTAAAACACTGTGGAGTCTGAATGTGTGTGATGGGGAAACCGACTGCTTTTCTTGTAACAGAATTCCATTTATCCTAGCATTACTTGGTTTTGTGCATGACAGTCTAGATATAGATATATTTCTGTGCTGTGCAGTTTTCTGCCTTTTAATGAGGCTTTGAGGAGATCAAGGTCAGACTTTTAAAGATTTGTTCCACAAAAATCCATAGTTCTTTCCTTTTGGGTGTTTTGCTTCACCCTGCCATTGGCTTAAAAAATATATATCTTGAAACATGAAGAAGAATGGTTTGGGCACTTTTGCATGCTCACATCATGTTATCAGCAAATGTGCCACATTTTCCTTCCTTTTGAAATATTCTCTTTTATCAATCAGCTGGGGCATAGTCGAGAGAATGAGAAGAAATAATGTGAAAGATTTCAGAACTCTATCCACAATGCTGTTCAAATTCATCACGTGAACGACACTGGAATTATTTTGGTCCTATTTATCAGGCACATAAAACAAAGCATATAGTAACTCATTTTGTCAAGATGTATCTATTCTCCCAACACACAAAGGCCCATTAATGTATAAACATTTCAGTGAAATAGCTGTTAAGAAGCCTGCTTATGAAGAGCTAATATTTTTCCCCATTTCTCCTTGTATCTGTTTATTTGCTTATGCGGCAAGAAAACTTGAAAGAGAAATGATGCATAAGAGCTTTTATTTGTGTTGCAGCACAAAAACAAAGCTTTGTCACGTGGTTAAAGAAAGCTTGTCATTTTTCCATTCTAAATTAGAAGCAGAATACAGTTAATGGGGGAAGAATCAGTATGCTCATACTGGGATCAGTCTGATGATATTTTTTTTTTATAAGCTTGACATGACAATTCACTTTTTAATTCAACTTTTTCTCCCCCCCCCCCCAGAGCACTGGCTCTATCCTTTTTATTTGAGAGACATTCTATATCACATTCCTTTACTAGGTTAACTAAGTGCAGGTATATGCTTGTTTTCAACTGGTGGGTTCATTTGTAGCTTAGAAACGGATGTTGTTCCAGGTGCATGCTTAACTGAGGCAGTCAATTAGATTTAAACCCATTTCTACCTTTGTCAGGCCTTGATAAATAAACAGGTGGGGTTGCAGGTGTTCTCAAGTGACAGGCAGAGTGAGAATAATTGCAGTGTGGGGAACCAGAGAGGGTAAGATAAGGTCAGCTACTACTTCAGTTTTCGGTGGGGAAACAACATTTTTAAGGAGCAACACACACAGAGAATTTTGAGAGCTCCTCCTGATTAACTTTCCTCCTCAAGAATCTGAGGGCAGTTGCACATGTAACAGAATAGCAAGTTCGTTTAGCACCTTAACCACATATCCCAGTTCAGATGGAATGGAGGAATGGAGCTTGGGTGTTTGTGAGCTATCCTATCCAGCTTCATTCAGCTGCTGCCTTGCATGCCAGACTGCACTATCATGCTACATGCTTTGACTAAGGGGAATATTGGCTGAACTTGCTCACTGGTGAAAGAGTAGTTAACTGACAGTTGCTCCCTTCCCAGACTAAAATTAACTTGCCACTCCTGAACTTTTTTCACACTCAGGAGTTAGGGTGAACTGAGAGGCAGTGGCAAATTTAAGTCACAGGCTGGCCTTGCCTTCAAGGCATAGCTGTCAACTTACAGATTTGAAAATAAGGGAAAATAAGGGACCAGCAGCCAAAATAAGGGACCTGCAGCCTCACCTGTTCCAGGCACTCCAGTCTTCCTGTCCTCCTGCAGTCTGGTTAAACTCATGCTGGTAGCTTCAAGAACACTGCCCAACCAACTTTGCAACCAGAGCTTCAACTGAATAGAATCTGAATCGCATGTACCACAAGGCCTATGCAGCCTCAACTTAAGATGGCTCCCCGGCCCGGCTTTGCACTGCAAAGTTTGCAGCAGCACATGCAACAAAATGGCGTCCAGCATTCAAAAAGCCCGTCAGCTTGCATTAACTAGCCACACACAAGGCATGCAAGCTCCACCCCCCAGTCGTTCTTAGACTTCTTATTTGGTGAGCAACACAGCCAAGCAACACAGTTGGAGCCTCCCTCCTCCCTGGCCGGCAGGGAGGGAGGGAGAGGAGCTGCTTCCTTTGAAATTTGAGGGACATCATTTAAGGGACATTTAAGGGACATCCATCAATAAGGGACAGCAGCGGGACATGGCGCTGGAATAAGGGACTGTCCCTTCAAATAAGGGACACTTGACAGCTATGCTTCAATGCAGGTTGGGTACCCCCACTTGCATTTCCACACCTAAAAAACAAAAATGAAACCTTGGCCCAACAGTTACTGGCAGTAGCCTCAGAGCTAAGTGAGGAGGCATTCTCTTTGAAAGGTTTTATTTCGGAGAATCCTACTTAAAATTACACAATATTTTTGCCACTCTGCTTATTGGCCTGCTGCTTGCATTTGTCATTGCGTAGATGTTTTTTTCTTGGAACTGGAATATAAATAGTACTTTTGTTTGTTTGTTTTAAGTCAAGAATGTCAACCTTATGAAAGCCATATTTGTTCCTACTCAAAATGGGGAGTTATGAAAAGGCACATTTTGACAGATCCTGCTCTGAGAATATAAAAATGCATTAACATAATGGCTCAGTGCTTTAGTTATATTTCTGCTAATCCCCCGACTTGCTAGTAATTAATTATAGTCCTCATAATGAGCTCTGGAGTCAGGACACCAAGACTTATATAAGCCTCTCTTAAGTGTTAGATTTATGATGTACTGTTCACAGTTGTAGTAATTCAACTGGCTCTGGACAGGGCTATGATGCATAAGGTGGTATCACCCCAAGTAAACAAATAGGATAGTTCCATACAGATTTGGAATTATTAATTTGTATGCTTTCAGTCTGTAGAAGTAGAGCAAATGATTCTTTTACCACTTGGGGATACTGAGCAATAAACCATTATGAGCACACAAAAAAGCAATTTATATGAACACTATACTTCTAGCCTTCCCTTCAAGCCCCTGGCTCTGTCGGGTATTGGAATATTAAATTGGCTTCATTCATTTAGTGAAGATTTCATTGAGCTCTCTTGGAACTAAAGTGGAGCATCCCCAGTCTGCCCTTGCAAGCTTCCTGCTTTTCTCTGCAGAACATGGCAAATGTGTGAATGAGAATGGAACAAATTGCCTTATTTTCACATGAAACAAATTGGCTCAGCATATGGTCAGAAACAAATTGTGCTGTGGTTATGGTGCATTCCTGCATTGTAAACCTTACTGCATCAGCAGCATCCTGATTCACATTGAATAGGGTGAGGTATTTTCTCTGATAAAACACACACACTTGACATGCACACTTCTGCTTGTCCTGCCGCTTTCCAGTTTCTTTGTAGATTGACGTTTGTTCTGATTCAGCGTTAAGCAGCGAGTTTTTTGCAGGCAAAGCAGCAGGACAAATGAAAAAACCACTTGGTGGACCTGTGCCTAGATAATACGGGGCAAGCTGAAAACCTCTCAAACCTGTGCTTTCAAGGCATGGGACAAG
Source organism: Podarcis bocagei (assembly GCF_964188305.1). Classification (NCBI taxonomy): domain Eukaryota; kingdom Metazoa; phylum Chordata; class Lepidosauria; order Squamata; family Lacertidae; genus Podarcis; species Podarcis bocagei. The sequence goes on from NC_138125.1 coordinate 70,279,309, forward strand.
TGGAAGTGTGTGACACAGAACACTGCATTTTAGGAATCTTGTAAAATGTAGAGGCTGCTTCAACAATGTTTGTACCTGTGAAGGTGATTTGAGAATCTCAGTCTGTTTTTTGTGCTTTAATGGCTGCTATTCCTTTGCTCAGCACAAAAGCTGCACTGAACTGAATGTGTGAACACGGGGGTTTCTCTGACAATATAGGCTTGACTTAGCCAGGCCCATGGAGCTTCCTGTTCCTAACCAGGTGTGCCACAAACCCCTGTTTCCTGGTTCAGTTGTAGCAGCTACACAAATGATCTGGCGAATGATCTAACAAATCCTGCCTGCCTAACCAGTGGCTCTTCCCAGGATTCTGAAAGAACTATCTCAATCTGGGGCTTGCTATAGTAGCTATTTGCCCCTCAATTTTTTGGGGGGGGCTTGCTGAGGAATTCTTTTCAGCAGGTTCTAACCTACAGCATCAGAGTGATTCCTGCTTCAGGTGAATGCAGGATTTCTTCTTTTTATTCTATCACAGAAAGGCAAGCTGGAGGCCTACTCCAGATCTCTCCCTGGTAAATTGCCAGACCATATTTGAGTATGGTAATAACATGCCTGTTAAGCACTAAGTCTGAGCAGTAACTTCCAATGCACTTAAAATATACATGCCATGGGTTTAGCTTTTCTGCTGTGCAGGCACAAGATGCTAACCTAAGATGGCTCAACTATGAAAGAAACTAAAAGTTTAATGCGCTAGCTCGTCAAAGGAACTTTTCTGGATCACAGGATTTCATTCTAAATTAAATACTTCTAGTACACATTATGAACTGTGTAATACGAGCAGATTAAAGTTAAACTAGAAGAACCAGATGCACAAATATAGGATGGGGGACACCTGGCTTACTAGCAGTACATGTGAAAAGGATCTAGGGGTCTTGGTGGACCACAAGCTTAACATGAATCAACGGTGTGATGCAGCAGCAAAAAAAGCTAATGCTACTCTAGGCTGCATCAACAGAAGTATAGTGTCCAGATCAAGGGAAGTAATAGTACCACTCTATTCTGCCTTGGTCAGACCACACTTGGAATACTGTGTCCAAGAGGCCAAGGAGAAAGAAAAGGAAAGAAAACCAACACAATTTGTACAAACAACACTGACCCAAGGACGCCGATCGTCGGTTCCAGCTGTACTGGTGACCCAAAGGGAACAAGGGGAAACAACTGAGAAGTCCACTGAGGAAGATATGGCAGCAGGTGGGTCAGATACACTACTTAAACAAATATTGGAGCAACTATCAAGTTTAAACCAGAAGGTGGACGACCAGTCTTTGAAGATAGATAAAGCAACTTCCTCGATTCAAAAATTGACTGATCAAGTTTCCCAGCACACACAAGCCATAGAGAATTTGCAAGGAGCAACAGCGGAAAATCGGGAATTGGCCGGAGAAGCAATCCAGAAAGTGGGAGCTCTACAAAAAGAAGTGGAAGAAATAAAAGGAGAAGTTAAGCCCCTGCACAAACAGGTGGGTGAACAACAAGTTTATCTGTCAATGGTGGAACTGAAAAATCGCGAGAATAACATCAAATTGAGAGGCATCCCGGAACTAGAGCAAGGAGATTTGATTGGATACTTAACACAAGAATTTTCGAAGTTCTGGGGTTTAAAGGAAGACACAGATTTTAAGATTGTCTCGGCATATAGACTGGGAAGAGTGGTAAAGAAAGATAGATCCAGAGACTGTTTGATAATTTTAAGATCGAAGGAAGAGAGGGATAAGATCCTAGGTCTTCATTTCAAAAAAGCAATTGAAATACAAGACAAAAGGGTGGAAATCTATAGAGATATTCCGAGACAGCTGTTGGATCTTAGAGCCACCTATTCAGAACTAGCAAAATTGCTGAGATACAACGCAATTCCCTATAGGTGGGAGTTTCCACAAGGACTATCCTTCACCTACAAAGAAAGGAAGGTTAAAATTAGAACACCTGAAGATAACCAAAAGTTCCTTCACGACCACGGAGAAGATCTCCAAAAAGGAGTGGATTGGCTTCCAGCTGTACCAGCACCAATATTGCCTGATAGCGGGCCAACGCCTGCACCCTCGGGATCTGAGCAAAAGGAAGGCACTCCATCTTAAGAACGTTTAAAATAGAACAGGATGTCTCTGCAGCTACTTAGCTGGAACATAAATGGCGGGAATTCTCCGGAAAAAAGAAGGAGGATATTCCATATTTTGAAAAAAGAACAATTGGATGTAATATGCCTTCAAGAAACACATGTGACTAGGCTCCACAGGAAAGTATTAATTAATAAAAGACTTGGCCAAGAATTTATCTCATCAGACAAAGTCAAAAAAAGAGGCGTTGTAATTTATGCAAAGGAGAACTTATCACCAAAATTCTTATTTAAAGATGATCATGGAAGAATTCTCGCAATTGAAATCCAAACACAAGGGGAAAAGATTTTGATATTAGGAGTTTATGCGCCAAATGATGGAAAATCAGAATTTTATAAGAAGCTGCATGAGACAATGATGGACTATTTGGACTATTCTAATATTATCGTGATGGGAGATATGAATGGGGTGGTGTCTACAAATATGGACAAATCCCAAAATCAAAATTTAACAACAGACGGCAGACTCCCTAAAACCTTTTTTGAAATGACAGACAATATGGACTTGATTGACATTTGGAGGACAAGGAACCCCTTGGGTAAAGAAGGAACCTTCTTTTCTGAGGCCCACTTGTCATGGACACGAATCGACCAAATTTGGATATCTAGAGGACTGGCCCCGAAAACGAGAAAAGTGGAAATCTGCCCAAAAACCTGCTCCGACCATAATGCCTTAAAAATGGAATTGAGACTTTTCCCAACTGGATCCTTCAGATGGAGAATGAATGACACCTTGCTAAGAGATCAAGAGATCGTTAAGAAGGCCCAAAAAACGCTAAAGGACTACTTTGAAATAAATTTGAACACTACGGTGGAGAAAAGAATAATCTGGGACGCAAGCAAAGCTGTAATGAGAGGGTTTCTGATACAACAGAATACAATAAAGAAAAAATTTTGGAATGGAAAAAAGGAAAAAATTTTAGAGAAAATAAGTGAAGGAGAGAAAAAGCTGAGAACTAATCCGAAGTCAAAAGAGGTGTTAAGAGAGATTAAATTCCATCAAGCACAATATTCGAAATTGATTAATCAAGAGATTGAGTGGAAAATTAAACAAATGAAGCAGAGATCGTTTGAATCAGCAAATAAATGTGGAAAGTTGTTAGCTTGGCAATTGAAAAAAAGACAAAAGCTAAACACAGTCACAAACCTGGAGATTCAAGGAAAAACAGTTCAGAAACCAGAAGAAATAAGAAAGTGCTTCCACAGATATTTCAAGGAACTTTATGCACAGGGGCCTCAGAAAGAATCGGAAATAGATCAATTTTTGAGGACAAATGGACTATCTAAAATAAGTCAAGATAAAAGATCAATTCTCAACAGTAAAATAACTCAACAGGAAATTGAAGGTGCCATCCAAAATATGCAACTTGGCAAATCTCCAGGCCCAGATGGCCTCACCTCCAAATATTATAAGACTCTGAAGGATTGTTTGATACAACCGTTGTTGGAGGTTTGCAACCAGATTATGGAGGGGAGAAAGGCACCGGAAACGTGGAAAGAAGCATTCATCACATTGATTCCCAAGTCAGAGAAGGAAAAGACTCAGCTTAAGAACTACCGTCCCATCTCACTCCTGAATGTGGATTACAAAATATTTGCAGACATTTTAGCAAGTAGACTTAAACACGTTTTAAACGAAGTAATTCACAAGGACCAAGCAGGCTTTCTCCCTGGTAGACACATGTCTGATAACACCAGGAATATTATTGATATATTGGAGTTGTTGCGAATTAGAAACACAAGGGCTGCTTTAATCTTTATTGATGCGGAGAAAGCATTTGACAACGTTTCTTGGATGTTTATGAAGAAAAACCTGAAGGGGATGGGAGTGGGACGGGGGTTTGAAAATGGACTAGAAGCAATTTATTCAGAGCAAAAAGCCAAGTTGATAGTGAACAATGTGGTGTCGGATGAACTTCTAATTGAAAAAGGGACACGACAGGGGTGCCCTTTATCCCCTCTGCTATTTATTTCTGTTCTGGAGGTATTGCTGAATATGATTAGGGAGGACCAGTTGGTGCAAGGTATAGAGGTCGGAGCGAAACAATACAAACTGAAAGCTTTTGCAGATGACCTAGTCTTGACAGTACAGGAGCCAGTATCTAGCACAAAAAGAGTTTTGGAACTTATTTTGGAGTTTGGTCGGGTGGCGGGATTCAAGTTAAACAAACAAAAAACTAAGGTTTTGGTCAAAAATTTGACACCTACAGAGATAGAGGGGTATCAGAAAGAGACAGAGCTAAGTGTGGTTAAAAAAGTGAAATACCTGGGGGTATACTTGTCCACTAAAAATTTAAACCTTTTCAAAGACAATTATGAAAAATGTTGGTTGGAAATTAAAAAAGACTTGGATATCTGGTCAAGATTGAAACTTACCTTGTCAGGCCGAATCGCAGCTATAAAGATGTGTGTTTTGCCAAAAATGCTATTCTTATTTCAAACCCTTCAGGTCGTGGACAGAATGGAATGTTTTGGAAAATGGCAGAAGGATATTTCTAAGTTTGTCTGGCAGGGCAAAAAGCCCCGAATAAAATTTAAAATACTAACCGACTCAAAAGAAAGAGGGGGGTTTGCCCTGCCGGACTTAAGGTTGTACTATGAAGCTGCAGCCTTCTGCTGGTTGAAGGATTGGTTCCTGTTGGAAAACACCGATGTCCTAGATCTGGAGGGGTTTGATAATGTGTATGGTTGGCATGCATACTTGTGGTATGACAAGGCGAAGCTTCATAAATTGTTCAAAAACCATATTGTCAGAAAATCAATTTTTGCCGTCTGGATGAAGTATAAGGATTTATTAGAAAACAAGACCCCGAGGTGGTTATCACCTGTGGAAGCCAAGATTTCTAAAAAAAAGCCCAATATGGAGGCCTATTGGCCAAAATATTGGGAACTGATTGAAAGAGTTGGAGACAATTGGAAGCTCCAAAGCCAGGACAAATTAAAAGGTAAGGTGCGAGATTGGTTACATTATGCTCAAATTCAAGAGGTATTTAAAATGGACAAAAAAGTGGGTTTCCAGTTGGAGAAATCGAAACTGGAGACGGAGTTACTAGAACCAAAGACTAAGGTACTTTCGAGGATGTATGACTTGCTGCTTAAATGGAACACACAGGATGAGACAGTTAAATCTGCTATGATAAAATGGGCACAGGATGTAGGACACAACATTATGTCTGAGGACTGGGAAAGGTTATGGAACACCGGTATGAAATTCACGGCATGTAGTGCCTTGAAAGAGAACATTATGAAAATGGTATACCGGTGGTACATGACCCCAGTCAAGTTGGCTAAAATATACCATCTTTCTGATAATAAGTGTTGGAAATGTAAGGAGGCAGAAGGTACATTCTTTCACCTCTGGTGGACTTGCCCGAAAGTAAAGGCCTTTTGGGAAATGATACATAATGAGTTGAAAAAGGTATTTAGATATACCTTTTCTAAGAAACCAGAGGCCTTTCTTCTGGGCATGGTGGACCGGAAGGTGCCAAAGAAGGACAGAACCTTGTTTATGTATGCAACCACAGCAGCTAGGATTCTCATCGCAAAGTTCTGGAAGACACCAGATTTACCCACACTGGAGGACTGGCAGACGCAGCTGATGGACTACATGGAGTTGGCAGAAATGACCGGCAGAATTCGAGATCTGAGCGAAGAAACAATGGAGGAGGACTGGAAAAAATTTAAGGACTATTTGCAAAAATATTATAAGTTGTTTGAGTGTTAAGATTGTGCACGATTAAGAAACGTTATGCTTCTGCAATTTATTTTAAGTAAATGATAAAGTAAGTATTGATGGGGAAAAAAATGAGACAAACTAGAAACAAAATATTATGTTTATTAAGAGTGTTAAAATTAAATTACAAATTTTTGAAATTGGTAACATAATAAATACAAAGGTATAATAAGTTGGGAAATAAAATAATAAATTGCTGAATTGGTTAGAATGATGAACGCAATGCTGAGAGGATGCGAGGAGGTCCAAAAAGATGGCGAAAAAATTTTATAATGATCTTTTCTTTTTTCTATGTTTCTCTTTATATATATGGAAAATGTTTCTTGTATATTGTTGTTTAAACAAATTTGTTCACTTATGGAAAGAAACGCAATAAAAAATTTTTATAAAAAAAAAGGAATACTGTGTCCAATTCTGGGCACCACAATTTTAAGAAGGATGTTGAAAAGCTGGAACATGTGCAGAGAAGGGCAACCAGGATGATCAAGGATCTGGAAACTAAGCCTTATGAGGAGTACTTGAAGGAGCTGGGTATGTTTAGCCTGGAAAAAGAGGAGACTAAGAGGAGATTTGATAGACATCTTCAAATAACTTAAGGGCTGTCACATGGAGGAGGGAGCATTCTTCTTTTTTCCTGCTCTGGAGGGTAGGACTCGAACCAATGGCTTCAAGTTGCAAGAAAGGAGATTACAACTAAACATTTGGAAAAACTTTGACAGAAAGAGCTGTTCACAAGTGGAACAGAGTCCCATGAGAAGTGATGGACTCTCCTTCCTTGGAGGTTTTTAAGCAGAGGTTGGGTGGCTAACAGCTGAGATTCCTGCATTGCAGGGGGTTGGACTAAATGACCCTTAGGATCCTTTCCAACTCCCATCAGCCCCAGCCAGCATAGCCAACATCAAGGGATTATGGGTATTGTGGTCCAGCAAGGTTTGGAGAGGCACAAGGCCAGGGAAGGTTGCAAATTGTTAGGTGTGATTAAGCCTGGTATCTTTGCTGCCTGAGGTGAGAAGGGAAATAGCTCAGGAGTGTGGCAGATGTGCTGCTCTTAGGCACTTTTTTCTGAAAAGTGACTTATGGAGCTGCTGTAGGAGAAGTGAATGAGGAGGAGGCCAAAGTCAGATCCCCACTTTCCATCAACTCTCAATATACGAGTTTTGAGTGAAAACTAAGAGTGTTGAGGTTCTGAGATGAGACTTTCAAATTGATTGTCTGGCACCACTAAAATACCGCATACTCCTTTCTCTGTAGGCAAACTGCCAGCCAATTGAGGGGTTTCAAGGAGCTCTACCTCAGGGGAATTCATAAACTGCCATTAAACTCTATGAAATATTTTTTGCAGCAAGCTATAAACCAGAGTACCTTCTTGCACAATGGACTCTGCTGTGCTTTTATATTGAATCTTGCACCTTAGCTAGACACTGACCAATGCCTTAAGCTTGCCTGGAGGGGAGAGGGGGCAGCAGATTAATGCCTCTCCCTTATCACTTTTCACCTTTTCCTCTACTCATCTTTCATCACTTCCTAGCTGCCACTGAACCAAGATAGCTGTAGTTGATGAACCCTTGAGGCTCTCCTGACAGAAGAATCCCAACCACCTTAAAATTATAAGCCTTGGGTTTCCCACACGTGTAAAAAATGGATAAAAGCAGAAGCAAGGATAAATCCTGTTGGAAGTGGCTCCGTGGTTGCCCTTACATTTTCTTTTATTGGATATTGGGTTGCAACTTTCTCACTCTGCTCCTAGATGCAAAGCATATTGTAATATAGAAATATGAAGTGCCTGTCATTTCCATACAGTCAACTTAATTAAACTACTTGCATTCGTTCCCGGGCAGGAGTGAGCCTTTCAATGTGACAGGCGGCAGCAAGGGAGGGGAGGGAGAAATTACTCCTAGCTGAATGATCCCAGCAAATAAGTTACCCTCTCAGAGGAAATCAAGCCAGGCCTGGCCTGGCAGTAGTGGTAGTATATGTTATATTGATTATTGCTAAAGCAAGGCGAGTAAATAGGATAATTGCACTCTGATTTCACTGGGGATTGAGCATATTTGTTTTGAAAATATCACACCTGTCCTTCTTAACAGCAGGAGTGCTATCCTTTTGACAGCTAAGAATAAATCTGTACAAAAAAAAAATGAAGACTGCCTTTGCAATTGTCTTTGTGAGAAAATGAAAGCAGAAGAACAAAAATGAGCCCATCTTCAATATTTACAGAATGCTAATCGGAGTAGATCTATGCATAGTGTAGTAGCTAGGCTTAATATCTAAACTGCATATTTTTATTCACTGCTTCTAAAAGTTCTTTGTAATGGAAATCTTGAAGCTGCTTTCCATTGAATCTAATTTCCTTTTGTTTTGCCTCTCACCCATTTCCCACATGCCTCCTCTACATGGTCAACTTTTGGACAATTGATCCCTTCTGATAAAGAAACTGGTGTCGGCATTAAGGAAAATGCTGCATGCGTAGATGGACCTCTTTCAGATGTTTGCATGCATGTCCACATGTAAGCATACATTTTATGCTAGTTCATTCATAAATGATATCACAGAGCTAGAAAAAGTGCCTAAAAGGTTAACCAATATAGTAAGAGGGGACTGGAACAAACCTGCTATGAGGAAAGCTTACAACATTTGGGGCTTTTCGTTTAGAAAAAAACAGCAGTATCCAGTGTTAGACCTACTGTAGTTTATGGACATGACCAACTTAGGTTCATTATTTTGGGGAGTCTACTCTGAGTAGAACTTAGTTGGAAACACTCCAAGGTAGGTAAGGTGGGGTTGTGATAGAAGTATATAGTTATTTATGGTGTGAGGGTAGACAGAGGTTTTTGGTTTTGTTTGTTTGTTTGCCCTTTCTCAAGATCATCCAATAAAGCTGAATGGCGGGGGATTCCGGCTGAATTTGTGCTGTGTTATTCACTATAAGAGATGTGGTGATGGCCACCAACTTAGGACTTATCCACACTTCCTTTTGTCCCACTGCTTTCACTTGGGGAAAACTGCTCTTTAGCACTCAGTCAGAGCAAATGGGAATTTGGGTTTTCTCTGGATTGATGTTTGCTCCGGTTTAGCACTAAAAGGTGGGTTTTCTCTGGGAAAGTAATGGGGCAAGAGGAAAAGTGCTCGGATCCATGCTGAGAAAATGGGTCAAGCAGAAAGCTGCTCAGTCCGGTGCTTTCTAGGCACAAGAAAGCGGAAGTGTGGACAAGCCCTTAGACTGAAAACCCAGTTGAATTCATTAGGACTTAACTCTGGAGGTGGTTTCGGATGGCACTGTTAGATGGCATTGAAAGGAAATCAGACAAAATCATGGAAGACCATGGCTGTGTGATACTTCCATGGCCAGAAACAACATACTTGGGGAGGGGAGCAACAATGAAGAAAAGCTAAAGTCCGTAAGTTCTTCCTGAGCGGCTTCCCATAAACATCCTCAGAGCTCATTCTTTTCTGTTCTCATTCTCTTGCACAAGGAATTTTAACTGGTTGTTACGGAGCTACCATTTAAAACACGGTGACGTGTGAGAGAATTGCTTAAAGCTATCAGAGTTTCTAGCAAATTCTCTTTAAGTTTTCTGTGCCACACATTTTAAAGAACAGACCAAAACCCAGAACAGACCTCAGGGCTTATGCTTGATCAACTACTCTCTCTAGTTCTCAAAAAGAACAAAAATAAAACTCAAGAACAAAAAGGCCCCAATGGCCATTTCTTGTGCAAGAAAAAAAAGTGTCAGTTTTTGAGATGTGAAATGGCAGGGGTGGGGAGTCCAAGGGAGCTTTTTGTTTGTTTTGAAATGTGCACTTTGTTAAAGTGGTTGTCAAAAGGGTGAATCGGGTGAAATAACTTATGCTGAAGTGCAGATCAATAAGAAATTACTGAGACAGTAAATTTAAATGGGAAAGGAAGACAGTCAAAATGCAGAGTGCCTGTAAGGAAGGAAGGGAGTTATGTAACTTCTGTTTGCCGGACACTAACAGCTGGATTTTCTGGGGCTTCTCTGAGCCGTAAGCATTTTTTTCTGTTCTCCAACTGTGGAACTACCAGTTTCCTCCTCCTCCTCCTCCAGCACTCATGCCCAATTCTTTTGAATTCTGACTTTGCAAGGGTGCTTGGATTAATCTACTCTCAGGAATAAATAACTTCTTGTTATTCACTGCCCTTTTCTTTTCAGTTGCTTTGGAGGAAATTGTGTGGTACAGTTTGCTGGCTGCAGCACGGTTGTTCATGAACAATGGAGCCGTGTCTTGAGTAATTCTGCCCAGGAAATTTGGGTTTGCCGGCAAAGCTGTGAAAACTTGGTCAGAATACACAATGTGCTTTATGGTATCTTAAAGATTCTTATATGGAGTCTATATGGATTTCACTTCCCCACAAACTCAGATGGTCTCCTATCCAGATAGTTTGTAGGGCCAAACCTGTGTCAGAGATAGAATTGTACAAGTAGGGCCTGAAAACAAAACATTGAGTGTACAGGGCTGTTCTTAAGAAATCCAGCCCATCTCTTTTTAGGATGCTCCATCCTTTCCACTCCCCTGGTTTTCTATTCACTCTGCACAAAAGAGAGCCAGCATTCTATGGCTGGTGAGGACCAAGAGACTTGCAGTGGATCTCTCCTACCCTCTTTACAACCCCACTCTCATATACCCAGATGGATGCTGTGCTTGCCAGAACATGCTTATTCTCCTCTCTCCCTTATGTCAGCAGAGGCTGCTGCTGTTTCTCTTCTTCACCATCACCTGCTCCCTCAGCCTCTCCTTTTCCTTCCTCCTCCTTTTCTGGACACAGTCAAAGTGGTGCTATGGAGGACAAACAAGAACAGCACGGCTATTACCTTGACAACGGTGTCCTTGCCCACCCACCCTCTCCTTCTGCCCCAATGGGTTGGCTGGCTGGTGAGTGAGTGCTGCTACTTCCACAATCCCATGACCCTGGGGTGGGCAGGAGAAGGGAACAAACACCGGCAGCTGTTTTTACTCCTCCATATGATGCTGCATTGGGCTGAAGAGTAGCAGCACAGAAGGGGCTGGCAAGGTAGTGATGATGAAAAGGAGGAACAGCTGTTGTCATTGGGTGGCAGTTTGTGTTGTGTGCACTCAGGTAAACTATACCTGATATGTCTGATAATGCAGATGCAGTTTCTGCGTGATGAGTTTGCCTTTCAGGAGGTTTTGGACATGGAGGGCTTCATTTCAAAGCTGTGATCGCCCCCCCTCCCGATATGAATTGAGAGGTATTGTCACATGGGGGAATGTATCATGTGCATCCCTCAAGATCTGTCTGAAGTAGCTCAAAGGTAAGATGTTAAAGTTGGGGAGCAACTAAAAATTGAAGCATGTTATAGACTGGCAGATAGTGCAGTCCAGCCACTTCAGCAGAAATGGCTTGCAACACAAGCAGGGATTTTGTAAACGTATAAGAATCCTGGCTGCTAATCTTAGTGTGTAGTTGTAAGATAAGGGCAACTGAGTTTTCGCCTTTAAAAAAATCCACCAGAGACCTAATCGAGAGCTTGCATTTGAGAAGCTGCAGTGATTGACTAGCAGTGTTTCTTGTTACATCCCAGTAAGCTGTGCTGCCAGCAGGCAATCAGTGTGCTACAGTTCTGTTTCTAAGTGTTGTTCTTACCTGGACCACTTTGCAGGGCCGTTAGATCTAAAATGTAGGGGTGGATGGAGGATATTGGCAACCCCTCAGGGGGTGGGACTTCCACTTGCTGATCCTTCAGTAGTTTTAAGTGGTTGTTTTTCTTTCATCCTAGGCTTAGAGATTTAGTTGTACCATAGTATGGGTATTGCTGCCTGTCAGCTTGACCTTTAAAGTGGAAAATATATTGTAGCTGTGTAGCATATCTGAGCTTAGTGCCCAGGGCACCACCTAGATGCATGCTTTTCTGCTTAACCAGATCGTTCCTCACTAGAGAGGTTGATAGAAGCAGTTGCTTTATTTGCTGCCAATGAGAGAACGAGCGACCCAAATGTTCACTTGTAGTGCACTTTGAAAGGCACCACAGAGACAGGATGCTTCCTTTGTAGCACGGATAACAAGCAAAATTAGTCAAAATAAAAATAATTCAACCCTAATGAGTTAAGTGCAGAGCCCAAGAAAAGAAGAATCTGTCCCTGCTCCTGCCAACCTAGCAGTTCGAAAGCACGTCACAGTGCAAGTAGATAAATAGGTACCGCTCCGGCGGGAAGGTAAACGGCGTTTCCGTGCGCTGCTCTGGTTCGCCAGAAGCGGCTTAGTCATGCTGGCCACATGACCCGGAAGCTGTACGCCGGCTCCCTTAAACAATAAAGTGAGATGAGTGCCGCAATCCCAGAGTTGGTCACGACTGGACCTAATGGTCAGGGGTCCCTTTACATACAGAGTTGGCTCCTAAATATTTGGTGCTGGCTTGTACAAGCTTGTGCAGAAACAAACACACCACACCTCCTCTGAATCTGAGCTTGAGTTCAGCCTATGCCTATGGCAGAATGCCAGAAAGCTATTTTTGCCATCCCTGGATATATTTGAGTTCCAAATTGTTAAATAGTGGGTTGACATAGCAGCCGGCACAGTGATTTCTTCAAGTAGCTCTTTATTAAGATAAGCTGGAATAGAACTGACTGCGAACAGGTCAGCCGGCCTGTATTTATAGGCAGCCGGCTGTCAACATTGTAACCACAACAGCTCAGAGTTCCCGCCTAAACTAACTGCCGCGGACCTGAGTGAAAACTATCTACAGACCTGAGTGAAAACTATATACAGTATCCCCCTGTTGGCCCAGGGTGAAACTACACTACATAACACCCCTCCCCACCGAGATAAGGCGTTAGTTACAATCGTAATGGTTTCCTTATATACAGCACTACGCGTAATGGTTCAATTAGGCACAAAAGCATATCGGTTACATTTCCCATACTTAGACCAACAGTGATACCTGTCCAACAACGTAGTCCTTTAAATGAGTTGGGCGCTTGGAAACTCTGCCAGACCGCCGGGGACTGGTAGCCAAGTCCGGAGGGCCACACAGTTCTCGCTGAGGCTGTGGTGCGACCCTAGGTGGCGTTGGAACCAACTCCCCTGGATCCGCTGCTGTGGGTGGAGCCTCCGCAAGTGGAGTGGTCTGAGTCTGTTCTGAGACGGCTTGGTTCGGCTCCACGCTGGCAGTTTGCGAGGGAGGTGTAGGTGGGGCCTCGCCATCTGTACGTGTCTCTTCTGGAGCCGCAAGCGCAGTTGGGGGCACCTCGGTAGTGTCTAAGTCGCCAACCCTGCGCCTAAGCTGGTCTATGTGCCGTCGCCACAAACGTCCGTCTTCGAGTGCCACCTGGTACGAGCGAGGTCCAGTGACTCCCACTACTGTGGCTGGCACCCAAGGAATGTCCCCCACATAGTTCCGGGCAAAGACCTGGTTTCCTGGGACAAATGACCGTGGTGCGTTGGCACAGCCTGGGGGTTCAGCCACGGCAAAGTCTGGGTGTAGCTGGTCGAGCGGTGACCTGAGGCGGCGGCCCATAAGCAGTTCAGCAGGACTCCTCCCTGTGGCCGCATGAGGAGTGATGTGCTGCACGAACAAGTATTCGGCGACCCGCTCATGCCAGTCTCCCCGGTCCAGGCGCGCCAGTGCCTCTTTTGTCGAGCGCACCATTCTTTCCGCTTGCCCGTTGCTGGATGGATGAAAAGGTGCCGTTAGGGCATGGCGGATGCCCAGTCCCAAAAGATACCGCTCAAACGTGCCTGACGTGAACTGCGGTCCGTTGTCAGAGACAAGGACTTCAGGACACCCATGCTTTGCAAACAGGCCTCGCAGCACCCGGATGACAGCTTCGGTAGTGGTGGAGGGCATCAGGGCGACCTCCAGCCATTTGGAATAGGCGTCCACCACTACCATAAAGGTCCGGCCGTGAAAGGGGCCAGCCAGATCGATGTGCACCCTCGACCAGGGTGTCTTTGGCGTCTCCCAGGTGTGTCCCTTAGCTGCCGGTGGTGCAGGCCTCGACTCTTGGCACGCTTGACAGGCGGATACCCAGGCAGTGATGGCATCGTCCATATTAGGCCACCAGACGTAACACCGAGCCAACGCCTTCATTTTGACAATTCCCGGGTGGCCAACGTGCAGAGCCTCCAGGACGCGCTGACGGAGTCCCTGGGGAATCACGACGCGGTCTCCCCACAGCAGACAGCCGCGATGAGCTGAGAGTTCATGTTGTCTGGTTGCGAAGGGCTGGAACTCCGATGCAAAAGGCCCTTGTGGCCACCCCCTCCACACCCAGTTGAGCACCCGGCTGATGGTGCGATCCTGGGCAGACGCGGAGGCCACAGTGGCAGCCGATACAGGCGCTGCCGGAAGATCCTCAATCAGAAGGAGCGATGAAGCTGGAGCCGGGTCTTCCACAAATGCTGGAAGAGGGCAACGGCTGAGGGCGTCGGCATGGCCCATCGATTTCCCCGGGCGATGGATGAGCCGGTAGTGGTAGGCAGCCAGGAAAACAGTCCATCGCAGCATGCGTGGTGAGAGGACCGGTGGAGTTGGACGATCACCGGCGAGGAGGCCCAGGAGTGGCTTGTGGTCAGTGATGAGGTCAAAAGTCCTGCCATAGAGGTATTCATGGAACCTCTTCACTCCAGCCACAAGTGCCAATGCCTCCTTGTCGAGCTGGCTGTAATTCCGTTCCGTCGGAGATAGTGTCCTGGAAAAGTAGGCGAGCGGTGCTTCTCTTCCATCTGGGAAACGGTGACTAAGGACAGCACCGATGCCAAAAGGTGAGGCGTCGCAGGCAAGGACCAGCGGCCTGGATTCACTGTACTGTACCAGCACACTGTCTGAAGAAAGGAGAGCCTTGACCGCGTTGAAGGCCGCCGTCTCTCGATGACCCCAGGCCCAAGGCGTCTTAGTGCTAAGGAGTCGGTGAAGAGGCTCAGCCACAGTGGCTTTGTGGGACAGGAACATGTTATAAAAGTTCAGCAGCCCCAGGAATGCCTGCAACTCCGTTTTGTCCTTTGGGGTGGGGGCCTGCTGGATAGCGCGGATCTTGGATGTGGTTGGATGAAGGCCGGAGGCATCGATAAGATAGCCCAGGAACTCTACCTGTGGAACGGCAATCAGGCACTTCTCCCTCTTTACCTTGAGCCCGGCCTCCTGGAACCTGGTCAGCACGGCACGGAGGCGCTCGAACAGCTGCTGGTGTGATTCTGCAGACACCAAGACGTCATCAAAATATGGTACCACGCCCGGAAGCCCTTGCAGGAGACGCTCCATAAGGCTTTGGAAGATGCCAGGAGCCACACTCACCCCGAACTGCAACCGGCGGCAACGGAATGCCCCCCGGTGGGTGACGATCGTCTGGGCTTCAGCAGTGGCATCATCGACTGGCAGTTGTTGATAGGCTTGGGCAAGGTCCAGCTTAGCGAAGACCTTACCCTCACCCAGGGAATGCAGCAGGTGTTGGACAACAGGAACCGGATAGGCGTGCTGCTGAAGTGCCTTGTTGATTGTGCACTTGTAGTCAGCGCAGATTCTCACCGACCCATCTGGCTTGACAGGCGTGACGATGGGGGTTTCCCACTTTGCGTGGTCAACGGGCTCCAAAACTCCTTGGGCGATCAGTTTGTCCAGTTGTTCGTCCACCTTAGCCTTGAGAGCAAAGGGAACCCGGCGTGGCTTAAGCTTGATGGGGGCGACTTGTGGATCAAGGCTAAAGGAGATGGGCGTACCAGTATATTGTCCCAAGGTGCCGTCAAAAACCTCGGCAAAGTCTTTGACCAGACCCTCAGTCTCTGCGTTAGAGATGCAGTTGATGCCGGTGACTTCCAGGCCGAGGGCATCAAACCAGTCTAGCCCTAGGAGGCTTGGCCGCTGACCTTCGACCACCACCAACCGGAGCAGGCCCGAAAAATCCTTGAAGGCGATCCGGAACCGGCCAACGCCTACCACGGGAATGTCGTTTCCCTGGTAGTCTCTCAGGTGTACGTGGTGAGAGTTGAGTTGCCTTTTGGATACTCTGGGTACCAGTCTTTTGACGGACAGGGCAGACCCGGTGTCGATCTCCATGTCACATGGAGCTCCTTCAATGAGCACCGTGACGTTCAGCTTGCGTCGCGTAGACGAGTCGGTTTGGCCAATCGTGGTTCCAGACGGGCAGCGGCAGTTGGTGAGAGCGAAACAACTTTCCTTGGCAGACTGGAGTGAAGACTTGAACTTGCGAGTCGATGAAGGGGGGGTGTCAGACGGAGCCGATCGGCAGACCTTAGCGATGTGGCCCCTTCTGGAACACCTCCTACAGATGGCGTCTCTGAATCGACACTTGGCACGGGAATGGTCGCCTCCGCAGCCAGCACATTCCGGTTGGCCCTTGGACTTCTGTTGGAGCTTCCGGCGCTCCCGCTTTGTCTGGTGCACGTCATCGTCTTCACTGGAGGATGCCTCATCACTGCTGGCCTCTTCATGATGCACCGGAACTGGCCCCCTAGCAAGACGCGGGCTGCTGGACTTGCGGATCTCCTGGGCGGAGCGTTCAGCAGCTTCTGAGGCCACAGCCTCCTCAATGGCTTTCTGTAGCGTGAGGTCTGGCTTGGCTAGGAGACGCTGTTGCAGATGGATGTCCCGGACCCCGCAGACGATTCGATCCATCAGGGCATCGTCTAAGTCTCGGAACTCACAGTGCATTGCAGCCTGTCGCAGGGCGGTGGCGTAGTTGTTGATTGACTCCCCCTCTGCCTGGTTCCGGTGGTAGAACGCATGGCGGGCAGCAATCTTGGACGGCTTTGGTGCGTAGTGGTTGCGGAGCTTCTCTTGGATCGTGTCCCATGGTGTTGCCTGGACTGCTTCAGGCGCAACCAATGCTCGGGCCGTCTCAAACACCTCAGGCCCACAGAGGCTGAGGAATAGGCCCCGCTTCCGATCCACTGATACTGCTGTCAGCTCGTTGGCTTGGAGGTAGCAGTCGAACCGAGCGAGGTAGGAGTCCCATGACTCAGAGGCTGGCGCAAACAGCGGTAGAGGCACAAATGAAGCCATGATTCCGATGCCGGCGTGAAGGGCGATGGAGGGAACACAGTGCTCTAGCCAGAACAGTCAGCTCTGAATTGGTTCTGCCCAGTGATTTCGCTCAGTGATTTCGCTCAGTGATTTCGCTCTGTGATTCAGCTCAGTTCAGAGGCTGGCCGCATCTGGCTGTGCTCTGATGTCCATCCAATCCCACCCTCGTCGCCAGTGTTAAATAGTGGGTTGACATAGCAGCCGGCACAGCGATTTCTTCAAGTAGCTCTTTATTAAGATAAGCTGGAATAGAACTGACTGCGAACAGCTCAGCCGGCCTGTATTTATAGGCAGCCGGCTGTCAACATTGTAACCACAACAGCTCAGAGTTCCCGCCTAAACTAACTGCCGCGGACCTGAGTGAAAACTATCTACAGACCTGAGTGAAAACTATATACAGTATCCCCCTGTTGGCCCAGGGTGAAACTACACTACATAACACAAATGATGCGTTTAAGCCCACATTGACAACTGCTGCTGATGACAACTTAAGGGTTATGTGACTTGCATTAAGACAGGATCTTTTGCAGATCACCCAATAACTTTCATTATAAGAGCCACAGCCATGATAAACAAAGGTCCTTTATCATATGTTTTATTTTGTTTTGAGTGTCCATCTATCACATTTTAGGCTTTCATTTATGTATGTCCAAGAAAGCTGGAGCACTGCCTTGCCCCTTGACATCGTTGTTCCAAGGCACCATTACCGTTGTGGGATCTGTACAATAGGTGTGGGACCTGTGCCCCCCTAGATGTTGCTGCAGCTATTGCTTCCATTATCTCTAACCATTGGCCATGCTGGCTGAGACTGATAGGAGTTGGAGCCCAGCAACCTGGGCCACAGGTTTACCCACTTTGGAAAATGACATTGTAAGTCACAGAATGCCATCCTTTATTTTACACAGCGGAGCAAGGAGTGTTAATGTGTTTTTTTATGTTTATGAATTTAATTTCGGCATTAAAACCAGCTGCCATCTTTGGATAATTATTTGAGATAATTAAATAAAACGAAGCAGCAAAGTTTTCCTCAAGGATCCATAAAATTTTCCCCTTCCTTTTGAACTCCAGTCCCTCTGTGGTACTTGTAGCCGTGTTTTGGTCTCCTTTTTGCAATCCCATGACTACCTCTGTTGATTTTTCATGCTGGATATTAATTATTTGGCTGTATCTGCTCCTCTGTGCAGCAGTATATTAAAACACTATATCTATATCTCTGGTGAATACTCAAGGCTTCACAATATGGAAAAATGCAAGAAGTTTTGAAACCAATAAATCTGTGCTGCACAGGGTTATGAGTGTGAGAAATCTCATTTTAATTTCAAGTTTGTGCTGAAAGTTTAACATCCATTCCCCCCCTTTAAATATTAATGTGTTGTTTGTGAAAGGTGAGAATGAGAGGAAGAAAGGGCTGTGTGCTTAGTCTTGTATTTTTCAAAATTAGCAAAATCACCACTATGTACAAAAGTATATATCTATTTTTAAAAAAATCAGTATACAGTACAACCATTGTACTTCTTATTTTAAGTTTTTCATTCTGCAGTCTTCTAGCTCTTGTGAGGGCATCTCATAGGCTATTGCAAAAAAGAAAAAGTCAGATCTCCATCTCTTGCTTCCACTGGGAAAACACCTACCAGCACCAGAGGCTCCCCAGTGTGCTCCCAAACCCATGATAAATATCTCAGGAGCTGGGGTACATCTATTCCTTGTATTTCCCTCCTCTTGAAACAATAGTGTTTTGTTTTTTAAAATATTGCAAAAAGGAAGAAGACAGAAACGTGCGAAAGCTGGTTTTTAACCAAGGGGAAGCCAGTGCAGAGATGCATTTGTCCCAAGATTGAAGCAAGAAGCAACTAAATATGGTTTTGCCATTTACTATTTAGGAACAATGCCAGATAATACAGAACAATCGAGAAAAGAGAGAGGGAAGCAGAGGGAAAATATATTTATAAAAGATGCAAAATATTTTCCAGAGTTGGGTTTTCCAATCAGAGCTTGGTGTAGTACTTGTGCATCTGCCAAGAACAATTGGAACAGTGCTAGCTCTTACATGTCCTCGTATTCTGTGTAATAAAACTGCTTCTCTGTGTCTGTTCAGATGAAATTTATTTTGGCTGACAAAAAGGGCACTATAAACAAGAAAAGGGCATTTACCCCTTTGTGTTGCTAATAATGTAGTGTAGCAGATTTGACACTGGTCATTGTTTTCTGATTCAGAAAAAAATAAAAAATATAATGATGGAAGCAGGCACTTTTTAAGAAAGGTATCCAACAGAAGATGTAAAGCCAATTCCAAAAACTAATAAAATATCCTGAGGCATGTGTACATGTGTCAGAAGCTCCATAGCAAGCCTGTGCGACTAATAAGTCTCCACGCTTATTTCCCAAATAAAACATGTTAATAGAAGAACTCAGTCATCAAGTGAAATGACTTGGAAGTCGGTTCAGGACAGGAAAAAATGGAACTGCTCCTTTGCACAATCCATAATTAATGTATGGAGTTCATTGCCGCAAGATTTGAGAATGACTTTTTCTAAAGCAGGATTATGTAGATTCATAAGCTTGTATCCGGCGTTTGTGCAAATGGAAGACAACTTATCCACCCAAACTTTTCCTTATCTTCCTTTAGCTTTTGGCAAAGCTGCTCCAGAGGGTCGGGGGTAGAGGGAGGCTACCAAATGCTGGGGTCTATGCTGCATGGGGATAAAGTGTGGGGTTGGGGAAAATCTTGTGGAGAAATCCTGCACCAGTGGAGCTTCAATGCACACAATATTAATCTGCCTGATTTTGGGTGGTTAAGAATGAACCCCACGCCAGAGAAGCTTTTCGGGGTGTTATGGAAAAATTAATGAAATAGCACTTCTACCAGCCAAACCTGACCTGAAATAGTACAGAGAGCAAATGCAGAAGCCATGTGAAAGGAATGCCTTTTATCCCTGTCTTTCCTCCCCAAATTCTACTGTCCCTTAAATCAGCTTACACGAATCAAAATGAACTGTAGAAACCCTCTGCTCATGAAGATGTCCAGCGCTGTTTGCTCTTGTGTTTTATTGATTGCTATTGAGATTGCTACTGAACTCTGTAGCATATCATGTGCAAGTCCTGCGATGGGCAAAAAAAGGTTGTTAGAACCTTGTGCCATGTTCGCGGAAATGATGCAGTAGAGGCTAATGTACCAAAAGACAACAGAGATAAGGAGCACTAAAGGATATTAATATTAATGAAAATAAAATGGCTGTACACAATTATTCTCGTTGCTTTGACACTTGCTAATATTTACTAGTTGCAAATTGTATAAAAGGCTTGGAGATGTATTTGTTTGGGGTTGTGATCCATCTATTGACCTACTGCAGTAGAATCAAATAAATAAAGGGGTAACCACTGGGTGCCTTACTGGTTATCTGTGGTCTTGCCTGTTTATTTAAAGACAACCAAAATCCTACCTAGGGGGAACTGCATTTCCATGTCAGGCAGATTCAGGGAGAAGGAAGGGAAGGGAAATACAGTACTGGTTTTGTAAGCTGTTTTCTGCTAAAACCACCATTGGTAGGTGGGTTAGTCTCCCCCCCCCATACTTTGCAGGGGAATTTTTAGGGGATGGGGGGGAGGGAAGGAAAAGATCACCCCAAGTAATTTGAACTTGTCTTATTGGGGTGTTCTGTGACAAAGTGTTGTCTGCTGTTTTTACATGCACAAAGCATATTTAAAAAGGTGTTTGAATGTGTGTTTAAATCACGGTGAAGCATTTTTACTAGGCAGTAAAGACACCACACTTCGCGCCTGGCCATGAATGAGTAGAATAAACGTTTCCACGTTTATTGAAAAAGGGTTACCATTGGAATTAAATATTAAATGCTGCATTAATAACACAGTAAAATAACAATATGAGTAGAAGCTTAATGAGATCACAAAGAAGGGCAATTTGAGAGTCAACAGTTGCTGTGCAGCCTGTGGAGAGAGCTCAAGTAATTGGCAGTGAAGAGAAATTAGACAGATTTTACTAGTTAAATAAGATGGTGATTTTAATGAAAACAAGTATATTAAACCTTTCTTGTTTCTGGGGCAATCCACTGGAAAATTCTTTAGTAAAGAATCATTCATAGCACAGTTCTTCAACATAAATATGATAATATATTTATATAAATTAAACATGCATATGAAGCTGAGTAATATGAAACAGCGATGTGCTGGCTAGGGAAAGGGAGCTGAAGCCTGGATGTGTGTGGATTGACACTATGCCATTGGTTAGTGTCAGAATAATGTAGCCCACAGGTACAGAAGGGGTTCACTTCCATTCTTCAAATGAATGGTTTCACGTAAGGCAGGTATTTTGAACCTTTTCAGACCAAGGATTCACTTTTCAGTCAAACATATATTTGGAGATCCATCTCTTACCTTTTTGTCACATATATGCATGGTGGTAGTGCTCCTGCCACAACCCACCTTGGATCAGGCCATAACCCACTAGTGAGCCCTGACCCACCAGTTGAAGACCAGTGACCAAGGCATTTCCAGGGGAAATGTGCTTATAATCCAGTCAGTGGCAGAGGAAGGGGGTGTGGCATGTCTTGGGTGTCATCACTGGGGTGTGTGTGTGTGGACAAAATGAGTTTTGTTTTTTTAATGGGCTCACGAAACTTTTTAGGAGTGATGTGGTGGGTTATGTGCCTGTGGGTTCCGCGCTGCCTGAAATGGCAGCGTGGGACTTGTGTCTGCCTACTGCCTCTCCCGCCTTACAGCTGAGGAGGAGGCGTCAGAGAGGGTCACCCTGCCTCCATGGGCAGATCACCCTGCCCCCGGCTGCAGGACACCCCCCCTCACCAGGCACCCGAGCGGCTATCTATGCCGCTGAATCCAGTGAGAGAGAGAGATGTTCTGGGGAAAGGACAGACATAACATGTCTTCTGCAAGTGGACAGCTGGAATACCAGCGTCTGGCCTTCACAGCCTGCTCACCTGTACTGAC
The DNA here is from genome assembly GCF_964188305.1 of Podarcis bocagei. Taxonomy (NCBI): domain Eukaryota; kingdom Metazoa; phylum Chordata; class Lepidosauria; order Squamata; family Lacertidae; genus Podarcis; species Podarcis bocagei. The sequence goes on from NC_138125.1 coordinate 70,301,174, forward strand.
TGCTGCACACTAGCCATTTTGGACTGACAGAAGACCTGCAAGAGTTCTAGCAGAACAGCTGCCTGTTTGTATAGCGGAGATAATAACTCAGTAGTCCTAGGTTCAATCCCAGTTAAAAGGAATAGGCAATGGCAAAGCCCCCGGAGAACTGCTATGGGTCAGAGTATACCCACTGGAGAATGTGCCATTGGTGAAGGTTTTGAGAACAGTTCGTTTAGGTTGGAAAGACTGGCAGATTTTCATTTGATGGTTTCTTTAAAAATAAACATAAGATTATTTTGCTGCTGTCACTGACAAGATCAGTTCAATTTACTTTTCATATCAGTCAGCAGGAGGAGACAGATTTAAGATTGGCGTGCGCACACACCCCTTTTGCAGCCTCTTAGAACTTTCCTCCAGATCTGTATCCCCTTCTAACCTCAGAGGAGCAATTACTTTGTTGACTGCTGCGGTCTCATGCCCAAAGAGATAGCGGGAGGTCAGCTTGTCTTCATTCTGGTTTGCTTTCAATCTGTACTGTGTGGGTGGCAAGCTGAGCTTGGCAGTCAGTGTCTTTTCTGAAGGTGCTTTGAATTCCCAAGCAGTAATGGTTGTCTCTGATCACTATTCTCTCACTCGCCTATCACAGCAGGATTCCCTGAATGCAGATAGGGAGGCAGGAGTGCTGGAAGCAGAGAGGAGAAAATGTTGGCAGCCTTCTTGTGCCAGCACTTCTATATGCTATCAGTCTCTCACCTTGGGATTAGTCAGTGATTTCAAAGCTCCATTCCTGCTCTGCACTAAGTCATGCATTTTAGTGATATTTCGGAAAAATCGCCTCCACCATAAATGATAACTTAGACAACAGGACTAGTGTATAACATAGCCAATTAGTAAAGCAAACTTCAGTGGTTTTTGAGCCCTGTGCTTGATGCAGGTAATGAATATGAGTTCAGCAATAACTTGAAAAGGTAGTTTGTATGTGCCATATATAGCTACATAATATGCAATGGATGCCTTTCTGTCAGCTTGGTAAAACAATTTACCAGGCCAAGTATATGCCTAGGTGAGACAACAGGCCAGATATTTGCCCTGCTTGCTGGTACACACTCTTAGCAATATGGGTATAAATACAAAACTACTAGGAAGACAGGAAGTTGCCTTTGGTCCATCTAGACCCTTAGTCCATCTAGCTGAGAATTATCTACATACTCCAGGATTTCAGACCTTTCCCTTCTCTACCTGGAGATGCCAGGGATATAACCTATGTTTCGCTACTCAAAAAATACATACTCTGTTACTGAACCACAGGCTTTCCTAACTATGTGGAACTCCTTAGGACTGTAAAACTCAAATGTGTTTGAAGTCTACCTATCATTGCACTCTTTATGTATAACCCTGTTTTCACTCTCTTTTTTGAATTAAGCTACAGTATGATCACGCCTTGTGAGTTACCTTCCAGGGATGGCACTTGGACACAAAGCATGTCTGCCCAAACATCCTCTGTGTGAACAGCCTAACCTGGATGTTCCCCAAGGCTCTGGGATGATCTTGGGTGGGCTCCCAAAGCCTGGTAAGCAAGTCTGAGAACTTAAAAGTTGAGAAAGCCACCGGAAAAGTAACATTAAAGCTCTCTACCTTGCATGTAATTAATTTGCAGTATTTCAACCAGCTGGCTTTCAACCGCACAAGGTTGAAATTGTGCAAGTTAACTGCATGCAAGATGTGATCATGCAAGTCTTGATCATACCAGGAGAGAAGACCCCCAGGAAAGTGTACATAACTATGTATTTCTTGGGGGACATAAGGGAAGAAATATAACAAATAGCAATAAAAACTATAGCAGAAGGACTGTTTTTTTAAAACACACACACACACGAAACAATAAAAACAAATTAAAACCAGTAGTATCCTAGTAATCAGGAAAAGGGCAAGGGAGGAAAGGGTTGTAGAGCACAACTTCTTTTTTTTCAGAGCAACTACCATGGGAGATCCCTGCCACAGATCTTTTTCTACATCATGTCTAATAGGTCCTCAGTCTGTGGGTCAATCCATTCTTCACTGCTAGTACAATCTTCATGTTCTATCCTGAATAGACTTTCCTTTGTATCAAACTAGACGTTACATGCAATTCATTTCCCACTGACTTTTAAGCCCAAAGCAGGCTTGAGAATTTTTAAGGAGATGAATGGCAGGAGGAGAGAAGCGTTGCTTAACCATTTCCCCTTCATCTCCACCCCCCGACCAACACACTTTTTTGCTAAGCTGCTCTTTTATTCAGGGGTATGGGGGTCTTAAATTGAGAAACAGGTGAAAATGCTTATGGGTTCCTTCTGGCTCTTTAAATAATCTAACAGTTATCAGGCATGTGTTTGTATGAATAGTCAGGTTAGCTGAGAGAGAGAGCAAACTCCTGACACACGGTGTTGGAGGAAGTTTGAAGGGGCAGAAGTTGTCTCCCTCCTTGCCTCAGATCTGCTGGCATAAAGGTCCCTGCTTTATTCACCAAAAGGGCTTGTGGAAGCTGCCACTACCTGTGTCCCATGCCAGCCCTTGAAAGAAGTATTTGCGGGGGTTGTATGATGGTGGAGATGGGACAGCAAAGGGATGTAAGCTGGTCCAGCCCCTGGTGAGCAGCCTGATCCAGGCCCCTCTGTTGTGTCAGCCTAGAGCCAGATCAGCAATCAGTGCAATTACTCCTCTCTCACACACATAACCGTTCACCTTGGCTCATATCGGTGGCAGGGCTTCAGGTGCAGCTGTGGCTCTGCCACTCCATCCACCCTTGCTGCCCCTGGACAAAAGTTTGGTTTGCACCCTAAGTTTAGGTTGATTTGTCTGCAGCCAGACCAGCTACACTGCCTTTCTGTGGTAGCACAGTTGGTGGGTGTTAGAAGGAGATCTGTTCATGGAAATAACCCGAAGAAATAAACAGCCCGAGCACTAAAACCTCTGGGATTTTAAAAAGCCATGTAAAATTGCATTAGAGTTTGACAGGTTATTAGTAAGAACTAGAGCTGTTCTAATTTGTTGTTAAAAAGTTGTCAGCGATATTTTCCCCAAAATGACAGGACATAGCCGAAACATATGGACTAGTTGCCTGTGAATGCTGGATCCCCTATCTTTTTGCAAGATGTCCACATCAAAAGCATTTTGGGAGATAAAAAGCCTAAACCAGAAGTGAACAGATAGTGACTGATCTCAGAACAAATCTTTGTTATGGCTGTGCATTGTTTCTTCCAGTTTTTCTGTTTCACTTCTACCCTCAAGCAAGACATATTAATTGTAAGTTTAATTAATCACTTCAAAAGCAAACAACAAGAACACTGTATCCACCACTATAGTCCTATTTATGATGCAGTTTCTGGATGCAAGTGCATGTAGGTCAGCAATTGCTCAGTGTCTATGAAGACAGGGCTATGTATATATTTAGGCAACCCAAACCTGCAGGGAACAAAGCTTTGGCTGGTGAAAGACAGCAGGTTGTGGAGTGCCAGCAAATGCCACCTTGCCTAGTCATCTGCTCTTATCTTTCGTGTGCATTCATGGGGGGCAGTGGAGGTAAGAGGGCATTTTGAAGAGCTGTGAATTTCACTGGCAGGTGTTTATGCTGCAGTGATGGCATTATAAATGTTCAGGAAGCTGAAAGGCTTTCAGTCTTAAGTAGCTGTGACACTAGTAAATCCTAGAGCTAAATACACTGAGAGTGAACTAAAATAGCACAGGTCTCCCACGGTGCACTGACAGGAGTAAAAGGACAACCTCTGAGAACCCATTGTTCTATGTAGGGCCACTTTCTGGAATTCTGCCATTAGCAGCCCTGTTGATTTCTAATTGACCCTGACTTTTCTCAAGACATGTAAATACAGGGAGGTTGTGATAAAGGTGCTCTGATTTTCTATGGAAGTTGGAAGACCTCTTTTGGATATGAATGTCCCTTCAGTGTTTATATGGTTGACTGATTTCAATGTCTGCTGCTAGTAGTCTCAAGGCACCTTGCTATATAAAATGCAATAATATACTATAAAGTGCAAATACAGTGTAGAGACAATAATTTAAACCACACCCCAAGAATGAATTACACAGCTCTAAAACAAAGTGATTCCACCCCCCCCCCCAGAACATTAATATAATCACTGCTGATGCAAAAATTATTTTAAAAGCCTGTCAGAACACATTATCAGCCATCAAATGCCTGGAAGATACAGGAAAGTCCTTACCTGGTAATGGTTTGTAATGGTGTGAGTCTTGTTGAGGGCATCATTCCACAGATGGTGGGGGGCACTGTTGTGAAGGCCTTCTGATATTTCTCAGAGCAGAGCTGCTGATGAGAACCTCAGGGTCACGGTAGGTTCATGTAAGAAGAAGCATTCCTCAAGGTATTGGTGTCCTGAGCTTTGTAAGGTTTTATAGGTGAAAATTTTGAATTGAGCTCACAAATGTACAGTCATACCTCGGGTTGCGAACACTGTGGGTTGCTTGTTTTCAGGTTGTGGACTGCACTGAATCGGGAAGTACCGGAACGGGTTACTTCTGGGTTTCTGCACTCACGCATGTGCAGAAGCGCAAAATGATATCACACGCATGCACAGAAGTGCTGAATCACGTCGCGCATGTGCGCAGACGCAGCACTATGGGTTGCGAACGCTGCAGGTTGCAAACGTGCCTCCTGCACGGATCATGTTTGCAACCCAAGGTATGACTGTATTGGCATCCATTGCAGGTGGCCTAGAGCTGGTGTAAGGCTATCATATTTCTGATGGTTAAAAAATTGACTGCTGGAATTCTGCATCAGCTGTAGTTACCAGTTCTACCAGGCATTGCACTAGACTGACTCTCCATGCCTCACTCCTCCCTTCTCCCCTCTCCTTCTTTGTGCTAGTGACTGTCTGGGTAAGTTATGTACCTGGAAGAAACAGCAGCAGTGGGTGGTAAAGTGCAGGGGCATCTGCTCGGTTAAGAACAATCAGATCAGAAGAGGATTATGTGGTAGTGATGAAGGTTTACACCTTCCAGGGCCAGCTTCCATAAGAATGTTTTGTTTGTCAGCTCATCTCCTCAACCTGTTGTAATTGCCGATACCTATATAGTTTAGTTATTTGATCTACTTGTAATTCCAAATGTGGTTGTTCAAAGACATGTTGCTCTCACTTGCTTTGCAGAATTGGTGCAGAGATGAATAGTTTAATTTGTACCATGTTTTCCTAGGTGTTCACAGTTTCATTTGGCTCCATTGCTGTTCAGTAATAAGTGTTGTTGCCTGTTTAATGTGCTGTCTGCATCTGCAGCAGAATCTTTCCCCCCTTATTCACAGTGGTGATGCCTCAAGGTGATGGGGTTCATCAGCGTTCTTGAACTCCCATATTTTTTCTCTGATGTAAAGGTTGCCTGATGTGTTTTTCAGGAGAAGAGGAGGCAAACTCTAATGGTGTTAGGTTATAGCAACTAAACAGGAGATTGATTTAGCTGACACATTACAGTGGAATCTCTTTGTAGTTATTATGGGCTCTGCCAATGGCCAGTAGTGAAAAGCAAGAGTGGTAATCAATTTATAATTACAAATAATACTGCGTGGCAAAAATGGAACATAACAGAATTTTCAGAGTTCATCACAGATGTGTCTGCGTGAATAACATGTTCCTGGAGAACATTTTGGGACTTAAGGGACCTGAGTTGCTTGGAGAGCTGTTCAGAAACAGCAGAAGTGAAACTTGAAAGAAAAAGAAAATTGCTAAGAGGTAATTTCTCTGTTCCATCCAGAGTTGTCTTTAAGTTAAAAATAACTGCTTTCTCTGTGAAGAGATGAAATTTGTGTGGGCAACTTCTGTCAAAGCAGTGCTTGGAAACAAAGGTGAATTCAAGACATATTGCAAACAGCCAGGAGTCTATAACCTGGATTCGGTGTGTTTTGAATTTATGGTTTGGATATACCATTGTTATTCTGCACCTAAATGTGCTGTAGAGTCTGTCCCCTGTAGCAGAATTTGTCTCAAGTATCTGCTTTTAGTCCTACAGTGTTTTACATGAACATGGCTTGTGACAACATGGAGCCTTATAGTTCACAGGGACTGGGTAAACAATTCCTTCTGTGCGAGTAGCTGACCAAATCCACCAGTCATATTGTTCTGGGACTAGGATGGGGTAGGGATTTGTTCAGTCTACTTTTTGCAGTGAAGCAGCCTGATCCAACAGTCCTGAACTTGCTCAAAATACAGCTTCTGTCAGATTGCACAGTTCTCCGGATTTTGCAATGTGGTTTCAGCACATAAAAAGTGTACACAGAAATTGTTGTTACATGCCACCTCAATATCCAAGTGGTGTGAGGTTGCAGGGGTCTGTGGTGTTTCCTTTGGGACAATGAGGCACAGTGGAGACTGTGTTGTCTTTGTGATATATGTTTTATTTACACATATATACAACCTGAGCCTAGATAGAGTGAAGAGCATTTGCATCTCAGAAGGGTCCTGTTCCTTCCATTGCTGCAGTCTCATCTTTCAAGAGACCCCAAACATCTTGTCTGACTCTCTCTGCAGGATAAAACAGACATCCTGCCTTCAACCCTGCTCTCCTCCAAACTTGCAAAAGTGACACTTTCCCCCCTATTCGCTTAAATCATCCAAATTGAAATTTTACACCCTTTAAATCCCTTTGCCTCTGCCCACTAGCATGTAGCTGGAGGAGGGGCCACACCACTCCTTGTTTGGTATAGTTTACAGCCTCCTAATGGCTTTCTTGGTGGGTTAATGACTTGGCCATTATTAGCTTTGTTCTTCCAATGACCCACATGTAGCAAGCTATACTTGGCTTGTTAGCAGAAGCTGAATCCAGCAGTGTTTGGCACAGTTTAATCCAATCTTGATTAATTCTAACTTCTACTAAATCCAGGAATTTAAGGGGATCTGGCCCCCCACAAACTCAGAGCAATACACATTTCACACAGATGTGTACAAAATGCATATTGTATGGATGAATGCATTGAAAAATGCATTTTATGTAAAATGTATGTACAAAATGTGTGCAAAAAAATGCATACAATGTAAATGCAATTTTTAAATGTGTTCTTTTTTAAAAATCCACACAAAATGGGATGGAGTATATGAATTGAACTCACGCAAAACTGAACCTGGATGGAATTAGACTGTTCAACCTGTCTCTATCCATGAGGCACATATAATATATAGTTAGATCTACACTGTTGGAGCTAGTATGCTTTTGAATACCATTTCTCAAAATATCTGTACACAAGGGACCCAGGAAACTTTCTTTGGCTGAAGCAAAACAGTTACTTTTTCTTTTGAAGGAAAAAGTATTCTTATGCAAAATCAAAGCATTGCATATATTTGCACTCCTTCTGGAAAACAAACTCGAAATATCATTTACAGCCTTTGCAAATCTGACACCAATCACATTTGTTTTCAGAAGCCATTTCCTCTGCCAAGATTCAGACCCTAGAAGAGCTGAGTTAACAAACAGATAGATACTGATAGTGTATATTCTTTGTGAAGTAACATGTTTTAGAGTTAACATATAATAGAGAACAAGTTACGCTGCACATATGTACAGATGAAATGTGCTAACTGGTCACAACTAAATGTGTGCAGAATCAGAAAGGACCTTACATCTGCAATCACTTCTTTTCATCACTGAAGGTACCAGTGCAAATTACGGTATGTTAAGAAAAAAATAATCAGGCAATAAAGGAGAGAGATAATAGCCATTAATTCTAAGCACTGGGAGTCATAGAGAAAAGCTCAAGGGCGCATTTCACACTGTCACACTAGATTAGTGGTGTGAAAAACTTCAAATTGATTTCCCCAGCCAAGCTCTTCTATCTTTTGCCATGTGACAGAAGAGAGACAAACTGGAAAGAGTAGTTATCAAGTTTATTTAAATCAGTAAAAGTTTGCATGCAAATTCACATATGTTACTGTCTTAAGTTCATGCACTGTCAGTTAATTTGGTTTTTCAAAACTGATTTTATTTTGTTTACAGAACTCTCACTTTTAGATTTTATCTTATTTGCGGAGCTCCAACATTTATGGGTATAATATCCTCTGACAAGAACTCCAAATCCCCATTAGTCACCAAAATGACTAGGAAGAAAGTGCATAAACCTCGGAAAGTTTATAATGAAATACTTTAAAAATTAAAACCGTCTTGGTTCTTTCTCATACTAGCATTAATTCTTATTTGCAGAATTTAAAACTTGGCAGCAAAAGTGCAGGTAGGATTTAATATAAATTCAAGTGAATGCACATTTTCCTCCAGTTCCAAACTGGATGCTACTAAATGTATGATTATCTCTGAAAATAGCAACTTTGTATCAAGTTGCACTTACACTTTCTGTGTACTGTAATGCATATGACAATTTGTGTCATGGTGCCCTGTGTGTTCCTTGCTCCTCACCAGGCCTCAATGATGTGGACTGGTGGCAGGTTAGCACAATAAGTTGTGATGTGAGAAAGCAGGGAAATTTATTTTGTTGAGCAGGATTTATATGCCACTTAACCATCCATAACCTCTTAGCAGTTTACATAGTATTCATTGAAGATACTGATAAAATCAAATGTTAAAAGCAGGGTAACCATTTTTGTCTCCAAAATGTAATGACGTATAAGTAAAGTCAGCAGTTATTAAAATATACATAAGAACATTAAATTACATGTAACTGTTATAGTAATGGATGAATTTGTCAATTTCAGTTTCTAATTTTTCCAGTCCTAAATTCACTTTGCACCATTTCTGAATTTGCTTTTGGTACAGATTTCAGGGCTGGAGAACTGCATGATAAAATTCAGAGAAGTACAAATTTCAAAGATAACTAGGTTTCAGTTCCAGGATTGCCTCAAGAAGTGAAAATTGAGTACATTTGCAAACAATTTTTCTTCCCCAACCCTAGTTGTACATTATGAAAAGGGGGGAGCCAGGTGGGTTGGCATTTTCTGGGCAGGCTATGCTTTTATCCAGTTGTTACTCATGGTGGAAAACTCTCGTCTAGTACATAGTGGAAACTGAGATTATCTGAAGGAGTATTATTGTTTGTTGTCGTCCCCCAAGTTTGTGGTGCTCGTATGACATAAACATAAAACTGAGCCTTCAGTGTTATTGACCCAGTCCTGTGAAATGCTCTTCCAACTACCTTTTCCTGGAGACTTTTAGAAATGCATTTTTAACCAAGGAAACCTATACATACTCAGAAGTAAGACTGATTGAGTTCATTGGGCCTTACTCACAGGTAACTTGGAACTGCATTGCAGCCTCAGTGTCATTTTGCATGTGGACTATATTGAATTAGATGGGAATTAAGCTAGTTGTGATTAATACATAACATTAATTTCAAGAAATAAATACCCCCAAGTAAGGGTAGTCCTGGAATTTATAATGCACATGGGATAGGCTGGTGAGGGTAAAGTTGTTATTAGAAAAACAGAACATTTCCCCCTACTTTTATATGTTTAGTGTATTATTACCATCTGGAGCCTTTAGGCATTTGAGGGTCAACAACAACAACAACATTTAAATTTCCAGATTGTCGTTGTCCTTAAGCACATAACATTTCTTTAACATGGCCAACTCGTGCTTGAATAAATTATAGCAGTATTCATGCATTGCGGTATATAAAAAGTATCTAAGGGCATCAATTATAAATTTATACCTTTCACTTATATAAAGACTTTCATGGCTGAGACTGCATAAGGGGGGAAAATACACTGACATTTTCAAATTAATAATAATAATAATAATAATAATAATAATAATAATAATAATAATAAATAATTTATTTATACCCTGCCCATCTGGCTGAGTTTCCCCAGCCACTCTGGGTGGCTCCCAATCAGTGTTAAAAACAGCACAGCGTTACATATTAAAAACTTCCCTGAACAGGGCTGCCTTAAGATAAATTAATAATAATAATAATAATAAATTTTATTTATATCCCGCCCTCCCCAGCCGAAGCCGGGCTCAGGGCGGCTAACAACAATAAAACAGTACAAAAGTACAACATAAACAACATTCTAAAATCATTCATTATAAAAATTAACCTTTCCTGCCCTCTGCAAGTGTGGAACAACAGATGCAGCTCAGTTTGTTCATTGCCAATCTGCAAAAAGATAAGAGACACAATGCATTTTTTAAATATAAAAAATGTTTATTGTGCACGACAGTTTTATTTGACCATTCAATTCCAGTATTACATTACTAATATACAATTATACCTGCTACTCTTTTATCTGATACCTTTTGAGTGGGGCTGCAGTGGTGGCAAGCAAGACAGCTTGTGTAGGGCTGCACTAAGGGGAAGATCCATTTCGAGATGGCTGAAGAAGAGGAGGAAGATTGTTGGAGTTGCTTATAGGCAGTCTAAGCTAGTAAGCAGAACCGGTGGTTTCATTTCACACTTGCTTGTTCTTTTGTTTGGTAAATGTAGCATAAATTACCTTGTAACAAATCTGCCTTAAGACACCTGCCCTTTAAACAGATGCATCGTTCAATGAGGTCACATCCTTGTGTAGTGCACTCAAGAGCCAGTCTGCTTTAAACATTAAGGTGGAAGGTGTTTCTGTCGTCCCTGCCCCCCCCATCTGAATTCGTGTTTACTAGTAGAATGCAGCAGGTATAAATAAGCCAAGACCCCCCTCTCCACTTATACAATAAGTAAATCTGCAACATAGTTATTCTGCCTAGAGGATAGTGAATTATGAATCGTGTTTATCTATTGGATCATTCTAGAGGCCTGTGTTTGAGCCATGACTAGGGCCTGAGTTAGGTGCTTGTTGGTCCTCGTGAGATTGCCCATGGGAGCATGTGGAATTGCTGGCAGGCTCATGACTCACGTGGAATGTGGGCATGCAGTTACAACGATTGTTTACATCTTTTTTGAGCTGCCCATCCTCTGCTCAAACATAGGAGGCACTTGTTCATACAGTACAGTCTGAAAACAGAGCAGCCCCAGTTTATTCCTTGCAACAAGTGTATCACTCCTGAAATTGGCCTAGGGCTACAAGACAGTGATTCCAAGATGCAACTTAGCTGAACTCCAAAGTAACATTTGGCACGCATACATGACATCATAAAGCGCTCCTGTAATCTTACCTGGGGAGCATTTGGGGTCATTTCCTAAAAGTTGTGACATGCCCAAATATTAAAACAGTATTGTCTTTCACTTTGCTTTAGAATAAGAAATGGAAGAAGCACCTCACAGGCTCTTCTTTAACTGAACAGCAACTTAGGGTATGTTCACATTAACACTTGTTAATTTTTGAGACCGCATGTAAGTGAAGTTAGACACAATCCATATTGATCCTGTGGTGTCTGGAGAAATACTCTGGCTTGATGCATTTTTGCTCAAACTTCAGTCCGTCTAGAAAACTTACATAAGCTGAGAAAACCAGCACAGGAGAGATAGGTGCAAGTTGAAATGTAGGTCCAGGTTTTCAACATTAAATTTGGAATTCACCATAGCATGCCAAGGCTGAACAGAATAAGCTTAATTTCTGTTAACTACACAGTGAAAACTCCTACTTAGTTGTTGGAGTTGCCTTGTGGCACTTTCTCTTCACTGTGCAGCCCAGGCTGGTTATGAAACATGGAATTCAAGAGTTTTTAGTTACAGTTGCTATCCAAGCCTAAGTAATTGCCCATTTACCTCACAATAAAGTAAAAGGCCTTTTCTTTTTCTTTCTTTCTTTTTTAAAGCCAGGCAAATTGACAGATTGTGAAACTACTGACAATGAGAGGGAAATGGCAACATTTTAAGCTTTAATGCCTCAGGAGAGGCGGAACAGAAGAAAAATCTGTGCTTCTGAGAGTTTAAAAAAGAGAGCAAAAAGTACACCGCTCTGCCTCCATGCAAGCCCGATTGCAGATTTACACTGAAATGCATGATTTGCACTTAAAGTGTTGGAGGAAACAGGCCAGACACGTACCTTATGACTGGAACTAAGCTTTAGAGTTTCCTGTCATAAAAAAGCAGATTTACAATTTCTCCAAGCCCAAGGTTGCTATGTAGGGCCTGAAATAATTATTTAGGTCCTGTGACACTTGGGTGGCGCAGTTGCTTGGGTTAATATTTTAAAATGCTTAAGGTACAATGTGCTGTTTAAGTGTTGGGTTTTTAGAGTTATTAAACAGACTTTTCCTGTTTATGTGTTATTCCTCCAAATGAAGACGCTTGACTCAAACCCTCATGTAATCATTTATTTATTCAGTTTACATCAACAGACCTGCTCAAGCTTCAACAATAGGTCAGTTCCTTACAAATGCAGAATGATTATTTAAGTGCCAGCTTAAAATGGGCATAAATGGGGTAAGGTGACCACACACACACACACACACACACACACACACACATTTTTATTTGATGTATTGTCTGGCCCTTAAAAGCCAGATTTCAAAACATGTTTCAGCAGGTAGCCCATTATTGTTTTTTAAAAATCAGACTAATTATACTGCTCATTTCTTTGTCTAGAGTAGAGCAGTGGTGGGGAACTCCCCCCCCCCATGGGAGTTTTCTCTTGGGAGCTGCATGCCAGTGGAGGGCAGAAAAGTGGGTGGAGTTAGCAACATTCCCTTGTTTTCCCCCTTCTCCCTGTGCCACCCCATCTCTCCCTCTCTTTCTCCCTCTTTCCTCCCTCTCTCCAATTTCATTCCCTCTGTCAATTTTATTTTTTCCTTCTCTCATCCCCAGTATTGCCCACCACACAGCAGAAGAGGAAGCAGACTAGTGGAGTGGTCCAGGGACCCAGAGTAGGCATGTGGTGCCTGGAGGGCCACATTAAATTTGACTAGGGGCTGCGTGCAGTCATTGTGCCACAAATCTAGGTCCTTATTATATTAGAATTAGCTCATGTCAAAGTAGCTGTAGGGTAACATTTGTTCTTATTTACATCAGTACCCGAGAGAGCAGCTCTCACCTGTGCCTACTAGAAGCTATCAGCAGTCACACCCCAGGAAATGCCTTCAACTGGCTGGCTAAACCAGGAGAGTGTAGCCAATGGGTTTCAAACCTTCAGAGAGTCAGGGACTTCCCCTGCATGTGGAATCAGGCTCTGACAGATTGAGTGAATGAGGCCAATAGTGGGTCCAATACTCAAGAAGGTGCTTTCTTCATGTACTGTAGAGGAGAGTGAGGGGCAATAGGACTTGTCAGCCTGGCAAGTTAGCCCATCTAGGAGAAGGAGAACTCTGATTCTAAACCTCTGCTGCCTTGTGAGATATCTTCAGGAGAAGAAAAGCTGCTAAGGAGTAAACCCTACACAGATCTGGAGTAGAGTCGAGTCGAGTTGGTTGGTGTCTTCTGGCAACTCCTGCAGCCAACTCCTGGTGCCAAATGAATTGCTCTGCTTCCCTCAGTGAGGCTGAGAGCGGGGTCTTATCATCTAGGCAGCCCAGGACCTCCATAGACACTCCATACACACTGCCTAGGCTTGTGCCCCAGGTTTGGTGCTGCAAAAGCAGCAAAAACAATGCAGGAGGCAGCAGCTATGAGTCACCAACAGTCAATTTGATTCTCCAGAGGTTTGACTTCACCCCCAGAGGCTCACTCCATTGGCTCTCGAGACAGGCGGATGCCAACAACACGAGAACCAATAGCCTAAATTAGAAGCTTCCTAGCTGGTTTTTATGTATTCCAGGCCTGAACATTCTGAACCACAATGCTCTGCAAAACCAGTCTTGCATTTTGCCTCCTGCTGCAATGGTTTTCTGGTATGCTAACTGGATTGCTTGTCCCTAGGATGTCTGTGTGACTGAATTAGACAGTGGACAGATGGTGCCTATTCTGTTTCCCCCTAGGCAGACAAGCTGTACTGTCAGCTAAACTTTCCCAGATGTTTTAGGCAAGTTTCTGCTCAGTGAACACAAAGGTGCAAATTTCTTAGCTGCTCACCGGTCCTGGCAGGCAGTAGTCACGCAGGGCATGCATCCCAGACTTTCTGTACAAGCATGAATATACCCTTGAGAATACCTCGCCTAAGGTCTTTGAATATAAATTTCAGTCATCGTCACACTGCAACCTTGAAACACAGCAGTGAGCTCCTGTTTTTTCAGAAGGGGGAATGTTGCTCTGAAAAAGAAAACGAAGAAAACAAAACAGGGAGATACACACACACAATAATTGTTTTGTTCTCCAGTTCCTTTCAGAGATCACAGGTAACATTTTAAAAGATGAGTTTCTCTCTAATTATGGAAATATTGTCTGAATCTAGAGTTTCAATAATTCCCATTGAGTTTGCTTTATTCTGCTTTCACTGTCTTTCTGACAAGAAGAGCAGCTCTAGAGCAACAAAACAAGCACCCTTGGGTGTTAAAGGCTACAAAGAAGCGCTTAACCTCCCTGCTCTGGTACTGGATCACAAAAATAGAACTAGAGATAGTGTAGTAGTGATATGTTTTGCTGTGTATATTGCTATCTGTGCATGTACAGTGTAATGTCTGTATTAAGCATTATCACATGCTTATTAGTACCTTTGATACACTATCATCTCTGTATTGTGCTTAGCAACTATTCATATTCTATATCTGTGATTGATGCATGTCCTTGGTGGTGGGTATACCTAAATACACATATGACACTGTATTTACAGTTTTTTATAAATATAAGACAAGACATATAAGACATGTAAGGGAAAACATTGTTATAGGTATCTAGAGCTACACTGTGACTTAACTTTAAGTAGAGCAGGCATCCCCAACCTGCGGCCCTCCAGATGTTTTGGCCTACAACTCCCATGATCCCTAGCTAACAGGACCAGTGGTCAGGGATGATGGGAATTGTAGTACAAAACATCTGGAGGGCCAAAAGTTGGGGATGCCTGATATAGGGGCTTAAAGTAACAACCTGTGCAGTTTAAAAACCATTGGCCAGAGAATTAAAATAAGGTTGCTTTTGGCTGGGAAAGGTTGCTGAAAAGTTTTGCTTGGCTTTTTAGGTTCTCTTGGTGGTTTATTTGGCTCCAGATTGGCTGTGTGCCTGCTTGCTTGTCATCTGCTCAACTTGATTTTTTTTTCATTAAACAGAAATTACAGAATTGCCACAGGTCTCCAGAGCTCTTGTCTCACCAGAAATGTGATGCTGTACAGTTGCCCTGGAACTGCCTGTCCCTAGAAGAAGTGGGGAATGTGAATGTCCTCCTTATGTCAGAGGCAAGGGGCCGATATTATCTGGACACACATTATATATAAGCAGTGGGTTTCTATGGTAAATAGTCCTGTAAGTAAGTTATTGTGTTCAGCAAACATGTAGACCAAGTCACAGGCAGGTTTCCCAAAGATATCCCCATTTTAACTCTGTTCTGGTCCTCCCAAATTTGCTTTCCAGTATGTTACTCATCAGGGTGTTGGGGGGAACAGGGGAAGGGTAGAAACCCTCCCTTTGAAGCTTTGCTTGTTCTACTGGTGTTGGTCCCAATGGCTCTTGGACCAAAGACCAGGGAGTGTGTTTTGGTGAGTTGTAGACCCGAAGGGAGCAATGGGTAGGGGCTGCCAGCAGTAGGCAGACAGGCATCAGGAACTCTTTTCTGCCTCAAATTTTACCCAAGCCCTATGAGAGTTTTGGGGCTAGCTAAGTTTGCTTCTTCTTTGAGTCAGTCCCCAAGGTCTGTTTCCAGGCCTGAGCCTGGTGTAGTCGGCTGACTTCTTATATATGTGAGGCAAATGGGGTTATATGTTCCTTATTCAAACTGTGAGCATGCATTTGTTGTGAGGGTGTTTGGAAATGTGTGCACTTAGAAATCCTGCCTTTTTGGGAGCTTAATTTGCCCCTATAATTCCCTGTAATATGATTTCACTTCAGAAAACGAGGCTATCTCATGTAGCTTTAAAAAAATGGGGGAAATTAGGGTGCCTACTGTGCTTGTATATATTTCATATTAAATATAGATTAAACCTGACAGGCACTAGCAAGGCAGCTAAATTAGGAACCTGTGTGATTGGGGGAAGGCTTGTGTTGTCTTCAGGAAATGGCTGGTGAAACCATTTAATTTGCCTTAGGCACCTGTTTAATAATTGTGAACGTTCTTTCCGTGTGAGGTGCAGTGCATGTTTAATTCAGAGGGTGACAGACTGCCATGCCAGCTTTTGAAGTTAGAGATGTTACAGTATGACATTTGCAGAGTATTCTCTCTTCCCCAAGTACTGTGCATTTTTAATCACGGGTAAACAGAGACAATGCTCTCTTCCATCTCAAAGGTTTTGTGAGCTTCAGAAGAACAGAGACCAGCTTTCCACAGCTTTCTTTGTTTACTACAAAAGCTGGCATTATCATGGCATGATATTTCAGGTCTTGGATTAAATTAATAATTAACAGCAATCAATAAGGATAATGACGATAATAATCAATAAAACAAAAAGTGGAGAAACCCCACATTTTATGGGCAGATGTCTCCCTTTAGCACAACACAAATTTGTCACCATTCCTTTATCAGTGACTAAAGCCCTAATGTTGGTTGTTTTCCAGATCTGAAGTAGGGTGACCTTTGTTGCTTTTGTTGAATATAATTCATGTGGCTGAGTGAAATAAAATAAAATAAAGTAATACATTGATCAGCTGGGGCATTCTGGCAGCAAATCCCTTAAGTGTTTCTTTAATTCTTAGCACATGAGTTGTCATGGCAACTTCAGCAGGATCCTGATACGCTCAGAGGAGTAATATGCTTAGGTATTTTAAAGTACATTTTAGGTGGGGTCACAGATGACCACCTGCAAACAGGTTTTTTTCTGTAAAGCATCTCAGAATTTCTGCCATCACTGAAACCATTTCATATCTGTTTGGAACTCCTGCACGTCTCCCATGGTATCCCTGTATGCTGCTCAGGTTCCTACAGTGTGATGCATGCTTGGGCAAGAAACAAACCTGGACTGCCCGGCCTCCTTGTTGAGGCACCTAACTAGAAGATATTTTGGGGGGAAGGAATATCTACCTTCTTATATTGATGGTGTTTTTTCTTCAATGTAGCTAGAATGGGAGTGGAGTGATTAGGATTATTATTTCCCCTCCCTCCCTCCCTTGTATTAGTAATCTTCCCAAGGGCAATTTGTTCCTTCACAGCTATTGTTCCATCAAAAGGGAAACTGCCATTGGTGTTGAGGGCAGTTTCCCTTCTGGGCGAATAACAGCTTTCGGGGCTGATGGTTATCAGGATCCTGGTAGGCATGGCCTCCTCCTTTCCCTAATTGGGCCTTCTCCAATTTAAACAAGAAGCACAAAATCTGATGCATAAAATTTGGCTCCCACATTTGTGTGTCATCAGCTTTGTTCCACAGATGAATTTTGCGCACTGGGCACTACTCTGGGAAACCTTCTGAGGGTTACATGCAGTTGTTGAGGAGAGACAGAGGTAAAAGTGGGCATGTAAAATTTAGCTTTGTATAGTAAAGTAGTATCTACCCCTCTCTATCCAAGGGTTATCAAAGATCAAGTCCCCAGCCCAGGAAAAACAATAGGGGGGTAAAGTAGGGTCAGTATAGCCTGGGTGGAGAAGTGGCCTGGGGGCTTGCAAGAAACAGATAGAGGGTCTGGAGAGCTGCATTAGGACCCCCCACCTTGAGTTAAGAGGTCACAATTCGAGTTTTGAAAGTGGTTTTCTGTATCTTAACATACTGTGGAATTAGGGGTTACGCAGAAGGGAATCTTGATCAGAGTTTGGCAAGGTTTGGTTGTGTTTACCTCACCCAGCTGTTATTGAAGAGGCTGTTTCATTGGCCCTGATTATGAATCTCTTAAAAGGTGATACAAAATAGGAGAAACAGTGTGTTTATTGATACAAAATAGGCAAAGTGTATTCAGTGTTTAGTGTTGATATATGCAGGATTTCAAGCTGCATGGAATTTTAGGTAGAATGAGAAGGTTGTTAAATTTGATATGACCATGGTTGGTTACATTAGAATTGCAGATTGTGGTATGTTCACAATGCATTTAGCATTCAGATAGAAAATACAGATTATCCATTTGAATACTAATCACTTTTTGAATAGGCCACCTGATGTGCTGAAGGTTTTGTTGAATGTGTTGAGGGGGTAGGGGAAGAAGACACAAAACCGATCTTGAATTTCACGTGAACCATGTTTACTCCAAAGTCTGTTACATTGATTTCACTCAAAAGTTCTGAGTCGGTTGCCCTCAAGTGTTGCACAATTGTATGGGCAATGGTGCAGGTAGGCAACATTAGAACCTGGACTTAATGGTCTTTTCTGAGAGGATGTTATATTAAAATGCCCATTTTGTCCACAGCTGTATATATAGAGAATGTGAAGTAATCTAACCTGAACTTCTGAAATTCCCAAAGAAACTGGAAGCTGCCATTGCTGGTTTTACAAAAGCAGGCTAGATAAGGATTGGCAGCTTTCAACCTGTACACCATTCAGGCATTTCCTCTGGCACCATGATTGACAATGGGCTGTGGTCTCTTTAGCCTGTTTCCTTCCTGTTGCCCACCTGCTCTTCTAAGAAGGGCCTAGCTGTGTTGCAAATGAGGGAGGGGTTAATTGATCAGACCAGGGAGGCAATGGGAAGAGAGATGTAACTTGTCTTCTCTTCCACCACAGTGGGGAGTTTAAAGGTATGTGAATGATGTCTGAATTGCTGGTTATTAGTGCTAAGATGAGCAACATTTGAGTTTGATATAGTAGCTTATGGGAGAATGTAAGCCTAATTGAGTTAATATCCTATTGGGAAGACCCAGTTTTCTGAGTGCATGTTCTGGAAGTTGGGCAATAGGGGCAGTACAGGATTCCTTTTGGTGTACCGACCTCCCCGCTGCACCAAGGATTCCCTGCCCGAGCTGCTTCAGGTCGTGGCGGATGTTCTCCTGGAGACACCTAGCTTGGTCGTCCTAGGGGATTTTAACATCCATGCCGACACGACCTTACAAGGGGCCGCTCGGGACTTCGTGGAAAGCATGGCCTCCATGGGGCTGTCCCTGAATAAGTTTGGCCCAACTCATAGGCATGGACATGCCTTGGACCTGGTGTTTACCTCTATGGATGTTGGTGACCTGACACTAAGTAAAAGCGAAACGAAAGAAGTGCCATGGTCAGATCACTTCCTGGTGCAACTGGACTTCTCTGCGACCCATCCCCTCTGCAGGGAGGTGGGACCAATTCGGATGGTCCGCCCCCGCCACTTAATGGATCCAAATGGTTTCCAGAGAGTGGTAGGGGATGCTTTATCCCATGTTGATGGCCTTTCAGCTGATTCCCTGGTGGCCCGCTGGAATGTGGAGTTAACCAGGGCTATTGACTGTTTGGCTCCGAAGCGCCCTCTCCGATTGCATGGAGCCCGGACAGCCCCGTGGTTTTCCACGGATCTGAGGGCAATGAAACAATCGTTGAGACGGCTAGAGCGCCGGTGGCGGATAACTCATTCAGAATCTGACCGAACACAGGTTAGAGCTCAACGTCGAGCCTACCAAGTGGCGATAGCGACGGCGAAGAAGAATTTCTTCACCGCCTCTATTGCATCTGCAGAAAACAGCAGCAGGAGACTTTTTCAGGTGGTTCACAATTTAGCGGAACCACCTGCAACATCGGGGCCTAGTACGGGCCACATGTTCTCCTGCAATGATTTTGCAAAGTTTTTTGCAGATAAAATCGCGCAGATTCGGGAAGAAGTAGACTCCACCGTGGGAGCAGGACCGGGGCGGGAGAGTGCTAGAGCTCTGTCTAGTCAAGTTGAGTGGGATCAATTCCAATCTGTTACCTCCAAGGATGTGGACAGGCTGCTTGGACGAGTGAAACCAACCACCTGTCTCCTGGATCCTTGCCCATCCTGGCTTATAAAAGCTAGCCGGGAAGGGCTGGGCGATGGGCTTCGTGGGGTGGTGAATGCTTCCCTCCGTGAGGGAGCCTTCCCAGACCCGCTGAAAGAGGCGGTTATTAAACCGCTTCTTAAAAAAACATCTTTAGATGCGGCCACGATGGCCAACTATCGCCCAGTCTCAAATCTTCCATTCCTGGGCAAGGTGATTGAGCGAGCGGTTGCCGAACAACTCCAGGTACGCCTGGAAGAAGCGGACCATTTGGATCCCTTCCAGTCGGGATTCAGGCCTCATCATGGGACTGAAACTGCCTTGGTCGCACTGGTTGATGATCTCCGGCGAGCTAGGGACAAAGGTGAGAGCTGTTTCCTAGTTCTGCTGGATCTCTCAGCGGCCTTTGACACCATCGACCATAATATCCTTCTGGACCGTCTTGAGGGGCTGGGAGCTGGGGGCACTGTCATACAGTGGTTCCGCTCCTTCCTCCTGGGCTGTGTCCAGAAAGTGGTGGTGGGGGATGAGTGTTCAGACCCCTGGGCTCCCACTTGTGGGGTGCCTCAGGGTTCTGTCCTCTCCCCCATGCTTTTCAACATTTACATGCAGCCGCTGGGAGAGATCATCAGGAGGTTTGGGCTGGGTGTTCATCAGTATGCGGATGATACCCAGCTCTACCTCTCTTTTAAATCAGAACCAGTGAAGGCGGTGAAGGTCCTGCGTGAGTGTCTGGAGGCGGTTGGAAGATGGATGGCGGCTAACAGATTGAGGTTGAATCCTGACAAGACAGAAGTACTGTTTTTGGGGGACAGGAGGCGGGCAGGTGTGGAGGATTCCCTGGTCCTGAATGGGGTAACTGTGCCCCTGAAGGACCAGGTGCGCAGCCTGGGAGTCATTTTGGACTCACAGCTGTCCATGGAGGCACAGGTCAAATCTGTGTCCAGGGCAGCTGTTTACCAGCTCCATCTGGTACGTAGGCTGAGACCCTATCTGCCTGCGGACTGTCTCGCCAGAGTGGTGCATGCTCTGGTTATCTCCCGCTTGGACTACTGCAATGCGCTCTACGTGGGGCTACCTTTGAAGGTGACTCAGAAACTACAACTAATCCAGAATGCGGCAGCTAGACTGGTGACTGGGGGCGGCCGCCGGGACCATATAACACCGGTCTTGAAAGACCTACATTGGCTCCCAGTACGTTTCCGAGCACAATTCAAAGTGTTGGTGCTGACCTTTAAAGCCCTAAACGGCCTCGGTCCAGTATACCTGAAGGAGCGTCTCCACCCCCATCATTCTGCCCGGACGCTGAGGTCCAGCGCCGAGGGCTTTCTGGCGGTTCCCTCATTGCGAGAAGCAAAGCTACAGGGAACCAGGCAGAGGGCCTTCTCGGTAGTGGCGCCCGGCCTGTGGAACGCCCTTCCAGCAGATGTCAAAGCGATAAACAACTACCTGACATTCAGAAGACATCTTAAGGAAGTTAAGGGAAGTTTTTAACATGTGATATTTTACTGTATTTTTGGTTTTTATGGAAGCCGCCCAGAGTGGCTGGGGAGGCCCAGCCAGATGGGCGGGGTATAAATAATAAATTATTATTATTATTATTATCACTTATCATAAATTTCCAAAGAACAAGGTGATTCCTGCTCAACTGATATGGAACGATAAAAGATTTTAGTAACATGATATGTTTTATTTGAAAAATAAATATCCCAGAAAATCTCTTATGGGTAATTCTAATACATAAAGTTCTTAAAAATAATATTCTGCAGTAAAATTGTTTACTGTATGTCACATGTCATCAATATGTGGGTCAATTTAAGTAGCATCAAATAACCTTTATCTTTTCAGCTGTTCCAGCTTGTCATAGGAATTTCAGAATTTATTTATTTATTTAGCTCCAGAGCTTGTTTTGCTTGGACTCATGATTTTAGAGACACAAATGTGTCTAGTGTAAATCTCAGTCTGGCACCATAAATAAGATTCTTCTGAAGAAAGTAAAAGTTTCCAAATAATGCAAGTTGTTGAAATGCTGATGAAAAGTAGAGTGAAGATGGCAACAATAAGTATGTAGAGATGTTATTGAGCTGTGTGAGCACCCAGGAGGTATTTAAAGCCTTTTGCATGGCACTTTGTTTCGGTTAAAGCTAGTGGAATGGAAATTGAGGGCAGCCAGTGACTCAAAGAGTGAGGTCTTTATTAAGGACTTCTGCTGGAAGGTAAAGCATGCTGCATCATATTAACTTTTTTGGGGAGGGGTGTCAGTCTTAGTGTTTGTTCATTGCACATTGAATCTATATCTGTGTTACAGCAGAAGTGTGGTATTTAAATACACAGTTTGTTTTTCTTCTTACTTCCATCCTCAGAATATCTTCAAGTGCTTCACTTCAGTAATAACCACATTCAAAGTGCTAATGTGATACAATATATGGAAGATTTTTCCCTCTGGTCGGTGGGTTGCTGAACAAGTTGATTTGATTATTCAGATACTTTCTAGCTGATTGTTGGTTGGACTCCCAGAACTGTTCACACTAAGGCACTGGCTGCTGTTTCTCCATTCATTCTTGCAGAAATGTCCAGTTACCTCAGAACCCAGTGTCACCCACTAACTGATAGCAGCAAAGGAAGAAGTCAAACTCAGCCCTTTATTTCTAGAGATGGACAAACCCTCCATGGTTTGGTTCATGGTTCTGTAAAGTTCCAGCAACCCATGCAAAACGTTAAAGTTCCTCAAATCAAACGGAATTATTGGAAGGTATTGTCTTGTTTGCCTTCCTCCACCAATCTTCGTTGCCCTCATGCCACTCCCATAGAATTCCTTGCTGCTTCCATTGCTGCTGGAGATGATGAAATTTGGGAGGGTAGTTTGTTTGCAGGAGCTTGTGCTACAGCTCCCAGAGTCCATCAAACCACATCACACTGCCAGGCATCCTTTTGCCTCTCTTCGCCAGAACTGCTGCTGCTCCTAGTTTAAAGAGAAGGGTAAAGCGGGAGAAGAAAAGGACTAAGGGGGGTAGTGTGTTTGCCTACTTGGGGGTGCCAGGGATGGCTTTGAAGGTGGCAAAAAGGCACAGGAATTCTATTCTGAGGCCTTTGGAGGGGAAGCTAGATGGTTAAAAGGTCCACCTCCAATTTTTCACCAGCTCTTCTGGACAACCAGGATTCAGTTTTGATCTCGGATCACGTAATCTCTTGCACCACCCCTATATGCTTCATATTATTGCTGCTGCCACTGAAAGGCGCAGACAGTGGGTAGCTTTCAAATCCAGATCTCCATTGTTCCATTACGAATAATGGTTATTATTGTGTTTGCTACCATTTTGTATCAGACTGTTGCGTGCAGCGGTAATATTGCTAGCCACCTGGAACATGCCAATGGAAAGGTAGGATGGGAGTCTTCATGAATAAAGGATCCAATGAGTTGCTGCCAGGGGATGAGGGATTAGAGGAGCCTGTGACAAGGCTTGACCTTTCCCTGCATAGTAGAGTGACCATAGCATTGTGTTGTGAGGAGGGCACTTTTTCTACCCAGTGGTATTCTATGAGGCTTTCAGCCTATAGGAATAGTGGAGTCTGAGACAACAACAACAACAACAACAATTTATACCCCGCCCATCTGGCTGGGCTTCCCCGGCCACTCTGGGCGGCTTCCAAAAGAATATTAAAATACTATAATACATCAAACATTAAAAGCTTCCCAAAACAGGGCTGCCTTCAGATGTCTTCTAAAAGCCTGGTAGTTGTTTATCGCTTTGACATCTGGTGGGAGGGCGTTCCACAGGGAAGGCGCCACTACCGAGAAGGCCCTCTGCCTGGTTCCCTGTAACTTGGCTTCTCGCAGTGAGGGAACCGCCAGAAGGCCCTCGGTGCTGGACCTCAGTATCCGGGTAGAACGATGGGGGTGGAGACGCTCCTTCAGATATACTGGACCAAGGCCGTTTAGGGCTTTAAAGGTCAGCACCAACACTTTGAATTGTGCTCGGAAACGTACTGGGAGCCAATGTAGGTCTTTCAAGACCGGTGTTATGTGGTCTCTGCGGCTGCTCCCAGTCACCAGTCTAGCTGCTGTGTTCTGGATTAGTTGTAGTTTCCGGGTCACCTTCAAAGGTAGCCCCACGTAGAGCGCATTGCAGTAATCCAAGCGGGAGATAACTAGAGCATGCACCACTCTGGTGGGGCAGTCCCCAGACAAAGGTTTCACCAGCCATAGAGAATAGTAAGAGGGGCAGAGCAAGGCAATTCTCTACAGTATTCCATTTCCCAGGCAAAAAAGTCCCATGTCAGCAGCTGGGTACAAGCCATTAGCAACTCTCTGGCAGCCCAGCCTTATTCAGAAAACATTTCAGCATGAAACTGCTAATACAAGTGCAACCTTTATCTGATAAGAAATATTACAGATTGCTCGTTTTTGTGCCAATGGTATAATTCCATTATTTCAAATGCCCACCATTTAGGAACACTGTGTGCTGTGTTTGAATAGAGTTAACAAATATATTGGCAGGGGATATGCTGAAATTGTGCACAGTGTAGCAGCCTAATGCCCTTCTATTTTCATGCAGATAGCATATTTAAGAATGGCAGATGACTCACTACTATTACTCCTGCCGAATAATACTGAAGAAATAAACTTTTATTTAAACATCTTCCCCCTTTTATACAGTCATAAAACATAGTGCGTCTCAGTGCAGTTTTGCAGCACTAGGAAGGAGGGGGATCTCTCGCTCTTCATCCTTCTCTTCCCACCCTCTCTTTCTCTTCCTCACATCCTTAAAAAGAAATTACGATACTAATGACATAGGTATACTTTGTCTTAATAAAGATGTGGTGCTAGATAGAGGAAATAAGTCAAGTTATTGATTATAAATAAATACAGTGCTCCATTACTACAGACAATCTGAGGTTACAAATACGTAAATATTTTTCCTGCAAACATGTCAATGGCTAAGATTGCTTACACTATTTATTTTTCACACTGTATCAAATGGATGTGCTCCAGTGTCTGCATTGTGTACTTAATGGGGTTGGATGCACAGTACTTAAACTAATACCTTCTTGTACTGGTGTTCGCTGATATTGGAAAAAAAGAAGTGTTGTGTTGGTGGGGTGAATATATGTCTATATATTTCATTTCATTGTTTTATATATTATATTGATATCCTGTCTCTCCTTGAGGGAGCTAAAGGCAGCACACATGCTTCCTTCTCCACTTTTTGTATTCTCACAACAACCCTGTGATGTATGTTAGGTTGAGAAATAGTGAGTGGTCCAAGGTCATCCAATGAGCTTTATAGCTGAGTGGGAGTTTGAATGTATGCTTTTTTATATAAAATAGCGATTTTATATAAAATAGCCATTTTAAAATGACAATTGCCTAGTATCAAAGAATTCAGTCTTAGGGAGCCTTTGTTCTGGAGTGCTGACACATTCCATATCATTTATTTACCTGGTCCTTTGCTCTTCCTTTCGTATTCCTATGTCAATATCTGAACCAGAGAAGAATTCCTGGATTACTTCCTCCCTTTAAAAGCCTCACTTGCTGCCTGGGTAACAGTAGTTTCGGGAGCAACACATGATCCTGGGTAGAGGAGGGAGCTGTCTCCTGTTATTTGCCAACACCATCTGGTATTCAGATCATAGAATCATAGAATTGTAGAATTGGAAGGGAACCTGAGGGTCATCTAGTCCAACCCCCTGCAATGCAGAAGTATTCTCTTTCTGAATGTGGATGTTTCAATTAGCTTTTATAGCTGACAGGCTGGTGGAACTTGGTGACACATTTGGGAGGAATGTTGAATGGGTGGAGCTGAGAGAAGATGGGGCAGGAATAGTTTATCAGGTTTGGTGGGGTTTGTAGCGCTACTACTTTCTGCAGGCGTCTGCTGTGGGTGATCTCTTAAGTGGGGAAATAGCAGTAAAAGAACACTCTGATGTTATATATTTTGTTTGCAACCAGACTCATTGGTAATTAGCTGAGCCCTCATAATTCAACTACTTTCTCTCCTTGGTGTCATATATGGCGTATATATGTGCATTAAGGTAAATGTGCGCCTCTCACCACAGGTGCAACTGAGGTGGGGAAAAAGAAATTTGATTTTGGAGTCAGATTGTTCAAGCAGCCTGATACCAAGTTTCCAAAGGACAAGTACAATTGTACTGTGCCGTGCTGACCTTTAAATAAAAACATTCTGGTGACAAGGAAAATAGTTCATAATAGAGGTTCAGTGTGCAGCGTAGGCGGTTGCCTTTTAAAGGCTTGTCCAGTATAGATGTTGACAGATAAAAACAAAAGGAGGCCTTTGTTGTCACTCAGCCGTAGTCCCCCCCCCACCCTTTGGTTTGATGGGCTTGTGGACTGAGTGACAATAGCAGCATAGCTGGGTGGTCTGGGTCATTCCTTTCTAAACAGCACTTGGTGAAATGGGACCTCCTGCTACTGGCAGGAAGGCCAGCAGTAATCTGCTAATATGAACTCACACACAGGCATGTGTACAAACTTCAGTCTTTTTGTTGACAGCAGAGTGACTTGAACCGTGTTTCAGTGCAGTGATGAACTTTTGATGCATAATTATGATACCCATTAGTGTTTGTGTCTGTTATCTCAGCTGCCCTTTGATCATTTGATCTGTTCTCTGAGACTTCTGTCCATTGTTCCTAATAATTGGCATTTTCATTGGAGTTTTTTTCCCCTTAAAGAAGTTAATGGGTCTTGCTTGTTAAACCACAGAGCCTAGGACTTGCTGATCAGAAGGTCGGAGGTTCGAATCCCCGTGACGGGGTGAGCTCCCGTTGCTTGGTCCCTGCTCCTGCCAACCTAGCAGTTTGAAAGCACATCAAAGTGCAAGTAGATAAATAGGAACCGCTCCGGCGGGAAGGTAAACGGCATTTCCGTGCACTGCTCTGGTTCACCAGAAGCGGCTTAGTCATGCTGGCCACATGACCCGAAAACTGCGGACAAACACCGGCTCCCTTGGCCCATAGAGCAAGATGAGCGCTGCAACCCCAGAGTCGGTCCAGCTGGACCTTTACTTTTATCTATTTGCAACTGTGAAATTAATGGCAATTCTGAAAAATCCAGCAATTCATTTCTGGCTAGGTCTTGGCAATTTCAGAAACTGGAATTCCAATTTAGGGCCAAGGAATCCTGTGTGGCGCTGATTTAAAAAAAACACCAATTTGTGTGTTTTTGTCTCAGGTGCATGTGCCTTGGTGCATGTACATGCTCATACCTATGCACCACTTGTCTAAGGAAAGTGCGTTTGAAAAGCAGTTGTCATTGACAATCCAGACAAGTTCAGCTCCAGAGTGGATGTGAGTCAGGGCTGAATAAATCTGACAAAAGGACAAGCAGAAAATTGACTAAATTCATCTTGAGGCTCCGCTTCACTGTGAACGAGCGATGAATGAGAAGGCAGACATGCAGGCAGGTTGTGTGTTCAATCTGGCAGACAGGCCCTGCCATTTCTTTGCAATTAGGTGATGGATGGAGATTTCAAACCTTTTTACCTCATTGAAGCACGCAATAATTCCATGCAGTCCCCCCCTCCCCCTGTGCCCATCTTGTTTCAGGCTTTAGTCAGTCTGACCACACACCGCGCTTCCTAGGTCTAGCCTAATAAGCCACACTGGTGTGATCAGTCTGAGGCTGTCAAGGGATTCACTGAAGGTCAGTTGCTTATGCTTGCTAGACTTTCACCTGCAGGAGACCATATGCTAAATATGCATGAAGTCTTGCCTGTTAGCAGCATCTCAAGCATTTTATAGTTCAAGCTTGACTTTGCTTTAATATATGCAACTAACTGTTAGAGGTACACTGTTCAGTGAACTAGGCAGGCACAGGCTTCTGTTGTTGTGATAGTACCACAGCCTTCATGTATTCAGCAACATCATTCCTTTGGTTTAGTTCATCAAGTAATGAAAATATTTATATGCTGCCCTTCCATCAAAATTATCCACAAGGCAGCTTACGTAATTTGTTCAGTATTGATGGTGCCAGGGTAAGTTAATGGCATGAACGTGCAGCAGAGCTGTTTGCCACCAACTGAGTGTCAAGGTAGCTTTCACCTGGTAGCCTCCAGCCACCCAAACTTTATTCCTCAAGTAGTAAATCAGTATGAAGTTCATTGGTGTAAAACCACAGGCAGGTCATTAAGCACATGTTTGACCACAACTGGAAACATACTGTAAATCAAAATTACAAGGTGCCAGATCCAAATTTTTGTTGGATGTAGTATTAAGTGTAAGGACTGCACACTGAACTAAATATACCGTATTTTTCGCTCTATAACACGCAGATTTTTTCTCCTAAAAAGGAAGGGGAAATGTCTGTGCGTGTTATGCAGCGAATGTGTGGTCCCTGGAGCCGAAAAATGAGGCAAAAATCAAACCGCGCTTCAGGGAGAAGGGAGCTCCGTGAGAGAGGAAGTGGTGGCTTTCCTGCATTCTGCCTCAGGGTCTTACTGCCCACCCTCTCTGTTTCGTTACTGTGTTTGCTCAAACGGAACAAAGAGCAGGGAAAGCCCCTCCCCTCCAGGCAAGAAGAGAGGAAAGGAAAGGAGCGTCCTTCCTTCTATCCTCTCCCTGCTCCGGAGGGAACAATGTTTGTGAAGGGAAGAGAGATTACAGGTTCAGCTTAAAATTCTGATTTGACTTCCTGCTTTTTGTTTTTGGAGACACACAGCATTCAAATATGCTTTCTTCCATTTAAAAGGATGAAATCCTTAAACAGTGTTTTGCCTGTAAATTCATGCGATCTGGAAGATTACAGTGTCTGTACCTCTTAAGGCAGTGTTTCCCAAACGTTTTTGGGCAACGGCACACCTGTTTACCGGAAAAAAATCTCGCGGCACACCACCATTAAAGCCCCGCCCCGTGACGTCAGCGCGCAGCGTCACGCCGGGAGGGACGCACAAAAGTGAAAGTTTTTTCCCTCCCCCTTGCCGGGGTGGGAGGAGGCAGCAGAGCGAGGGACTGAGGGACGGCGGCAGCTGAGGCGGCGGCGGCTGTTGTGGTGGTGGCGGCGATAGCGGGCGGAGGAGGGGGCGGCGGCGGGGCTTGAGGAGCCGTCGCTGGGAGTTGCTGCTGCTGCTGTTGCTGCTGCTGCCCGGACATGCCGGCCTCCTCCTCCTCCGCTGTCTCGCGCTCCTCCCTTTTGCGCGTGCTGCCCCGCCGCTCGGCACCACCACCGCGGAGCCGCCCCCGGCTCGACGCGGATCCTCGCCGCCGCCGCCTCTCGCCGCCCGACTCGCCCGCCTCCCTCCCACGGCACACCAGCCGATGTCTCACGGCACACTAGTGTGCCGCGGAACACCGGTTGGGAAACACTGTCTTAAGGGATGGCAAAGCTTAGGTTTCGCTGCTAAATAGTTCTTAATGCAGTTAAAATGCTTTCTTCTGTCATGCTGGTGGGAGGGAGAGGGAGAGAGAGAGAGAGAGAGAGAGAGAGAGAGAGAGAGAGAGAGAGAGAGAGCGCGCACGCTGGCTGGCTTGTGTGGGTGGGTGGGGGGAAACTTTTGCCTTCCTTTCCTCACGTTATAGCCCTCTCCTGCATTCTTAGCCTTCTGTGTTTTTCCTTCCCTCCCCACTTAAAATGTGGTTACAAAGCATGGATCCACATGGATCCTCAGGATCTTTGCATTGGGTCACCCCAAATTCACCATCAGAGCACACAGCATGTCCATGGCTACAGCCTGCCCCCCCAAAATCACACACCCATTGTTGCCTGGGGCTGCAATGGTGCAAAAACGTGGTTACAAAGCATGGATCCACATGGATCCTCAGGATCTTTGCATTGGGTCAGCCAAAATTCACCATCAGAGCACATAGCATGTCCATGGCTACAGCCTGTCCCCCTCAAAAAAAAAATCACGCACCCACTGTTGCCTGGGGCTGTAATGGTGCAAAAACGTGGTTACAGAGCATGGATCCACATGGATCCTCAGGATCTTTGCATTGGGTCAGCCAAAATTCACCATCAGAGCACATAGCATGTCCATGGCTACAGCCTGCCCCCCCAAAAAAATCACGCACCCACTGTTGCCTGGGGCTGCAATGGTGCAAAAACGTGGTTACAAAGCATGGATCCACAGGGATTCTCAGGATTTTTGCATTGGGTCACCCCAAATTCACCATCAGATCACATGTCTGTGGCCACAGCATGAAGCACAAAAATGATACGTCCACTGTTTCATTCAGAATATTTTTTCCCTTGTTTTCCTCCTCTAAAAACGATGTGCGTGTTATGGTCAGGTGCGTGTTATAGAGCGAAAAATACGGTACATGGTTCAGATTCCTGGAGACCACTATCAAAGTTCCAGGTGCTCAGATGTTTCCTCCCATGAATTTGGCCTACCAAGATCTGTATTAATGCTTGGTGTTCTTTTCAAATGTTCATCTTTCCTGCATCTCCCTCTTGTCAGCTGCTTTAAACCCTTACAGCCTTTGAGTGTTTGTGGGAAACCTTGAGTGAGATTTTTATTCTCTTCTGTTGAGCTTTCATTGCAACCTGTTGAAAGGAAACTTGTGCCACCCACATGTAGGAAAATATATAGGTGCAAGTCTCGGTCTGTTCAGTGTTTGGATGGAAGACCACTTGTGGGAACCTCTCGTTTGTTTATTTGAATCCCATGGTAGAAGAAAACTGGAGTACATGTTACAAATGATCAAAATAAATAAGCATAAGTAATCTTTGCTTGTTGTAATGCTCTAAAAACAACCACAGCAACAATGCCAAAAGTTCTTTCCTGGATCTCTTTTAGTTCAGAGATGCCACACGCAGAGGCATACTGGAAGCCAGCAACCCAAGGACATCTTGTTATTCATGAACCAAGAAGATGCTGGAACATGAATCAAACGTTTCTACTGTGTAATTCATTATTTTTGGAAGGTTAACTAAAATGACAACCTTGTGTTTTGAGCTGTTGAGTTACTGCTTTTACCTTGGACTTGTAACCCCTTACTGTTCTGTAGTTTCTCCCTGTGTTGCACCATGCTCAAATCATATTGGCACAGATGGGTAGGGGAGAAAGGAGTAAAAGAAAGCTGTTTGTCTGACCTTTAGCTCTGATCTTGAATATCATTTTTCCAAATCTAATTACCAAGTACATTAAGGTTTCCTATTTCTTGAACACTTGCTGTGATCTGCTTAAAATGTGAGCAGAGGACAAAGACCACCCCCCTCCTTTGCTTTGACTTGATTTATACTTCAAAGCCGCAGAGGTGCTGACAATCCAGGCTGTTTTCATTAAGTCAAAAGCTGTAGAAGAAGATACTGCGGTAATTACAGGAGGCATTATCTGATGGGAGATAAAATAGTGTTTTTATCTGTCCTTTCAAAATGATGAAAGATAGGAAATGGTTTTTATTTCCTTTACGATTTTGTCATTTTGGAAGGCCGTATAGATTTATTCCGCCCTCCTTCTCCCACCGTCTCTCTCTCTCTCTCTCAGCTCATGTACTTAGAGGAACATAAATGCTTGCCACATGGTGGTTGCTTAAAATCTCATCCAAATGGCAAATGGAATATTCAATTCAGACACTCAGGTGCCCCTATATAATTGCTTGCCGAAGTGTGTTGGGTCATCCTTGCAGGCTTCAAAACCCAGCAGATTTGTGGATGTGCCAGTTGTATGAAATGCTGCATTCGTCTGTTCCTTTGAATGTGACTACTTTGTGGTTGTGGGGTTTTTTTCTTCAATGACCTCCATTGGTCATGCAAACAAAAATGTAGAGTGACAAACACACACCCCTGCTTCATTCCCTCACGGAATTCGATTGACCTTGCCTCATATGCATTTGTTTTAATAGAGACTCTCAATTCAATTTTGTTGGTCATTTCCTAAATTTGTCTCCTAGAAATATTGAATTTCTTCAAGTCAATACAGTAAAATGCTTTAAAATATCCATTTATTTTTTTTAAGACCTCCATAAGCTAGATATTTTGTATTCACCCTGCCCCTGCCCAGTAGGTTCAGATAACTCAGTGACACACAGTAGCTTTTGTCATAGAGAAAAACTGGCCAATTGCAGTAACTGGCAATGCAGTGATGCTTCATGGAAAAGTAGCTGGTTGCCTGACAGTGCCTTGTTCCCTGGTGTTTCTTTTTAGACCCATTCTGCTGAAAGGCGAGGGCGAGGTTTCCTTTGAACTGGCTAACCTACCTCCTTAGAGCAGGAGAGAGTGGCGAATTGGATGAATCTCTCTCAAATTGTGATAGGGCTCATTTAATTAAAGCCCCAAGTGATTTAATTACAGTTAATTTAACTTTGCTTGCAGCTTTGGTGCAAGCCTGCCTGTAATTGCAGTTTTACAGCAGTGTAGTTTGTTCACATGTTACAGCTTAAGGTTTAATGCTCTGTGGTTAAGTCGCCCCTGAAGGAGGCCAGAGTAGTTTGTAGTTAGTTTCCATTTAGTCCTTAGGTAACATTAGAATAGTGATAAGTGGCAATAGTTACAGAGGGTGCCTGCTGTGTAATAGCTCCACTGCATGCATCACACTCCCTTTTGCAGGTATTTCCTCTATGTTATTGGGGAGGAAAATGCCCACTGCACCTAATAAAATACATCCATGCACATGCAGGGGTGATATTGTATGTAGGAGAGAATGAAGAAGACCTGCTTGTATGATGCTCTGAAGCACGTCCTACCAAACATGCAAGCATATGGACCCCACACCCATGATACCCACATCATACACATATATACATTTATAGATACAATGGATTGTGGGCTCTCCTGGAGAAAGCGTTGGGAGGCTTAGTAGTGCCAAGTGAGGTAGAAGGTGGACACTGCTGCTTAGTGGTAAGTGAGTGGTCCTATGCCCCTATGGTGGAAGTTACAGAGAAGAAGAAAGGGTGGCTGGGTGAGCATCATTTGGTTACTGACTGGCCAGTATGGGCTGCTAGTATGATCAGCTGGTGCTGGGCATTGCTTGATAGTCAGGAGTTGTGCATGTCCATGGTTCTCTTGCTCACTTATTTCTGGTAACTATTCTAATTTGCTGATGAAGCAACGTTAAGTCAACTGATTTGAAACTTAGGGTTGTTTCCAAGGTGTGATG
Source organism: Podarcis bocagei (assembly GCF_964188305.1). Taxonomy (NCBI): domain Eukaryota; kingdom Metazoa; phylum Chordata; class Lepidosauria; order Squamata; family Lacertidae; genus Podarcis; species Podarcis bocagei. Next base: position 70,333,950 of record NC_138125.1, read on the forward strand.
TTAGAAGTGTGTGTAACATTGATACTGTTTCTCAGCTGATTCTGACCTAGCTGTTGGTTAGAACTGGATATTCAGAGTTGACATGGTGATGATATCCTGGAAGTTAGTGCTAATTATGGTTTATTGCCTCAGACCCGTTCAGGATTCTAAACATGGCTTGGAGGGCATGTATATGTTGGCACTGCTTCCTTGGAAGTTGAAAGATGAAGTAATATAATGAGCTTTACTATTGTTTGCTTAGTGGCAATGTGATGCTTATCACATATCATGATTTTCAAACCCACCCTAAGCTATAGTTTCACATCCTGGTTTGCGGCCAATCCTAACTATGGTTTAGGCACCACATAGTTAGGTAACTTGTGGCATTAGGGCAGCATGTGGTCCTTGGCCTGATTTGTGCAGGTGGCAAGGCCTGTCCACCACTAGTATGTGGCCCCTGACAGGTTAACTCTGAGGGAATGTGGCCCTTGACTGTCCTAGTCCTCCCTATCCACTTAGGAAGTGGAACTCAAATTAGAATGGCATTTATGTGTCACAGGCTGCAAGGACCAGCAGTTACTTGAGAGGCCAAAGGCATGGACAAGAGTGAGCAAAGATGTTGAACCAACAAGTGACATGCTGTCGGCATCTTCTTTTTGAAGGATGGGTTGGGCAGAGCTAGATTCTCAAGACTAGCAAACAGTGGCTTTGGCTAGGTGAGGTTTGTGTTTGCCAGCACTGGTATCACTATGTCCTAAATGCTGGAGGTGGCATGGGTGCCAGTTGGCATCAGGTTTACTCCCAGCTACCTCCCCTGAAGGGCAAGGCATCGTGCATAACAGAAGAAGGCTCTAGCAGCAGCACCTAAGTTGGAGAAGGGAACTAATGGGTGGCATTTATGAGTGTTTGTCTGGTCCTTCAGGGCCTTTTCAACAGCCTCTCCATATTCAATAACTGCATTGACATTGTTGGCTATTTTTGTGTCACTTAAAGCTATCTTTTTGTTTACTGATGCTGTAGTCACATTTAGGTAACTACTCTCATGAGGTTGCTTCACTGTCACCTGAAGGTGATTTGCTCAAATGGGCCATCACTCAAAATATGCTGAATTTTATGGACTAACAGCTCTGAGTGTATCACTTTTTAGTGGGTGCTGTGCTGTGGCTCATTCTGACAATAAATGCCCTTGGATGTGTGGCACGGAAGATGCTATAAAACCTAAGAGACTAATTGAGATTTATACCCTGAAGGCAGCTAGGCTGATAAAAACAAAAAGGCCTCTTGAGATTATTATTGTTATTGTTAATTCTGATGAGTTCACAAAATACACTGCACATTAAAACCAGCAGTTTGTTCTAGAATGTTTAGGGCTTAAAGTGACCTGTTTGTTATAAAGCAAGCATTTCTAAGGATATACAACATTACTGCAATACAGGCAATTTTTGTTTGAATTCTTGAAATAACCAAGTAGGTTCCTGATTCACTTGATTACCTACTTTTTCTTGTTGGGAATTTTATACAAATTGGTGTTCTTGCATCCATGCAGAAAGTGAATATCATACATGACATTATCTGCATGATGGAGAGGCTGGGGGAGTGTGCCCTTCACCATGCAAATGTGGTCACATAAGTGTCTGAACTGGGCTGGAACGGTATGTTAACAAGTTTATTCTTGCCCAAGGGCTAGAATAGTCTTGTTTCCACTATTAAGTGGGAAAGGAATGGGTTTTGTTTTGTTTTTACTGTATTTTGCTCTTCATCCAATGAATTCCTGGGTGGTGAACAACATAAAACACTGAAATATAAAATAAAACCTAAAGCATTAACAATATTAGGGAGCAGTTGAAATTGTAATGTAGGCACCAGATGAAGTTCTTTAAGCAAGACCTTCTAAAACCAGTGCACCACCAATGAAAAAGCCCTCTCCTTTATTGGTACATAGCAGGCTTCTGATAAGGTAGGCACTTGGAGAAAAGCTTCGGCAGAAGCTCACAGATGCAGGACACCTGATATGGGAAGAGGCAGTTATTCAGGTAACTGGGTTATATGTCTCCTCTGACTGTCAGTTGATGGATGCCCACCTCCGACTTTGGGAACACGATTGTGAGCTATTCGTGTCCTCAGGAGGTTTCCAGTTCTTTGATTCCACCATAGATTATTGTATATCCTGGAAAAGTAGCATTGGAGAATGGGAAGAACCTTCAGAAAGCCACCCAATTCACTGTAACTGGCTGCAGCTGGAAGGAAAAAATGGCAGAATTCCCACGCAGAAGCCTTTTCAATCATGATCCTTGAAACTAAGAGGGGATATACACATCTTATTGACTGGAATGTGTTGATTTTCCCATTTAGGTTAAATCTCTCTTTCTTGGAGAATGTAATCTCAATCCAAGCAAACTTTGAAAATTAAGATTCTTACCTTTGCTGCCTCAAAAAACCCCAGAGGTGGTTGAACTGAATAGCTTAGTTTGCATAAGTTATCAGTGCAAGTTAACAAATGCAATCCATCCACATTTTGAGTCTCCTTTGGGACAGGTGACATGCGGTTCCTACTCATATCATTTGCTGGTTGGTTTATTATGCCCAATATGTCCATACATCATTTTATTTGTACATTTCACCTTAACTTAGCCCCAAGGCCAAAGAGTATCAAGGAGTTGGATACACAGTATGTCTGAGATTGAGTTGCATCCATATCATATCATATCATATCATATCCTTGGGCACTTCTGGTGTTGAGTACAACTCCCATCACTCCTAACCATTGGCCATGCTGATGTGGCTTGGTAGGGACACCTGGAGGGTCACAGATTAGCCACTCTTGATTTAGACAGTCAGGAAATTAGGGTATTTAAAGTTTGGATGCTGATAATTCTAAAGTGTCAATGAAACAGAATGTGGTTTAGGTCAAGTTTGGCTTCTGACTTTATATTCTGTTGTTAGTGGTAGCTACTCTGTGCTACTGCTGGGGGAGTGAAGAAGAGAATGGCCTCTGTTTTCCAAGCTCTTACTGACAGTTTGTATGTGGGAAGCACAAGGCATCTTTCAATTAGCCAGCCCATATGCCACCTCAGCCTTGTAGAATGCTGCTTTATCAATTTTGCCATATTTTTTAGAAACACAATTCATTAAAGGCTTATAAGTCCTATTATCCCTAATTGATGATGCCACGAGTTTGCCACAAGCTTCCAAGAGGAGAGGTTAGGTGACTGGATGCAGAATCTACATCGATATGAAGAAGCTCCATAGAGATCATTATGTTCAGCAGCAGGGAAGGTAAAATCCACATTTAAAGGGCAGCCCTGCATTTTGAGGGGCAGGCAGCAGGAATTAATGTACTTCTGCTGCTGCATTTATAAACATGACATTTTAGGAAACATCAGGAAACTAAAGAGGAGAGGAAATCTGTCACTGTTTATATGATAATGAAAAACAAAAGGGGGAAAGGTCCAGTTTGAAGAAAATATGTAATCAAGAGAGAGGAATTCTAGTAAGAGGTTGTGGATAGATAATGTTTCCAGTGGATGTCAACCCATATATCTTGTCTTCTTTCAGACCTGACCGGAATAATGGGAATGATGAGAATTGTAGCCCAATTAGCCACTCCTCTATAATTCCCAGTTTCAGAATTCCATTGTATTCTGGCAGCTTTGTATTTTAGAACAGCAGACAGCTTTGCATTGGGTTTTAAGGATGTCAAATGTATAGTCATTCCAGCTTAATAATCATAAGTTTATATGACCTCCTCTTGGCCAACTGGGTTCCAAGATCCATGTACAGAACATCTGAACAGTTCCATAAAACAGTAACATCATGATTGAGAACAGAATTCATTAATTTTAAAGAAATGGCTGGCAGCTTTTGAGCCAAGATGACTTTCTCCTTCCTTTGGAGGCTGGGTTGTAGGCAGTAGAGTGAATTCCATCTCTTAGAGAATTCCTTTGAAACTTGAGGGTTTTTAAAGCCTTCAAATGTTTTTGCAGATCCCAGTTTCACTTCTAATACCCACTGGCGGGGGAAGGGTGGTGCGGTGGGTGCGGTTTGCCCTTGGTGTCATCCCCTGGGGTGCTCTTCGTGGGCACCGCCCCCTGAGACGTTCGCCCTGCTCCTGCGGGTGGCTAGCCCTGCCCCCACAGGCAGCTAGCCCCACCCCTGGGTGCATAGCATGTGCACTGCTCCAGGTGCTGGAGCAGCTAGCTCCGCCTCTGCTAATACCTATATATCTTGAGTTAGGCTGTCCTATCAAATGTAACCAGAATACTTTTATTTTTCAAACATAGCTAGGTTTAGAGCAAAGCCTGAGATACCCTCTGGTCTAGATGACAGCACACATGCACCAGAGTTGCTGCTGTTCTGTTAGAATTCCCGAGAAACACTGGAGCACGTCCAATCAGCTCTTTTCTTTAAGGACACTTCCTGCATGGGAGCTGCAGGAAAGGTGAAAAGCCATTTCGTGGACTATCCCATGTGGACCTTAAAAAAAGGGGGGGAGGCCTCAAACATGAAGTGTTTAGATGAAAAACTGCATATAAAGATATGTCAGGGATAGTGCTAAAAAGAATCTGTCACAAAGGTGGTTCTTCTATGGGTCTGTGATGATCTGACATATGAGGATGCACGGACATTATTTGAAGTATGTCACTATAGGGTTGTGTATGTGTGCTTGTGCCTGCATGTTCCCAAATCACAGAACTAGAACTTTTGTAGTCTGAGAAACTGAGCTGTGAATCAGGATGTTCTCAGTGTGACACTCAACTCTGCTAGGAACTCCTAGGTGGCCCCAGGGAAGCCATTCTCTCTTAGCCTCAGCTCCCTTTCAACAGCATGGAAGATAATAAAAGTGCTATACAAATGTTAAGTGTTATTATTACTAGGGCGACAACAGACATAGCATCATTCCTTCAAGCAAAAACCATTCTATAAGATTATATTCCACATAATTGCCCTATGCTGTGACAAGTAACAAGGCTCTGTCTTGCAAATGTTTAAACACATTTAGCCACACATACACTGATGATTATATAAAGTGTTTGCTAAATCATGGGCAGAATAAAATGTGTACTTCTGTTTAATGCAAAGTACAACGCAAATGCAGTAGAACAGATGACAGAATGTACCTTTGTGTTCTCACACTGTAGAAGCCAGATGAGCTGCTAAATTTGGTGAATGTTATGTTTATGTAGTTACTGAAATGCTTCTAGCGTGTTTGCCCCAATAGGTCATAATGTTCTTTCAAAACAAAATAGTTTATACAAAGCAAAAAGGGGAAAAGGTTCACCTCAAGCACATTGTAGAAGGCATTTATAGAATTGTCTATCTTTACAGCCAGCTGTGCATTTTGGGGGTGTTTTTTTGTTTTTTGTTATTCAGAAAATTAAGCTGTGGTGGAAGAGATGTTAATTTCTCCTGTGATGGTGTTTTTGTCAAGGATCTGAGAATTCTGAAATGGATGTTCACCCAGACAGAGCAACAACAGCTGTCGATGCTGCATCTGAAGGAAAACATTCCAGTTTCATTTAAGACCACCCCGCAAGCAGTTATTTCTCCTGTTCTGCAATATTCATCAGGCAATTAATGCTTTTATGCCAAATATGAAAGTGGATATATTATTGGCTCCTTTGGATGGAGGGGACTGAAGGGGATTTGGCAAAGTTTTCCTTCAACTAGAGAGAGTATGCCTAGGATAGCCACTGTAACTGAGTGTTGCAGACTTTCAGCCAACACTTGCTTCCTTAAAATAATCGATTGTTTTCAAGTGTCCACTTTTGCTGAAGTGAGAAGCACAGTTCAGATGTAACAACAAGCCATAGTTTGGTACTTCATGAATGGTCCTTGGCAGTGTTTTTCTTCTTCTTTTTTTCATAATAATTTTTATTAACAGGCCAATCAAATCACATTATTTCCAAATCACATTAGTTCCAAATTATACAGCCAAATTTTTAAATTTTGTTGGGGGTACCCATACTTCAAGCTCCAAACGGGGGTCCAAGCATCACTTATGTTGCTGTTTTAATTAAACAGTTCTATCCAGTCTCTTTATTACTTTCTTCATCTTCTTGTTGTTATCATATAATCCTTTCTTTGCGATCTCTGATAATCTTCACAAGCGGGTTGGAAACAAACATCCTCTGTGTGGGTTTTACACTCTCCAAGAATCATATCACTTAGGGACAGCCGCCATTCCACGCTTCCGTAAAAGATTTATCCTCAGTCTGTCCTTTAATTTTCCAGGCTTGCCAAGTATATCAGGGGGGCTCTGCCAGTTTTAGATCACATTCCAGTCATGATTCACATTCCAATGATCCTGGTCCTCCTCCCCCCGTCTTTCTCAGACAAGCCTGTCTTAGCGAGACGGCATTTAAAACTGCGTCATAAAACTTTCCTCCGTTCTCCATTGTTTACCCATTATCTTTTTGATCTATAATTCACTCCACACAGTTCTTGAATTCCTGCTTGTGATTAATAAAATGCAACAAACTTCTTTCTGGGGTGGAGGATTATTAATACTCACATAAGGCAAAGAAAAGAAAAGTTTTTTCCTCCACCCCCTTCCATTTCACTCCAAACATACCAGTCTCTTAATGGTGGTTCATCACTTGATTTATTTGTCCCATCCGTTGCTCCGGTCACAGAGATCCATTAATCAGCAGTTTTATCTCCCAAATTTCGCTTGATGTATGTGCTTTATCTTCTTTCCAATTATATGTTTCCAATTATATTTTCGAGCTAAAGTGAACCCGGGCACTGATTGGAGACGGCGTCAGGAAGAGCCGACTTCACCGAGGGCTTGTGCCAAGTGACCGGCACCCCCTTCTTTCAAATCTGGGGGTGCATTATGGACACCGCTGGCAAGGCAGCCCCCCATCTCCTTGGGGTGGGTGGGAAGGCTGCATACTTCCCATAGCAGCCTCTTAATTACCTCGTGTGGGTCGGAGAGATGTTATTGTCGGCCATCTTCCAATGCACCACCTGGTGGCCCCCGGCAGTGTTTTTTTTCTGCGGGGACGCAGGAGTACGCATACCTCTAAACATTTTGTGAATCTTTGTACTTTTGTCCATTTACTGTATTTATTTTTCCCAACTATACAATGGTGATTTTCTTGAGTCAAAATGAGAGTACCCCTAAACACTTTTTAAGGGGGGGAAAGCACTGGTCCTTTTGCTTGCACACTCCATCCTTCCCTGTGCTCTCAGATATAAATTTGTTCCCTGTTGTTTAGTGCAAACCATTAATCAGAACAGGCAAACAATGGTTTGTGCTTGTTTTCCACGGATTGTGATTTGTGTTAAAGGGGAAATGACCATAACTATAAGGATGATGTAGTGCAAAAAAGTTATATATGAATCAGGCCGGAGAAGGGATATGCATGACAAATCTTACTTCTTGTTTTAAAAAAGTAAAGTACAGCACAAGACAACTCCAAACTGATATAATCATGCCCAGCGTGGAGAATACTCTGCAACCAGTAATGTATACAGGTGTCCCATTTTACTGCCTAAGGCAGAAAGGTGCTAACCCAACTTGCCCCTACCAAAACCTGACAGTGCATTCTGGTGGGAGAGCATGAGATTTCATGAAGCTCCTGCAACATGTCATAGAGCACACAAGATCTCACAATTTTTTTGCAAGATCTTGGAAGATTTCACCAGAAGCTGCCACTACCGCCAATTCTCTGCCAGCCCTAGGGCGCTGCCTCTTGGTGTTCCACTACCAAAGGCGGCTGCCTCAGCCCACCTCATGGGTGGACTGCCCTTGACAGTTGTACATACAGGTTGACCAAGTGCAAAAGAGAGCAAGGCTGTTGTACCATCAGTAGTTTCACAGAAGAAGACATTTCTGCAGCAAATTGCTTCTGCTGAACAAACTTCTTATATATAACACTTATTAATGTGCAAGAATTCTTTTACATCAGGCTATGCAATTCACATATATAACTGCTTTTAAAATCTGAAACAGGCAAAGTCCTTGAAGCCCTTCCCCTCCAGGGGGCTTGAAGTCACAAGTCTCTGGCCCAGGACTGGATGCAGCGGTGTGCAAATTTTTTGAGGTGCTCTCATTTCCAAGTAGCTCAGTGGTGCAGAGGAGAGGTCCAGTCTCACAAGGATAATTTTGGGTCGTATCCAGTGTACAGTCGTACCTTGGAAGTCCGTTTGACCCAGGCGCAGCTTCCGATTGGCTGCAGGAAGCTCCTGCACTCAGTTGGAAGCCACGGAAGCCGCATCGGGCATTCGGGTTCCAAAGAACGTTCACAAACCGGAACACTCACTTCCGGGTTTGTGGCATTCAGGAGCCAAAACTTTTGAGTCACAAGGCGTTCAACGTCCGAGGTATGTCTGTAATGTGATATAAGTAGTTGTGATAGCACAAAGATTTCTGCACAATGTAACTTCCCCCATGTCATTGCTCCTCGCCCCACCAATCTGTTCTATGGGTTGCTCCAGCCCTCCAGTGCTGATAAGGGGAGTGTGCAGGGCATGTGGAGAGGGAGGGTTGTGTGTGCATACTGAAGAATGAGAGACATCTTAGGTAAATGTGCTATCACAGATTGTTGAGTCTGGGTTTAAGATCAGATGAGGGCTCTGGATGCTGTAACAAATATCATACTTAGAAGTTTCTAAGATGAATTTTGACTTGCACAGTTACTGTAGGACTGCAGTCCTGTCCACATATAAGTGGCATATATCACACTGAGTACAGTGGGACTTACAGTACTTCTGAATAGACATGTGTAGGATTATTTTGCAGGTCAGCCACATATTTACTCTGAAGTGACCATCCTATTTCCTGGTAACTGCAACTACATGACACTTTTGCAAATTCCTAGAGATCAACATATAGGAGTTTAGTAGACACATTATCTCTTGCTGTATATAAGAAAGTTTGGCTATGAAACACAGAAGACTAGCTGCATTAATCATTCTAATGTGCATCCATATAAATTCTAATATAAGTGCAATTAACTTAGTAGTTATGGTATCCTGCCACTTTCAATTTCACTTTAGCAATTTGCATTCTTATTCTCCAGTGCACTCACTGAGAACTGAAGGGTCATTTTATGCGGAACCTTTCATTGGGAAGAATGTCACTAGGCAAATAAAACTGAGTTGTTCAGGCAGTGTTTGTATAGAGACAACAAAATGCCATGTTGAGACAATAGCATCCCTTGAGATACACTGAGATGGCATTGCACAATACATTCCTCAATTACGAGATACACAGTTATGCAGCAAACCCTTCCTGTACAGATCTGGCTAGCAGCTGATTATTCTTATTCATATTCTTGCTTTCAGTGAGAATAATCAAATTCTCATTGAAATCTGCTGAAATACTCCTACAGCTTTTAATGGACCTTGGATCTGGCTCTTGGCATATGGACGGGAATTAACAAGCATCCTGCTGCCTACTAATTTATTTAGCAATTCTGATTGAAATCATGGTTTGCCCTGAGTCTGTTGCAGTCAAGTTCACTGGACAAGCCATGTCAGTTGCATTCTGTTTCTCCCCACCTACCAGCAGGATCTTGTGCTGACGCTTCTTCCTGGGAACATATGTTGATTTGGAGAAATTTGCTTCCTACACGCATGGTTGACAGATCATAGTGCAGAGAGCTGACTACTACTATACTCTGAGTAAGCAGCAGCAGCTTGGTAAAATGTCCATAAAGATTTAACGATAATCATAAAATGTAGTGCCTATCCTTTTGCCGCATTCCAGCATGGCTGGGTTGAAATAAACATGGTGCAGTTTCCGTGCTTGAATTTCTCCGAGTCGTTTTAGATGTTCAGGTGGAATCCTAATCGGTGCACAAAGTTCATTTTGTTTTGGAGCAGATGCCATCATATCAGTGGTTTTCAAAATTTGTGTCTTTAGGGAATTTATCCCAAAACAATATGCCTGCTAAGGAATCCCAGAATAGGCAGAACATTCACAAAGCACATAAACTATGGGATTTACTCCCATAAGTAGTGATGGGCACCAGGTGAAAAGGGTTGGCAGCTGTACACTCGACCACATGCCCTCTTTACCACTGGCCTTCCTGGCTTATTAAATCCAGCAAAGCAGTTTTTACTGGTTGGGTCTAGAGCATACTTAATGCTTCATTGTGTGATGAGGTGGTCCCTGCTACCTTAAAAAACCCCTATGGGAAAAGGCCCTTTGCCCTTTGCCCTGGAATAAATATCAGCCAGTGGTATGTACCCTTTTCTTGGGGAAGGTGGTAGAAAAAGTTGTAGTGGGGCAGATGCAAGCATTATTTGATGACACAGATGATTTAGCTGCATTTCAATCTGGGTTCAGGACTGTCCATGGAATTGAGTAGCCTTTGGTCACCCTAATGAATGACATTTACAGAGAGCAGGACAAGGGTTGTGTGAGCTTTCTCCTGCTTATTGATCTTCAATACCATATTCCTGGGCTGGTTCCATGGAATAAGAATTGGTGACACTGTGGCACAGTGCTTCCCATTCTACCTATGGGACCAAGTGCAAAGAGTAGCATTGGGAAAGTGTTTTTTGACCACCTGGCAATTATGCTGTGGGGGTGCTGCAGGACGCGAGTTTGTTCCCAGTGCTATTCAGTTCCCACTGGAGAGCCAGTGTGGTGTAGTGGTTAAGAGCGGTAGTCACGTAATCTGGGTAACCGGGTTCGCGTCTCCGCTCCTCCACATGCAGCTGCTGGGTGACCTTGGGCCAGTCACACTTCTTTGAAGTCTCTCAGCCCCACTCACCTCACAGAGTGTTTGTTGTGGGGGAGGAAGGGAAAGGAGATTGTTAGCCGCTTTGAGACTCCTGAAGGGGAGTGAAAGGCGGGATATCAAATCCAAACTCTTCTTCTCTTCTTCTTCTTCTTCTTAATATCCAAATGAAGCCACTGAGGGTGGCAATTAGAAGATGGCAGGCTAGATGCCATCATTACACTGATGGTACTCAGCTTTATTTCTCCTTAGCATCTGAATCAACAGAGGCCACGTGGGCCTTGAGTCAGTGCCTGGGTACAGTGGTGGGATGGATGAGGGAAAATAAGATGAGTTTGAAGCCTGGCAAGAAGGATTCAAACCCAGGGACACTGTGCATAAGTGGGTTCTGGTTTTGATAAATTGGTCAGTTGCCCACCTTGGATGGAGTTGCATTCCCCTTAAATGAGCAGGCAGGCAGTCTGGATCTAGAAGTTCTGTTGCTGAAGGTGTAGCTGTCCTGTGCTGTACATAATCAAACTAATATCATCAATATCATCAAGCCCAAAGTAATTCCCCAAGGTGGAGATTACTATGTACCACTAATGTAGGCAGGTGTCAGAGGCCTGTGAGGAACTGGAAGCAGTTAGGCTTGGGGCCCTTTAGTTCTTTGCAAGAGGAAATGAGATTATTCTTACCACAACATCTGCCTCTAACCAGGCAACATCTGTCCTCGCACCCCTGCATCCCCCTCTGATTCTTATGTGTGACTGTTCAACCATATCCACTTTGTGTCTCAGGCTATTGCTCATGAGGAATCCTTTCATAGGGTCAAGGGAACCAGCTGACAGGAGCAACAGAATACTTGTCACTTGCTTCCTTGTTCACTCAGCCCTTCTTTCTCCTTTCCACTTCCATTAAAATTACTCCTTCAAATGGGGTTTTAGCAAAATGGGTGGGTGGCAGCAGCAGCAGATTTGTGGGATGTGTTGGTTTTATAATACTTTTTTATTTTGCACCAGAAGTGAAGTTTTAGCCCAACTTAAATATGGAGGCATAAGCTCTAGTTTTAATCAGTTTATTATTGTAAATGTGACAGTCTCCATTCTAATCTCTTGAGTGACAGAAGACATATCTGTTTATTAAGCATGAAGTGATGTGGAGAAGCTGTTGAGGCTCTGGAGGTTGAAATTATATCAGACACAACCAGTTTTGGGAGTTTAATCCTCTTCCACACAAGTTGAAGGAAATAGCATATTTTATACTACTACAAAATATAGAATCCCTTCAGTATATTTATGTTTGCATTAGAAACATCAATCTGTCCAAATTTGGCTTTTGTCTCAATGACAACCTAGACCAAGGCTGTCCCTACCATTAGGCAGAATGAGTCACTTGCCTCAGGTGGCAGGTGCAGCAGTGGCAACAATCTTCCCCCGTTATGCCTCCTGAGCTCCCTGGCTATTTGTTTTGGAGAGCAGAGCTGTATATGCTGTATATGTTGTGTATCTCCCAGACTAGGCTGCTGAGATCATGTGCAGAGGACAATTCTATCCCTTTGCCAATGTTAAAGTAAGAGTCAGCTGCCAGTTCAGCCATGGAATGGGGAGAGGACACCATCTTGTCCTTTGTCTCAGACAACAAAAAAATATTGAGCCAGCCTTTACTGGATCTGACACATTTATTTGTTTGCCTCTTTTAAAGTCTGTTTTGAGAAAATGCACATTTTAATGTGTACATTTAAAACTTGGTATGAGGCTTTTAAAGGATGTGGCACGCAAACTAGTTTGTATTCTGCACTGTGACTGGTGTAAAAAGAAATGTTTGTCTTATCTTATTGTATGAATACTCCTGATTTTGAAGCAATTTAGTCTGTATCCATGGCAGCCTCACTTAGTCATACAAACAGCAATTTTGAATTGTTCTGCAAATAGTCACATTTGCAGCCTTCCATATATACTTTTCTACTCCAGCTGATCAATGCAGTATTAACAAAAATAATGGACGTGATTGAAAGTACCTTCCAGGATGGTAGTTTTCTATGTCAAGGCCAATGATTCCATAACTGCCTTCTTAGATGACAGGTATGAGTGGGACACAGCCTTCCTTTTAAATGTTACTGGGAGTCTGTTATGAAAGAGCTGCTTAATGCTGGATGGCTGGGTGGTTTAATGGCTGAATTATCCCTCCCCACTTCAGTGCCGGTAATGCCATGCCACGGCACCGTTCGTTTGCCAAGTAACGCTTGTTCACAGGCATCCCATTATCCTCCCTATTGTTTTCCCGCATACATTTTTCTTTCTTCACCCTCTGTTTCCATTTCGGACGCAGAATTACTCCCATTAGCAGAGGCAGTAATTCACTGAACATAAGATTTACTTACAGTACAGCTGTGCTGCTTTGATGATACCATCTGCCTTGAGTGCGGACAAGCCAGCTCCCCGCAGCCACTGCTCTGCAGGAGAAGGCTTCCTTAAGACACCCAAACTTTCATGCATGCAGCAATGCACGCCTCATAAATCAGCCAGAGCAGAGAAGGGTAATAGTATGTATTTGGTAATCACTCCATGCTTGTATTTCCAATCTGTGGTGCTTGAATTTTGAATAGTTACATGCTGTAATTAGCAATTCTGCTCACCATTTTTATTTCCCTTTCCCTTTTAGATTAATGACCTAACTCAGCATTTTAAGGTACAGCCAACAAACTCTGGGCAGAGCTAGAGTAGCATAATGAATCTCTCTGTCTCTCTTTCAGCATACCATCCTAATAGCTGTGGCTCTTAATTCATGTTTCCTGTTTTTGTGTATTACAGCTTAATGAAAATGTAAGTGGAATAAATAATGTTGCCAGTTCTTACACTCGCTCTTACCAATTCCAGGCATTTTTACTAGACTGTCTTTGTAATTCTGATGTTGTAAAACAAGTATGTCGCTCTGGCAGTTCTCTTTATCTCAAAATCCAAATATTGCAGTTGTCTGCCCTGTTTTCTAGGCAAGGTCAAGCTGATGGCAGAGAATACCTGCTCATTAACTCTGCAGTTTCTTTCACTGATACTTCGAGGTGCACTCGGCAGTGCATGTTATTTTGTTTGCAGTAAGTGAGACTCCTGAGAATCAGTCTGCCAGGGCCTGAGTTCATAGGATTCATAAGGCAGATGTGAGTTCGGAAATGAGCAACTACTGTAACAGTGAGGAACTTGTATTGCTTATGGCTATATCTCATAAGGAGCTACAAAATGATTCTCATCCACTACTGACTGGGTCATGACACAATTAATGTACTGCTTTAGAGACTGTCTTGTAAATATATTTATAACAGCAGCTTTGAGATTAATTTTAATGTTTATGCAGGAATAGCCTGTGTGTTTTGGACTGTGTTTGTCCAAATGCTAAGTGTCAGCCCTTATGGAATGCGCATTGGCTCTTGTTGGTGATGATAATATAGTGGCCCATTTATGCGCAGGCTTAGGCACACTGAACAACTTTGTGGTCCTGCCTGTCAGACTGTTTATTTTTGCTTAAGGCACAAGTCATTGCTCTATGCTAAATTTACATAAACTTTCTGAAGCAAAAGGGAACTGTTTGTGTAGCAGAGCGCCTGACTGGAGGCACTGAATAATGGAAATAAGCCATTGGGTGTATGGGTGTATCTGGCAAATCCGTAACACGTTTCAAATCAGACTGTGCTTAGGCCTTGAGATGGAATTCTCTTAAAGGAGCATATGAATTAGGCTGCAGTCTTGTATCACCTTAACAGGGAAGAAGTCCCTTTGGACTCAGTGGGACTTCTTTTGAGTAGAAGTATGTAAGTTTGCACTGTCAGATATTCAAAATAAAACAAAAAAGTAAGGAATAAAACCAAGGCCAAATGAAAGTAGCAAACAGAATGTAGCAACAAGTGACACTGCAAGTAAATAAGTCATCACTGTCACTATGGAAAAGGAAATATCCATGTGAACCTCCATTTTGTGGGTGGAATTGTGTAAAATGAAAAGTTTGCAAGTTCCTGCTTCTATCGTCTTCTTGTCGTTGCTGCTGCTGTTTTCCATTTATAGACTTCTTACTACCAGTAGATATTGAAGTTGTTTGCAGTAGATAAAAATAAATATATTATGTGTGCACGCAATAAGTACCACAAAATAATATCAAACAATTTACATGAAAAATGCATAAACAGTATCCATATCTATAATAACAGTATCAATATAAAGTCAAAGAGCATTACAAAAGCGGCAACATAAAACACACTATTCATATAACCACTCAGCCAGCCTCACTCTCGCCATCCATTCCCACAACCACTACAGTCATTCACCACCTCATGTGTTATCTCTGTCAATCAACCACTCACATGCAAACCACACATGCTCAGTAATACTGCAACCCACATGCAAAGTATAGCTGTCAAGCACACACATACAAGATACTCTTCTAATCTCTGAACCAGTGACGGAATCATGCCCCATACTCCCCGGACCATCTCATCTTCTCCTCCCATCTCTTGCCCAAGAGGGGCTCTGTTCTATACCACAGCAGGCTCTCACCCTGCTTCCATCCACTGACTCCCAACTACATAATCAGACCATGCAGGGAATGGCCTATTTTGAACACTTGTTTCATTTGCATGTATCACATGTGTTTCTCACTCTTCCTTGAAGGAACTGGAGCAGTCACAGTCCTGTAACATACATTAGGTTGAATAAGTGGCTGGTCCAAGGTCATTCATAGCACAACTCTATGTTTACTTGGAAGTAAGCCTTCCTGTGTGCAGTGTAGCTTACACTATCCCTAGTAAATTGGTTCCGATTGTAGCCCAGTGAACTTAATGGTTGATTGTGCACCTGGGCCTTGCGTTCCCTGCTCCCGATCTAGCACCAAAGCCCTGATGAAGGGCTTTAGCTCAATTGTTGAACACCTACTTTGCAAACAGAATGTCCTCGTGTCAGTCCCCAGTATCTTCAGTTATGGCCAGAAAAGGCCCCCATCTACAACTCTGGAGAGCTGCTGCCAGTCAGTGCAGACAGCACTGAGCTCAATGGACCAATGGTCTGACTTGGTACAAAGCAGCTTCCTACGTTTCTACATTATACCAGTGTTCTGAAAAGGTGATAGTAGTTAGGTGATGTGCCTTGTTTTATTCCAGTACAGTGGTACCTCGGGTTACATACGCTTCAGGTTACAGACTCCACTAACCCAGAAATAGTACCTCGGGTTAAGAATTTTGCTTCAGGATGAGAACAGAAATCGGGCTCCAGCGGCGCGGCAGCAGCAGCAGGCCCCATTAGCTAAAGTGGTGCTTCAGGTTAAGAACAGTTTCAGGTTAAGAACGGACCTCTGGAACGAATTAAGTACTTAACCCGAGGTACCACTATATTAAGTTTTCACATGTTTAGCCAAGAGAATAACTCCACATGCCCTCCTGTGGAAGCGAATCAGAACTGGTCCTGCCCGCCCCCCTCATAATAGACTAGTGCTGATATTTTGGGGAACAGGTTTAGTCTTGATAAAACCAGGACTTTATACGTTTTTTGGGTCTCATGTGTGGTAAGCTTAAGAATCTGCCCTGGATACCAGAAAATGTTCATTTCACAGAGAAAAAACGGTGAAGCTCAGAACTGCCCCCTTCAAATAGGTAAAACATGAATCCTTCTCTCCCAACACCAGCAGACAAAGCAGGCAACGCTGGCAGCCAAACAACAGCAAAAGTTTTTAAAAACTCAAATTAAAGAAAAATAACAATTGGGAAGGCAAGAGAACTTTGGTGGACAGCAAGGTGTGTGTGTGTGTGTGTGTGTGTGTGTGTGTGTCTTGGTATGTGTGTGTGTGTTGGTGTATCAGAGGATACCATGTTTGGGACACCTGATTTAGGTCTTTGTTGTAAAGCAAAGCTAATAGCCCATTCCCCAACACAGATGGAAATAGTTGCACATCAGCGTATTTAATCTTCCATTTGTTTATCTTTTCTCCATAAACAGTGGTATCTCGGGTTACAAACTCCGCTAGCCCAGAAGTAGTACCTCAGGTTATAAACTTTGCCCCAAGATGAGAACAGAAATCGCGCGTGGCGGCAGTGGGAGGCCCCATTAGCAAAGGCACACCTCAGGTTAAGAATGGTTTCAGGTTAAGAACGGACCTCTGGAATGAATTAAGTTCATGACCCGAGGTACCACTGTATTATACTGTCTGTTGAATCAGCTCAGAGGTGTCAAACATTTGTAGCTTAGGTCATCTGGAGCACATTCAGTGGTGAATTCTCTTGCACCGTCAGGCAGCTCAGTTTCTTCTTGATACACCGTATTTTTCGCTCTATAGGACACACTTTTTCCCCTCCAAAAATTGAGGGGAAATGTGTGTATGTCTATGGAGCGAATGCAGGCTCCTTGGCTTCAGCGATAGCAACGCTAAGCCTCCGAAGAGCAGAGGGAGCGCTCCCTTCGCGCTCCAGAGGCTTTGTGTTGCTTTCGCTGAAGCCTGGAGAGTGAGAGGCGTCGGTGCACACCGACCCCTCTCGCTCTCCAGGCTTCAGGGATAGCCGCGCACAGCCCCTCCGGCTGGGAGAGGCTGCACGGGGCTAACGAGGAAGCCCAAACAGCGAGCGAGATCCATCCCGCTCGCTGCCTTGGCTTGTGTCATTGCCTCACGCAAACCCTCCGGAAGGGAGAGGTTGCGCAGCCTGTACGCTGCTCTTTGGGGCTGGGGGAGGGGGAAATAAGATTTTTTTTCTTGACCCCCCCCCTAAAAACTAGGTGCGCCCTATGGTCCGGTGTGCCCTATGGAGCGAAAAATACGGTACTTTGCTGAAACCCAGACAGTTGTACCACAGGTTATGATCTTGCCACCTTGCTCAGTAATTCTTTACTATCTTAATTCCAACAAATGCATAACTAAGCGTGGCATTTATACTACAAGGATGCAGAAGAGAAAGCTCTGTGAAGAAACAAACTGGCTTGGCACAGCTGGATGTGGTAGCAGGTGAATGCCAGAGGTCTAGTCATATGCAGCAGGCCTGTGGAACTTACTAATATCACAGCATTGGGGAAAGAACCTGAATGGAGTTTTATTTAAATGGCTAAGTAAATATGAATTTAAATACACACCTCAGAGTTATTAACCAGAATATTTGGTTTAATAAATAAATAAATAAATAAATAGATCTGTACAGATCTGTCCTAGGTGCCTGTTAAGAAAATTAGAAGTCTAGGCTAAAGCAAATAATATTTTTTGCTGGGGAATAGATAATTTTTAATTGCTTTGATGCTTGCTTTGTGTTATTGCTTGAGGTTCATAAATATTCCTCACCAAGTAGTAGAAAATTTTTATGCAGCCTTTGTAAGCCTAAGATCAAAATGTAAATATATTGACAGGAACGGCCTCTGGATGAAATTGCTGAAAGCAGATATTGATCAAAGGGTGTCGTATCTGTAGAGAGTCCTTCCCTGTCACTGTGAGGCAAGTACTGGAATGAGGCTGCAAGGGCAGTTATTATACTTCACAATTACTGGGGATCCAAGAGGTGCTTGTGGCCCCTTTCCAAAATTTCATAAGAATTCTCTGGTTCTTGATTTTAATGGGAACCCATATTTTATCGGTACTCCATTTTATTATATGGCACTTCTTTGTTGCTATGCTATTATTATTATATTTTAATTTATGAATCACCTGCTCTGAAGCATAAAACATATATAAAACAACTGGATATATAAAAACAATTTTATAAAAACAGTTAAAGGAGTTACATGTATAAAAATAATTCAGCATCAGGGTAAGAAAGTTGAACTGTTTATTGGAGTTGCACATCCTTGATTCAGATCTTGAATAGTGATGCTTGTGAAATTTGCAGCCATCGTTGTGCTTTGATTCAAATAGCGTACATGTGCATGGGTACTCTAAAGGAAGAAAGATACAGACTGGAAACTATAACAAACTGCACAGAAAAGAGATGGAACAGAATACATATATGTATTTGAGGACCCACTCCTTTCTTCTGATTGTAATATGCTTTGAGGGGTTTTTTAAATAATCGAGTGGTATATCAATTTTATGAAATTTAAAAAATACATAAATTGCTTAAATTAATTTTAATATTGTATTTTTATTTTGTGGTAGCCCCGCCCCCAAAGGAAACCCCTTATGGTAAAGGACCATCATGATCTGGTGCCCTCCATAATTCGTTTGACTCTAGCTCCCATCAGATCCAGCCAGCATGACCACTGGTGAAAAATGATGCTAGTGATGGGAGTTGTAGTCTAGTATATATTCTAGTATAAATTCCCCATCCCTGATCTAAACCAGAGAATTAAACTTCTGTGTTATACTCTTCTTTTGCATTTTCTTAATTAACATACACTGTAGATGGAAAGCATAGGTACAAGGTTGATTACATTTTTGCAACATGGCCTTGCTGTCTTTCATGTAGTGACTTCTGTGCTGGCAGAAGTTCCTGTTCTAATATGGAGATGGTGTTGGATGCATAGTTCCACCAAGGCTCCTCACACCAGTTCATGCTTCTTTCACTCTCACTCTGCAGCCCCCAGGCTTCCTGGGGTGCCCAAGAAACTGAAGTAGGAGGAAAAGATTGGGAAAGCTCCCTTGTACATGCTGACATATTTGCATCTGACTTCACAGACCTTCATTCCCTGCCTTTTTGCCATGTCGTTTTGTTTGTCGGTGACCGTTGCACTGGCCAGGTCTTTGCACTTTCATGCTGAAACGGAACTCTGTGTGTGGGAACATAATCACACTGGCACACATCCCCTCTTCTATCTTTTCCTAGTCAAAATATTGTATGAAACCACAAACATTGCAATTAAATTGAATTGTATAGATTTGGTAATTTTATAGAAAGGCATTTAGAATGTGAGTTTATAATTTAAGCTTCCCTCCTGCAAATTGTTTTGGCACAGGGGACATTCTGGTGCCCGGGATGCTGATTCTTATCTATTCCTTACTAAAAACCCTGTCACTGGTTCAGTGGGATGGAACCTAATTTAAGTAACATCAGGAGAAAAAATAGCTGTGCTGGGTATATTTAATGGCACATTTGTGTGAAGAGCGAGGAGTGAGAATAAAATTCCCCAGGGCTACAGTCTTGTGCACACTTTCCTGGGAGTAATTCTCACTGAACTCAGTGGAACTTACTGCTGAGTAGACTGTGCTGTTAGTAACATAAATGCAAGCAACAAAATATTGTCCCACAAAAGGAAATGTGCTGTATCAGCATGGCGACTGCAAGCAGCAAATGGGTAATTTTAAAATTTTGTTACATGCTTCCCATTTCCTCGAGCAGTGAGAAGTTCCCAGGGTTGCACTATGTTTCCTTTGCATGTGAGAGTACTGAAGAGTACATCAACTTTGTGATAGTTTCTTTATTTGCAAATAGATAATCAAGACATAAATTAAGGCAAAGAGGCAAGGCAGCAGATCTGTGGCCCCAGATCAGATCTCCAGGAAAGAGCCTGCACACCAAGTTACTTCACCTGCAGGAAACTTCACTTTTTCTGTCCTTCTATCCTGTCTCCAGATTCAGAACATTCTGCAACCACACATCTTAGACTTCTCCCTGCAGGTGAATTGCCCATTTAGGGGAATATCCATAACTATTCTTTTCAGGAATTACTAACATAGTTTTGTCAAATCTCTAAGGAAGAAATATTTTCAGCAGAAACGGCAGTAATAGGCTAGCTCACTGTGATGGGACAGAGCATGTTACAATTCATGCTTTGAACAGAGAATGACCCCAAATGTACTGATAAGGCTTTTTAAAGGTTTTTGTTTTTTTAACTCACACAGTTGCATTCTGAACAGTGTCAGTGGTGGCTATTTGCAGATAAACGACTGAGGAATAGATATAACCTGTTCTATTTTGATTCATTGTGTAGCTGCTTAAACAAGCAAGGACATAGATACATCTTAAAGCAATTTTAAAATTGTTGGCTACCAGTGCACTCAGTGTTTCAGCCAACCTCTGCATTGAGTGGTAGAAATTAAAGGGTAAACATGCATTTATCAATAGCAGCATTTTATTTTTGAACTTCAGGAAGCCCTGTTGAAAAATTCCCAATGTGAATTAGTTATGGGACTTGATGGGTGATATGCATTGATTCCTAGCAATGCAGAGACAAATTTCCTTTTGTGCCTGCAAAGGGGAGCTGAGGTAGCAGGAGAGGGGGAAATGAGAACCATAGCATGACTGGATAAATTATAAACATTCATGATAAAGTGGGCAGGAAGTCTGACTGCTGTTGGAGTGCTATCCAAAATAGATTATTAAGTGGAAATATTCCATTGAAAATGGACCTCAGCGAAGTGTTTGAGAAGACAGGTGGGAGACATAGGTTGGGTTCAGGCATGTTGGGGGGCTTGTATTTTTCCAGTTTCGTTATAAGAGTATCAGATGGAGTTGTACCTTATATAGCAGGTGACATAATGGCAGTGAGCCACTGTGGCCAGCAGGTACAACGTTAGAATTGGCTCTGGAAGGTCTGCTTCCAAAAATGCCATGTCCTAGACTTTCTGGGATCTTGACTCACAATGCAGCCCTTGTCTATTCAAAAGTCAATCCAAACTGAGTTAAATGGGATTTATTCCCAGGTAAGGGACTGCAGCTTCAGTTACCCACCTGTAAAACTGGCACAATAATTATCTGCATCCTCAAACTTAGAGAACAAATAGCATTATCCCTGAAAACAGGCAGAAGTGGCTTGCAGAAAGGGGCCACTACACTAGGATCCTCCATTGCTACATTTTGCACAGCGTTTGCATGGAATTCTTGTTTGCAAGAATTCTGAATTCTGCAAGGCCTGGGTTACTTTTGATGGAAATTATGTTGTGTCTGTAAAAAACAAAACCCTAGAGAAATGCTTAATAAGGATTAATAATTATTTCCTTGAAGCAGAGAATGTCTGCTAACTGATGACATCAGTCTCCTTTCAAATGTCTTGATGGTTCCAGATGCTTAGAAATGCCACAGTATTTTTAGCTTCAGCTGTCACAGGAGGAATAAATCCCTTGCCCTTTGGAACCTCTGGTCTAGTTCTAAGGGAACTGTAGTTCAGCTGTTCACTTGGGGCTGACTGTTCTCAGCTAATCCTAGTTACCTTTTTATGGTGTAATAGGAAAAATGTCAGTTGAGAATGGAATCTGTTCCCAGTTGAATAAATGTAGCCTCTAGATAATTCCAGTAGTATTCAATAGCTAAAATCAGACTACTTTTATTATAGAGGGATACAAGCTACAACTTTTAAACTAATGTAGCCAATGTGGTTTCAGTGGGAGACAATAGTCTATATCACAATTTAATTTAAAAAAATTGACAGTTCATTAAAAAAAATCTTCCATCAAATGAAATGGATTTTCTAGGCAGCACTGTACGGCAGTGTAAAGATAAAAGCCCAGTATTGGTTTATAGTGTATGTTTCCATGACAGGAATTAAACTAAACAGATCAAAAAGTTGTCCTTTTCTACAGCAACAGGTGTTTTCTGTGGTTATGAATTTCTATTGAGAAACTTCAGCTGTTCTGTGTAACTTGCATGCTTCTATGTCAACGGAAGTTGGGCAGTTGTATCTCATCCACAACTGCCTACACATCAAGCTATTCAGTTGTGTTTGTGAATGTGTGAGAGAGGACTCTATTTGTATAGTAGAAATGAGAATAATATAGGAGACAGGATTGTTTGTCTGCATTGATATGGAAATATCCTTTATCAGTTTCCCTGATCGTTAGTATATAGAGGTTTGTATACCTGTGCAGTGTATACACAAACACACACACACACACACGCACAGAGAGAGAGAGAGAGGGAGAGAGAGGGAGAGAGAGAGAGAGAGAGAGAGAGAGAGCCTCATCATATTCACATCCAAGACAGTGGTTCCCAAACTCCCCCATCCCATGGAGCACTTGAAAACTGCTAAGGGTTGTGGCAGACCATGTAGTGATTTTTCTGCCTGTTGCAGCAATTTTAATGTACAGTGGTACCTTGGGTTAAGTACTTAATTCATTCCGGAGGTCCGTTCTTAACCTGAAACTGTTCTTAACCTGAAGCACCACTTTAGTTAATGGGGCCTCCTGCTGCCGCCGCGCCGCCAGAGCACGATTTCTGTTCTCATCCTGAAGCAAAGTTCTTAACCTGAAGCACTATTTCTGGGTTAGTGGAGTCTGTAACCTGAAGCGTATGTAACCCGAGGTACCACTGTACTGTGCAATATACTGTATTATTTTTAATTGAATTAAGGTTCAACTTCTTAATCCTAGTCTCCCATTCTAAGAGAAATATACAAATCTAGGGGGTGGGGCTTATATACCTAGAAAACATTATAATGAATATTTATTACCTTTATAGGGCAATAAACACTTCCTCCAAGGAGCTCAAAGCTGTGTGCATGGTTGCCCCCAACCTCCATTTTGTTCTCACCACAGCAATGTGAGGCAGGTCAGACTGAAAGATAGTCACCTATTAAATAAAAACCCAAGGCGGATAAAAAGACTTTTATCACAGGGCAGGTTATATATGTGGAAGCTCAATCAGGTTAGGAGCTCTGGAGAATTTGCTTTGTTTTTTCTTTATTGTGAACCATTCAAAGAGCTTTGCTATGGTGGTGCACAAATATATCCAATAAATAAAATATGAGAACAGAAACCCATACATATTTAGAGATCAAAGCAAAATAAACAAACGAACAAAATACCTGAAGTAACGAAGGAGCCCCTTTCCTTTTTAAAGCAATTCTCTGTTAAATAGCCTGTCGGAACTGCCTACTGGATGGTTAATAATGCTGGAAGTAAAACAGAGAGGAAAATAAAGCTTCCAAAGTAAACAGAAACTTCCTATAGAGGTGGAAACATTTGCACTTCCATTTGTCTGTCGCTGTGGACCACTGAAGAAACATGCTGGCTAATATCAAAAGGGAAGAGGTCCCAGCGCTGTGAAAGGTTTTTAAAGCCTTCCTACACGAGTCAGAATTGCATTAGTCTCAGCATGTATTATCAGTAAACCTAGGAAGGGCATCGACAGGTGAGGAAAGTAGTTACATCTAGGTCACAGTAGGAGCCTATTAAGCTTCCTTCTCTGTAATTACCACAGTTTTCTCTGCAGTAATGGTATTGCCAAGATGCCTTGAATTTGTTTGGAATTCCCCACCCCCTTATTTAGAAAAAGAAATGGTTGGGTGTTTTTTTTGGGGGGGGGAGCAAAATATGTGTGTTAAATTTCCTTCCCTCCTAATTTAAAAACTTCCTGATATGTACATTACTACAATGGCAAACAAACTCCAGATAGCAATGTTGCTATTTGCACAGGAGATCAAAGAATTTTCATGCTATTGTTGATACACAGATTTGAAAATATTGAGATGGCCAAGGAAACTGTAATCAATTAATAATTTTGCAAGACTGTTTATTAAAATGGGTAAGTGCTTTACTAAACAAAACTTTAATTGAAACTGTCAAAAGTGATCCACGGCTGCGTTGCAATTTTCTCATTCACACATCATTTCCTCTGCAGTTTAGTTAAATTATAAATACTGCTCTTTATTCTAGTCAGATGTCTTGCCATGTAATGCTTTAATTTTATGGATCCTAAAGTTTGGGTGCAAGATGTTCACTAATGTCAAGTTATAAAATCTATATTAGGGCAGTATCTTTATTATGCCAACTAAAATGCCCATAGTGTGCAAGGTTTTGAGGTCTCCAGAACCCTTCTTCAGGCAAGGTGAGAGGTGGCTGTGGACCTCCCAGATGTGCTTAGATCATCTGCCACCCTGGTTGCAACCCATAGAGCTAAAGATGCAGAGTGCCTTTAGCCACCCCTGGGCTCAACAGTACTAAAGGGTGGTGGAGTGGAAGCTGATGGCTGATGAAGCTGTGCAGTCTGCAAGATAAGTGTGAGGGTAAGTAATAGAAATCCACATAAGGCTCTTATAGGTACGTTGCAGGTTGCAGGTTACATCAAGGCCTGCTGGAAAGAAAGGGCATACAGTGGCAGCCCAGCTGCTACCTAGGCCTGTCTCCATCCTTTGGCAAAACACACAGATTACAAAAATTAAAAAATGAGGCAGTTCCTACATTAGCAAAGCTTGACATACATTTTAGATAGTGTGCTAGGTAACAAAAAGGGAACAGAAGCCCAGTTGCGTAGCTTTAGCAAATAAGTTGCAGGCAACATTCTGTCAGGGAATAATATAAAAACTTTATTTAGTCTTCATTCATCTTCATCCTACTTCCCCACCTTATCTCCTAGGGCTATTTCACAGGCCCTTCCTCTACTCATCAGTGCCATCTTCTGTGTCTGATAGGTGGTCCCAAAAGCTGCTGCTGGGCAGCCAAGGGTCAGCATAGGATCATTATTCAGGCTTGGCCATACTCTTCCATCACTGAATGGATTTTCTGTCTGTCAATGCCTCTCTACCTACCTACTACATTTGTGTCCCACCCTCCTTCAAAGAGTTCAGAGTACCTTCTGTAGAAGCTAATTTGTTTTATCCTCAGAATTGCCTTGTGGCTAGGCTGAGCAAGAATGGCTGGACTCAGATCAATTGGTGAGTTGCATCACTGAGCAAGGATTCTTACCCAGGCCTGATCAGCTGAAATCCAACACAGCAATTTAATTCATTACATCATATTAGGATTCCCTTACTAGTTTATATTATCTCTTGGGTTTGTTATTGGCTGCGTGCAGACAGTTCTTAAACCATGATTACTGTCTTCTTCCCTGAATTAAGTATGTGGCTTTTAATGCATTATTTCCTATTTTAATCAAACCATCCTTTGCCATTGAGTCCCAAACACCAAACCATAGTTCAGCTGCAACAGTAGACAATGGTTGTTTAAAACAAGCATAATTAATCAAACTCTGTGTGAGAGAGAAACAGATGAGGGCAGGGATAGGAGGGAGAGCATGGATGGATGTGTGGTCATGATCCTCCAAACCATGGTTTGGAAGATTGTCTGAATGCTGCCAGTTTCTATTTAGGTGTAGACTAGGACCACAAGAATTGTGTTTGGGTGAGCCAGGGACAGGAAACAGTTCAGAATATCCAAGAAGAATTTTTTGTGAGCATATGGATGGAACAGTTTCTTTTACAGAAGAGTTCATGGGCACGTTCAACTTGGATCACACACAAAATGTGCTGTGTGGCTTGCAATGCATATTGAAGGTGCACTCTGGTGCACTGCTTTGTGCCCAGTCTCTTAATCCCAAGCGTTGGCATTAGTTTTTCTGTTGTAAACCCACAAAGAAGAAGAAAATGTTACAAAATAGATGTACAAAATACACTGCAAAGCATTATGAATGCTAGCTTAACAGAAAGAAGAAAGTTGTAAGAAGAATTCCTGTTGCAATTTGGACAGAATTCCAAGTTCAGTTTCAGTTCTTTTCCAGTATGATTTGGAAGATCACAGTATCTTTTTTTCTGTAAAGGACATCTTGGCATATCTAACCTGACTTTATTCCAACTTGCTATAAGTGAACGAGGGAATTTGAGGGATGAATGCTTATCTCTGAAGGAAAAAATATATATCAAAGGTTCTTGTGGCCAGCTGTTTCCTGCCCCAGCAGAACACTGGACAGCATCTGGAAAGCAAACACGCACCCCATCCCCCACGTTAGATAGCATTCCTCAGCAGCATCTGGAAATAAATGGGGAAATACTATCTAACTTAATGGGGTGTTTCTGCTCAAATTAGATACTTTCTGTGCTTTTTGTGTGTGGAAGAAATGAGGTCCCAGCACAAAATGGCTGCCATAGGCATAATAATAATAATAAAGGTGTCTGTATTCTGTGTTGTGTCAGTGAGTAAGTCACACAGTAAAAGTCCTGGATACCCTCTTAAAGAAGCTTTTGACGTTACGTTGGTGTGAAGGAAGCAGCAAGCACAATTCACACATGGTACCCTGTGGGAGCTAGGAGTGTGAGCCATTCTTCACCAACCGTGTGTTGTCCTAATGCGAGTGGTGATACCAGGTTGCAAAAGGCAGAGGTGGGAAGAGGTCCCTAGTTCATATTCTGTCCCAGCCATGGGCTTAATAGATGGCCTTGGACAAGCCACCCTTTCTAAAGCCCTAACCAGGTGTTCTGCTTGTGTGCAAAGGGTACATGCAGGCAAAGATGAGTGTACTAAGCTCCAGCCCCCACATTGCTATAACTCTGCTGCTTTCCACAAGTTGGAGGGAGAAATCTGAGGTGGCAAGACTCCTCTATCTGTGGAGGTTCCCTGTGCTACTTGGAACCCTCAAAAAATGGGGTAACTCCCACAAGTAGAGGGATAGCTGTTTCAGACTTCGCTCTTCAACTTGTGAAGAGTCGTGGGCATAGCAGTGGAAGCAGAGCATTGTGCACTTGTCCCCACTTGAACTGGGTCTTTGCAACACGAACAAAATGCCTGTCTCAGCTCTTTCTGAACCTCAGTGCATACAGGAGTTGTGTGTGTGTAAATGTAGATGTGTGTGTGTTTCTGTATGTATATTATTTAATGCTGCTCTTAGTGCAATGCACAGTACCTTGTTGGTTGTGGAGATAACATGAAAGCTAATGTGACTTAAGGGCTTTTTCTTCCATCCAGAACTCACCAGAACTCAGTTCTGGAACCCCTCAGGTGGGTGCCAGTGCCATTCTAAGAGAACAAGGGAGGTGTTCATGGTGAGTTCCAGCACATATTTTCTAGAAAAATAGCTCTGCTTAAACCCAACAGTGTCTAAAAAGACAGCACAAGAAAATACCTTTTAAAAGTCACAATAATTCCATTATGCTTTTTTTAAAAAACAGCTGTATGTCAGATGAGGGCTTGCAGAAACCCTGGGCATGAACTTTAAATAACTATAAATATAAGTAGCTGTATCTACTTACATGGGAGTAAGCCCCATTGAACTCAGTGGAACTTACTTCTGGGTAGACCTGTAATCCAGTGTTTCCCAACCTTTTTTGGGCAAAGGCACACTTGTTTGATGAAAAAAATCTCGAGGCACACCACCATTACAGCCCCGTGACGTCAGCGCGCAGCGTCACGCCGGGAGGGACGCACGAAAGTGTAAGTTTCAATTTTTTTCCCTCCCCCTTGCCGGGGAACCTCCAAGCTTTGGGGGTGGGGGGGGGAGGAGGCAGCAAAGCGAGGCAGGAAGGAGAGCGCGGCTTGGCTGGGTGAGCTTTGGCAGGGGCAGGGAATGAGAGCCGCGAGGCGGGCGCTGCGGACGGAGGCGCTGCCCGCCGAGCTCGCAGGCAGCCAGGCAGGCAGACGGTGAGAGCCCCGCGCTGGGCGGCATCTCCTCGCCGCCGCCGCCCCGCCTCTCGCCCCCGACTCGCCCGCCTCCCTCCAGGCAACATCTCGCGGCACACTAGTGTGCCGCGGAACAGTGGTTGGGAAACACTGCTGTAATCATCTTTGTCTCGTCTTGAGACCATACATAGTACAATAACATGAATAAATTTTCCATACTATGGCTTTTGGATTTTGAGTGACATTTGAGATTTGGAAGAGCAAAATTTTCAAACAACTACACTAATTTAATTGCATTGCTGATTTTTTTTTTAAAAAAATGGGATACTGTCAGCAGTCTTGCAAAATAAGCAGAACGGGGACGTCTTAATATTCGAAAGGCCAGGTGTTCAAATTCCTTCCACTAAGCAACATGGTTAGAAGCACAACCCATTGCAACTAGCACCCCCCTCCAAAACCCCACATTAAATGCATATAAAATGATCCACTGTTTTGACAGTGTGATACAGCTGTAGAATAATGGAAGTTTCACTACTAAGAAATCGAGGTCAAGCCCTTTGCACATTTCTTGCTAGTTTCTAACAGAGGTAATTCTCAGCTTGTAGAAAATAGCCATAATCAAAGTGCACAGACGACTGAAAAATACACAAGTGGATTCTCTTTGTATTAGAAAGGTCAGCAGTGCTAAAAACGATAATGCAGTGGGAAATTTATCCCCCACCTCAACTTTAAAATCTTAATTGAAAATAGTCTTGAGGATAAAAAGAAGTTGCCCTGAAAGGATACAGGCCAGGGTCCTCTCTTTAATCCGTTCTTTTCACTTTGGAATCCAATTCCGATGTTGCCCAAGCAGTGCCCTTTTCTTCTTGGTCCTCAGTCAGCACGAAAAAGAACAAGCAATTAATAGTGACGACAAGCAGATTGGTCAGTGGTCAATTTGGGAAGCATCGACTAAGACTTGAAAGCAGGAGTTCCTATTGGAGCTTGCCTGCCTGCATGCTCACGTTACATGCACACTTCCTATCATACCTTTCTTCTTTCTTACAGTAGGTTCACTCCTACTTTGGCTCCTTTGGGATCTGATGGTGCTCACACCATTTTATTGGTTTCAGTCAAGACATGAGCCCTTTTCACACATTACTTAAGTGTAGGGCAGGTGTAGGGAAACATTTTCGCCTGAGGGCTGCATTCGCTTTTGAGTAGCCTTCCAGGGGCCAAATACCAAAGGAGGCAGAGAAACGAATGTGAATTTTACCTTAATACAGTAGGCTAAGCTCTACACACACTCCAACTCGCCACTTTATTTTTCATCTGGGGAAGCCAAAGGCATTAGAACAGGCACCAGCATGTTTTTGCATGAGTAGAATGTGTGCTTTTATTTAAAATGCATCTTTGGGTTATTTGTGGGGCCTGCCTGGTGTTTTTACATGAGTAGAATGTGTGCTTTTATTTAAAATGCATCTCTGGGTTATTTGTGGGGCATAGGAATTCGTCCATTTCCTCCCCCCCCCTGCAAAATATAGTCCGGCCTCCCCACAAGGTCTGAGGGACAGTGGACTCCTCCCTGTTGAAAAGTTTGCTGACCCCTACAGTAGAAGTTCAGGGCTGTATTCCAGCCTGGCAACAACATTTAAGGATTGTGGAACAGGACTGGTAAGGTTCATGGCCTGGGGAAAGCCCTATGGGTCATAAAGAGAGGCCTGGGAGGCTGAATTTTGTCTCCGGGCCTGAGGTTCTTCATTCTTGCTGTAGGGCCTTTCACATGATGAGGCAAGAGTAGGGCCATCCTGCTAGCCCTCCTCCATATGAAACCACTGGACAGTTTGTGCAGAGTGTTCTAGGAATGGAAACTGGGGCTGAGCTAAGATTGCCTACCACTTCTGCTGACCTTTCAGAGAAGTGAAATTCAGGCATGGAAGGATGAAATAGCTGTCCTCTTGTGCGTCTGCTGCCAGAGTGCTTTCTGGCAGCAGGCAGCACTGGAAGACAGTTCTTCCATCCTAAGTCAGGCACATTGTGCTTTAAAAAGCTCCTATGATTGCAAGCAACACGGAGTGTAGAGAGGTTAGAATGATGTACTGTACTGTGAGCAGAAAAGCGCAGACTCAAATCCTCGGTTAGCTGTGAAACTCACTTGGTGAACCTGGTCCAGTCACTATCTCTCGACTTACCTTGCAGAGTTGTAAGGAGAAAATGAATTAGTGATTTTTAGCTACCAGAAGGTAGGTAGAAACTTAAAGCTGGAAATAGATGTACGTAGTTATGATTTTTTTTTTTTAATGCAAAAATAAAACCAGGTGATATTCATTGATAAGCTTCCATCAATGATGAAAATAGGGTACTTTTGGCAGTCCCAAATTTCTTTATGCTCTTTTGCATCTGGTGCTGCAATCATGGTGCAACTGCTGGGCAATTCAGGCCCCTGATGTGAACATTTAGGGTGGACATATTACACCACGTGTTCTTTTTGGAACAAAAATTGTATCAAACTTCAACAGTTCAATTGTGCTCATGTGTACTCAGGAATCGTTCCTATTGAGTTCATTGGAATTTACACCCAAGTAACTGTGCATGGTATTGCAACCTGAATGGTAGATGTGTGAAATCACTGTCACAGAATACCCTGCTGGACATGTCTTCCTGCTTACACTCATTCAATCAACCCCATTCCATAATGGCTGATTATATAACTTGAAAAATAGCACCCTATTATCCAGCTTGTCAAATATGCATTACAGACAAGCGGAGAAAATTCATATTAATCTCTCCTTAGCGCTACTTCATGTTCATCAAGGCCCTTTCAAGATATCGCACAAACATGAGGCACTTTAAAAGGACTAAAATCACTCAACGCCCCTTTGAAGACCATTGATAGCTGTCATCAAGACAATAGAGGGCTGGATTCCTTTTAAAATTGCTAACTCAATCAAATCTCAGCTTAGCCTATTTTTGGACTTTTTATTTCTCTTCCTCAGGGTGCAATTTCAAACTAGGATGTTTTCAATATTCCAAACATAAAACAAAATCCAGACTGCACCATTTTAGCAAATTGCCTTGCTTGCACTGTAGTACCTCTTTCTCAGGGGTGCAATACCACAAAGGAGTCGTACTTGCCACATGCCATTGTTCCTCAGAAGCAGTGTGTGGATTATTTCTGACTCATAAGAGATATGAAAAAAGGAACCACAACAAACACTTTAAAACTGCACCTCCTCCTCCTTCTTCTCAGTTTAAACTCGAACACATCCAAAAGCTGCTACAGCTGTGGCTCGGTAATGGCATTGTTTATGCTGTATTGTTTAGCTTTATTATGACACACTGGTGCTACTGCTTATTAGATGATGGCCTGTTTTGCACATAATGCCAAGCCAAACCATGGCTAAGTATGACCGCATGGGAGTGCAGGTATTTACAGGGGGGAGGATGTTCCTGCTGAACTCCTGTCCTGGTCCTACTGCTGCCAAGCTACCTGTAGCTAAGCCATTGTTTGGCTTCAGTGTTACACCCAAATCTCATCTCATGGTTTGTCTCACTTTAGGCAAGCCTCCAGTGACCACCTTTCAAAGGATACCAAACCCAGGTAAGCCCTGTGCCCCTGGAACTTCAAAAGTAAAGGCAGCATAAGAACATTTATATTATTCTTTCACATTGGAACATTTCCAACCTACTAAAGTACATCCATTAAAAAAGGAATGGTGTTTTTTTTTTAGGTGGAGGCAGTTTGCAGTGTAATGCATAGGGGAGATGGTGGGGTGGAGGGAGAAGGCCAGAAGATCTCTGCGATTCTGTGCTATGATTTGATAGAACTGCTAGTATATGTGTGGAGGCACTTTGGGGAGAACTTAGAAGTAAGTCAGTGTTATTAACATTCCGTTGGAGAAGCCTTTCCCCATTCTTTTAAGAGCAAAACTGGTAGCTGCTTTTCCCACATGTAACAGCAGTGCAGGACGGCAGTTATTCATGCATATCAGCATTTGAGTAGAAAGCTGTTTCCTCTCCCTCTGCACTGCAGGTCCCCCCCCCTCCCATTACAGAAAACTTACGGTAAGTCATGTACCTCCTTATGAAAGGTGCTCACTGTTCATTCAGAGATGGCTTTGCTAGATTATTTTCCAAGCAGCAAAATCTGTTCATGAAGATCTTTCAGCAAGTCTTGGCTTCGGATACAGAGGGCAAAAGTTCTCCTTTGAAAATACTGGAGGCTTCTCGTGTCTGTATGTTTTTAAAAGGTGGGCTACTCAAGCCATCTCAGATAAAGTAACAGACACAGAAGAACATAAAACCCAGCCACTCACTCTTGGCTTCCATTTGCGCAGGAGTGTGCCCAAGTGACATATAAATCCTGTGGCATGTACTTTGCCTAGGAATCTATCTTAGTTATGCTGTCAGCTTCATGTCTTCTGCAATGATCAGTTGTGCTGAGTGGTGGTTTTATTTTTCTTGCTACGGGCTATAAAACTGCAGAAGCATTTAGGCATCTGCTTCTGATGACTGGTGATCACTAATTTCTGCATCACACATGGATCGTTTAAAAGTTGATTTGCAGTGTTTCAGTTATTTACAGTACTGTAAGTTTTCTCCTAAAGCCTCAAGCAGGAAAAATAATAATTAAAAACCAAGAAATAAACATTCTTAATGCAATTTGAACTCAGCTCTCTCACAATTAATGGGAGCCTGGTCCATTGGTCCATCTAGCTCTGTATTGTCTACACTAGTTGGCATCAGCTCTCCAAGGATTTGGACAGAGGTCTTTCTCAGCCCTGTCCAGAGATTCAAGGGACTGAACTGGGGAAATTTCATGTAAAACACACACACGTTCTGTCATGGAGACAAATGTAAATAGTGAAATGTAAATATCTTGACTTGTTGCTGAAAGTATATTTAAATATTTTTCTAGAAAAATAGCTGGTTCTAGGAAAGTGTCTTTGGACCTTTATAGTAGTTTTTTCTTCCTAATATTTACACCCATAAGATACAAGTGGAAAATGGAAAAGCCACACTGAGTACAGCTGCTCAAGATTTCTATTCATGGTTGACCAGTCTTGTTGTGGTTATTCTGTAACTTTTTGCCTCTTTACCATTTCCTTGTCCTTATTTGTTTGTCTTGACATAGCCTCCCTCCCATGTTCCTTCATCGAAATAAATAAATAAATAAATCATTCCCTCAGTGCACACGCCTATGTATGTAGTATTGGACTTTTCTGGGCACTGTTTAGGATTAATGATTAATGATGATTATGAACTGGTTATGACCTACAGAGTTCTAATTAGCACATTCCGTGTGTAAATTGCATCTTTCCATTAGTTTCGTCACAATTGCTAAGATTGACTGACAGTAGCCTGCTAATAATTTTATCTGCACTCCACCTTGAATAGCAGTGATACACTGAAATGCCTCTTGTTAACACCTCCGTATTTCCTTTGTGGGTCATAAACTCAAATAAATTGCTACACAAGCCTTTGAAAGAAGCCCATGGAAGTTGTCATTCAATCCCACCCAACAACTAGCCAAATACTGTATAACGATATTTGTAGCATGTCAATGCCTGGGAGAAACACCCCCCCAAACCACTTTCATTTCACAAGTTTGTGTTGCATAGTTACTCCAAAGCAATTTTTACTCTCCATAGGTGATCAGGTGAGTTGTTATTTACAAACCTGAGTAAAATACTGACACATTTTTACTACAACTCTCAAATATAACATAAGTCATAGGAGCTGCTCCACAGTGTGTCATGGGGTAGAACACCTGTGCTCCCTCCATATTTATATTCTAGAGGAGCATATTTTTAAATAAGAATTCCCATAAATCCATAAGCACCAACTTCACTTTCCTTCTGATATAAGCAGCAATTCTGCTTAGTGGGAATCCACTGAGTACTTCAACTTCCATCATACATCTGAAGATGTACAATTCACATTTCCCCTGTAAATGCAAAAGCCCTATTATCCAGCTCCCCAGGTTTCTTTTGTACTTACTTTTTCAGTATTTAGTTGCTATCATGAAAAGCACACTCAGCTAATTAATATGGACGATGCCTTTCACCGAGGAAGAATACTTCAGAAAAATCTACA
This sequence comes from Podarcis bocagei, assembly GCF_964188305.1. Taxonomy (NCBI): domain Eukaryota; kingdom Metazoa; phylum Chordata; class Lepidosauria; order Squamata; family Lacertidae; genus Podarcis; species Podarcis bocagei. The sequence goes on from NC_138125.1 coordinate 70,367,885, forward strand.
GAATAAGCAATTTGAGATGTAATACAGGTGCATAGCACAGATATTGCTGCAAGGTAGAAGAAATCTGCCTCCCCATTTAGTGCACTTGTTTTGCTGCAATTTTTTAAACCTTGTACATGGTTTTCAAAGAGCTTAATAACTGCAAACCTTAAATCCCAGTTGCATTCAATTTTGAAAACTTTGGCACCAAAGCAAGCATGTGACATTATAAATTCCAGTACATGTCATTGGAGAAATACAGAACCAGTCCTGTAAAAAAAAAAAAAGGCCAGCCCTTATTATATGCTTTTCTGGCTACGTAAGAAGTGACCAATTCATTCTGTTACAAGCCATTAAAAGTACGCTTCTGTATATTAATTTTGATGCCTCATCCACAGAGAGGCTCTGCTCTTTTCACTGCAGGGTCTAGCTGTAGATTAATCTTTAAGTGATTTTGATTACATGTTAATGAACTAAATTATGCTCAGAAAGTTTTTAAAATATAAAACCTGCCACCATGAGATTTCTAATGGGCCTTTGCTAATATTGTTAAATGCAACAGGAAACCTATTATCATATACAATAGGACATAATTAGTCATAACTAGCAGTGTTGACTTAATTAGTTGCCTTGCTTTACATCTTTGGTGTACAAAAAGGAGCAGTCTCTGAAATCCCTTATAAACGGGGTGGGGGGATGGGGTGTCCTTTTGTGTTCTTTAGAAGCTGTTTGAAAAGGTAATGAGAAAATTAGCACAGTGTCCCATGAGGGGAGGTGTGTGTTATAAAGAAGAACCTGAAGGTTTAATCCTATCTCTTCCCTTGGATCATGGTTAAGGCTCCATACTATAAATACAATCCAAGGTTCTTATATTGATGCTTTTGAAATAAATGGGAGTTGAGAAGACTTAGCTCTATTGAACTGGGCACAGGCCTGCAGCTACTAAATATATCCAGTGGATTGTTAAGTGTGCACAATTTAGCACAAGACTGTAGCAAAGAAGAAGTAAAATAGCTTTGCAGGCAATAGACCCATAGAATTATAGACCTGGAAGGGATACTGTGGGACAGCCAGTATAACTCACTTCTGATGCAGGAAAGAACCACTGTAACTGTGGTTTCTCATATAAGAACATTTATTAACAACGTTATTACAGGGGGTGGGGGGTTCTTAGAAGAACTTCTTAAATGATTTGTTCAATAAAATGTTCTGGAAAGGAAAGGGACTGGTGTTGGTTTTCAATTTTTTAAATATATTTTTTGCTATTTCACCACTGTTAATAGCACATCATAATTTCTTTTATTTCACTTTCGTACTTTGTATTTTAGAGTAATTTCCTTCTATTAAAATGAATGATGTCACTTGCATTTTTCGACATCACATTCTTGCTGGTGTTAAACTATGCAATGCTAATGACCCTGAACGTGTCAGCTAATCACTCCTCCGCTCTCAGCTATTTCAAAGCCTATTTGTATGTACTGTGCAAACTCATAAGAACACCAACAGCCCTGCTGCATCAGACCAAATTTCTTTTTTTTTGTATAGCATCTCCTGTTTCCCACACTGTCCAACCAGATGCCTATGGGATTTCCAGAGGCATGACATGAAAGCAGTAGCTTTCTCCTGCTGTCATATTTCCCAGAAACTAGCAATGTACAGGTAGCAATAGCCATCAGAACTAGCAGCTATTGATAGGGTTATTATCCAGGATTTAGTCTATCCCTTTTTAAAATCCATCCAAGTTGGTGGACCTTGCTACATCTTGAATTTCATAGGTTAACTGGGGAGGAATGAGGTGTCAAGAGAGTCAGGGCTGCACAGATGTGCCTGTGGAACCCCAGCCTGCCTTGCCATGACCTCACCCCTCCTCCTCTTGGTATGTGACAGTGTCACCGCTGCTGGGAGGCTATTTCTGCAGTTCTGTCATACCAGGCAGGGTGCTCCTGGCTTCGTGAATATGTATTATATGAGTAAAGAATAAGCAAATAGTGACCTATAATTCTAGGGGGGGGAGTATATCCATATCCATGTTCTCCACGCTTTCCATCTCCTTTCGCCACACCTACGATATATCTCATTACTTTTTCTAAACAGAAACCACCAAACTTTGTAACCTTTCGCCCTAGAAAGGTTGCTCTACTTTAGCTCCAAGCTCACTTTTCTAGTTGTACAATATCATTTTTGAGATGTGGCAACCAGAGCTGTACACAACATTTCAAGTGTTGTGACACCATTATCTTTGTACAAAGGCGTTACACGATGTAGTTTATTTTGTAGCCCTCTCCTAATGATGCTGAATATCCCTTTTCATAGCTGCTGTTCACTGGGTTGATATTTTCGTGGAGCTATCCACCATGACACCAATATTGCTCTCCTCATCATTCACTGTCAACTCAGACACACTCAGTGTATATGTGGCATTAGGATTTTTTGCCCTGTTGTATGTCTCTTTAAACTTACATTTGCCATTTTTAAAAGTTCATTCATTCAATTCATCCAGTCTAGAGAGAACCTTTTGCAACTCCTCACAATTCCTTTTGTTTTTACCACCCTGAATAATTTGGTGTCAGCAAACTGGGTCACCTCATTCTTCATCGCTAACTCTAGGCTGTTTTCTGGACACGTTAAATAGCACTAGTCCAATACACATCTTACATCCCTCCATTGTGAGAACTGTCAGTTTGTTCCTACTTACAGCTTCCTGTTTTTTTAACCAGTTACCAATCTGTAAGAGGTCTTTTCCTGTTATCCCAGGACTGCTATGTTTACTCAGTCCCTCACCAAACACTATGTCAAAAGCTCCTGAAGAAAAATATTACATGGAATATACAGAGGGAATATGTGATCCTGAGGAGCAAAATAAGTATATAAAAAAGCATCAAAATCTGAAGAGTGCTAATCTCTGCAAATTCTGAATAATTGAATGAAATAAACGGGAATCTCATTATAGAGACAGGGGTGAAGGAGAGATTTATATATTGTGAGCCCTCTCTAAAAAATCTGAAAGAAAGGAAAATGGATTGTATTAATTCTGGAGACTCCATTAAATATTGCAATCAAAAACTGGTCAGTGCAATATTCCTTAAGCCCTTAAAATAAAATTCCCTTCACAGTTAATACCAACAATGCTAATGGGCTCAGTTTTAAACATCCTAGTGCTTCTGTGTTCAATGCTGAAAGGGTCATGTAGCCAAGCAAATGAGCTGCCTCTGAATTGTGTAAAACTGGTATATTTGGTCCTCTTTTCAGAGTTATAGAATCATAGTGTTTAACGGAACCACAAGGCTCTTGAGTGGTCATTTTCCAGCCGCAAGCCAGAGATCAATACACTGCCAAGACAGCTTTAGTCTATAATGTAGATGGCAAAGCTGTCAAAAAGGTACAGCTGATTACCCTCTCTGGCTGGAAGCAGTATGGATGTGCCATCCGGAATACTGCAATGGTAGCAGACAAGAAAGATTTATTAATTTCTACCAGTGTTAAAAACTATCTCTTCTTTGACACAAGTTGAGCATTTTCTAGGTTCTTATGATGTACTATCCTGCTTTGTCAGGGTGACTGTCCATGTTCCCCTGGCTTACTGCTGCATCGCTCAACCAGCTTTCTGCATTCTGCTGCAAGCCTTTAAAAGAAAGCTTCTGTATATTTATTTTGATGCCTTGTCCACAAAACTGTGCACTCCCCAGAAAGCCCTAAGTAAGCAAGCTTGAGAAAGCTGTGCAGTCCCTGGCCTGATTTATAAGGGTCTGGCTCAAGGAAACTTCTAACATTGGTTTTTCTGAGAACTGTGTAGTCCAGGGGTGATGAACCCATTACCTATGCACCCTAACCAGCCAACGCCATTGGGTTTTTTGTGGCCTCTGACTCTGCAATACTTTCATTTTTTTAAAAAAAAGTTTTATATTTACTGCTCCTGTGGATCCCACACCTTGATGCTATTATACCAAAAGGATTTTTTGTGGCTCCACAGATTCCTCCAAAAATGGTCCATTTTATTATTTTATTTTTACTGGTACAGTGGTACCTCGGGTTAAGAATGTAATTCGTTCTGGAGGTCCATTCTTAACCTGAAACTGTTCTTAACCTGAGGTACCGCTTTAGCTAATGGGGTCTCCTTCCGCCGCCGCCGCGTGATTTCTGTTCTCATCCTGAAGCAAAGTTCTTAACCCGAGGTACTATTTCTGGGTTAGTGGAGTCTGTAACCTGCAGCGTCTGTAACCCGAGGTACCACTGTAGCTCCCATAGGTCCTGTATTATGATAATGTTAAAACAAAGGTTTTTGCTGCTCTCAAAGCACGCGCACACATATGCCGACCACTTCTGAAGGTACCCTGCTATGATTCTAAAGGTTTTTGGGACCCCCAACACCCCCTTTGTCATTTTAAGACTATTCAAATATAGTCACACCCACTTTGACATGAGTTATCCTTTGGGTTTACCATGAGTCACAGTGCCCCCCAGCCCTAAGAGGGTTAGCCATGTCTTATGTAGTGCCCTGTCGAAAAGCACCTAGTTCAGGGAAGGGCTGGTGCAAAATATTTTGTTGCTGGAGATAGAACAACAGAAGGTGCCACTTAGGGCCCCAATAGCATCCAAGGCCCGCCAAGTTATTTTGGTACATGATGCAGAAAATCCTGCAAGCACCTCTCACCCTCCCTGGCATATAGTAATAATTCACAAAACAATTTGCTGCCCACTCATTACCCTCAAAATTTGCTGCCTAAGGCATGGCCAGTCGTGGCTCAAGGAGTACCTTATCCTGACTGACAGCTTAATGACACTGTGTGTGTGTGTATATACAGTACACACACACACAAATACAAGAATATCCTGGATAGGTCATATTGGTGCTGCTAATGCAGCAGAAGCAATGCAAGAATTACTGGTCTCTGTAGCCACAGCAGGCGCTGTGATTCTCCAGTGATTGGACTTCACCCCTGGAGGTACACTCCATTGTCTCTTCAGGCAGACAGATGCAAACAAACAACACCCACCCACACCTTGTCTGAGCCCTCCCCTTAGCCTGCCTAACTGTTGATAGAGCCAGAGCACAAGGTGCAGGGTACTTATGATCAAAAGGGCTAGAATTTCACCTTTCCCAGCCTTGGTCTCCAGTTGTCATCGGACTACAATTACTGTCATCCCCAGCCCACATGACTATTAGTCAGTTATGATGGGAGTTGTAGTGCAGCAACATGAATGGGGAAGGCTGATCAGGAAGAAGGCTTATATACAAAGCAACAAAGGCCTGTTTGGGGATTGCATTCCCCTGCCCCTCTTTCAGTGGAGGTGTGGGGATTTTAGCACAGGGTGAAAAAAGGGGGGGGGCTTGAACATGGGCATAGCCAAGGGTGCAGGGGGGCAGCTGTTCCCTAAATCAAGTAAATCAATAAAAATACTTAACTAACTGAGGTACTGCCCCCACTAACTTAAAGCCTGCCCCCCCCCAAAGCATAAAGCCTGGCTACACTCATGACATTATTGTGCCAATCCTAGGAAGTTCATCTCCTTCAAAAACACATACCTCACCCCACGTTGGGTTGCCTGCTTTTCTGATGAAAAGTTCTACTTTATTGAAATAGCAGCTTTCAGTGCTAAAATAAAAAAGACAAATATTTGGCTCAGCCTTGGAAAAAACCTTTGGAGTTCTTGTTTGTTGTCTGAAAAGCTTCTTGGAACCAGACAGAAGAGCTACTGCCCAGAGCTACTATGCATGTTTACTCATAAGGAAATCCAGCTGGGCTTGCTCCCTGGTAAGGGTGTTAAGCAGTTTTTTTTTCTTTAAAAAATGTTTAGGGGTACTCTCATTTTCCTACTCATATTGAAATACTGCCCCTCAATGAAGCCAAAATTAGATTCACAAAATGTTTAGGGGTATGCGTACCCCTGCGTCCCCCCAGAAAAAAAGCACTGGTGTTAAGAATTCTTTAGAGAGAGAAATTACCTTCCAATCTACAGTACTAAATGTGGAGTGAGGCGAGAAAGAAACCAGAAAGTAGAATGTGGGTTTTCCCCTCCCTTTACACTCCATATATTGACTTTTAACAAGCCCCCTTCCCTCTGCTTCTCTCTCCCAGCAAAGCTTTATGAAGGAAATTCCGTTTTCACCCCAAGTTCATTTTGCCAATGGGAAGATGTGCATAGAAGTGACTTGTATGATAATGAAGCCCCAGATACAGAATTATATTCCTGTTCCTTGAAAAACCTTGACAGGTATTAAAAGGAAAAGAAAGGGCTCAGTTTAACTGTCAGGCAGAGCACCACAGAGGGACTGCGGATTTATTGAGTGTTAAATGTCAGTATCGATGTATTAAAGATGGTACACAGTAAGTAATAAGTGGTTTCCAGATGAAGAATCGCTTTCAATAAGTTGTCAACCTGTCGGGTGCTGTGAATTATTTTATGTTATTTAAAAAGGGTTGGGGGGTGGTTGGGGTAGGGATGAGTACCAGTTCCTAGCTAGTTAACTTTGAAGAAAATTGCAGAAGTTTCCTTCAGTTTCCCATCCGCTACTGTCTTGGAAAGCTGTGATATTTTCAGTGCGCGGCCAGATGGCGAAGGGATCTAAAAGTCAAGCCCTGGTGGCCTCAATCAACAAAATAGCTTATCTACCTGAAGGACACTCTAGGTACAACTTTAGGAAGTAATGGCTAAACTTTATACACTACCCTTTAGATATTAATGAGAGCTAGCACTGCGTGGTATGTAAAGCTGTAAGCCAGGAAGTCCCAAGCTGAAATTTAATAGCTATAAACTGAGATGGCCTTCAGGCAATCCATTATCTGCCAGCCACAACCCCGTAGATGAAATATGGGAATAATCATATATGGGAATACTCCTACTGGCCTATCACCATATAGGCCTATCAGCATACTGTCCTATCCTTCCTTAAAGATTACTCATAATCTATATTAAATAAATGGTCCCTCAGCTATTACAGTAATTACATGAGCTGATTTATGGGTCACATATTATTACATACACCCCACCCTTCCTCCCTAAGAAGCCCTGTTGGATGACTGGAACACGCTCTGTGTGGAGGGTCTCCTAGGAAACCACTCCCTGGAAACAGACTAATTGGTACAGAATGCCGGCTCTCAGATCTTGGCCAGGGTTAAGCCTTGGGATTACGTGACTCATTTCCGCCCCTGCCCCCCATTGTATCAGCTTCACTGGCATTCAGTCTTTTTTCAAGAGCCATTCAAGGTGCTGGTTGTTACTTATAAAGTCCTTGAGTGAGCCACTTGAAATACCATTCATTCCCTCTTATGTGAATCTGCCTATTCTTTCTTTCTTTATCTTTTAAATCAACCTTTGTGCCCCTCTTGCGTGTGCCATTGCCTCATGATGCTAGGTTGGTGGCAATGGCAGGAGGCCTTTCTCTGTGATGCCCGCCCCATTTGGGGTTATCTTCCTTTCTATTTGTGTTGTGCTGGCAGGTGAAAATACTCATTAGAAAACAAAGAAAGCTGTTTGTTCTTTTGTTGCTTTAGGAAGTGATTGAGTGTGTTGCTCTTTGTGTTTAGTTTTTGCTGCTGTATTTGGTTTGGTCATTTGTGGTTATTTGATTAGGATTAGGGTTGCTTTTATGTTTGCATGTATATCTGTAAGTCACTTTGAACAGCTCCCTTGGGCAGAGGAAAAGTGGGGGGAAGCATTTTTAAAAATAAATATGTGAAGTGTTTTCAATGCTCCCAAAGCCCTCATATACTTATGATTTGAAAAGTCTCAGGTTTTTCTCATACCATACCTACATGTGATAGATGAGAAGGAAACGGAGAAAAGATTTGGTAGTTAAAGGATTAGGTTTAGTTTTCATGTATCTCTTTGTTGTTTCTTCCACACAAAGAAACAGGATGAGCAGGGTGTGCTATAGATGATTAAATGGTGGCTTTTATTAAATTAGCAGACTTTTAAACCTAAGTCATAATAACATGGAAGGGCGATTATGCTAACATGTTCTAGCCATGGATCCTGCCTCCATGGTTGGTATTTGCCCAGAAATTTATGGGCTAGTTTCTCCAGATTCCTCCCTGGGGTGTTTGGCAAAATTTCCAGTTGCTTTGTTTTAAGCTTTTGTTGTTTCTAAGGTTCACTTTAGATTTTTAGGATATATGCTAAAAGGAGGAGAAAGTGGGGGAAATCTACCCTCATTTCCTTGGTTTATTAAAGTCATAATTTATTAAGTCCTCAGTTCTCCTGCTTATGCTGCCTTATCAACATCCGTTCCAAATAGTAGTATTAATCAGTTCAACAGCAGCCCTGGGCTACGGTCGTTCTTCCAGTGTCGCAAGGCATTTTGCCACTCAAACAGGAATCTATTTCTCTTTCTGAAGCAATTTTAATGGTGTTTACTCTCCACATTCCAGGTTCAATGCAGAAACACTTTAATAGTCTGAGAATAATATATCCAAGATAGATATCAAATTCTGTGTCATGCATACTTAAAATTGCTTCTTAAAGTATGCCTTATGGAGCTACTTTCTTGGCTAACTGCCCCAAGCCCCAGCATATAGGCATCTAGAGAGGAGAAGCCTTATGTACATATGACTCAAAATGTGCAGAATCTACAGTAGGCTTCCTGGTCTTAGCTTACTTCCATGCTTTGATTAAATGTATAGTGCAGCATTGAGTGTTGGTCTTATACTAGGCAGGTTCAGGTTTAATGACGCACCGCACCACGTAGCTTTCTAGGCGATTTTGAAATGGCCACTATTCTTCAGCCAAATTCTCCTCAGAGCGTTGTTGCAAGGTAAAATGTGAGGACCACATGCACTATTCTGAGCTCTTTGGAGAAAGGGCTGAACACTATAGGACTCCTTCGTGAATTCCCATTCTGTAGCCTTTTGTCCCAGCTATTCTCTTATTTTTGTCTGGAGTACAGTGGTGCCCCGCAAGACGAATGCCTCGCAAGACAAAAAACCCGCTAGACAAAAGGGTTTTCCGTTTTTCGATGCACTTCGCAAGACGAATTTCCCTATGGGCTTGCTTCGCAAGACGAAAACGTCTTGCGAGTCTTGCGATTTTTTCCGCTTTCCCCCCCTTTTTCTAAGCCGCTAAGCCGCTAATAGCCTTTTAGCCGCTAATCCGCTAAGCCTTTAATAGCCGCTAAACCGCTAATAGCGCTAAGCAGCTAAGCCGCTAATAGGGTTGCTTCGCAAGACGAAAAAACCACTAGACGAAGAGACTCGCGGAACGGATTATTTTCATCTTGCGAGGCACCACTGTACAGCAATCCGAATGTCAAAGGCAGCTTGTCTTAGAAGGCTGACATTTCCATTACTCGTTTCTGCATACTCCTATTATTAATGGTCACTTTGATTATTAATGTTCCATTAGCAAAAAAAGTTTAACCTTGGAAGAGCTCCTCAACCTCTGACTGAAGAGATCCCTTCCCTTTTCAAAGAATATGCCAACAGGTATTCTCTTGTAACGATTTGTCAGCAGATCTAGCAGACAAAATTGTTTCCTTGGACAGCGTCCAGATAATTCCTGCTGTCTCCTCTTTGTGCCAACTTTTCTCCTTTGCCATTTTGTTACACAATGTTTTTCATTATTTAGCATGAGTGATTATTAGAGACCGAACAAAGAAACTTAAATAGGTGGCAATCTATGGGCTTTTCCCTTTTTCCTGCAGCCATAGCAGTACATTTTGAACATGTTTTAAAATCTGTGAACAGTCAATACAGGATCCTCAACACAGTGTCCCAATATGTCACAACCTCTTTTTATTCAGAACTATCACTTGTACTATGAGTCCTGTGACAGTTGAGGGAATATTAATGAGCCTCACTGAGTTTTAAAAGCTGCCTGCTAAAAGCCTTGTGGATGCTAGAAATAGAAGACTTGCAGGAGAATGGAAGAAATTTGACATTGACTGGCCCAGCCCCACATCTAACCTCCTGAAAACAGAAGCTAACACATTCATCCCTAGAATTCGGCAGAGTAGAGCACCAGATTGTAAGAACCATTATAGGGATACCAACTGTCAGCTATTGAAAAACGTATTTTTTTTTACAATGCTGAAAGTGGTTCTTTCACACCAGGTGCCAGTATGCTTTGGAGACAAACTCATAGCATTGGGGAGTTGGAAGGAGGCTCGCTAACATCATGTGTTTCAAACACATAGTCAAATATTAGGCGACAAATGGAATGTGCTGGGGGGAAAGGGGTTAGCATGAAGATTAGTAAAGATTTTCAAGTATTTAAGGGATCTATGGCCTTCTGCCTTCTAGATGTTGCTGAATTACAATTCCCATCAGCCCCAGCAACCATAGCCAGTGGCTGGGATAATGGGAGTTATAGTTCAGCAACATCTGCAGAGCCACACCTAGTTCAAGGGATTCCATGAAAGACTAAGAACAGATTTATTCATTCTAGAAACTGAGCAGAGAACAAGCAGCAGCAAACAGTTTGAGTTGCACATACACACTCAATAAATGTTGATTAAACATCTGGAATCATCTGCGGTTCTATATGGAGGGACAGATTGGGTGAAGAGGACCAAATCTCACAGCTTCTGTCCGGTTGTGGCCTTGATTCAGAACGGGCACATGAAGTTAGTGTTCTCAATGTAGTATCAAATACTGGGTATTTGATACTACATTTTCTTCCTATAAATGCTATCCAAAGGACCGCTTTCATAGCTAATTATGACCAAAAAGGAATTAGCCAGAATTGGCAAATGTACAAAGATAGTTCTTAAAACCCAAATGGCAATTCTGAAATGGAAAGGGGCATTAGTTAAATTGAGAGCTGGGAAATACTATCTATGTGAATAGTGTTTTCATAGAACACCCACTCCTGCAAAAAAAAAAGGGGGGGGGAGAGAAGTACAATTCTGACACCTAGCAGAAGCCTGTGTTGTCATGTGTAGTGGAAAAGACACCACACATTAATGTTGAGCAACGATGCATATTAGGGATGCAGTGGGAATCAGAATGTACCACATAGATGGCACACTGAGTACAGTATATGTATATGTTTAATGCCAGTTTTAACAGTAACATTTAAAAATGGGATAGCATCTAACAGCAAAATAAGACTTGGTTCAGTTGCTACATACAGAATGCTGTTTAGGTTGTATAAACTCATGGCTTTCTGCAAGTCATTACTTCTGCCCATATCTATAGGATCAGGTGATCAGTGTAACAAAACTGATTTAGTCTGTAAAGGTCTTTTGTGACATCATTTTAAAGGTTTGCTATGGTGTCTATGGGATATATACACAAGCTAAAGTTTCAAATGTTTCATTACGTTTCGGAACTGGCCTTTCAGTAAGGCCCAAAATGGACAATTCACAGATATGAGTAAGGAGTGTGTTGGTTGAGATAGAGAAAAACTCTTGGAAGAGCTATACTGTATATATTTATGCATGGGAGATACTAAAGTTGTACACTACTCTCTGCATTTCTTCAGTTATCTTCATTGTACAGAGGCCCTAAGTGGGGGGGGGGGGATAATGCAAAGGATAATTGCATCACTTAGGATATTCCAATTAAAAAGGTGATGCATCAGCACCCTCTCAAACTTGATCAATACTCAGGTCCAGGGATTCATGAGTTTCTTTATGGACTCTGTAATAATAATAAAAAGAGCATAGATTGCAAATCAAACTCACTGAAGATATATTTTGCAACCTGTATAAATCATCTTTAGTTTTGCTGATTACAGTATGAATGCCTCATCTAGTTTTTTTTAGGTTATCTCCACTTCCCTTCTGAAACATCTGGTTCACACAAGCATGTTAATTACTACAGCATCAAGTGGTGACTTCCATGTGTGAATAGGGCTATCCCAAATCTTACCATGCAGGGAGAAGAACCACTTTGTTTTGTTTTTTTATAATTAAGCTTATTATTTAATAGAATCTTAAGGACCCTGAGTGTCATCTAGTCCAATTCGTTGCAACGCAGGCATCTTAATACATCTAAGTTGAAACCATACGGGACCCTGCTTAGCTTTGCAAATGTGCCAGCAGTTTTATTGCTGCACCACTAGGAGGCATCCGCTGAGAAACAGCAGCTTGGATCCAGAGGTGGGTGTGAGGCAACGTTGCAAAATTCTTTTAATTTTCCCTTTCTGGTGCAACATCCTGTTTCCTGTCTCACATCATTCGTTCAGTTCACAGAGATGTGTGTGGGGGTGGGATGTAGCATAAAGAAAGAGGCAGGCAAGTCTAGTGCATGAGTAAAAGTCCACTCAATCTTCTCTGGGTCCAACGCTTCCTCCCCACAGGAATTAGCTCTATGTCCTCAACTAGTAAAGGTAAAGGTACCCCTAACCGTTAGGTCCAGTTGCGGACGACTCTGGGGTTGCGGAACTCATCTCGCTCTATAGGCCAAGGGAGCCAGCGTTTGTCTGCAGACAGCTTCTGGGTCATGTGGCCAGCATGACCAAGCCGCTTCTGGCAAACCGGAGCAGCACATGGAAACGCTGTTTACCTTCCCGCTGGAGCGGTACCTATTTATCTACTTGCACTTGACGTGCTTTCAAACTGCTAGGTGGGCAGGAGCTAGGACTGAACAACGGGTGCTCACCCCATCGCGGGGATTTGAACCGCCGACCTTCCCATCGGCAAGCCCTAGGCTCTGTGGTTTAGACCACAGCACCACCCACATCCCTTATGTCCTCAACTACTGAGCAATAAATTCATGAATGTGAATGTGTTAATTGGGTCTGAAGTGTGTTAAATGAGTGATAATTGGGTCAAAAAGTGTGCAGAAATCCTAATAGATGAAGATTTGTTGACCATGTTGATATAACCTAATACATCTAGGAACCTGTTTGCCCCAGACATTTATGTAATGCAGGTAATGGGTATTGTATTATTACCAGATAGAGGTAATATATATATAACCTACTTTCTCAGAAATCAGAGTAAGTTTCCTAATCACAGAATACTCTTATGTATATTTTTATCAGTAAGCCACCTTGAGTGCCGTCAGAGAAAGAGGCAGGGTTTGTTTTATAAATAGATATATAATAATAATTACTCAGAAGTAAGATGCATTGTGTTCATTGGTGCATGCTCATGCTCGTAAGCATATTTCGGATTGCAGCCTCATTCTGATTTGATTAACTGGTGGCCACCTAAGCATACATATTGGGGGGATAAGTCCCATTGGACTCAGTGGGATTTACTTCTGCATAAATATGTTTTGTTTTACTGTTGATTCAGGTAGGTAGCCGTGTCCAGCAGCACCTTATAGACCAACTAAGTTTGTTCTGGTATAAGCTTTCGTGTGCATGCACACTTCTTCAGATATCTTATACCAGAACAAACTTACCGTAGTTGGTCTATAAGGTGCTACTGGAATTTTTCATTTATTTTTTAATATTTGTTTTACTGTATTAGCCTATCAATGTTTAGAAGTCAAAATATGGATCTAATTTGAACAAGGAGCTCACCCCCAAACCTCAAAGTGCCATGAATTCGGAATACAGTATATTTTCCTACCTTGAATGTATTAGGATGTGCTCTATGAGATGTGTTGAGGAGCATTCTGGTGTAGAGGGGTCCCCCCCCCCACTTCAGAGTTTTAAAACAACTGTAGAACTTTAACAATATTTTAAGAACTCAGTGTAGTGGAGTCACTAGAAGAGTTGGAAAGATGATGCAAAAATACCTTCAAAAAGAGACATTTCTCAGTAATTTGGATAAATACTTATGCAATTTTTGAATTCCACACGGCATTCTGGGATAGATTGTTCCCTTAGGACACCCAAATGTTCACATCCTGTTTTTAGTATTTTGCAAAAGTGCTTTACTCTGTCGCAGCCTGCCTTCAGTAAAATACTATAAATGGCTTTTAATTGCTAAAATAACCAGTACGTGCAAATGCTTACTGGTAGTAAAGCTTTTAAACCATTTAAAATGCTTTAACTGCTCTGGTTTGAGTACCATCAACATTTCAGTTTTTAATGGAATTGTATCTGCAGATGCCAAGTAAGAAGCTTTTGTTTCTTCAGGTTAGATGATTGGGGCTGCAATACTATAGGTGCCTATCTGAGGGTGAGCCCCAGTGAATTTACTGGGCTTACTTCTGAGTACCATAGAATCTTAGAGTTGGAAGGGACTCCAAGGGTCATCTAGTCCAAGGAACTGTTACACCAGGCATAGGCAAACTCCGGCCCTCCAGATGTTTGGGACTGCAATTCCCATTATCCCTGGCTAACAGGACCAGTGGTCAGGGATTATGGGAATTGTAGTCCCAAACATCTGGAGGGCTGGAGTTTCCCTATGGTTATTTAAACTAGCCACTTTCACAGTCGACTTGGTTTGAACCAGGAATCAGCAAACCTTTTCAGCAGGGGGCAGTCCACTGTCCCTCAGACCTTGTGGGGGGCCAGACTACATTTTGAAGAAGAAGAAAAAAGAACGAATTCCCATGCTCCACAAATAAGCCAGAGATGCATTTTAAAGAAAATTGATTATATTACTTGATATATCATACGTAACCTTGGGGAGCATTTAACATTCTACTCATGTTAAAACACGATGTTTCCATGGGACGGATTTAGAAGGCAATTGGGCTGGATCCGGCCCCGGGCCTTAGTTTACCTACCTATGTTTTAAACTAACAATAGTGTTAGCAACAGTTTGTCACTCCAGACTTGTTCTCCTAGCCACGTGGGAAAAGATGGGAGAAGAAGCGAAGTAGTAGTCCAGTTTAGGAAGTATTGTACCAAATGGGGAGTCAAAAACACATTCAAACATTGGGTCAGTTTACTATACATTTTGCATTTTTTCTTTGAGGCAAGGTAATAAGTTACTACACCAAGAAGAGAAGAGTGTTCATTTTGTCCCAGTCTCTGGATCTACAGTTTTTGCTAGTGGCCTTGAATGCAGCTTTTTCAAACAATAGATTTGAAAATCAAATTGCACTTCATCTGTTGAGAGATCTATAACTTTTTACTAAAATAGAAACGCCGTTAAACATTTATTACAACCTAAGATCTACATTGTATCACCCCTGAATTGTTTGTTTTACTTCTATGGTACTTCTTCCTTTGCTCTTATGCTTTCTTCAGGGGAAAACACACTCACAAAAATATTTGGATAATTTTGATCTGTTGTATATTCTTAATTTTTTTTAAAAGGATTACTATTTTCCTGTGGCAGTCTTTAAAAGTTTAAATTAATACTTCTTTGCATGCCTTAATTCTTTTCTCCCCTGCAATTAATATCTCTTGCATTTGTAAACAAACCTCTTGAGGAAACTAATGATGTGTGTACTAAATTTACAAATCCCTTTTCAGTGAGGATAATGTTGTTGCTGCTTACTCCTCACACTATCGTAACTTCTCATTTTGATAAAACTGCTTCAGAAGAAATCACCCCTAGGATAGGTGAAGAATAATGCATAGCAGTTCAAAATATGAAACACAGTGGTGTTTGTTTTATTTTATTGTTAATATCCTTTAGTGATCCTCAATAACCTTTCCATACAGACCAGTCTTTTCACCATTCTTGTGCTGATTATAGGGCTATAATTATTAATTTGTAGAAAAGATGAAATTAAAAGCCCCCTAAAGCAGAGGTCCCAGCTCCCCAAAGTACGGTCCCTCTTTGTCCCTGTCACATGAGGGATGGGGAGAGATTGACATCGGAGAGCTGTTATCTTACTGACTATATGTACAATCCAATCACACTCTTGCCCAAACCCCACCATGGAGCCAATTAGCTTGTCAGGTGGCTTTGGGGAGGTGGGACCTTGAGTAAACCTGATTGGTTACCTTTCCCCTCTACTCAGCTTCTGTAAATAGGTTAGAATACTGAGAGGCTGACTTGAGTACACACATTAGCATGGTAATGCTAATTCTTAGGAATGGATATGTGTGCATCAGCATGCCATTTTTATTTAAATGGCCTCACTTTCCATCTTCTAGTATATATGGGATTATATGGCGTATTTGGTTGGCATTGTAATATGCTTCTATGTTGGTTATTCTCCATCCTCCTATGGCCTCACTTTCCAGAAGCCTTGTTCCTTATACAAAGTGGTGCAGCTGTAAGATCAATGAGCTCCTCAAGGATTTTTAGAGTTGCTTCAGTTTCCAGCTGTTCCATGGGACAACATGCCTCCACACACACACACACACACACACACACACACACACACACACACAGTTTATCCTGTTCTATCGGCAGTTTAATCAGTATCTGGCCTGGCAGGTGAGCTGTCATTGTGGATTGGTCACTAGGGAGCTATTTGTGCTGTCAGGGATACAATACTGTAGAGATAAGAGGGCTGGTCGAGAAATAGTGTAGGCAAAACTGTCTTTGTTCGGCTGGCTACTCAAGGGAATGTAAACCTGAAAAGCCCTCAGATTGCATGCCCAGATCATATTGTATAAGACATGACCCCTTCTATCTAGCAGCCTTTTATCTAACATCCTTTCAAGTTCTTACCTACTGCTTGCCAAAGTAAGCTGATGATGAATAGAGTTCTGTAGTGTGGTTTTCTTTCTTCCAAAAAGCTATCAAATATTGTCACATTGAGGAGGGAAATACTTTCATTTCTCTTTCTTCATTTCCCTTCTCTGTTGCAAAGACCATTCCTCAGCTTTTCCTGATACACTTCTAATTTGCATAGGTACATCTTAATTCATAAGGACTAATTCACAGTCCACAAATATAAGCACTAATCCTCTATTTTGCAATATATTTAATACTGGCATTGAGATTTATATGAGATTATAAATAAATTAACAGTTATTTTTCTTACCCCTTCACCCCCCATCAAGAAAATGGAAAAGGGAGAGAGAAACCAGAAACAAGTGGTGGTGGGTGAGAAATATCTATAAGTAATGGCTGATAGCCTAAATAAAACAAACCCTGAAATTTAACATATTCATTTTCTTTTCTTTTTAATGTCAAATGCATTTTTATAAAAGATTGTCTTGGTTTACAAAAGTATGTGTAATGTCTCTCTCTCTTTCCCCCCACCAGAATAGCCATGATCAAAATGATCACCCTCCCAAAGCTAACCTACCTGTTCCAAACCCTCCCAATTGGGATTCCCCCAACTCAACTCCGCAGATGGCACTCTTTTATCTTCTCACGTAAAAAACCAAGAATAAGCCCCAAATACCTGCACCTCCCCACCCCAGAAGGAGGATGGGGAATCACCAACATAGAAGCATATTACATTGCCAACCAAATACACCATATAATCCCATATATACTAGAAGATGAGACAAAACAATGGATACACCTAAAAAGAGACACAATTGAAAATACCTGCACCACAGTATACCCACTCCTCCCAAACAAACTAAGGAAAATTCACACAACACTTAACAGGTACACACAGAACATGCTCAAAGCATGGAAAACAGAAATAGGCAAACTATCCCCAACCCCATCCCCACTAATTCCCCTGGCATACCACCCATTATTCCACCTGGAAATTATTTCTATTATTAATCCAAACTGAAATTCTTGTTCTGAAGCTGTCGTTTTAATTTGCTTAGCAAGTGCAGTCCTGGCTACTACCAAGTTTTGGTAAAGGCCTTCTATAAAGGAGGGTGGTCTTTAGACATAGTCTTCTTGACCTACTACCTTGAGTAGGGTGGTCAGATGCAAAAGAGGCGGGGGGGGGGGCTCCTGCACTGGTAATAGTAGAGGGAATTGTTGTGCAAGCTGCACCTACTGAAATTCCCTTCTCTTCACAATTATTAAAGATGCAAGAGCCTTCACCAACCCTCTTTTGCATCCTCGTTTTCACCGGGTTGTCCTAATCTAGAGCCTTGCCTCCCAGCTCCTTAACTATAGCTAGCAGGCGCTGCTGTCTGTATAGCTGAATTCCTTCTGCTGTTTGGTTCACATCAGCATGGCCAGAACAAAGACTGGCTGAATGGAAGCATCATATTCTCCCAGCGTGTGTTTCCAGGAAGTAGTCCTCACCCTTTTTTGTACCTGTGAAACATCCGCTCCATAGCAACTCATTGCCATTAAAGTAACAGATATACAATTAGCTTGAAAAGTTTGTCTTATTTAGTGAGCATTATTTCAGGTCCCTGGAGGTGCAAGGGATTTAAATAAGTGGATATTTTAAGCATTTGCCCTATTGTGGTTACAGGTAACAAGATAAATGTCTTTGCATGTTTGGTTGAAGTTTAAAGTTACTGAAGACAAGATATGCTTACCGTGGCAGTACATACTGTATTTCCCGGAATCAAAGTTTAAAGGATTCTGTTTGATTGCCTATCTCACTTCTACATGCCTGTAGGATAGGGGGGGGGGGAACAATTTACAGTATATGAAACAGACTTTCATATTTATTTATTTTTTTAGTATTCTCTCTCTCTCTCTCTCTCTCTCTCTCTCTCTCTCTCTCTCTCTCTCTGGACTGGGTGAGATCTTGTGCTATGAGGAAGATATGGGGTTCTCAATCTGTGAATGATTAATACAAAGATGAGGAGTGGCATTTTGTAGGGCAGAACTGGTGGGTGAGAGAGTGCAGATGTTCCTTCTCACTGATTCTTCAGTGCAACCCATTCCTGGGTCAATTTTTCACCCTTTTCCTCCTAGCTGGGTTTAAATATTTAAATATTATTGTTATTATGTCACTTTATTTTGCCATGGTATCCCAAAGGCTCAGTTACAGAGGAAAGTTTTTGCCTAGCACCTGAAGATCTATAATAGTGGCACCAGGTGAACTTCCTAGAGGTTGTGGGGTGCATTCCACAGATGGGGAGCCACTACAGAAAAGGCCCGTTCTTGTCTTGCCACTCTCTGAGTCTCTTGTGGAGGGGCACACAAAGCAGGTTCTCAGATGATGATCACATGGTCTGGGTCAATTCATGAGGAGGGGCAGTCCTTGAGCTATTGCAGTCCTGAGCAATTTAAGGCTCTATAGGTCAAAACCAGCACTTTGAATTGGCTAGGATTGGCATTATTTGATCAAACTGTCTTGCCCCGGTGAGCAACCTGGCTGCTGAATTCTACACCAGCTGAAATTGTTCAGGGGAAGGGACCATAGGGCAGAAATAGTGGCTGAATGATTTTTTTCATTAAGGGGAGGCTATAAGGGCATAAGAAGATCCCTACTGGACCAGGTCAAACGCCCATCTAGTTCAGCATTCAGTTGTCCCTGTGGTCAACCAGGTGCCTATGACAAGCCTGGAAGCAAGGCCTGCAGGCAACAGTGCTATTACTTCCCTTCTGCAAATGCACCCTTTCCTACTGCGCATGTGTTGTGGCAAACAAGAGGTTGGGTACCTTAGTTTGCTGTGATCATGCAGTTCTGCCCATGAGATTAATTGTTTACGCCTGAACAGAAGCTATCCAATATGGTTTAAATTGAGAAAGGAAAGAATTCTGTGTCTCTTCACACCTAATAAAAGTAGAAAGGTTATGGTTATGCTATTAAGACTAATGCATTTGTAAGTTCTTCTCATGATGATAATGTAAAATGCTATCTCTAATAGCAAAAAGTGCTCAGGCTCACAGAGGAGTATGTACTTTACATGCAATATGTAGCACCTGCTGTTAATGGCTTTGGCGCATTTGGAATCTCATAGCCTTCATCGTGCATTAATCAGGAGCTCTGTGTTGGTTTATGCTCAGTGCCATGGAAGAGAGAGGTAAGCCTTACCTGTGAACAAAGTTGAGCCAGAGTCCTCTTGTTGTTCGGCCTTTTCTGAAACTGCACTTTCCCTTAAGACACTCCCAAAGCACTGCATACAAAACCCCTCTGGATGAGGGAATGTAAAGGTATTATCCTCATTTTTCCTTTGCTTACCTTGTGGTTACCATGCAAACAGCATGGTATGGTGGTGGTGGTGGTGGGATTAGCCTTTTCTTCTTCTTTTATCCCTTCAGACTAGATTCATCCGTAATCATTAATGTCACTTCCTGGTTGGATTTCTGTATTGTGCCCGACTTGGGGCTGCAGTTGAAGATCATGGTGGAGCTTCCGTTGCTACAGAATATACCTGACAAGCATAATCGTATTTTTTTCTGGGCTCAGTTCAAAGTGCTGTGGCCAATTACCTCAAGAGCCACCTCCATTCATTTGAATCTGCTCAACCGTTGAGATAATCAGCTGGGGCCCTGATCATCAACTGGAGCCCCAAACTGTACCCCACCCTAACCATCTGAAGTACAGCAGTCGGACAACTGAAACAGGGATGGAAGATAGGGATGCTCTGTGGTAGAAGAAGTTCACTTGGCTCTGTAACAGCTTGCTAATGGGTTCCAGGGGTAGCTTCACCAACAGTGTTGGCAGCTTCTGATTTTGTACTGAGTTTTAGCTTTCTTAATTCATAATGTCGGTTCATTGTTTGGTTCTTTTATACATTTGTTTACTGCCTTGAATATTTTCTAGAGAGGCAAGTTCAAGGTGTTGGTACTATGGATCATGAGGCCCTACGGATCATATCAGTAACTTGTGTGCAAACTGCCTTGAGACAGTGTTTTAGAAGGTGATTGATAAATAAGTTATAGTAACAACAGTGCTGTCAATAAATAAAATAATTTGCCCCTAAAAATTGGGGCTTCCTTTTTTCTGTTTCATCAGAATACTTGATGCTCAAGATTGGCTCTGCTATGTGTCACACACACACGGGCACAAATCCTTTCTTTTCTGGCTGAATGGAGTTTGAACAATATTTCATTTGCTTGTAGTTCTTCTGGCTGTTGTTAAAGGAGTTTGCATGTAAATGTGCGTCTTTCTGACAATAATAAAAATAAGCTATAGAGAATGTCAGCGTATTATTCTACCAAAGTGGTTTTTTAATCTAGTTAAAATTGATGTGCAAGTTATTGCTTTGAAAAATCTTAGTTTCATAGCATGGGAATATACGGCAATCATACAGTTATTCCAAACTCCTCTTTAATGTGACTAAGAAAGTCTGGAATGCTGTTTCTCTGTATTTGCTGTGACATCTTTTGACAAAATTGGCTGTTTACCAAGCTGGAAAATACTGATATTTGATTCTTAACACGATTAAGGCACAGTCAAGCAGACACTGAATGCATTAACAAAGCAAGACTTCTGTATAAAGTTCCTTGCATTTTTCATTTTTTAAAAAAAGAACTTGCATTTGGTTTTTTATTTTTATCATCTATTTATTTATTCTTACCCCCATCTTTTCCTCTAAGGGTTAAAAGCAGCACTGCTCTTTAATATGCTGTGAACCACCCTGAGATCTTCAGATGATGGGCAGGACACAAATTTAAATGATAATAGTCATAATAATCCACACAGTCATAGAATTGTAGAGTTGGAAGGGACCCAGAGGTTCATCTAGTCCAAGCCCCTGCAATGCAGGAATCTCAACTCAAGCATCCATGAAAGATAGCCATCCAACCTCTGCTTAAAAACCTTCAAGCAAGGAGAGTCCACAACCTCCCAAAAAGAGTCTGTTCCTCTGCCAAAGAGCTCTTACCGTCAGAAACATCGTCCTGATGTTGAGTCAGAACCTCCTGTCTTGTAACTTGAATCCTACTTTCAGCCTTTGCCTCACATTACCTCATTCATCTACAAACAACCCTGTCAACTGTGCTATAAAAAGTTTCAGTTGCCTATTTCTGCAGATCAAACTGCTGTTAAAGGCACAAGAGCAGGCCAGACTAGTTTGTTCCCCAATCAGCAAGGAAATAAGGGCCATTAAAATGTCTAAGCATGCTTGAGATTGGAACATCTTTTGTTTAAAGATAACCACAATGCTGAATTTTTTAAAAAAAATCTTGTGGAGGTAAAAAACTTCCTTCCAGTAGCACCTTAAAGACCAACTAAGTTAGTTCTTGGTATGAGCTTTCGTGTGTATGCACACTTTTGACTATGGCAGACCAACACGGCTACCTATCTGTAATCTTGTGGAGAATCACCGCTGCACACCAGGAAAGCCACATACTGAAATGGTCTGCTAGTGTAAAGCATGTGGTGAGGATCTGCTAACACAATGAGCAGGTGCTTTGTGACATTGCTTATAATGGTGTGAACTGGCCACCATGGGTACAATTGGTACAATTCAGTTTTCATTATGCACTGCTACATTGTATTGGTAAAATAACCGCTTCCCAGTATGGGCTGAACTGTCTGTGGCAATGATACAAAAGAAGGTTATCCATCCCAAGTCAGACCATTGATCCATCTAGCTTAGTATTGTCTTCATCCAGGGTTGCCAACATGGTTCCATCCTGATGCTGTTTGACAGCTTATCCCACCACCCCTGACTTTTGGTCCTACTAGCTGGGACTGCTAGAAGCTGGGAGTCCAATAACCACTGGAAGCCACCATTTTTGCTACTCCTAATGTACACAGCTTTCCAGAGTTCAGGCAGGATTATTTCTTAGCTCTACCTGGAGGTGCTGGGGGTTGAACCTAGGTTATTTTGCATGCATGCAAAACATGTATTTCATCACTCAACTATAGACTGTATATTCCAACGACAGACAGGATTTTTGGTATTAGCATTATTCTGAAACAGTAGGGCTACAACTCTGTATCCATGTAGCTGGTAGCAAACCCTCCCGAACACAGTGGGGCTTACTTCCATAAATCCACATTGTGCTGTAAGTAACTGTACACATACAGTCATGTCTTTTTCATTTTCAATAATGAATTTTAATATATTTGTAAGGTTGGTAAAAAACATAAGAAGCTATAGCACTTGGTAGATCAGTGCATTTGGCACGAGTTTCAATGAAACCCTTTTTTCTTCCTCGATTGACTGTGACACATGCAGTGCTGGCTTTTGTTCTTGCTGTAACTTTTCAAGAGCCCAGGAAGAGATAAGTACAGAATTATAAAGTAGGTAGCTCATAATCTAGGTAAATATTGGAAAAAAGTTGCATTGTTTTCTCTCCTTTTTTGTACACAGAGATGGCATTTTTGTTTTCTTACTGTCAAAGATTTCATAAGGCAATAATGAATGCTTCCCAAAATTACTACTTTTGATCCAAAGGAATTAAACAAGAACACATTTGGCTCCATCCTTTTATTATTAAAATTTTAATTGTGACACTTCCTCTGATGGAATAAAAGTGAGTTTTCTGGATGTAATTCTCTATTACAAAACTAGAGGAGCCGTTTTTGAAGGAAACCAAACGAGTAAATTTTCTTCTTCCCTCCCTCTTAATGTGGAAAACTTTGTATTCATGCCATTGCCATTGTTCTATGAGGCAAGAAGCGGAAGGGAGATAGAAATCTGAAGGTGGCAATGCAACTATGACTATGGTATTTATGGGCCTAGGAGCACATCAGAAAGTAATTTTACCCTATGATTTTATCTAATTATTCTCGCTTATCAACATTGCCCATAATTCCTAGCTCTCATTACTGGTCTTTCTGCTGTGCATCACACACACACACACACACACACACACACACACACACAGTTCCTCTCTTACAGCTTTATTTCAAGGCCTCATTGCAGTCAATCATTTTAGCAAGAGCATTTATAATATTTAAGGAGATTGTTTCCATATGATGAATATTCAAAGTGAAATACTGGTTCTTATTATGGAGAAGTAATGAAGAACACATCAACATGATGAACCAATCTACTCAATGTAATAGACACAGAGTAAAGTGATACCCTGTGCAGTTTAAGCAAATAAATAAGAAAAATTGCAGAGAAAAATTACTAACAGAGGCACTTAATTTTATGTGTTAAAGCACACAACCAATAGCTTTGTGAGGTTATGAGCTTGCTTTTTCAATGTTGTTTTTTTGAAATTATATCTGCAGCTCCTTTAAGAAACTGAGGACTTGTTTGCATACTGTTTTTCATGGGAGTTTTACCAGAAAACACCCCCATCCATGCACACATACACACTTCTTTCTTGAATATTTCCTAGAGAAAATAGTTATGCTCTTCTCAGCTATATTTTGTGGGTGAAGAATGCCCCATCGGCTTACAGTCAAGATGTTTGGAGAGAAGATCACAGAAAATTAATTGTCTCCGTACCTCAGTGTGGTGTTTTACTTCTGTGGTAACTGTTTCTAACTTCAGAAAAAAACAGAAGCTTCCTCAAATATGCAGTAAATAATGTGGACTCTTTTGTCAAGGTTAATGAAAGGGTTACCTTCATATAAAATCCATTGACTTTATTTCAGGAATCAGCATTTAGGATTTGTTCTTTTAGAGAAAACTGTTGCAATGAATACAAATTCTGGACCCATCAGCGCTATACCGGCTACAGCAGACAGAAATCCTCTCATCACCTGAAGCGTATTACCTGGGCACTGTGCAGAAAATTGAGAGTAGAATCCCAGCCCATCTGCTGATTTGAAGATTCTAGCTCACATTCCGAAATAACAACCTTGGGTCTAGTTTACTAAGAAACTACAAATTAGTCATGGAAAATTGGAGCTACCAAAAGAGAATTAGTTCTACAGTGCTAGGTAAATGCAAATCAACCCCTTTAATGCAGGTTTCACTGGCACATCTAACATCTGATACAATTTGATCTTCTTTTAAAACAGAGCTAATTGGGAGGAAATTTTGGCTCATAAAAGAGAATGAAACTGTTGATTCTCCCTGAAGCTTTTGACCAGATATCTCATTTGGGAACTATGTGGGCAGTAATGGCAGGCACATAGCCATAAACATGTATTTCTGATTAGCTAGTGTGATGGTTAGGGGTATGTAAGGGCTCAATGTCCAATTGGGTTCAAACTAAAACAAATTAGAAATATAACAGATGCTTTACAAAGGGTATTGTATGCTCAGTTGTACAGTGGCCATAATGGAGAGGTGTTTCATACATTTTGTCAGGACATTATTTAGCACCTTGCTTTGCTTTGTGTACTTTATTAACAAGGAAAAAAGATAAGATTTGCATAGATTTGCATGAATCAAATGGCTGAAGCATCAGCTATAGCCATGTGTTTGTGTTGCTATCCTCCTGGTTGTCCATCAGGCCTCATTGTCCCTGGAATAGTTAGATGGGAATTGCAGTCTGATTGTCTTCTTGTCTTGGAGGACTTTATTGTCTATAAGCAATGAGTCACCCTTATAGTTGTACATTGCAGTCTGTTCATAGAAAGTGGGGGAATTAATGGCAGCCGGATCAATTTGCTGCATGATTTTTGTCACTCACTGAAGACTGCATGAGACAAGATGTCTGTTTCAAAGAGATGTGAGTGTGTAAGTTTGGCTTTGCACAAGCAATTTCTATGCCAAAGGGCTGCGGCTTTTGGTATATGTGATAATTCCCACTGTGAAGTCAAGTGCACATTTGAGGTGCTTCCAGCAATATTCTTAAAGTAACACACCATCCAAAAGCAGTCACAGTGAAGCTATGAAAACTGCAAGTATAAAATACTTTTAAAATTAGTACATTTTGGACTGGATATATTAGCCTTCCCTGCACTATTTTAATACCATAGGTCTGGCAGTGCTGTTCACAACTGCTGTGCACAAATACCATCAATCTGTTATGCTTCTTTATCCTTGTCATCATACTCATCCTGTGAGGTTTTTTGGGGGAAAGTAAGAAACACACCCTGGGCAAGCAGCTGTAATGGGAATTGCTGTGCCACTTGTACAAAATGTTCACAGCAGTGCTTACATTAGTTAACCACCTTCCATTTTGAAAACAATAACAAGAAAGATATATGACTCTTCAGAGACTGTGTTGTAGAGCTTCAAATTAACACAGTTCCTTTTTATAAATGTCAGCAGTGGGATACAAGGAATCAGTCTAGCTGGGCAACATTTGAAATGTCATTTTCTAAATTTACAATTGGCTCACACTTACTTGTAGACTTCTTTAAAGGCTATTCCTCTGGTGCTCATTCAGTGGAATGTCGCTGCTTGGAATTTGTTGAAAAGGGAGTGTGCAGAAAGACAAGGAGAAGCCACTAGTAAATGTTACTAGCTTCTCAAATAAAATAAAAGAGAAAATTGTCCCTAAAAAGAAAAATGTGGCATATGACCAACATATGTCTTTCAACATATGGGGTTAACTTAATAGAGGTCTCTGACTGTGACATATGCAGAAGTGCAAAAATGCAGTTCCATTCAGTAGAGATTCCTGTTTATGATTATTACTTTGTCAAAATTAAAATAAATAAAGAAGAAGAAAAAGAAACTGGGATGGGTAAGGGCAGGTTTGTATGGAGCCTATCCTGTACACTCTCATATTTATGCCAACTGAGGCATATGACTGAAATCCAACACTCTGTGAGCTGGACTTCTGTTCATGTAGTGGATCTTCAACTTCCACTAGTCCCCTGCACACCCCACAAAATCTATTATGTAAAGTCCTCTTACCCTTTGGAGAAGATTTAAAGGGCTCATGGGCAGGGTCAAGGGGTGGGGAGAGGAGAAGAAAGTAAAGTCCCATTGTGCAAGTGGAAATTCTTCCGCTCATGCAGGTACATCCCTGTGTTCTCCCCTCAATTTTAAATGCTATACTAACCTTCTATTCAGAACAGCACCTTCTTTTGGATGTCAAATGCAAGTTCCCTGAGATCAAGGACTGATGACAGAGGACAAGCTTATGTTACACACACATTCTTGTAGATCAGTTTGTTTGTGACTAAGAATTTGAGTTCTGACCCTTGTAGTGTTAACTGGAGAGGAGCTTTTTTCCAGGTAAACGTGCCCATTGATGCTAAATGGAGTGCTGAATAAAGCAAGCACAGCTCTCAAAGAGCTACGCATCTTGCCTGTGTTGTGGTTGGCAGTCCTCATCAGCCTGTCAGCTTAAGCTGCTTTTCTCTTCCCTCACAGAAACAGCAGCAATCGATATGCATGAATACCTTGGTTTGTTTTTTTCCTGGAGTTCGTAATTCAGCAGGATGTTTAAGCACATGCCTAATTTGAAGTCTTCGGGAGGTTAATTCTGTTGACTAATCATGTCTTTAAACTTTATGCATATGGTTAAATACTTTGTTAAGGAGTTGTTCTGGTGGAATGAGAGGAAGGAGGAGGAAATAAAATCATCAGGGCATCATACATATTTGTGTATGTGGCAGTGATTCTTGGTCTTTGTGAACCTCTGTTTTGACAAGGCAACAAAGGAGCTCTGAAGTGTATTGAGTCATGTATAGGGAAGGGCCATGGCTTAGTGGTAGAGCATCTGCCTTATCTGCCAAAAGTTCCTGGTTCAATTCCTATCATCTCCAGGTAGAGCTAGGAGGGACTGCTATCTGAAATCTGTGCTGCAAGTCACTGTATACATTGATTCAATATAAGGCAGTTTTCTGCGTTCTGCAATGTCAGTCACATAGAACCAGCAGTTGAAGTACTTCCATGATGTGTTTCTGAGATCAGTTAGGGAAAACTAGCTGAATCCAAGGGACAACAAGAACAGGGGAAGTCCCTCCCAAGGCTAGAACTAGGGAAGGAGAACAGGAGCAGAATGGCAGCTGTGTAAAAGATGACATTATATATTGTTTCCCAAACCCTTTTTCAAGGAAAAATAAATCCACTACAGCCATAAAACTACTACTTTTTTTAAACAATAAAAAAGACAAGCCCTCCTTCCTGATTAGACCTGCTCATAACCTCTTCTGAGAGTTCCCCTTCTAAAGGATCAGAAGCAAATGAGCTTGTCATTTAGTGCACAGCTGCTGCTGCTGCTGCTGCTGTTGCTATTTTCCTTCTTGCATATTTTGTCAGCTGTCTTGACCACCTCCCCCAGCTTATTACTTATAAGAGGCAGTTGTGGAATAGAAAGCAACAAGCAAAGTAGGAACAAATGGCTCTGAGTCTTAAACTTAAGAAGAATCCAACATTTCAATATCCTTTCTGTTTGCTGACCTTATGCAGTGGTCTTTTTGGCAAGTGGTGCTGGAGAGAGGAGTGGAAATTCTATGGGGGCACAGTCTCCACCAAACACTAAACTACACTGTGAGCTAAGGACTGAGTCCAGTAATTCCTGTAGTACTGTTGTACTGGTAAGTTCAGACTGAACACAGTAACCTCATGTTACTGACACAATTTCACCTGGAATTCAGGGCATCAGAAAGAAGATCTGACCTGAATTATCTCTGTGGATGTTTGATACACATTCAGGGCAGTATCGTGTTAAGCCGAAAACAAAAATCAGGCTTCCCCTTCAACAAAATATGCTTCAAAAATGTTAGCAAATTGGATCTTGTGACTGTCATGTTTATGTGATATCTCCCAGGGTCCAGGGGTGAAGTTAAAGACTGTTGATTACTATACTCTATATACTCTGTATATTATATTCACAGATTCAAAGTCCAAGCATTCCCTGTGATGAAAAAAAATTACACATGGAATTCTAATGCATAGAAAACCATAGGTGAGATTGACACTTACGAATGTGCAATTCTCAACGAAGATGAAAGGGGAGGAGGGCTTGGGGGAGTGATAGTGGAAACCAAGCCATATATCTTTAGATTTTCTTAAGAAGCACACACCTCACATGTGCAGTACAAAAGATGCAGCCTAGTGCAGGAATAACTGGAAGGAATAGGCACTTGAATATAGAAAGAATATAAAATATGAACCCAGACTACATTAAACTCAAGCAAGTTAATCAATAGGTTTTTTTTAAAAACCTGGCAAGGCTCTGAAAGAATAAACCCAGAAAACTGTGAACATGGAATCTCTGCTCTTGTATGTTAATGCATGTATCTTACATCTATATTTCAGAATTTCCCAGCCTGATGCCCTTCAGATTTTTTGGGACTACAACTCCCATCAGCCCCAGCCAACGTGGCCAATGGTCAGGCATGATGGGAGTTGTATTTTGAAACATCTGGAGGGCGCCAGGCTGGGGAAGGCTGCTATTCTGCCTAGTAACACATGTTGGGAGAAAATGAGATATATGCCCTCTTCAAATTAGCCAGGCACTACCTTAAGTAATGCGTGCTCCACATTGTTATATTCAGCTGTTTTTAATAGGCTTGTCAAGGTCATGTTTCTCATCTGAAATGAGGGTTTGGCATGATTTTCGTCCCCGAAGTGAAATGGAGCTGATCCCAGGATTTAGCAGAAGCAAAGTGCCTTGACAGATTAAGAAGTGCTACATATTTAGGTGACTGAAAGCCAGTGCAAGCTACCAGTCTTTCATTAGTCTCTTGTCAGAGTCGTGGTGGGGGATGGAGGAAGAAAGGCATTGCAGAAGAAGCCAACAGCTTAATCTTCTCAATTTATGTTAAAAATAAAGATAAAAGGACAAGCTTCTTGACATAAGTCAGGAGTTATGATCCCGGATGGTAGAGAGTGTCATTACATAAGCTGTTTTCCTCATATATATTTTTATCTTGCCTGCTGAAACTGCCTTTTGGGCCTATGGGTGATAGTGTAGGAGTTGTTGTGTGGCTCAGTCAGTCTCCAGAGACAGCAATCAAAAGAGTCTACAGAATTTTTTCTAGAGTACATTGTGTGGAACTGCATTAATAAAGAGCTATGGTTGGCAAATGCATCTGAATTGAAGAATGTATGGCTGTGACTTAACTAGCTGCTAGTTTTGTGTTTTCTAGGAACTCCAGAAATTAAAGTGTATGTTTGTGTGTGTGTGTGTGTGTGTGTGTGTGTGTGTCCTGTACACCTATGACATGATACAGAACTGGTCAGTAAGCATTATATCCCAACCACATTATATTTTGTAGCTTTGATGAAGATAGGCATGTTGGTAAAGGTAAAGGTAAAGGGACCCCTGACCATTAGGTCCAGTCGTGGCTGACTCTGGGGTTGCGTCGCTCATCTCACTTTATTAACCAAGGGAGCTGGCGTTTGTACGCAGACGGCTTCTGGGTCATGTGGCCAGCATGACTAAGCTGCTTCTAGCGAACCAGAGCAGTGCACGGAAATGCCGTTTACCTTCCCGCCGGAGCAGTACCTATTTATCTACTTGCACTTTGATGTGCTTTTGAACTGCTAGGTTGTCAGGAGCAGGGACCGAGCAACGGGAGCTCACCCCGTCATGGGGATTTGAACCGCCGACCTTCTGATAGGCAAGTCCTAGGCTCTGTGGTTACTTAATTATAATTACTTTTTTGAATTGGCAAGTGATTGGGCAAAGCCACAAACTGTGGCTTATATGACTGGGCATTTAAGTCCCTGTGTCAGTGGGAGATGAGACATTGGCCTGGTTTGTGCATCATACTAAAGACGTAGTTTATAACAAACCACAAGCTGTTCCACAGACAGTTAAACCAAACATGACTCTCTCTTTTTCAAACATTTATTTAGTTTTCCAGCTACTCTTGTCATGTGCCTTTGTAACTGGTTGAATGTTTGGGATGTGGTGGCCAAACTAACCATGATTAAGAAAAAGTGCTGGGTTCACATGTGACACCAAACCATAGTTAAAACAAAGCAAGCCATTAACAATACATGACTTCAGATTATAGTTTGTTGGCAATAAGCAAATGATAGTTAAGCCACTGAGCAGGATTTGGATATCATAGTGAGCCATGGTTTAATAAACCATAGTTTAATAAATAGAGACTTAGCATTATGTGTGAACCAGGCTGTTTTCTTGCATTGGCACAAGGAACTCACTGCTAGCCAAGAATTAACACTGACACTAAGACACTAGTGCTGTTTCCCTTCCTCTAGTACAACAAAGTTGTGGATTATAAAGAATTTAAATGGTCCAGATTAAAAACACGCCAAGTGCCTGTGTATGTGGGGGAAGATCACTGTGTGTGAGCTTCAGTTTACAGACGTTAAGCTTCATCCTGTGTACTGTTCTGAATCTGTACAGCTGGGGAGATGCATTTATTTTATGGAAACATTTCTCCACATTTTTGTATTTTACATCCAGAGATGCTGCTTGCAGGATGCTAAACTATTATATTATGTCAAATACCATTCAAGGTCTTGGAGGTTCTTGTAATAAATTATGAGGAAGGGCTCGACTTGTGAAATGTCAAGTCACAGTAAAGTGTTGCATCTGAATAACGTCTCATTGATTATCCATGACCTGACACGCTGTCTAGCAGCTTTTGCATTTCAAAAACCTCTTTGTTTTCTGAATATACCAGCCATTTTTGGTTACTCGCACACAGAGGGCAGGGGAACACATTTCCTCTTCTTTTTCCTTTTAAAGGAATACAAGCCAATCTGACTGAAAGTCATTGTGAGTATTGGAGGGAAGTAATGTATTTTTGGGAGCACAGATCTTTGAACTGTAGCACGTGCTGGGTTTCTATTCATAGAGCCTGTACCCGTCCCATATATTGTTCTATATTTGGAATAATATGCTATATTAATGTATTAGATTCTATGGGCTTCTGCCCAGTCATAGGTCTTTGGTCAGAATTTACATACCAGGGAAAGCTGTAGAGAGAAACTGACATTGTACCTGTTATTACTTGCCGGATAATATCATCCATTTGGCTTCCCTTTTTCGTTTCATCAGAGTGATAGGCACCATAGTGCCTAATATTTATTGCAAGTTGATAGATATCCCTAAAATACAAAGGCCCCAGCAGAGATAGATGTGTTTGAATACTTTATTATGTTTTCTTGCTTGTTAGCTCAAGAAAGATAACTATTCACTTTTGATATCTAAGATACTTATTCACTTTGAAATGAATAAAATGAGGCGGGGTTTCATCCTCAGATTGCCAGATATTGATTCTAGGTGTTTTGGGGGTGGCTACTGTGTTTTGCGGGTGACGCTGTGGGTTAAACCACAGAGCCTAGGACTTGCCGATCAGAAGGTCGGCGGTTCAAATCCCTGTGACGGGGTGAGCTCCCGTTGTTCAGTCCCTGCTCCTGCCAACCTAGCAGTTCGAAAGCACATCAAAATGCAAGTAGATACCGCTCCGGCGGGAAATAGGTACCACTCCGGCGGGAAGTTAAACGGCGTTTCCGTTCGCTGTTCTGGTTCACCAGAAGCGGCTTAGTCGTGCTGGTCACATGATGCGGAAGCTGTATGCCGGCTTCCTCAGCCAATAAAGCGAGATGAGCGCCGCAACCCCAGAGTCATCTGCGACTGGACCTAATGGTCAGGGGCAGTGGCGTAGCGTGGGGGGTGCAGGGGGGTCGGCCGCACCGGGCGCAACATCTGGGGGGGCACGCGCTCGCACTCGCAGCTCTCTGCCCGTACCTGGCTCACTCACTTTCTCTCACTGCAGTGCTGGCTGTGCGAATCCGATCCGAGCCGCCAGGTCGCCGCCCACTGTGGAGGGGGGGTGCCGGGCGTGCGGTGCGGCTAGGGGGCGCAAATTACAGTGGTGCCTCGCAAGATGAAATTAATTCGTTCCGCGAATTTTTTCGTCTAGCGAATTTTTCGTCTTGCGAAGCACGGTTTCCCATAGGAATGCATTGAAAATCAATTAATGCGTTCCTATGGTCAAAAAAAGTCCAAACAAAGCCAAATTTGGTACAACAAGAGTTTATTAAGTGCTCTTTAAAGTCACACATACTGTAAAGGGCATTTCAAAATTCAAACCCAGATTTTTTTAAAAAAAACAGCAGAGTTGCCCAATGGTCACAGAAAATCATAAAAATGCAGGAAAAAAACCACAAGCTTCCAGATTCTTGCAAACCCCTCCCCAACTGTTCCCCCAGCCACCCAGCACACAGAAATTCAAATCCAGATTTTTTTTAAAAAACCAGCAGAGTGGCCCAGTGGTCACAGAAAATCATAAAAATGCAGGAAAAAAACACACAAGCTTCCAGATTCTTGCAAACCTCTCCCCAACACCAAGTCCTTGAATTCCAAACACCCCAACCCAAAATCCAAAACCCCCCCAAAAAAGTTTTAAAAGCTTAACTTACCAAATGGCTGCAAAAGAAGTTTTGGAAAAGCTTCAAAAATCACCAAAGTCTTTAAAAACCTCAAAAAAGGCTACTATGTACACTGCGTTCTATGAGTTGCTCCTCAAAGTCAAGTCGCAACTGTATTAATGGTGTTAAGAAAAAGGAAACAAACTTGCAAGACCTTTTCGTCTTGTGAAGCAAGCCCATAGGGAAATTCGTCTTGCGAAGCAGCTCAAAAAACGGAAAACCCTTTCGTCTAGCGAGTTTTCTGTCTTGCGAGGCATTCGTCTTGCGGGGCACCACTGTACTTGCCTTGCCCCGGGTGCTGACAACCCACGCTACGCCACTGGTCAGGGGTCCCTTTACCTTTACTGATTTATGAGATGTTTTTGTAAATATCTCCCACTTTAATTTGATGTACGAGTAACACTGTCTTAGCAAGGATTGAGTTTACTCTTACTATATGTACTACCAGAGCCGTAGCTAGGTGATCTTGTGTCCCTGGCAGAACTGTCCAGATTGTGCCCCCTAGCCATAGACAAATTAGCTCTTCTTTCTGCCTCTCCTCCAACTCTTCCCTCTGTTCAATTCACCCTCTACTGTATTTAAAACCATTTCTTATGAGGCAATAATCAATCTTTATATTTATGGGTTATGTCCCACCTCACCACCCCCTAGCTATGGCCTGTGTAAAGTAAATAAAATTAAAATAAAGGCACAAGTAAAGCAACTTATTAACTGCTTAGTACACAAAATATGGACTGCTTCATTTCAATGCTACACCTTTCAGTCTAACATCTTCAAGGCGAGCTACAAACATTCTTTTTAAAAGTCATGAAAATTAATTTAAATAAACAATATTTGACAACAACTTTTAGAACCCACTGAATCAGTAAAAGCTGCAAGTGCCAATAGATCTGCAGTGTGAAAACATGGTTTCCAGCTTTGCAGCCGTTTGCGGCTGTTCAGTTTTTTAGGATTGAAGTTCCAATGCTTTGCACACTGAATAATCAGGCCACATGCTAAACCTGGCAGTGTTTTGGACCACCTGTGCCAGAATTTGGCTATTGTTAAAGACTGACGCGGGTGGCGCTGTGGGTAAAACCTCAGTGCCTAGGACTTGCTGATCGTAAGGTCGGCGGTTCGAATCCCTGCAGCGGGGTGAGCTCCCGTCGTTCGGTCCCAGCTCTTGCTCACCTAGCAGTTCGAAAGCACCCTTAAAGTGCAAGTAGATAAATAGGTACCGCTTTATAGCGGGAAGGTAAACGGCGTTTCCGTGTGCTGCGCTGGTGCTGGTTCTCCAGAGCAGCTTCATCACGCTGGCCACGTGACCCGGAAGTGTCTTCGGACGGCGCTGGCCCCCGGCCTCTAGAGTGAGATGAGCGCACAACCCTAGAGTCTGTCAAGACTGGCCCGTACGGGCAGGGGTACCTTTACCTTTACCTTAAAGACTGACCAGATAGCAGACTGACTTTGTGTAGTTAGAGACATATCTTTCTGAAGTAAAGATATTGGGCTCATTGAATGGTTGCTACCCATAGGCGCCGACTCCATGGGGCCTGAGGGGGCCCAAGCCCCCTCAAAAATTCGTTTGGGGGGGCTCCGCCCCCCCCAATAATCTCGGGCGCCCCTCCAGCCGAGCGCCGCCGCCACCCCTCCCCCAGCCCAAAATGCACAGGGTCGGGCTGCATGCCTCCTGCCCTCCCTCCCGAGCAAAAGCTCCACCCAATTTCCTTCAGAGCTGATTAATAGGCGCAGCACGCTCTCCCCTATTCGCTCACGAGGAGGCGGCGCCACTTTATCTGCATATTCATGAGCTTATTAATTATTCATGAGCTTTCGCGGGCTCCCCCAATATTTTTTATAAGTCGGCGCCCCTGTTGCTACCTGTTTATGAAAGCTTTTGTATAGCCAGCCTAGGCAAGGCTGGTGTTTAGCCAAGTCTGGCTTGCCAACAGATTGACTTCAGTCCCAAAGGCTCACTCCTCCATTTTCTCCTGAGACAGACGGATGCCAACCAGGCTTGATCTTATGAAATATTATAGTAGCATTGTAAAAACTTACAAATTTGCCCCAAACCTGAATATTACCTTGTATAAATAAAAGTTCTAAATTGCATTGTTGTTGTTGTTGTTAAAAAAATCATATATATTATTGTTTTACAGAAGCACCTCTGAAACCAGAAGAAAATCCTGCAGAGGCTTTTACTGATTCATCCCTCTTTGCTCACTGGGGTCAGGATCTGAGCCCTGAGAACAGACGTATTGCCCTCAAACAATTCCAGTATTATGGCTACAATGCTTACCTGAGTGATCGTCTCCCCTTGGATAGACCATTGCCTGACTTTAGACCCAATGGGTAAGGAATATCTTCTGGTGGGCATAATGCATGTTGTTTTTGGAATATTTTTTAAATTGTAAATTAGTCAATTTTTGAAAACTTGAAATGTATTAAATAAAAAATATATAATCTGGCCCAGATCAAGCACTTTCAAGAACAATAGATTTTAACAAATGAATTAAGAATGCACCTAAATATCTTCCATCAAGAAAAATTCAAGTGGTTTAATGTTGGCTAAGTCATGCCCATGGTCTTCAGAGTTCTTATCCCAATAATTGTCCATAAAGTAAGGGTTATTTCACATAATTAAATCAACACCAGGTTCAACTTCATTTTTAAAACACTCCAGTTGGGAAAGAAATGAAGAAGTAAACACTTAGCAAGTGATACTTGGTTTGTTGCAATAACATTAAAGGTTAGAAAAAGCACTTTGGGGTGTGTATGTGTTAGCAGACTTTGCAGCTTGGATGAATTATATTGAGGTAGTCACAGTTTCTGGAGTTCAGAGGCTTTATTCATGCAGGGACTATAGGATGAGTAGAGATAAGAAAGAAAAAGTAGAAATTTTGTCTGTAGAGAACAACAAACAAATGACCCAGCTTTTAGGTTGGAGTTCACTTAGACAGAGAAGTTTACAAACAAGTGATGGTTAAGTTAATAGATAAACAGTGTCCTTGTGTGGTTTAAAGCAACACATACATTAACTAGAAACTTAGGAGAAGGAAATATACAGTGGTACCTCAGGTTATAGATGCTTCAGGTTACAGACGCTTCAGGTTACAGACTCCGCTAACCCAGAAATAGTACCTTGAGGTTAAGAACTTTGCTTCAGGGTGAGAACAAAAATAGTGTGGCGGCAGCGCGGCGGCAGCAGGAGGCCCCTATTAGCTAAAGCTAAGGTTAAGAACAGTTTCAGGTTAAGAACGGACCTCCAGAATGAATTAAGTTCTTAACCTGAGGTACCACTGTCTTTGCTTTCCTTCAACAGTATGCTGTGTTTAGTTTTGTAAGAAGACTGTAGAACAGTCAGTATCAATATTGAGTGAATTCTGTGGAATTCAGACAATGTGCCCTTGCAGTTCTCATGACTCCTTCTGAAGATACCATCAGTATCTCTCATACTTGCAAACCAAAGTAGAGTGCTTTCCCACATTTCTTCTATGGGCCAGAGTAGCAGATCTTCTTTCCTGTGAGGGAAATTATATAAATGGAGTGTCCCCCTGGCCCCAGAAAAGCAATTTTCTCTTGATCTCTGTTTATAAGAAGTAATGAGGGCACATCTCTCAAATATTCCAAAAAGAAGCTATTCAGAGATTTTAAAGTTAATAATGCCACTATTTTTTTGACCAGAAGCTAGAACCCTTCTTATTCAAATCCACTCTACGTATAAGTTTAAAACTATTGTACGGATAACAACTAGAAATGTGACTGCTCTTCATTGTAAAAACCTGTTCATCATAGCAGCTTCAGGATCTAATATATCAAATGCTTCTGTTGAATGAGCATGAACCTTATTCACAGAAATGAGCATTGCTTTATTCAACAGCCATGCTGGGCAAGTGGTGTTGGTGTGTCAGACCTCAAAGCAATACAGAACCTTCTCTATGTGTGTTGGATTGGATGCAAAGACAATCAGTATATCTGAACCAATCTTCTCATTTCAATCTATTTAACAGAAAAATTATAAACAATCTGCCTCCTTGTTTAAATTGTAAATTAATTTAGGGAAAAGTTTCTAGAGTTTTAACAAGACATTTCTGCCAGAATATCAGCCTGTCTCTTTCTATTTTCCTTATGAAATTATGCTCCCCAAGGATTCCATTTAAATTTTTTATAGCTTTAAGTATAAAATTTTAAAAGTGTGTGTGAGAGAGACTCAACATTATTGCAGCTAAGAATAAATTATTACAGCTGGGATTTTAAAGAAAAAGTTGGCTGCAGTTTTCATAGTCATATAAACTTTAGTTAACTTAGTGGATGTGCTGTCGTGAGGAACTACTGTATATCCCAATCCAGGAAGGATAACCTAGCAGTCTTCCATAGTTTTCTTCTTGTGGTTTGAAAACATGGTTGCAAAAGATGCTCTGAATACAATTTTACAGCTGGATTGTGATACTTGTGTAGCACCCAACACAGATCTTCCCTGCTCCCAGGCAGAGAAGCTGAGAAGCAATTAAGGAGTGCCCTGGCTCCCACTGGGTTAGGCATTTCAGGGTGCCACGTTGCCAATTGGCAGTAACACTTTGAGGAGGTGCCCTGCTTCACCCCAAGAGCTGGGGCACAGTCTCAGTGGAAGTGGCAGACTATGGAGTGCAGTGACAGCAGAAGTGGTTGGTGGGGTATGGCAGCGGTGGGGGCAGGAGACAGCAATTTCCATTTTGCCCGTCTTCCAAACTGATTCACCAAACACATTGTTAGTTTTGGAATCAGTAGTTTGGAACCAAACTATTCTTCCTGACAAATGTATTGGCAGGTTTCTTTTCAAAACAAGCTTGTATTTTCTTCTGTACGTGTTTCCCCTTCTGCTGGCCTATGCGATATAGACCCATAATGTATTGTTCGCAAGAGCTGCTTGAGATGAACTATCTCTCTTATTTCATGCAGATCTACAATGAGAGATAGTCATTGTATAGACACAGCTCTTTCTCCCCCTGTGTTTCTTAGTCTACTTTTATGGTTCAAGGATGCCTTTGACAAACTGTTTACTGCCCGACCTGTGTCACTCCAATCTGTTATCTAGTACTGTGCTATACTCAGTGAGTAAGGCAAACTGCTGACAGCGCCTGAGCTTCAGTACACTTGACAATATCTTGAAGAAATGCCAGTCTATTTCTGTTTATGAAATGGGATGTCAGCTTGACTGTGTACTATTTCAAGTATTGCAGCTCCATATAAGGAGCACACTGTGTAAAAAATTGCAAATCATCTAGTCTTCATCCTGAAGAAAATGTGGCTAACTGTTA
Source organism: Podarcis bocagei (assembly GCF_964188305.1). NCBI lineage: Eukaryota > Metazoa > Chordata > Lepidosauria > Squamata > Lacertidae > Podarcis > Podarcis bocagei. The sequence goes on from NC_138125.1 coordinate 70,405,825, forward strand.
GTTTAATAAGGACAACCCAGAATCTACATTGGACTGGATGCACAATTATTCTTTTACTCCAGCTAGATGCAGACTCCCCACCGCCCCTGGTCCGGTTCCCCACAGTTGCCTGTGAAGCAGAGATAACATTCTCTACTAATGGAAAACAGGGGGAATGGGTGATGGGAATGGAAAAGAGTGAGCAGAGTATATGGTAAATTCCCAGGGAGGTTGCATTGAATAAAGGGGCCATCAAAAAGCCACAGAAACATGGTTCTCAGCGATGATTACCTTTGCATTGGAAATGCAATGCAATATTGAATGAAAGCTCTTCGGCAAGGCAAGCTAAGATAGTTCTCTGCTCCTCTTGGGCTTGCTATAAGTACCTGTTGGCTAGAATAGTATCCAGGAGGCTCTGACTTTTATCCTTGCTCAGAAAATCCAAACTCTGCACCCAACAAGCCAACATATGTGATATGAATGTATTTAAATGAATAGGAACATAGGAAGCTACCATATACCAAATCAGACCATTGGTCCATAGTGCTCACCACTGTCCAATCTGACTGGCAAAGGTTTTCCAGGATGTTTTAAGTAGGGCTCCTTCTCACCTTTTCATGGAGATGCTCTACTGCTGAGCTCTGGCTCTTCATCTTGCAAATGAAGCAAATTTTGCTCTATGGCCTTTCTGTTTGCTAAGAATCCCACACTTGTATTGCAGATCCAGCACCAGTAGTATAATATCTAATCTCTCATGTAAATATGTGTTAGAGATTAAAATAATAATAATAATAATGGGGGGGGGGTGTCTGTTAGAAAAATGGATGTATGTGTGTGTACTCCAACACTGTGGAAGGTAGAACACACAGCCTTCAGAGAACTTTGTTTTGTTTTAAACAAATGATCTTTATATAAAAAAACAGACTATCATTTTTGCTCTGCAATTAATAATAATAATAATAATAATAATAATAATAATAATTTAATTTCCATACCGCTTTATATTTTTTAGAAGCATTAAAACATCAAATAAAACAAACCAGAATAAAATGTTACTGAATAAAGTCACATGTAAAGTATACATTCAAAGCAACATAATTAACAGGAAACTAAAATATTATCTTAAAAATCACAAATGCAGCCTAGGATACAAAGGTATATGGGTGGGTATAATCTCAGTGTCATGGGTTTGAGCCCCACGTTGGGCAAAAGATTCTTGCATGGCAAGGGGTTAAGGGGTTGCATAGATGTATATGAATGGGGGATAGCTGTGGCTGTGGTCATTTCCAAGACTGTCATGTGCTCCACGGAAGGTTCCCCATGAAGGAATGCAGTTCTGGTGCTAACAGGCTTCCACACCTACACTCAAGTCCCCATATTATAGCATTTTTATTATGAACCATTGGCCTACCAAAATGTCTGCACTGAACAACAATATTAAACAAGATATCTTTTTAAAACATCAGCCCATTAAAATCAGTCCATTCTGCCTCAGTCCACTTGTGTATCTGTGTGTCAACATGGCATTTTTAGAATAATTTTACCTATTTTCAAATGGCTGCTATTTGATCAGAAGCATTTTGATTGTGGGTGTCAATATTTACTGATTAAAAATATTGTCTCACTAAGACAACATATGTTTGAAAAAACTGGATTATTTGTAGACTGATGTTTCACAGAAAGTGAGGCAAATGTTGAAGGCAGAAGCAACATATAAGAGAGTGACAAGGTTTAGCTCTGTTCTGTTCTAGTGTTTTAAAAACTAATACAGTATCAAAATGAGGAAGAATATAGAAATTTGATTGATATAGAAATTTGATTGAGTACCCACTCTAAAGAAACTCCTATAATCTGAAAAAAGAATGATATGCAAACAAGAACTATGCAGTGTATGTATGTATGTATGATTGTATGTATGTTTGTATGTATTTGTACTTATTGATATTTTCAGTTAGGTGTAGACAAAGCTAGCAGAGAGCTAGCAAAGAGATAATAAGCCCTTGGAATACTGTAGCTATCATTAGCCTCTTCCCTTTCTTTTGGAGAGATTCTGCTACTCTTTTTCTTAACAGTTGGTCTTTAAGGTGCTACTGGAAGGAATTTTTTTACTTTTTCTTAACAGTGAGGGATAAAAGGCCACCTATGAAGTTGTAATCTGCCGGACATACTTATGCAAATGTTATCTGTTTCTTTGGCTATCATAGACAAACAGCTTAGGGATTTGTGTTCCTCCTCTCCCCCCTCAAGTCAAAGAGTGCTCCTGTAACTTCAATAGTAGATTGTAGATAGAAAATGAGTTTATTAGGGTGGACGAAAAATGTTTTATGTAAGCTGGCCTGTAGTCTTTCTAATAACAAGGTTTCAGAAATCAGAGAACCATAAAATTAGGGAGGAAGCATAGAAGAGTGTCTAGTTCTACCTTCATCTATAGACAAATTGTCTTCATTTAAACTATTCCAAATCAAAGCCGATCCAATTTCCTTTTTAAAAACACAAGGGAAGGAAATTGTACCACTACCCTGGGTATCATATTTTATTATCACCCATTTTACTTGGAAAGAAGCAATTTTTGTATATTCAACCTTAACTTGCTTCTCCACGACTTATTTCTTTCTGTCCATCTTACAATGACCCTGCTACCTCATTCTCCTCCTACTTTACAGCATCCTTTCAAATATTTTAAGCTGCTGTCATGTTTGCTCATAATATTCTGTCAGAGCTACATGCTCCCAGTTCCTTACAGCATATATCAGATATTACCTTTGTCCATCTTCTCTGAAATTTTGAGCTTCTTATATCTTTCTAAAAATGCATTATAAAATGGACATAATCCAGTTTAGTGGAGGATTAAACTGTCTTCAGGAGACAAGTATACCTATTCTTACACACAGTATTTCTCTCCCCCCCCCCAAATGGATTTTACTTCACACACTCCACAGTTGTTGGTTTCTATTTAGAGTGTGATTACCATAAGTAAAACCTCAGCTTTCCTTGGTTATGAATTTATATGTAGTTTCATTTGTTTTCCCCTCACACTTTTCATTCCAAGATAAGTAGTTTATAGCACATGTCACATAAAAAATTATATTGCGGCAATGTACGCTTCTTCCACTTAAGCATTGGACAAATGTGTTTATTAGATTATTAAGATCAACTTTCCCAAATACACGTAAGAGTCTTGTATGTACAGAAGTAGGCTTCTGTTAATATATTTCCAACTAGATGGGGATCTGTGACATAAATGGTGGCTGCACACAAGGGGCTGTTTTTTTGTTACTCTGTATGTTCCCTTATTCCTTTTGCATGTGAGGGGAGGAGTTATCAATCTTCTGTTTGTTTATAGGAACAAATAAAGGGTGTTGGGTTTTTTTTGCTGTGCCCTATCAGATTCCGGTTTGATAAAGTGGCTTGTTCACAAAGTGGTTTGGACAAATTGCTGTTTGTTGAGCTCAGATGCAGCAACAAACTATAGTTTGCTGTTACATCTAAACTAGACTATGGCATCTACTTAAGCTAGCAGCTATGGGCATTATGAGCCTTGCTTTTTAAGAAAATGGCCACACTTAGAGCACGGAGTGGGATGTTTGGAAAGAATAAGATGCATGATTATTTGTTTGTTGGGTTTCCACTTGCCCGACAATAAATGTTGGAAATGTAAAGAAACTGAAGGTACATTCTTTCATCTTTGGTGGACGTGCCCAAGGATTAAGGCTTTCTGGGAGATGATATATAATGAAATGAAAAAGGTATTTAAATATACCTTCCTGAAGAAACCAGAGGCCTTTCTCCTGGGCATAGTCGGCCAATTGGTGTCAAAGAAGGATTGAACTTTCTTTATGTACGCTACAACAGCAGCAAGAATACTTATTGCAAAGTACTGGAAGACACAAGATTTTCCCACCCTGGAAGAATGGCAGATGAAGGTGATGGACTATATGGAATTGGCGGAAATGACTGGCAGAATCCGAGACCAGGGAGAAGAGTCGGTGGAAGAAGATTGGAAAAAGTTTAAAGACTATTTACAGAAATACTGTAAAATTAATGAATGTTAGAACGATGTTGGATAGAAATTAAGTGGTTTTTAGCTGTAATTCTATAAGGGAATATGAAAAATGGATTACTAATAGGTAAAAATTTAATGTTACAATATTTTAAGATTAAAGACTAGGATAAACAAAGACGGGAAGGATTTGCTGAACTAACAAACGGAACTGGAATACAAAAAAGGGAGGCGCGGGGAGGTCCGGGAAACAAGCTAATGAAAAATAAGTAATGGAAAGATTGAGTTGTTTTTAACTGTTTTTTATTTTGTATTTTTCTTTTTTCTTTTTTCTTTTTGTAATATCTTGAAAATTTTAATAAATATCTTATTTGTTTGTTGGGTTTCTTTCTTTTTGCACTGTATATCACACATATTAGCTACAATCTTGCCCACATGTTTTTTTTAGAAAATCTAGCTGTCTAGAAAGCCCAAAGTGCATTTTAAGAATAATGAATGGTTTACCCTTCTAAAGCATCGTATCTTCATTTTATAATGAACACACACAGAGAGATGCAGAATTTAGATGACCATATCTTGACTTAAGCAACTGAGATTTGCTTATACATGAATTCCCTGGCTCCTCCCTTCATGATGTGAACAATAAAGTCAGGAAGTTTCTACTTAATAATAGTTTCAGTATTTGAAAGCATGATTTAATATCCTGGCTTGCTGCTAAGCTGGTAACCAGAGTTTCTCAGTTTAGCGAAAAGAGGAAACAACGATCAGGTAGAGACTTGTTGTTTAATCACATCTCATGCAAAGGGAGATGTAAAGATTCTGTATGTGTGCATAAAACACTCACCTCTTGGCTTATTAAGAGGAGATTTGATTGTTGAAATCAGGCCACTGTGATTTATTGTCAGTTAACAAATCAGGATAATAAAGCTTGGGGGGGGGATGCGGAGATGAAACAGGTGACAGGTGAGTGTTTGGTCCCAAAACGAAGACTTGTATGTATATCCACACCCAAACATAATATTACCTACTTTAGAATTATGGAGGGTGCCTGCCTACACACTCATGAAAGGTCAATATTTTCCCCACATGAACCTTCAATAAGTTCTTCTCTCCTTCATATAGATCAATAAAACTGAGTTTATTGAGGCTGTAAACTCCCAATTTCTTTGATCATATAATTTCTTCACACTGAGAACATTCTTGTTCTCAACCTTCAAGGAAGAATGTTAACATTTAAGTGACAAAAATTAATTTTGATGGTTTAATGTTTCTTCTTCTGGGTTCTACTTTATTAAAGACAATAAGAAATCAGCAAGCTATAATTAAATCTATACTGCAGAAGTTTTAAATGGCCAAGAACTCATTATTACTCTGACCTTTTATCTTAGGAACCAGCCTGCGCTTGTTTGATGCTTCCTATTTTTTCTCCTTTTAGAATAATGTGGTCTTTTTAATAATCTGAACATTATACTTACAACTATTGCTTTTTATATGCCTATATTGACACATTGAGTCAAATTAAATTCCTGCTCCTTAGTTACTAGGGATAAAAAGGTCAGTTAATTTTGATTCTCTGAGTTTCTCTTTTTCCTCCATGTTTCTGCAGCAATTTTCATTTTTTTTTAAAGAAAAGCTCACCCTCAAAATTCATCAGCATTTTAATAAAAATTTTTCCCAATAAACACACTTGTATGCATTTTTAACTAATGTGCACAGTTTTGCAAGTGATTTCTCCCAATAGAATGCATTTTTGTATGTTATTTTAATGATTATATTCATTTTAATGCATGCTTTCTAATACATGCATTTGTACGCGTTGCTTGATTGGAGAAGTTGCATTGGAAAATTCAAATAAGTGCAAATTTCCAAGGATGTCTGTGTTGTGGTTCTCATGTTGTTTTGGAAAGTGTCAATTAGTTAAATTCACCTTTAAATGCAAACTGAATTTAATTCCTTCGCCATTTCTATTAGTTATTAAGCTATATGTGATCTGGTTATCTTATCTGATTCATGAAATGTTTTTCACGAGTATACAAATATTAAAATTAAACAAACCGACAATATAATATTCATGCAACTTTAAGCTCTTTGCAGAGAATTAAACATTAATAAAGAGAGTATTTGCACAGCAGTAGTTGCTCTCCTATGGGCTTCATTGAATAGCATTGACAGTTTTTGCAGCATGTTGAACTGTTATAGAAGGAAGTATTTAAATCACAGTAATTTATCCCAATTTATTATTGTAATGTAATGCTGATAGTTCCTTCAGTGCTCAACTAAAAAAACCCTGTAGATATGAAGAAATCATATATCCAGTGACACCTAATCCCTAGTACTCAGGTAATTTCACAAGCTTGTTAACTCACTGTACTTTGCCACCAATATAATGGAGGTATTCTATCATAAAGATTTGAAACATAGAGCTGCAATCGATTGCTGGGCTCTCTGTGTTTTGATGGCTATCAGTACTTTACTTCTGGTTCCAGACTGTAATGTATATGTTGGCCAAAGGAATGTCTGTGTTCCATGGGACTTATTCCCAGCCTCTCAAGTAAATGTGCATATGTCAATGTAACATATAATTGAGGGCCAAATTAGTTGGAATTCATGTAATTAGCAATTGCATGGATATTTTTTTAAAAAAACAATACTATATCTCCGTCTATATTATATGTGTCTGCCTATCTTATAAGTGCATCATAATATTGATTTGAATTTGCGGGAACAATTGTGGAAAACAAATTTAAAATTCACTGCTAATTATGCGTTAAAAGAGAACTACTTAAAAAGGATCCGTAGGTGGTGTTTGACACCAAGTAAACTAGCCAAAATGTTTCGAGCAAAAACTGACCTAAGTTGGAAGTGCAAAGAAACAACCGGCACATTTTACCATTCATGGCGGTCTTGTAGAATAATAAAAGAATTTTGGGGGACGGTGTATAAGAAACTTATGTTTAGAAGAACATTTTCCAAATACCCCTGAGAAGAATGGCACCTTAAGATATTAGAATATAAAGAATTTGGCAGCATGACAAATAGATTAAGAAATAAAGATGCTAATAATTTAAAAGAGGACTGGACATTATATATAGATTATATGAAAAAATATTATAACAAGAAAATAATTGTAACCTGCTGACCAAAAATACTCAGCAGTAGAGGTTACAAGGTAAGATACTGTAAGGTAATGAAAACAACTTAGTAGAGTAAGAAAACATAGTTGGTTTCCGGGCGGGAGTTGATCATGGTGTGGATTTGCCAAGCATGCCTTTCTCTTAGCATGTTTCTCCCTTGCATCCTGAGTTTGAGTGTCTTCAAAGCCCATGACACCTTTGGTAAAGGCTGTTCTCCAATTAGAACTCTCGCAGGCCAGTGTTTCCCAGTTGTCAGTGTTTATATTTTTTTAGATTTGCCTTGAGACAGTCTTTAAACCTCTTTTGTTGACCACAAGCATTACGCTTTCCATTTTTAAGTTCAGAATAGAGTAGTTGCTTTGGAAGATGATCAGGCATCCACAAAACATGACCAGTCCAATGAAGTTGATGTTGAAGAATCATTGCTTCAGCACTGGTGATCTTTGCTTCTTCCAGTACACTGATATTAGTTTGCCTGTCTTCCCAAGTGATGTGTAAAATTTTTCGGAGACACTGTTGATGGAATCTTTCGAGGAGTTGGAGATGGCGTTTATAAGTGGTCCATGTTTCACAAGCATATAGTAAGGTTGGTAGTACAATAGCTTTGTAAACAAGCATTTTGGTTTCCCTGTGAATGTCCCGGTCCTCAAACACTCTGCACTTCAATCGGGAGAAAGCCGCACTCGCAGAGCTCAGGCGATGCTGGATTTCGGCATCAGTGTTGGCCCTTGTGGAAAGATAACTGCCTAGGTAGGAGAAGTGATCAACATTTTCCAACGTTACACCATTGAGTTGTATTTGTGGCGCTGCAGAGGGGTTGTTTTGTACTTGTTGGTGCAGCACTTTGGTTTTTGGGATGTTGAGTGATAGGCCAAGCTTTTCGTAAGCTTCTGCAAAGATATTTAGGATGGTTTGGAGGTCATCCTCTGAGTGTACACTACATTGTCATCAGCATACTGAGTAGAAATCATATTACTTTTTAAAAGCAATCAATGCAATTGCTAATTTGCAAGAATGACTTACTTAGTTTTGCCTTGCGATTCTTGGCTGTATCCTTCTTCCTTTTAAAAATGTTTTGAACTCTAACACTATCTTTTTATAGAAAACAGGCTGATGGAATCCCCTTTCAAAATTGTATCTAGTTATTCCTCTGAAAGTCCTGCTTGCTATGGAGCACACTTGCCTCTAGAAATATACCCGGAGGTAGGAGGGTGTCCTTGTGCTGGCATTGTCATTTCTCCACTTGAAGTGGCCTCACATGTCCAAACATTGACTATAGCAAGGATGGCATGCTCTCTACAAGTAGTTTTTGTATAATGGCAGCTCTGAATCCACCTCCAAGTCAGGATTGACTAGCTGCTCTGTAGGTGCAAGACCAACGGTACAGGGGACAGCAGTCAGGTGCAGATGCCAAGAAATCAGTATCAAGTCCCAGCTGATAGCAGTTGGATAGATATGACAGGAGGTGAGAAGTGTGAGTCCTCCTCTGATTTTCTTCTAACCCCACTGCCCCACTCCTGCTTTGAGCTTTTGGCTGTCAAAAAGAGCCAAGAAGAGAAGCAAGGTTGAAGGTATGCAGACTTCTTTCACAACACACGCTGTCTGGATAGCATCTACAGTTCCAAAACCATATCTAGGAACAAGTGGACCCCTTGAACATGACACAATTGAATTACTGGATTTATAATAGTTTGATCATGCCCTGAATTCCATTGGAGGCTTCTGTGTGGGGAGGCAGATTTCTAAAGAAATGCAATGCATAATTCAATTTATTTGTGATGGAACTACATTTGAAAGCAGATTACCAAGGATCAATAATATGGAAGAATGATTCCTCATTATTTTAAGTGAGCTTCACGCTGCTTACTAAACTTCCATTATAAAGAGAGAAAACTGCAATGGTCCTCCTTTGTGACTATCCTCAGCAAATGTTGTCTACTTAGAAATGCTTTCTGAGAGAATTACCAAGCCCCTTTCTGTTTACTGCCTGCTGTGCTTGAAAGAGCATTTGTAGCATACCTTTTTTACCTATGCTGTATGTAGTTTTCTGGTGACTATGACAACAGATACTTCAGTTCCTCATTCTTTTATTAATTCTAACCTAGCTTGACCACTAGACATGGGCTGTGTTTTGTTTTAGATATTGATATGAACAAATGACCAACATTATTATGGAAGCTTTGCATGTACAAACCTGTTATTCAGATCCTTATTTTGGTGATGTCAAATAAAGTATGGGTGATCAACATGCTGCCTTTGATATTACATATGAACAAATGCCTTCAGTAAGGTGGGGGGGGGGAATCGGTGATGCTTAAAATATATGTTGGTCTTGTATTATGGCTAAGTTGGAAAAATGAACTTTGTTTAAAGTGAACATGGTTTCCCTTCAGATGTTCTGCACTTGACCCTTGATACCTTCTCCCATTTTGAAATACTTTCTCACTTGATCTTCACTGACAATTACTTTCTACATTAATGGGTCCTAATTGGTGGCCCACAGATCCCAGGGGGTCCACATAACCCACCAGGCAGTCCACGGCACACAATCCATCAACGTTTTCTTTTGTCATCCCTATTATGGTAACTCATCAACTTCAAAGTAATTTCCAGGTGTAACCTTTAACTCTCTTCTATCAACAATTAATCAATGTAAGCTTTAAAAACCGATAATTAAAATTAGCCATAATTCTAACATGTTAAGGGTGAGATAAACTGTGACACTAAAATGGATAAATTTATGAAATCTGAATTAAAGTACAGTGGTATCTTGGGTTACGGATGCTTCAGGTTACAGACGCTTCAGGTTACAGACTCCGCTAACCCAGAAATAGTACCTCGGGTTAAGAACTTTGCTTCAGAATGAGAACAGAAATTGTGGCGCGGTGGCAGCGGGAGGCCCCATTAGCTAAAGTGGTACCTCAGGATAAGAGCAGTTTCAGGTTAAGAACGGACCTCCAGAACGAATTAAGTTCTTAACCCGAGGTACCACTGTATGTGTATTTGGTATTATAGGGAAATGTGGGAAATGAATATTTCAAAAATTCATTCACAGAGTATACCACCGGTCTTCATGGAAACATTTTTCTCCTGTTCATATGAAATATCCTTGATTATTCAACATATCTAAGACCATTCCTGTGTCCCTCTATCAAATGTCAAAGAATATGCTCACTCAAGAAATTCAGTGGATAGCTGTCTCTCCATACGTTGAACTGAATTTTTCTAGGTAGTAAATTTGCAACAAGACTTCAGAAATGCCATGTAATTCCTAGCTAATGCAAATAATGAAAAATAAAGGCCATGACCAAGGACTGTATCAGCCAGAAGGGATGAACTTATGGCTTCTACATTTCATTTGAGAAATTGACAGTGCATTCTTTTTCTTTGTTTCAAAGGTGCAAGAATCTCACATTTCCAGACAGTCTTCCTGAGGTCAGCATTGTTTTCATATTTGTGAATGAAGCTCTCTCAGTGATTCTGCGTTCCATTCATTCTGCTATCGACAGGACTCCTGCTCATTTGCTCAAAGAGATTATTTTAGTTGATGACAACAGTAATAATGGTGAGTAGCATGTGCCAAAGGGATGAGGTCTTACCCTGTATTCAGTTGCAACATTTATGCTTGATTATAACATGGCCATTCTGTTTTGCACGAAAAACTCCCAATGGCAAGAACGGGGAATCATCAAAGCCTGAGGATGGGCATCTTTTTGAAACATTTAAAGACTTTTCTATTCAAGCATGCGTTGGCCACTACATGGGAGGTGTCATAGGGAGCACAAATAGTCAAACTCTCCTCTTTCCCAGTGCCTTTATACTTGCACCTGAAAGTATCAATTTTTTGACACTTTGGTCATTTAAGAATCACCACAAGACTGTTTTGCCACCTGAGAATCTGCTTTACTCACTGAGAATTTACTTTGGTTTACACCTAGGATGAGAAACCTGTGGCCTTCTATATGTATGCTGTTGTACTCCAGCCCCCATCAGCCCCAGCCAGCATGGGCAGGGATGATGAGAGTTGTAGTCCCACTACATCTGGAAGCTCACAGGTTCCTCCATCCCTGCTTTACCCCCTTCAAGTAGTTTACACTCTTGTTTTATTGAATTTTAATGTTCCTCACACTGGGAACAACGAAGGGCGGATTATAAATACCGGTAATTTAAATAAACATTTATTCTATGGCCACCACATTGGAAATCCATTATTTGAAGTTGTTTTATATGTGTTGGAAAACATGCTCAGGGCAACCTAAGAATATGGGACTACCTTCTATCTCACGAACCTCTCCAAATATTAACATCAAGGTAAGGTGGATGTTGACTAGAGATGGGGGCCCTTTCTGGTTGTGCTACACAATTTTGAAATTCTCTTGCCAGAAAGTTGCCAAGTCTGTTGCCTTTCAGTTCACTTGAATTCTTTTCTTTCAAAATGCCCTGGCATTGGAGATCTTTTCAAGCCATCTGTTTTTAGTTTTTACGCTGTTACAAATCTAGCTGTTCTTCTGAGTTTTTGTTTGTTATCAGTTTTTATGTTTGACTGTTTAAGCTTATTTTTAAACAACTGGAATGTAGATGTGGGATCTCAATAACTTTCTAAATAGTTAGTAATGGTCTGGTTTGCATGTTGCTTTGTGGCTAGAAGGCAAAGCTGGCAAAGTTTCAGGAAGACTTCTGGGACTTCCTTCCTCATAGCCAGGTTAATTATTATTATTCATTCATTTCTATTAATTTCATATCATTCTGTTTTTAAGAAAAAAAATATCAAAGTGGTTTACAACACATTAGAATATCAAGTAAAACAATCCAGAATAAAATGTTCCTGGAGAAAATCAAATACAAAGTATACATTTGAAGCAACATAATTAACAAGAAACTAAAATATCATCTTAAAGAATTCAAAATAAAACATTACGAAGGAGGTCAGATACAGAATGCATGTTTAACTTAGCAAAGATAACAAAAATTGTTTTTAACATTTATATGTATTAAAATATTGAAAATGCATAAATAGAAATTAAAAAAACGATTTCAAAGGAAAACCTTACTAAAGGAAGTCAGGTATAAAATGCACATTTAAAACAGCACAATTAACATGAGATTAAAATATTATCATAAACATAGAACACATCTCCTGCTGTTGCTGCCAGTCTTGCCAATGGTGGTTCATGGCGCTTGGTAGTTGGGGAAGCTCAGGTTCGATAACCTGGGTCTGCACTAAGAGACAACCAAGATGGTCTCTGGCCTCTTCAGTAGACTCAGCTTTTGTAGCTGGAGTCAGTCAGGGCTCTGCCCTCCCAGGCCAGGTGGAAAAAAAGCCTGTAAGGTCTTCCAGGACTCACAGCCAAGATGGTTAAGACTTTGTTATTTACCCAGGAATTTTAATTTGTATAATCCCTCAGACTGCGTGGTGGTTTTAGCGGCTGCCTTTTATTATGTTTGCTAATGCTAGTGTTTAATTGTTTTGCATTAGGTTTTAATTAATTGATTATCTATGTCATTGCACAGTGCCCTGGAATCTGTTTTTTATGAAGGGATGTATATAACTGCTATAAGTAAGGAAATAGCTTAGTTCCGGCTATGCTGCAATTTGTACATGCAGATGGTATATATTTCCTTTGGAGAAATCATCTTAGCAGAGCTAAGAATCAATTCTAATTGGATTGTAAAGCCATTTGCACCACTAGAAGTGGTATATAAGTATGTAATAACTCTTCTTTTAACAATATGTAATGGACCTTGTTTTAATAAAATGCCCTGCATTTCTTTGCCTTAGTTACTATTGCTAGTTGGTTAAGATTATGTTACTAGTTATCTGCTTGGCTTAACCACCAGTGCAGGAGGACATGGGTTTTGGAATTTTGTATTTGATTATTGAACACCAGCATTGTACTAGGGGCTATGCAAAATACAGAAATGAATCTAGCCCTCCTCATGCATTCAAAGAAATGTGAGAGGCTTCCAACTGGCTTAGATGCATGGGCACCAGCCCCAACCCCAGCATCCCATTGGCCATTGACCTTGCCTCTCCTCTCCCAAACTTGACAGGTTGAGCGTGAAGATCTACAGGGAGATGCTAATTGCATTTAGTTGAACTCTATTAGAATCACCCACTTAGTTGAGAGCCCTGTGCAAACCAGACGGAAGGATTATAACTACATGCAACTGAACATGACTAGAATCTCCCTGCAAACCTTCACCCTCAACCCATGTAAGTTGAAAGAGGAGGAACAGGTCCACTGTCCGTTGGAGCCAAGGCTGGCATCTACTCTCCCTGCCCAGTTGGAGCTCTAACAAGTTTTTTGAGTATCTGAAGAGGGCTACAGCCTATATTCAAGGGGCTTTTATGCAATAAGGGCTGTGCAGTTAAAATGGATGTGACAGTATGAGAATAATTTTGAGGACTTTTAGTGAACTGCTCCATGACTTAGACTTGGTTACTCTTTGGCTTAACAACCATGAGCTTTTAACAACAGTTGCCTGATGCTGGTAGGAACATAGTTTCAGGCAAGGGTTATTTGGGATGGGGTATGTGCATGTATGTGCTGGTAACTGTAAAGCTATGTGCATCCCTTTGGTCCTGTTGCCTTGGCTACCAACATGTACCAGTCAGATGTACTAATGTTGCCAACCACTCCTTTGCATCTTTCAGCCTGTGGTCCCTCACATCACATATTAAATTTCAAGCCAGCCTCACAATCAAACCGTACATATTTTGATAGATCAGCTGGAACCCACAACATTCATATTGGCTCTGCATTTTTTCTGCTCTAAGGAGCTGCGCTGCAGACGGCTTACCTTCTAGCCTGCCCTTCTGTATAACTGTTGCATGACCCCTGCTACTGCTTTTGCAGCGACCCACTCTAGAATCAGTGATGTGCATCGGATTTGGGTTTTAAAAAAAGAAAAGGAGATGTGGTGGAATTAAAATGAAATAAGCCTCCTGTGCCATGCTTTTCTGCTTGCTGCTATTTTCTATATGCCAAGAAAATATTAAAACTCAGACACTAGCAAATATAAGAGCTGAATCTAAATCCACAACCACTGGAAAGTGCTATATTTCACCAAGCCGTTGCCAAACGTTCCTTAAAACACCATCAGAGGGTAGGATGGGAAGGTTATTTGCTTTGATCCATTTATCCAACAACACAGGACAGAGAATTGGGAGCATTGAGAAATTATCAGATATACCAAAAGGAGAAAGCAAGTAATGAATTAAGGAAGGTTACAGAGTGCTTTGTTTGCTCCAGTGATGTGTCTAGTATAAATCTTCTGCACGGCAAGTACCTTAACATGTAGGCAGATTTTGGGGTCATTGATAACTGCTCAAATGGTACATATTTGCAATTCCAGTCATGAACTGATAACACTTTGTAATTCCATCAAGAAGGTCTCAGCTGACAATAGAAAATAACAATGATTCATTTAATCTTGTTTAGCATGCACCAGATTTCCAAAGATGAGTACTCTTAAGTAATACCATAACTATGAATATGTTTTTTACTTATATATATTGCCAAGCAAAGTGCACTCCATAGTAACCATTCTTCTTTAGCATTCCACTCTACCAGTGGTCCATTCCCAATCCATTGGCCTCTGTTCCTCTTTTCCTTTCAGAGAGCCCCTGCCTGTCTTAGGTGACCCTAAAAAGGATAAGGGTTATAATGTATTAAAGGCACCAATTTCAAAACAATTTCTCTGCTCTGTAAGGCTGCTGTGTAAAGTATTTGTTTTATAATTAAGTCTCGAAAATTAGGGAAATGGAAAGTTAATCCAGCAGATAATCTTTGGCAATGCATTGAAGACGTTGTCATGGCTTTCACGTTTTTGGGACTAAAGAGGGTCTCCTTTACTTTAAACAGTGATTCAGTGCCACAGGGCATTTTATTGCCTTAATCTTGAACTAAGTACAAATGTTGATCCTCCTTTATCCAAATCCATGGGTTATCCTAATCCTTTATTTAGTCCATGTTCATTTGTTTCAGTCTTGTTTGGACTAAACTACATGTGACACTAAATGAGCTTAAAGTTGAGTGAACCTTCCCCCTCCCCCTCCTCCACTCAGGTGTGAGTTTAACCCTTTCCCTCTGCCCTGCTCCCACTGAACTGGCAGAGCGAGTAGATAAATAGGTCCCACTGCAGCAGGAAGGTAAACGGCATTTCCATGTGCTCTGGCTGCAGTCAGGGTGTCCTGTTGTGCCAGAAGTGGTTTAGTCCAGCAAGCCACATGACTCGGAAAGCTGTCTGTGGACAAACGCCGGCTTCCTCAACCTGAAAGTGGAGATGAGTGCCACACCTCATAGTCTACTTCGACTGGGCATAACTGTCCAGGGGTCCTCTACCTTTTTACCTTTACCTTTGTTGTTGGTAATAGATAGTGATCCCTTAATTACAGTGATGATGTTAAAGCTATGGCAATTGGCACTATTTAATGTTTGGGAAATTAAAAACAACAGCAGCAGCAGAATAAATTCTTTCCTGTGTTTACATTGCTAGCCTTTCTCTCAACAATAGCATTAGATTATCAGTCGCAGCAGAATTCAGTCTTCTGTAAACTTTTTGGAAGTTGCATTTGTTAAGTATTAGTTGAGAACAGAACTTACACTTTAATGATGTCTTAAGACTCAGTATAAAATTAACAGTATATGCGTATACATATCAAATTTCTTTACATTTATCTTGAGAAATATAACCAGCAGTAGCTTATTCATTCACTTCAGCATATGTCAAGCAAATTAACTGTGATTTTTGCTAAGCTCCAGTACAGTTTTTCTAAGTTTCCAATTATATTTTAGAAGCCCTCAATTAATCTCCTGCAAAGCCTTCATTCCTATTTTTTAAAAAAACAAACGTTTGAAGTGGAAAAAACTGTGAAGATGTCACTGCATCTATGTCATTTGAGCAGTAGATTTTTAACACTTACAAAAGCTTGGATCTTCTCATTATTGAAGCAACTTAGAGTGCATTATGTAAGCATTTCACCTGTCAGCTTTTCCTTATGAAATTGGGTAAGCAAAATCTGAAAATTAAAAATGTTTCATCTATGTTTGAAAAGGTTTGTATACATTTTTACCCTTTAATCCCCCAGTTTTGTACATTGTGTGTCAGAAATGGAAGTTTATGCTAGGCTGTTGATTATATGCCACTTTCAGTAATACCCTAGCCAATCAGGCGTATTCTTATTACCACATTATTCATAACTGATAACCCAGTTGAAAACATATCACTTGGAGATAAATCACATTGAGAGGGCTGGCTAAGACTGATTAACTAAGTACAATTGTCAAGTTTTAAACACACACAATGTAACTACTGTTTTTCGCTTTCATTTTATCATATCCCACACACCTCACACCTAAAGTGAGGTATATTCATTCTCAACCTAACAGAACTCTTGTCAATCCAGTTCCTGAGCCTTGGGAGCAAGGGAGCTAAACTCAGAGAAGTCACCACTGAATGAACCAACATTTAGGCAGAATCACTTTGTTTACTGCTGAGTTTAGATCACACAATATACTATGGTATATCAGGGCAGGAATGAGCCTAGGCTCCCCCCAAAAGACATGTTCCCTTTTCTCATTTCCCTCCACCATTGCTATATATAAAAGATCAGAAGTTTTCACTTCTGATGTTGATTAACGACAGTTGAGCATTATGTTCAAATCTTAAACTGTGGGGTAATCTTAACTATAGTTTGTTGAAATAAACCAACCTCATAAACCACAGATTGCAGCCACATCAGTTGATGTTTGGAGGGGAGAGAGTATGTAAGTGCGGTAGAAGACCAGCCTTCTTCCCCTCATTATAAACCATGGTTTATTGTTTTGTTGTTGTTTAGTCGTGTCCGACTCTTCGTGACCCCATGGACCAGAGCACGCCAGGCACTTCTGTCTTCCACTGCCTCCCGCAGTTTGGTCAAACTCATGCTGGTAGCTTTGAGAACACTATCCAACCATCTTTCCCAACATCAGGGTCTTTTCCAGGGAGTCTTCTCTTCTCATGAAGTGGCCAAAGTATTGGAGCCTCAGCTTCACGATCTGTCCTTCCAGTGAGCACTCAGGGCTGACTTCCTTAAGAATGGATAGGTTTGATCTTCTTGCAGTCCATGGGACTCTCAAGAGTCTCCTCCAGCATCATAATTCAAAAGCATCAATTCTTCGGTGACCAGCCTTCTTTATGGTCCAGCTCTTGTAACACCTGAATATAGAGGCCCTCTGGAAACACTCCTCAACCCCATGTATCATAGGAGCCAATTACTTGGGGCTGTGGGGGCTTTGGCCCCCACAATAAAATAATTGAGGAGGCTGGGCCCCCACAAAGTCGATGAGCATTCCCATTCAAATGGTGTGTGTGCTCTGTATCATGTGATCAGTTATGTGGGGCGGGGCTTTCCTGGGTCCCCACAACATTTTATTCAAGTTAGCACTCCTGCCATGTACCTAACTTTAGAGCTGCAGCAGAGCTGAGGCTCTTACCAGCTACACGGGCTAGAGAGATATCGTACATATTTTATAGAAAGGGATTGTGCCTAAACTTAGCTTACTTGAGAAGAGAGCTTCTCTGACCAAGTTCAGAGAAATAGCTTTCACTATTTCCTTTGCTCCAAGATTCAGAAGCTTTTCTGAGCTTTTCCCTGTAGCAGTAGCTCAAGGGATGGCATTGTTCTTTAAAACCTTAAAAAATGGTTTTGGATACTTTTTCACAGCTCTGTCTGAGTTATGATTAATTTCCAGGTATAGGACAAAAAAAGAAAAGAAAAGATGAATTTATTTAGGGCCAGTTCACCGAGAAATAGAACTGCATTTTTATAATACTGAAATTGGAAATTTTGACTGTTTCAGCTCAGCTGTGCCATTTGGCCCAATTCTTTCAATGGTTTTTGCAAATGTGCTGCTTCCCATCCAGGTTTAAAACATCACGTCCTGACTCCTTTCATATACAAATGCTTTTAAATATCAAGCAGATTCCAAACTCAGTCAAGGTGAGCTTGTCTGTTGCTACTGACATCCCATTAATGGAACATCTCTCACACACATGCCCTTTCTGAACTGTTGCTTTCCCCCTTCCTGTAACCATTCTGAGCAACCCCCTCTCATCTGTCTTGGACCCTGTATGGGCTTGCAATTCTTTTGAAAATTTATGAGCAGTAAGGATGAGCAAAGTTGCTGAAAGGCATAATTACATGTTTCAGAAGATGTATTTGACAAGCTTCTAATGCTGGGGTGCAATATGAATTGAAAACTAATCTTAACAGTTCCCTCTCTCTTTCTCTGGAGACCTCTCACACACAGAGCTACGATTCTGAGCACCATACAGTTCGCGGGATTTTGGGGGGAAGCATTGAGTGTTAAAATAGTATGAGAGTGCTTTAAATGTATTGTGTGGATGTGTCCAAAGTCTTTTTTTCAGTCTACTGTCTTATATACGTTAAGGAGGCCATAGGCCAAGGGGATAGCTAACAGAGTTTGTTAAGAAAAGCTGTTGTGCTATTGGCTGCTTGGCAGGGGAAGTTTCCAAGTGCTTGGTCAGACAACCTGAGTAGCTGCACAGCTCCGTTTCCTCTAAGGCCAGTGTTGCTGGGATTGTTTACCAGCCTAGGAGGCCTTAAACAAACCCTGGGTGGGTGGGTTTGCTTAGAGAGTTGCTATTGTGTGACCTGGGCTTGGACAAGCAAGCAAGAAAATGAGATTTTGAACCAATCTAATATTGTGCAACTAACCTGAAGAATCAATTTCTTCCCCTCATTTTATGTTCTCGGAAACAAACAAATCTCATAAATGTTGTCTGAGTGTGTCCATAACTAACTAAAATGTTCCAAAGCATTCCACCGCATCAGCTGTGCCATTTCCTAAAGATAAAGGGAGTCCTGACTGTTAAGTCCAGTCGCGGATGACTCTGGGGTTGCGGCGCTCATCTCGCTTTACTGGCCGAGGGAGCTGGCGTTTGTCCACAGACAGCTTCCGGGTCGTGGCCAGCATGACTAAGCTGCTTCTGGTGAACCAGAGAAGTGCATTGGAAACACCATTTATCTTCCCACCAGAGCGGTACCTATTATCTACTTGCACTTTGACGTGCTTTCGAACTGCTAGGTTGGCAGGAGCAGGAACCAAGCAACGGGAGCTCACCCCGTCACAGGGATTTGAACTGCCGACCTTCTGAGCAGCAAGCCCTAGGCTCTGTGGTTTAACCCACAGTGCCACCCACATCCCTATGTGCCAATTTCTAGGAAGGGCTTATTTCAATCAACGGAAGCTAAAAATCACAGCACCATTTGCTGTAGGGGTTTCAAACAAAAGTAGTCTCCATTAGCCTCAGTTTGTTTTTTATTTTTCTATAGCTTATTTGATTTGGGGGCAAATTAGCACACCATTTTCTTATATATATATATATATTTGGTAACACTACATGTACTGTTCTTTGGAACCTTAATTAGTCTATCTACGACTGTAAGCTCTGTCCTTCCTGTTTATACAACATTGGTTTTTATATTAAAAATAGACGTATTTGCAGAATTGGGTATGTGGCAATGTTTATATATTATCCCACAGCTAGTTTTGCATATAATGAATGTTAAGATCTTGGGAGATGTAAAATCCAGTGCATAATCTATCGCTTCATTCTGTTAGTGTTCTTTAATCAGTCATTGATCTATTTGAAGGTCTGTCCTCTTATCCCATAATGTTTTAAGTTTTCTTTAGCAAAGCAAAAGGCCTTTGGTGAGAGACTTTGGTCAGATGATCATAGCTTTGACTTTGTAACTCTCATTCATTTTATCTAGACTATATGGACATTAAGTATTAGATCTCAGACTAGATTCCAAGCTAAAGTCGAGTTTTCCCTTATCCAGAAGAACTTGGTTTACAATACATAATATTCTCCCAATTACTTATGGTATTACTTAAGGATATTCATCTATGGAAATCTGGTGCATACTAAACAAGATTAAATGAATCATTGTTATTTTCCATTGTCAGCTGAGACCATCTTGATGGAATTACAAAGTGTTATCAGTTCTCTCAAGATTGCTTAGTACCAGCTGCTGCATGGTTCCATTCCTCTTAAACAGCACAGTCCTTTGGCCCAGCGCCTGCCTAATCATTGTTTAATGCTTCGAAAGATAGCATCTTTACATTTGAGGCAATCTTTCCAAGCAGTAACAATACTTACAGATTTGCATGTAGTTGAAATAATTGGAAAAATAAAAAAGCAGGGGGAAATGATGTGCAAACAACACTGCATTTTATGAAGCTGAAAATATACCATATACATAATCGAATTACAGCGTGAATGTGAGGAAGCTTAAAGATGTTTATACAGTAAGGCCCATGGTTTGTCAGGTTCACATGGTAGGGAGTGATTATTTTATTTATGTCTCAGTAATCAGTTTCTGTGGAAAGATGTGTACAGTGTATATTGAAAATGGAAGTAAATATGGTCTTCAAATTTTAAAAGCAAAACGACTCAGTGCTTTGCCTTCAAAGCATAGTATCTGAAAGTGTTGAGGGAATGAGGGGGCATCATGTCAAATGTCCTACTACAAGGCATGCCTTTGTACATATCATCCTGAACAACTCACTTGATCCAGGGCAGAAGCCATTCATTAAAAGCAGAAGAATGGGAGTAATGTGGCTCTTGTTGGTAGGCTATCAGTTTGATTATCTACCACACCTGCATTGCCTTGCGGCACTGGTCCCAGCTGTTTTTATAAGAAATTGTTTTAATAATTGTGGTTTAATGCTGTAAGCCACCCTGGGACCTTGGGATGAAGGGAAGGTAATTAATAAACATAATAAACATAATAATAATACCTCGGGGCAGTTGAGTTAAAAAATGCTTTATTAGTGTGAACTTCATTTCATTGCTGTAAAGCAAGTGGGGGAGGGGAGAGAGAGAGAGTCTTGAGTTAGTTACAATAAATTGGATGCATGGCCTAATCAGTGGAAAGCTTTCTATCTAATGGAAAATACTCTAGGATAATGTTCCCATTTCATCAGTAAGTATCAAACTGAGTTTAATCAGCAGCAGATTGCTGTACAATACCTCAATCACATTTAAAATGCTGTTGAGAAACAGGTAGAGGAATTATTCACTGAGATTTCAGCAGGGTTTGACATTCGGTATAGTAGTTCACAGGACCATAAAACATTTGCAATGCAAACACATAGCTTTCATCCGAACTGGGTTTTCTCAAAACCAGGGGTTGTAGTTTAATACTAACTATGATCGGTTTCAGTACAAGCCAACTTGTTAGAACTGTCTTCTGGCTGCTGACTTTGTTCTGATAACTCCCTATGGGGCCAAGTTCATTGCTGCTGTTTTCAATACCCTGCATTCTAAAAGAAACTCATGGGAGTGCTTGAAACTGGCTTTGGGAGTCGCCAACTGCTACAGTGCTTGAAGTTGATTGGCTGTGAATGTAAGCAACCAACACTACTCTATTCAATTAACTTTCCTGATTGGCTAAGGCGTTGCATAAATAGAGGCTACATTTGATGCCCATAGCCAATCAACTTCAAGTATTATGGCTTTCCTTGCCCACGCTGAAGGATGTTCTTCATTGGGAATTGCTTCAAGAAAATCTGGAGAGTTACGGGGATCAGTCCAGGTCACACTGATGCAGAATCTAAGTAGGAAGACAGACAGATAGACAGGGCAGTAAGTGAGTGAGTGAGTGAGTTCAGGCTTTTCTATGATGCCCCAAAGAGACCCTTACATGGTATGAAACGCCAAAGATCAAATTCAGCAAGGTACTTAAATATGTGTGTAGCATTATGTACATGAGCAGCCCCTAGGTAGGTAAATGTTTGGCATAAGCATTTACTGTGGCATAAACATAATTGTAATGTGAATAGTTTAGCCATTGTCTGCATCAGTGGCAATTTGTTTAAGGTTATAAACTAAAGCTGTTAGAATTTCTGAAGTGAGACTTTCATCCAAAGAGAAGGAGATAGAAAAGGGATGAAATTTGTAATTCCCTTTAGAAAAAGGTTTCAAAATCCGGAAAGCAGTACGTTATGGTACGTGACTTAACATTTTACTACACTGGGTTGGTATTAAGGTGCATTAAACACTAAATTACATAAACCTAAAATCAGGGCATAATACTACTATGAGGCCTGAGGGACTTAAAGAGAGATGCATATAACCATTGGAGTTGTGTGATTAAACATTCCTTATAGACTCAAATGGCCTCCAGAGAAGTATATTTAAAGAACAGTGTAAGTTTCTAGAGAAGGCTGCCTATAGCTTTAATGCCAAACATGCTACTTTTTCGAGGGGATGACTATGAAATAACTTTAAGTTGCTCTTTCTTAATTGTGCCAAAAGCCATGGCTTACTAGTCACACAAGAAGTAATTATACAACAAAGTAAAAATAACATTTTCAGTGTTGTTTGGATTTACTTTGGGAGGGAACTGTGTTTTTTCTTTTTATGCCCATGAGGTATCATGTGAACTAGTCCCTGTTCACAGCCAAAATGCTCCTGTTCTAAAAACACTCCTAATACAATGCTAGATTGGTAAAGAAAAAGCTATTTATAGGCATTGTATGTGTGATATAACATTGTGCCACCAGATGGTGCAGTGGAGTCCCATTTTTCTCTACCTGTTTTTCTTGTTTAAATTTACAACGCATTTAACTGAAACGCTTCTTTGATGTGTCTAGATCAGTCCTAGTCTCTTTAAATTTGATTTATATCTGGTTTATACTCATAGAAATGTTCAGGACTCAGTTACTGGACACATTTTATTATTATTTTTTCAAATACTTCAATATTCTCTGAATACACAGATTTTATATGCCTTCTGAAGAAAATCATACTGTGAACTTTGATTTCTTAGTGAAACTTGAAGTATGGTTAAAATATATGAACTCCAAGAAAAAAATTTAGAGGCTCACTGATGCCAGTGGGATTCTAACAATGTGGGATGGTCATTGAATCATTCCCAACCTTTTGTTGTTTTGAAAAGCATTTGGCTCACATCCAACAAGTGTATACATTGAAATGTGAAATTCATTGTGTACTTGTGTTATAACAGTGATTATGACACTGAATGGTAATTGGTGTTGATTAGTTAGTCAGATCCATGTCTGCTGCCATCCTTATTTAATCAAACAAAGAGAATAATAAAAGCAGCATGCAAAAATGAAAAAGAAAACTTCTCCCTATTGTAAAAAACCAACCCTCAGGATATTACATCTGAACTAACTGTGGTACCCGTAAAGAAAAAGGAGAAGGGATAATGACATACAAATTTTGCTGCAATTTGATTGCATTCAGATTAAATAGCATGAAGTGCATCATAGAGCATATTAAAGGATACCTTTATTAGGCTAGCTGGAAGTAAACAGAAATCAAACAATTGGAGGCAATTGGAGAAGTTGTCTAGGGCTGTTGCAGAATCTCCTTGCATGGAGGTTTTTAAAATGGGAGGAGATGAGTTGAACGCTCCCCCCAGTCCAAATAGATATTGCAGAAGATTTTACGAGGTGAATCAAGAAGGCCTTTATTTATATTGTATGCTAGTATACTTCTGCTTTCCCTTTGTATGGGTCTTCATCTTGAAGCTGAACTTCAACCCTTGCAATAGAGGACACCTTCTGACTAGAGGACTGTCCTCTGATAGCCCTTCAAATGGAGGACTGTCCTCTGAAGAATAGGACACATGACCACCCATACTTACAGCACCGTAAAGATTTAGTGTAGCCCAGATTACCCCATACACAAAAACATAAACACCTGTTATTCTAAGTCCTTCAGGACTGTTGCTGTTTTTTTATCGGTGATGACATTGCTCAAAGTTGTGCACCTGCAACTGTGGGTAACGCTGGCTGGATGAGTGGTGCAGCTATGTTAAATGGACTATAAAGAGGAGGGGGGCTATTTGAAGGAAGAAAGTTTAAAGACCTTAGAAGTTGGGAACCCAAACTACAAAGCAAGCGACTCTAGCTCTGGCACAGCAGGCAACTTGAGGGCCTGAGAGAGACAGCCTAGAGCAAGAGCAGTATGGAAAGCTGAAAGATAAAAAGGCCCACATGGCTACTGCATGTAAAACACTATGAAGCAAAACTTCAATGGATTAGCTTCACATGCCTAGTTTCCAGGAGGCCGGGTCAGTATCAGATGAGAAAGTCACTCAAGAAAAAAGAGGCCAAGCTAAATTTCTGAGTGAAGTCAGGTTTCTCCCCTTGTGTTTGAAGGTATACAAAAAGGTTGGAAAGGGAGGGAAAGGAAGGGAGACTGCCTTGGCTGGAAGGTCACGTACATTTTCTTTGTCAAACTGCAACTCCATGACTATGTTCTAGTCCCTGGCGCTTTTGAAAAAGATTGGCAGTGGGTGAGCAACTGGAGAATGCACAGTAAGGACAGGGCTATAGACTCTTGCCAGTCTTTCATATTTCTTTTTTAAAAAATAGAGTTGACATCCCATGAGGCAAAACATTCTCAATCAAGGGAACGGGATGGAGGCCTCTGAGGTAAAGACTTGGGCCTGAGCTCAGTGATTTCTGGTCGATTGAAAGATCATTTTTCCTGATCAGGTGTTGGAGTGGGCAGAGGTGAGACCAAAAGCTCTGGTGTAACCTAAGGTGTATAGCCAAATAAAAAAAACTGAGAAAAATACTGCACTTGACCCCTTTCCCCTACCACTGTACAACTGGCTTGAAAGCAAAAAAAGTCTAGCCAGGCTGATTGGGAGGAGGGGGTTATAGAGATGTTTTAAAGCATCATGGATAGAATTTTCCTTGGAATACAGAATTCATAAAAATGTTTCCTTCCAGCAACAAAACATAAGACTACATTTTGGGGGTATTTTTTCTTCTCTGACCCTTTCCTCCAGCTCTTGTAAAATACCATTTATCCTTTTTAGTCTTTAATAATGTAGCCTTGCATAGGGACTACACAATAGTGTTTCGTCTAAGGGAGTGGTTAATTACTGTTCTTCAGTTCCTTGTAAACTGTCGCCATCTAGTTATGTGATCAAGAGCTTGCCATAGATTTGTATGTCCCCTTCCTATTACACTTCCAATTTCATGCACAAATTTCTCTTCCCACTTCAGCATTAAGGAGGATATAACTTTACATTTACACCAAACAGTTCTGACATTTGTTAGCTTTAGGACAGAGCCTCTTGAGAAGCCCACTCCTCTACTATGTAAATGGTTCAGGTGAGTGTCTCTGCAAATTACAGGCACAAATATAGTAATCGATATATTAGTATGTGTGTGTGTGTATGTGTGTGTGTGTGTACACACACACACACACACACACACACACACACAGCGGTACTTCAGGTTACAGACGCTTTGGGTTACAAACTCTGCTAACCAGGAAGTGATTGCTCCAGGTTAAGAACTTTTCCCCAGGATAAGAACGGAAATCGTGCTCCAGCAGTGTAGTGGCAGCAGGAGGCCCCATTAGCAAAAGCACGCTTCAGGTTAAGAACCATTTCAGGTTAAGAACGGACCTCTGGAATGAATTAAGTTCTTAACCCGAGGTAGCGCTATTCAGAGTGAAGGGAAGTAAAGTTGCCCTCATTCTGATTTGGCTTCCCTGCTTTGGATCTAATTAGCTGTCCACTGTCATCAGGAAAGCCATCCAGAGGGAGCATAGTGCTTCCTGATTTGACTTTGTGGCATCTTCATGAATCTGATTAAATATCATTAATCATCACATTGATTAACTATCACCACTAACCTGACTACATATCATCATTGCTCCTGTGGACCCTAATTAGTATGGATTGCCTTAGAATAAGCCTTGCTGCATATTAGGGAAAGAAACAACTGAGGTCATGTGATAAAGAGTAGGTGAGAGTTCGTATGTAAAACCTTTCACTCCAAACCCCAAAATGCATCTCTAGTTTGCTTTCATAAAACTTGATTATAGAGAAGTCCAATTTGAAGCTTAAGCATTAACATTGGCACACACATTGTTAGTTTGGGGCAGGGAGTTCGAAAACGTTAGTTCCAAAAGAAGAAGAGAGGGGACAATTCCTGCATGGGAAAAGAAGAATAGGGCGAAAACGTTAGTTCCAAAAGAAGAAGAGAGGGGACAATTCCTGCATGGGAAAAGAAGAATAGGGCTGGGAAGGTCCACAGGACACTTATTTTAAACTTCTCTTTCAACTCATTATCTGTCTATTTATTGGCATTGCTGCATGTCTGGGCAAAAATACCTGTAGAAAAGGTTGTGCTAAAAATGCCAATTAAAACTAAAACTGGTGATATTCCCTTTGTGCCCTGTGGATTACAGAAAGAGTACTTGTAGGTCACAAGTGCCACACAGGCTAGGGTAGCGAACACCATTGTCTTAAATAATTCATTGAAACGAAGAGAACATAATTAGCTTCACGGTGAGATGTTAATTGCTCACCTGTCATTCCCTCACATCATTTCTTTGGGATTCTCCTTCAAAGACTGTGAGCAACTCAATTTAGCCAGGGCATTCAGTGGATTGATGAGTGAGGACTATTGTAATTAAGCTTCTATTACATTGCCCCTAATCAAATTAAGAGATGTCTATGAGTTCCAACCAGATGGATTTTCAAGCCTCACCCCACCCCATTCTTGGCAGTTTTTAGGAATATGGTTATGTTCTGTTTGCTGTGTGGCCAGAAATTAATCAGCTGGAACACCATATGCCATTGGTGATCAGCTGCGATGTGATGCTACCCAACAGGAGCTACAGGGAAGTTGGCTGGGGTGAGACCATTGCTAATTCATAAACTACACTTTTGGAACTCATGGAGGGCGTCTTGGAGCAGGGAAGCAGCAAAGAGCCCAAGTACAGTGGTACCTTGGGTTACATACGCTTCAGGTTACATACGCTTCAGGTTACAGACTCCACTAACCCAGAAATAGTGCTGCAGGTTAAGAACTTTGCTTCAGAATGAGAACAGAAATCGTGCTCCGGCGGCACAGCAGCAGCAGGAGGCCCCATTAGCTAAAGTGGTGCTTCAGGTTAAGAACAGTTTCAGGTTAAGTATGGACCTCCAGAACGAATTAAGTACTTAACCCGAGGTACCACTGTACTAATTGTCCCCTCCTCCTGCCCTGTCCCCATTCCAAATTCCTTTTTCCCCAAGCTTCTCCCCTCCCCCCAAAACACACACACACACACACACACAGAGAGAGAGAGAGAGAGAGAGAGAGAGAGAGAGAGAGAGAGAAGAGAAATTTCATTTGGAGTCAGTTGGCAACCTTATGTCTTGTTGTTGCTCTGATTATTAATTTTTGTGTTCTTGAACAGTTCAGAAAATTCCAGACAACAAAGGGAATTGATACATACAGTGGGTGCTCGGGTTGCGAACGTGATCCGTGCGGGAGGCACGTTCGCTACCCGCAGCATTCGCAACCCGCAACCCGTGCGTCTGCGCATGCACGGGTCATGATTCGGCACTTCTGCACATGCACATAGCACGATTTAGCACTTCTGCGCATGCGTAAGCGCCGAAACCCGGAAGCAACCCATTCCAGTACATCCGGGTTTGGCGCGGTGTGCAACCCGAAATCGCGCAACTCGAAGCGTCTGTAACCCGACGTATGACTGTATTAAGAGTGTTGGCCTAGGACCTGGGAGACGATGGTTCCAGTCCCCATTCAGCCATGAAGTCCACTGGCTAACTCTGGGCCAGTCAGTATCTCTCAGCCTACCTCACTGGGTTGTTGTTTCTTAGATCACTCTGTGTCACCAGTATCCCTACTGGTTTAACATCCTCTGTTTCCCAGAAGTGATCTATATATTAATTCAAGTTTGTTCTCAAGTTTCCTGCTTCACAGTTACATGGGTAGCTGTAGAACATGCACAGCAAACAGCTATTTGTGAGTGGAGTGCTATTGTCATATTGATAGAAACCGGGGGGGGGGGGCAGACAACAAACCTGATACATTCTAGTTTCTCAACTACAAATTCAGATATCTATCTTAAATGAAGGTCCACTGAAAAATGTAGCATCCTCCCAGGAGGCTTGCTAAATAATCACAGCAGCAGTCTGCAGGGGGCTGAAAGCTTCAACGACCTGTCAAACTAGATAGCTGGCTCTCAGTAGCAGACATCCATCAGCAGCATTAAAAACTCTGGTGCTTTATACAAAACATGGAAATGGTTCAATTTTGCTGACTGCCATATCCATTTGTGGGCAATCAGAAAGAAAGAAATTAGTTACAGATGAGCACATTTATATAGAACACAATAAGGAAAGGAAAGAAGGCGCCGTTGAAAAATACCTATAGAAGAAAGGAACAAATGTTGAAGCTCTCAAGTCAAAACCATGCCAGATGCAATGTGGGGTGGAGGAGCAGAGTTTTTGTTACAACTCTTGTAATAAATACAAAGTAAGAAGGATGTAAATTAATCAGGCCAGTTATAGATATCTGAGGAAAAGGTGGACTAAGAAGAATACATCTTTGTGTAATTGTGAGAAGGGGATACAGAGGGCAACTTCACACATTATCAGGAAGCATCGACAGAAAATGTATGAGTTATTCATAATCCTGTTTCTGTACTTCAGTGTTATGTAACGTGCAGAGTCACAAATTTCTGCCATGTTTCCTAATAATGTGCCAAGCCATCTCTGAACCTTTATTCTAGTCTATTCCATCTACCCTTTATCTCACAGCTGGTTTGCATCTGGAGCTTTAGGGTCCCCTCCTGCCCATTCATGAGAATGGAACTGAGAGGAGAAAGTGCTGCTGATGTTGTGGAAAGTGTGCAATTTCAGTTCCTTACTCAGAAAGAAGGTCAAAGCACATGGTAGACCTGTGTTCTTTGCAAAAATATCTATTGCATGTATACAGTTTTCAGATAGAACAGGATCATGCCACATGACTTCAGTTTTGTGTTAACTTACCGGTACCTGGGAGTAGGCATTACTGAACTCAGTGAGACTTTTTGGATTGTATTAAAGAATACAGGGATGTTGCAACACACAGAAATTCTCACACTGAGAATTTAATTTTTGGCACATTTGCGAAAAGAAAAGAAAAGAGTTACAATGTTTAACCCAGAAGTTCATCTGCAAACCCTCATGCACATGTTGTTTTAATTGATTGTGATAATAATTACTCAGTTGCCAATGGCTGAAGGACTGCAGACCTGTCTGCTTTCAAAGTAGCAAGCCCCATGGACTCCTTCAGTTTCATTTATTATCACTGAGAACAAGACACATTTTCATTAGCTGTCTGCTGCATTTAAAAGCCTCCTGAAACAGAACAAACTCAACTTGATTGATGTTTATTAGCTAGCACATGGTAGGTTAAGCAGTGGCAAGATTGAATGTAAGAACTGTGAGCTCAGGTGAAGCAGGATCAGTCTTTCAGAATCAGATGAAGGTCAGGAGATTGTAAGGTCACTGCAAGCCTGCCTCAACATAGATCTGCCATCAATGGGACAGCCACGTCTCCTACCATACAAAGGACGGTCTGGTGTTTGAAGAAGGCATCTATTTGAAAGGCTGTTGGGTCCAAGTCTAGTTTAAAGCTAAAGAGCCATCAGAAGGGGGGACAGGTCCTTGAAGTTGCCTCTCATCATTTAGCAGCTGGACAGCGGACTGAGCAGGCATACAGATCACTTGGCCTTCCCCACTGTAGAGAGATATATTGTATTTCAATTATGTACTATTTATTTCATAAAATGTATACGCCGTTTGATTGTTAGAAAACCTCACATTTATTTAAAACATTTAAAAGATAAAAGCAACAATAAACTAAAAACACGCACCAACATTATTCATGTTTGGGTAGGAAGTAGGTTGCCAAACTCTGCTTTCCATATTAACAAGCTTTATTGAGATTAGGGGTGGATATTGAAGGGTTCGTTTAAAGTCCATTAACCAAGAAGCACTTCTTAAACCTGGCACAACTTTATTACTACGGCTAATTAATTACTTTTTGCGAGTTCTGCCAGTGAGCTATTCCCAAGGTTTTTCAAATTATTTTGACAAAATTTATTCTTCCTTTGTGTGGCAGAAAGTACTACTAATTTTTGATGGATGTCAAGGTAAAGGTAATCGATTATGATGATCCAGGCTGCAATTATATAAAATGGCTTTTGAGGCAGTGAAGAAAATTAGTGATATATGTGCACATTGGAAAGTTAATTCCTTAAAGTTATAAAGTACTCTCATGAATTTGAGTGATCTACAGGAATATTGCTGAGAATTCTAAGAGAGTTTACATTCAAGAAAGGCATCTTATGTTCATTCATGATAAAAACAAGTATGCAGTTGCTGTAAATAAAAAATCTGTTCAACAAAACATTCAAAACCTTCTGATTTTGTCAAATCTTTTGTCCCAGTAAAAGGGATATAATTGTTATTAGAGGAACTGGATGGAAAGTTATCTGGTTAAGCACTTCAATCTTTACAAGAGATGGGTTTTATATGGTATTTTACAGTGCTACAAATCCAGTCCTGTTCTTATAAAACAGCTTTATTATTATTATTGATAATAGATACTTGTGTTTTATCAAATTTTGTTGCTAGCTGCTTTGCACTTTTAGAAAAGGTGGAATCTAAATGTTATAAATAAATATGAAATGTGTAAAAGCTCCTTGATAAAAGGTTTTGTGCCCCACAGTAAATACTTACAAAGTCTCTTTTAAAGAATTTAAAGTGTCCCAACTATCTGATGCTGAAACCCTCCATGCTTACCTGGATGTAAGTGCCGTTGAACTCAATGGAGGTTCCTTCTGAGAAGATACGCATGGAGTTACACTAATTTTAAAACATTTTTTGTGTGTGAGGGTGACATTAATTTCATTTTAAAATGGTCTTTTGAATGCTCATGGAAACAGGCTCATGGTGAAAGGGGAACAATTTAATTAAGGCTCAGGTTTGAAATAAAATAGATCTTGAAGATTCATAGTGCAATCCTATGCATGCTATGAAGTAGCAAGCCCCGCCATGTTCAAGTAGGGCTTAGTCTTAGGAAAGTGTGTCAGGGATGGCCATCTCAGTGTTCTGTTGGTAAAACCCAAAGACTCCTGTGCATGTGCCAAGTGCTTCCACGTGTGTGCTGGAGCTCTCTGAATTGCCCTGACTGGTGGGACTCTCTTTCGGGAAGGGACAGACAGGCTGCAGTATGAAGGAAGCTTTTTGGTAGTCCTTTTGACACATGCACATTAAAGATGTTTCTTTTATATGTATAACTTGATTTTAATTTTCCCATATAGCTTCTTGGACCATAAATAAATGATTTCAAAGAGTGCCGAGAGAGACCAAGAGGGGTGATTTGTGGAATGTCTCTCTTGAGACTATGATTGGCAATAGGCCATATTTGTGAATGAAAAGATTAACCCTATATGTAAAAGAAAGGGTTCCAGTGGGGTAGCCACCTTTGTTGCTGGAAAACACACACACAGTCCTGTGGCATGTTAAAGAATTGATAAATTTATTGTGGCATAAGCCGCTGTGACTAGAGTCTGTTTCATCAGATGCACAAAATGGAGTTGTTGTTTCTAAAAAAGTGGAGACTATGCACAAATCTCAGAAACTTTCTTCATTCAAAGTTTGAAAAGAATCAGTTCGAGGTTCTACAGCCTGATTCTGCCCAATATCACTTTGTTTTCTGAGATCAACAGGGGGAGGTTGTTTTACACTTCAGCACCTTCACACACCACCTTTAATCCAGTTTTCAGAGGATTGCTGGTGGTGTGGCGAGTAGCAGTGTGGCCTGGGGCCTCTCCCATAACCAGTGGTACAGAAGAGAGTAGCAGATCAGCAGCTTCCACTCCCAAGGCAATATGAGAAATGGGCCTTAGACTGGTTCTCAGATTCAGTGGTGAGCATACTCTTGATCAAGATGCCAAAGAAAAAAGATAGACACTCTTGCTTAGAAATAGGAAGCTTTTATCCTGGAATTGTTCCACAGTGGTCCTGAATAATACTTGGAAATACCGCAGTGAATTATAGCTTGGCTAAATCTGTTGTAAATGTTGCCCCACCTGTAAGAGGCTCATTGGTACGGTGGTTTGTATGTTTTATATATCTATAGTAAGCTGCCAGGATGAACACACCCTTAAAAGAAAATTACCAGCTGGGCTCTCACTCATCATGTAGGTTGTCAGCAGGCACACACTATGCCAAGAGTAACACTAATGAGCAGATTAGCATATTTAGTTTAAAAATAAATTGCATCCCGAATGAAACAGAATTTAAGCAGGAGGAAATGTTTCCCAGTGTGCTGTGGGATGCTAATAAGCAATTGTGCTGCTTTTATCATAATGGGGGAAAAACAGAGATGGATTTGGGTTTCTGATTAGTACCAAACATTTTTCAATTCCTGGTTCCTTTCTGCATCTAAGCTCTAGTAATCACCTTGCTTTGCACAACATAATGAAATATATTAAAAAGCAAGCCAACTGTATTAAAATATGTTTTCATTTGTAGCCATTATGACAATTATTGCTGTATCCTCTGATACTTCCCATTAATAAAGCTAAAACTAAACAATACTTCCCATTAATAAAGCTAAAACTAAACAGCAACTACGAAACATAAACAGCTGGTATTAAAAGGCTATTTAAACAGAAACAAGGTAATTTATGTCTTTATAAAGCTGATGTGTAATGTCTGAAGAGATGTTTTCTGAATTAGGCCCTTACATCATAACGCATAAATCAATTAAACTGGATTGCCTGGACCTAAACCAATTTAGTTCCATTGACTCTAATGGTAGTTAATGGGCTGATATCCAGGTATATTTCACAAGCTCTAAACTCTAGCATGAAGAACGTAATTCATGCTCTGAATGTGGAACAATGCGAGATGCACAAGTGAGAGTGATGAAGAGAAACTTTGTTTAATTGAATGTATAAAAGTGTCCAATACACAGTGCCATCTTTGGAATGCATCTTGCAAAATGTATAAAGACGTTACGATAAATCATGACATTCTAAATTAAGCGTGTTTCTTCTGCTACACTTTCTGTTAAGGGTGTGGCATTTAAACATCACCAAAAATAGGGTAGATTTCCATTAACGTTTCCTCATACCGATTTATAGTTATAGACGCAAATTTAGAAGCAATTACTCCAACTTAAATAGAAATATAGTACAGAGGAGATGACTTATTTTTGTGATCTGCAAAGATACTGTACAGCTGATTAGATGCACTTCATCCCTATATGCTTATCACATCACGACTTGAGCCATCTAATGATCAGTTGCAAATATTTTTTGTTCTCTTATCACACATTCAGCGCCATGCGATTGCTGTACACTTAATCAAATGATGAATATGTGAGTGTGAACCAGGACTGAAACTGGAAGAAGTGGGGTTTGGGTATGTGGTGAACTCAGGGTGGTGGTGTGAGTGGTGGAATGGTTTTCCTTTGGCCAGGATAATTCACAGCAATCAATTAAGTGAGTAGCCACAAATTAGTCAAGCATAGTAGACACCTCAGACTTTTTCTGCTCTTGGGTGTGGCTGATAAAAGGCCTTTGGAATGCAGATGCCATCAACAAACAAAAAAACCCTTCTTTCTTCTACAGTGGCAATCACCATTCATCAAAGTACGTGGTTCCAAAATGCTATATATAGTTGTGGTAAAATGTTGGAACTGCTTATGTATTTTAAATGAGAACATGTCAAGCTGAATAATAACAGCATGTATAGGGCAGACTCTGAGATACAGATACTTGTATCAGGAATTTGAAAATGAAACCTTCCATATCAAATATGTACCTTACAATATAAAACATGATGCGAAATGACAGATACAATGTGAGGACAGTTTTGAACCCTAATTCTAAATGGCATAAAAATGCCCTTTTGGCCCATAAATCAATCCCTTTGTCAGTTATGTCAAAAGTGAAGATCAAAGAGGTAGATGATGGAGTGTTGTATTGTACTACTGTCGGCCTTGTAGACACTGTTACAGCATCATCAGGGTCGCTTTCTGTCATGATTACTCAAATCTGATCCACTCATCTGATTCCACTTAATGGAAAACCGTCCTCCTAAGTTCATAAAGTTGTCATACATTAACTATTGATTTGACTTGTGACTAACAATATGATACGTGAGCTCTGATGAACTTTCCTAGGAATACAATAGCTATGTGATTTCCATACAATTCAGGATAAGTCAGAGTGTCTTCATATAACTTTATTCCATCTTAAGGTTACTTTTTTTCCTTCAATCAATAAAGTTGTATGGCACAGTGCAGAATCTAATTATATTGCACATTTATTGATTGTGTGACAAATATGACATACACATTTGGGTTTCAGAACTTTAAGTTCAGGAAAACAATACTGTATTCAGTCAGAAACATATCACCACATATCTGGATTGCTTATCGTCATTTTACAGAATCTTTCTTCTGGTTTTTAAATCCATGCACCATCTCTGTGACATGACAAGGACCTTCCATAAATATGTCATACATCACAAAGGACAAAGGTAGCAAATTTGTGAGAAAGGGCTTTGGCATTTTGGTTTGGCATATTTTCTTCGTTTTGTTTTTAGTTTACAACAAAAAAGAGAAAAACTAAAGAAGGGTACCAAGCTAGGTAGAAGAGCAGGTTCAGTGTTCATAAATAGGTACTGCTAATTCCCCAAGCTTTTGGTTTGAATAGACGTTGCATACAAAATACTTCTGCATTCAGCTAAGCATGCAATTTGTTTGTTTGTTTGTTTGCTTGTTTGTTTGTTTTACTTAAATCATACTTTACAGCCCCAAAGGGCTCTCAAACAACATACAAAAGAGTTCAGTAGAGAATTACTGTATGCCTTAATAAGCAAGCATCTAATTTCACAGAATATAGCCAGCTCGTATTTTTATAAATTCATTCATTCATTCATTCAGTTTCTATCCTACCCTGCCTCCTGTATGATCTCAGGTCAAATTATTGTTGAAACAACAAAAATCAAAATCACGTATCACAATTAAAAATTCTAGCATTTGTCTAAGCAGTATAGTGAGAAGATATTCACATGTGGCTTACCTAAGCTCATATCCCCACAAAGGCCTGGCCAAAGAAATACTTCTTCACACCACACTGAAAGATATACAGTGATGGCACCAGAGGCATCTCTGAGGGAAGGGAGATCCTCAGACACAGTTCCGCCATAGAGAAGGCCCTTGCACGGCAAACAAAGATAAGTTCTTCCCATTGGGGAATCATTACTTTTCTAGTATTGTAAAAAAAAAAAAGACCTGTCTACCAACTCAATGGGATGCAACTAATCCATTTGGCTTCCCCAGGTCCTATAGTTTTCACAAATCACACTAAAATGGTGAAACTCCCGTTTGGAGAATACAGTATTTAAATTGCTGACTTTCTTTTAAAGAATGTGTAACTCTTCTTCTGTATTACATTCACGAGTTTAGTGTCCAGAAGATTTGATTTGAATCTTTTCAAGCAGCTTCCAAGTATGGCAGCCAGTTTGTTGAATCCTTCGGTTACAAATGAAAAACTGACTTGAATAGCTTCTCAATAGGTGTTTTTTCTCTGCATTTAAACAGTTTGTGGTGTGGTGGTGTCAGAGCCAGTCTACTGTTGAGACGAGGTGAAGGACCTACTTCAGGTGGTGGAGGTGCAAGAAGCAGAGTCCTGCTCACCTTACTGCTTCTAGCAAGCAGTGTTGCCACTCATCTTCCCCATCCTGGGGTGGAGAAGACAACCAACAATGCCTTGTGGAACGCCTAGACTATCACTGTGTTCAGCAAGAGGGGGATCAGTCTGGTGGTGGAGGAAGTGGTGGTGGGTCACAGCGCAACAGCATGGCTTGGTGTGGCGTGGGAGCAGGAAGTGGCAGGAAGGCCTCTCCTGGGTGGTGTGTTTCCTTTCTCATTCTCAACAGGATTATCTGTGCTGTTGCTGTGGAGAAACACTCCAACTGGCTAGATATAAACATCATTTTAAAGACATTATTGCAAGAATTCATTTTTTTTAACTTGCACAATAGTTTGTACTTCTTAAGAAACTGGTCTGCCTTCAAAAAGAAAAAAAAGAAATAAACCTAAAGGAGATTTCACATAGAAAGCAAAATGAATAAATAAAATAAAATAATCGCATGACAGTCTCATAAAGGAAACATGTGTTTTAAACAATGGGTTTTAGGTCATAATTATTTTACTATTTAAAGTCCAATGCATTTTATTTTTCTTCTTCCCTCCTTTGTTCTCTGTTCCTAAGAAGCCAAACAGAACTCTAAACCAGCCTTAAGATTTCCTATCAAAGAGAAAAACAGAAGCTTGCCGTTTCCATTTGCCAGATTTAAGTTCAATCAGGAGAGGCCCATTAATTTATGTACGGTAAATGTGCATATGTACTCTTCTTGTTGGCCACAGCAGCTTCTGAATTCAGACAGTTTAAACATAGACTAATTTAGTGCAAACTTCATTCATTCTGATTTGGTGTCTCCTTTACCTGTCTCATTACACTGAGGACCTTGTTACTCATAGACTCATAGAATCATAGAGTTGGAAGAGACCACAAGGGCCATCGAGTCCAATCCCCTGCCAAGCAGGAAACACCATCAGAGCACTCCTGACATATGGTTGTCAAGCCTCTGCTTAAAGACCTCCAAAGAAGGAGTCTCCACCACACACTCATCTGTCTGTCTGGGTTGTTATAGCAAGCATATGGTAGTTATTTTGAACCTACATGATGGCAATGGTTAGTTCTTTTTGGGTGCTTTTAATAACTGCATGACAAGGGAGAAATTCAGCAGGTGCTGCTTTCCCTTTTATGGAGCTAGAATGACAGCAAAGCCTCGTGCAGAGATTTGGTGGTGTTATTGTCTATTTATGGTGAGAAGTTCATGATCCATCCTGCCTCTGTACCAGAATCATACAGTGCTGGGGGTCATGAACCAGTTATTCCTTGTACCATGGGAGTAGTTCTCATGTGGAGAGGGCTATCAATCTGGCTGCTGGCCAGAGCTGGCACTGCTGCTCTTCAGCCCAGCTGAACCAGGTGGTTTCAGGAACCAATAGAAATATAACAGTTGTTCCAGGTTTTTCATTCTGAGCAATTTGCCTCTGAGAAGTTGATGAGAATCCTCTTGTGTCACCTCATTGTCTGCATGCCTATTCTAGAACCTGGACATCACCCATCTTCAGCCACATCATCTGCCTCTGGCTCTTGCATTGGTGCCCGCCCATTCTGGGATCAGACCTACGTCCTCTTTCTGTATCAGACCAAAGGCCCATCCTGTTCTCACAGTAGCCCACCAAATGAGCATGAGAGCTCTGCAAACATAATTTGAGTGAAACAGCACTCTGAGAAACCCAGCAACTAGTATTCAGAGGCATGGTGTCTCTGACAGCAGAGGGAAAACATAGTCCTCGTGGGTAATAGACACTGACAGCCTTAACCTCCATGAATTTGCCTAATCCTATTTTAAAGCCATCCAAGTTGGTGGCCATTACCCTTATCAAGACCTGAAAGATGTCATGTGTATCATAGAATGTTTTATTAATAATAATTAATTACCCACCCTTTACCGTAATGTCTCAGGGTGGGTTCTAACAATTAAAACACATATCAAGAACAGTTTAAAGCAACTGTTAACCACAAAAATAAGGTAGGTCCTGAAATAAATACATCTCAAGTGACAAATGTCAGGTAAAGAGGTGTGTTTTAACAGGCCAGTGTAGGCACATTCAGTTCCCATGATTTGTAGTGTACAGACATTACATGCACACATAGTACTGTATACATTCTACTGTAGCTGTTGACACCTGGGCATGTGCAGAGAGTGGGCACGGCTGGTAGAATCACAATTGTCCATCCAAGCCCACAGAAAAATGGTACTGAATGTCTGCCCAGGGCTATTCTATGTACTCGGTAAACATATTTAAAAATAACAACAAATTCTCACTCTCCTTCTCAGCTGTGTCTGTTCCAGCAAACTCTGACCTGCCTCTGATGGCTTACCTGGTTTTATATAACAGAAAATCCAAGAGTCACAGCTGTCTATTGTGCTGACTTCACTGCCCTGTGCATTTGATGAGATTCACAGACACCAGTGCACTTGAAAGCATATAATTCTATCAGTCCTTCCTATTTGGCCATTCACTTCAAAAAGAGGGGGGAAAGGGTTTGTGTGACAAAATTATAAGATAAGTAGCAAATGATAATGTGTCTGCAGTGTTTGCTGCTTTTGCTATCACATTTTTGTCCTTGGTTTGGTTTGCAAGCGAAGAAGTGTTATAAGCATCTTTAATAATTTGCATCACATTTGGGGATATGAAAAACAGATGGTAGGCGTTCCACAGAAAACTGTGCGGATCCAGACTGAGAGATCTGGATTTTGATGGCATTTATTTTCCCAAACCAGATTTCATGTGAAATGGGAAAGTTAACTAGGTTCTGGAAAGTCTCTCTGATCTGCTGGAAAGGAGGGGGAGAGAGAACTGAGCAAGACCCCAGAAGACTTGCGTATGGGATCTCTCGAAGCAATAGTTGAGTGAAAAAGCACACTTTGCAGATCATGGTCCATTACTAGGGATGCAGCAGCCTACATCACAGAAGCAAGAAGATGGGACAAGGCAGGACACCAGAGCAACTGGTAAACAGGAGGGAAAGCAGCTCTGACAGTGAAGACAGAGCAGAGGCCAGAAGATGAGGTGGCATTGTTGGCTCCATCGCTTAGAAAAAGAAGAGTTTTTTTCAGCTTTGATATGTATTTTGAGGTTTTTAAAAGGTTTTTAAGTACAACCTTGTCAAAATACTTGTTTATTTTGTATGTGAATTTATTATTATGAATGAGTAATGGACTATATTGCCTTCTTCCCAGCTCCTCCTTTGCAACTTTACACAAAAAGACAACCTTGTAGATCAGCCCACAAGAGATACAGTGGTATCTCGGGTTACAGACGCTTCAGGTTACAGACTCCACTAACCCAGAAATAGTACCTCGGGTTAAGAACTTTGCTTCAGGATGAGAACAGAAATTGTGCAGTGGCGGCAGCGGGAGGCCCCATTAGCTAAAGTGGTACCTCAGGTTAAGAACAGTTTCAGGTTAAAAACGGACCTCCAGAACAAATTAAGTTCTTAACCCAAGGTACCACTGTACTAGTGTGCAATACCCAACACCACTTCAGATCCTGCTAGGGACTGGCAGAAGAGGAACTTTGCTTTCCATCTGTCTTGCTCCTCATTCCTTGCTGCACTTCCATTCTGGACACAGAAGAGGGCATTTTTCTGCTTTAGCAATTTGTTTCTTTGCTGGAAGCAGAGGAGGGATAGAGTGCTACATACCTCCTCTGCTATTACATCTATTTCTCTGCTTTGAATTCATTCTTGTCTATGGCTTCCAGCCTATTGTTTTAAATGCAAGGCTATGCTAAAATGAGATTACTAGTTGTAGCAGGAAAGACAAGTAAAGAGAATTTGTTTTTTTCTTTACTGAGATCTGATCTAAATTTTATTTTGTGTATCATATTGGTAATGTTAATTCTAGGTATGAGGGATCCACAAATACAGTTGCCAGTTTACCAGTGACCACCATCAATTAATTTATGGTGAACGTCACGGCAAGCCTTTATTGTACTCCATCTTAAGAGCAATAACATTTCTTTAAAAAAAAGAGATTGACAACACAGAGAATCACAGCATGTTTCTTTCAAAATAGTGGTTGGCTCTGTCATGCTGGATGTAGCATCAGTGTCAGCAATTGGAGAGAATTGCTGCTTTCTGCACACACACACACACACACACACACACACACCCTCCTTGAGCTTCCAGATGAGGTCAAACAAGGCACACATTCCTTGTAAGATTCCATCTTTGAGTATTACTTATCTTCCTAAGATTTCTTTAACACCTAGAAGTATAGGACAGAAGCCCTTTTCTGCAGTCCTTTTTTGACAATAGCTGTGCAACCCTCGAGCTCACCTGACCAAGTATCGGATAGCAAAAATAACAAGCAGAAGCTCTTTATATGCATTTTGTGATCATAATTCAATCCTAAGAACCTCAAGCCTAAGACGCTCCAAAGTGTAAGAAGCTGCTGCTACAAATTCATATTACAACTCATGCAGTAAGTGATATGATATGTGATGTTGTGGAAAGTCTCATTTGCAGCAAGCACCAGGGTTCTTTGTTCGTTAAATGGAGAAGGTGATCCTTTTGTAGTCTGAGTCATCCTGCCTTGAAAAAGAAATGTGAGACATCACATGTAAAAATAAAATTGTTCTCACATTGTGAATAACGGCAGCAGAATGTATTGGGCATCAAGGAATTTGATTAGATTGTATTCCTGCTATGTTCTGCAGAAGTCTAGCTCACTGATTAAATAGCAACAGTGCCAATATTAGAACTAATATTGTATTTGGTTGAGAATGCAGGACAGAATGAATTAGGTTGTGTATATCCAACCATAAGTTAATGAGAAATTGAGAATGAGCGAGTGAGTGCTATATTTTACCAAGTGAAAGACAGTCATGAATGAAAGGCAACAGCTGATCATTGGACAAAGTTATATTTTCAGCTATTCTCCTTTGAGAGCTATCTTTCTGAATGGAGATGCAACACTCAGCTTTGTTCTCCTATTAATCCTTGTCTGTATTTTCCACGTAGACCATACAAGCAGACTTGTACCCAAGGTTGCTTGGGAATTCTAAGAAACTAAAAAATGAATGCAGTTTTGAAATTGGTTAAAATCAGTGCAATTTTGAAAAGTTCAGTCTGCCATCTTGATTCAAAATGCCATCAAATTAGATCCAAACTTGTGCATCAGTCGTACAAAATTTGGTTAAAATCTGTGCAGTTTTGAAAGGCTCCAGCTGCCATCTAATTTTCTTGAAACATAGATGAAAACATGCTCCTTGATCTCGGGCAAATGTAGTTATAATATCTTCAGATGTGTCCAAATGTATAGTTGCCAGACAAATAACCCTCCAAAATATATAGTAGATTAATTCATTTATTCATTTACCATGCGTCTGTTCAAGACCCAAAGCAATTAGGTCATGATGCCAACTGGAAATGATGCAAGCTGATGTAATTAGAGTTGAGCTAAATTGTTATGAATTTGAGCGGCGTGGTCGTCAATCTATCCTACAGGCCACACAGCTTAGGGAAGCTCCCAAGTTTTGGAGCAAAACAGATGTGTAATCCTGTTTTTGGCAATAGTTGTCCAGTCCTTGAACTTGTCTGACCAAGTCTGGGGTAACCAGACAGCTAAAATATAGGTAGGGATTTTTTATATACCTTTTGTAAACCTTCCTCGCTTTTACCAACTGCATGGCCTGTGAGGAGGTCTTGCAGAGAGAGATGAACTGACTCTGCCCAAGCTTGAGATCATTGCTGGGATTGGAACAGCTGTCCTTGCTTCCAAGGCTTAGAAGGCTTCCTGGCCTCTGGCTTGTGGGCTAGCTTGGGAAATGCATGAAGTATCTTGGAGACTTAAAAATTATTTGGGTGGGTGGGTAATTACATAGCTCAGCATAAGCTGCAATCATTTTCCAGGTTACATCTCTTTTGTATGTAGAAAACCAAGTGAACTTCTTCCCTCACTCAATGTGATATACTCTTCCTCCCCTCACAGAGGCCTAAGGTAAAGGCCACAGGCCAAGAACACACTTGGTGTTCTTACCCTGTAAACAAGCCAAAGGCTAGTGCCTTTTCCAGGCGCTTGGCTTTTAAAGTACCTGGAGGTGGGAGGCAAAATAACTATCAAATATAATATAAAATAACTATAAAACAAATTACTCCATGAGTTGCAGGTGGAATATAGGCAACTACTTCCTTCCCCAACTAACAATGAAGAAGTGTGTTTTGAATCCCCCCCCAAAAAAATCTTGTAAACTGTATTGAATTTTTTACAGAGGTGGAAAGAGGAGTAGAACCAGTGCTTTTTTCCAGGGGGACACGGGGAGATGCAGGTGTACACATACCCCTAAACATTTTGTGACTCTTTGTCCATTTACTGTATTTATTTTTTCCGTTATGAACTATAAAATGGTGATTTTTTTGGATCAAAATGAGAGTACCCCTAAACATTTTTTAAAGGAAAAAAAAACACTAAGTAGAACTATGATTCACAAACCATAGGTCAGTGGTGGAGTCTGTGCTTTTCATGCAGAAGGCCAGGTTCAACCCTGGGAGAAACTTGTGCCTGAAATCCGAGAGAGCCGCTACAAGTCAATAGTGGACCAGTCACTACCAGACATTTCCAAGTCTGGTAAGCCCGTGGTCTGGCTTGCTATCAGGCAGCTTCCCAAGGTATTGGCAATTGTAAAAACGATTTGCTAGGGATGAATCCCTGTCCTCTAGCACACTTTGTTACTGTACTCTGAAACTGTCAAAGGCAATTAGATTCAAAGCCGTTTTATGTTTCAGCAGAGCTGATCTATATGAGAAGTATGACAAATTTCATACTTGAAATTCTTTGTATTCTACAAGAAAGCTTTGTTGCTTTAAGGCCCTGGCAGCATGGTACGTGCATCAGAAAGGTCAGGATGATATGTTTCTGTCAAGAAATGCATTCAATTTGGGTAGCGGGGGGAGGAATTGATAAAAGTACGCACAACGCAGAGGTGACTTTGAGCATCTACCAAATCCAGCCATGATCCTGGGTGAAAAGCTCCCATTTATGTCAGATTTGTACTTTAACAATCTTGACAAGATAAGGCCTAAGGACAAAAGTCAATGGCTTGCTCTTTAAGCGCCTGATGAATAAGACCAGTTCTCAGGCAAAAGCTGCTAGAGCGCCACATGACCGAATGAGCAATGAGCCTCTCAATGGTGTGTGAAGAGATATCCCATTCCAACTTTTCTTTACCACTCTGTGAAAGGTCTTAGGTCATTTGTGCTATGATCACTTTATTAACAGAAGAGCAATACCTGCACCAGATCCAATCTCCCAGCACTTTACATATGCTTAAATTCTGTTACTGTGTCTACCAGAGTCACACAAGGCTGAAGACCAAGGGTGCATTTAAGGTGGGTGAGTCTGTCCATGTGTGATTATGCCACAGGAGCATATTTGTCTATATACACACTCAAGTGCCTGTTATTAGAAATTGAATTGGCCTACATGTACTATGTATGAGTGCCAGAGATGCAAACCTGTTTATTATGGTGTGTTCAACAGACATAAACATTGAACAAGAATGTTCTTAAAACGATTAATTGCCTCTTAAAATACTGCATGGTACAAAATTTAACTTTAGACAAATGTAAGTGTGGGTCTTTGGGCCTTGGCAAGAGTCACTTACATAGAGAATGAGGTGCGTGTGTGAAATGAAACCAGCTGTGCCCAGAACCCAGATTTATTCTCATGTCACCTGAATATAGGGAAGGTTTGGTTTAAATATTTAAGACAAATTGATAGTGGAGAAGCATTTACGGTACAAGTGATAAAATATAAACAAAACTGTCCTTGAATGGAGGCTGAACAAATAACGATTCTGTTGGAGGTATTGATATTTAAGTCCTTGAGGTAGTGGGCTATGTTTTCCAGTAATGCATTCCCATTATGCATTTGACTTGGCATAGAAATGCTGCGTACGTAGCTAAATGCTTAAACATTACACTAAATGGAGGGTCCTGAGCTTCCACAGTGGTGAACAAAGACAGACACAATGAATGGAAGGTGGAGTTTTATATGGATATTTTGATACAAAGACACTTAAAAACACACACACATGCCACAATTTTGTGAAAGAGAAAATACATTGCGTTCGAAATAACAGGTGTACAGTGAGGGTTCGCAAATCCACAGGAAGTCTTCACAAACACAGGACACTTCCTGCTTCAGATAGCTAACCTACACTCACCCCACTAGTGCATTCTCGGGCGCACCCCCACCCACACCCACAACTGCTCTCCTCTCATATGTTTTCTTATACTTCATGGTAATTTCTCAAGAGGCCTTTAAACGAATGGGGAAATGGTGCTGAA
This sequence comes from Podarcis bocagei, assembly GCF_964188305.1. Taxonomy (NCBI): domain Eukaryota; kingdom Metazoa; phylum Chordata; class Lepidosauria; order Squamata; family Lacertidae; genus Podarcis; species Podarcis bocagei. The sequence goes on from NC_138125.1 coordinate 70,449,802, forward strand.
GCTGCAGTCAGTTGGGGTCATCAGCTAAATTATTATCTCCTGAATGCTAGGTACTGGGTGAGGTATATGCAGAATAGGTATCGGGGGCACTCACCCACTGTGCAAAATCTTTGCACGCCTTTCATAACTCGTGAAAACTTGCCCAAAGGGAGCCTGTTGTGCAGCAGAAGAAAATGTTTGCCAAATATGCCTCTCGCTTTGGCTCATCGCTACAAAGTGTGTGCTTTGTTTAACTGGGAGAGAGAGAAAGCCACAACCCCAAAGCTGCAGCAGAATCTTTTCAGCACAGAGATGGAATGTGTTGTCAGAGCAGAGAGAAGGCACATGTGAAGGGGGCATAAATAATTCATTTCCTCCCTTTGTTTCCATTCATCCCATTGTTTATTTTGAAAACGTGACAGGACAATTCCCCCACCCCGTCTTAAAAAGAAATGGTGATGATATACCTTAACTGCCGGCTCTTTTTCTCAGTCACGTTAATATTCATTTGCAAAAGTAAATTGGTTCACGTAGTCATTTACTTGGAATTTATGTACTAATATTTAGACTCCAGAGTGTTTTAATTAATGCAATGTGATAAGGGGAGACTTTTGTGCTAAGAACGTTTTGGGGAATGATGCAGATGAAAAATGCCTTTCTTTCAGATCTCTTCTACTTCAGCACCTGTCCTACAGATGGGGCTCAGCAGCATTAGAACTATTTCATTTGCAATAATATTCCAATATTTCATCATGGGACCACAGTGGAGAGATTTTGACATGGACACTAATAATACTAATCATAATAATTTGGGAACCCCTCTTCGACGTTTTTATGGGAAAAGAAAATACTTGGAGGAGATATTGTTTAACAGAAAGTGGAGAAGATGGGTGTTATCATGGACTGAATGTCTTAAATAACATTTTTTAAAAATGTAACCAGCAGATGGGAAATCGGAAGTCCTTTTAATTTTTTTATTGTTTCTTCCCCCTTTTTTCTTCTCTCTCTTTCATTTCTCCTCCGGCTTCCTTCTCTTTCTTTCTCTCCCCTTCCCCTGCTCTTCTCTTTCTCCTTAGGCATCTTCTGCTAGGGTGCACCCATTGGGGGGGTGGAGGGACCTGGGCATGAGAGGCAGGGAAATGCTGGTCTCCCAGGTTGAGAGGCTAGGAGGAGAAAAGAAAGAAAGATCCTCAGTGAGAGCTAAGAGGGGATATTGCAGGCATAGGCAAACTCAGCCCTCCAGATGTTTTTGGCCTACAACTCTCATCATCCCTAGCTAACAGGACCAGTGGTCAGAGATGATGGGAATTGTAGTCCCAAAACATCTGAAGGGCCGAGTTTGCCTATGCCTGGGCTATTGGGTTAAGAACAACCTTTAAGAGACGACTCTGTATCTATTTGTATATTTTGTAGATGCTTTTTTCCCATTAGTTTTCTATATCTTACTGTATAATGAAATTTTTAAATAAAAATCTTAACACACATAGTTATTTAGAACTATTTCATTTGCCATCCTGGCTCAGGGCTCATCCAGACTTCTCCTTGTACGATGATTTTTAGATATGTCTGTGCTTTCCAGGCAGGGGTCTGAGTTGTGGGGGGGGGGTTGGGGGGCTATCCTGTTGCTTTCCCTGGGAAAACCTGCTGTTTACTGCTGAATCGGACATCAATCCACAGAAAAAACCAATTGATGTTTGTTTCAATTCAGTTGTATTTGTCCAGCAGGACCAACCAACCAATCAACAAACAACCCACTTGGACCCGTGTCTGGAAAGCATGGATCTGTGCCTACAAATCACTGCACTAATGAAAATCTGGGTGAGCCCTCAGCGCAGTTCCAATGCTGGTTCCATGCAAACTATGATTTGCAAACTGAAGCCCAGCATTTGAAGCATGTAGTCTATTCACTGTAGTCTCCTTTCTGATCATTGATTTGGAAAGCTCAATAATTCACCTGTGGTTAATTACTATATACATGTATTTCCTAGTGGTGACCCTATACACTTCGCTGAAGAATCTAAAATGCCTGAAATCCACCTTTTTATAATTTTCATCACAAAGCAGCATATTTATATGAGCTGTCTGTTTTATAGACATGTTAAGAAAACTGAGTATACTCAATATGCAGTAGCTATGCATCTGCCTCAGGCCTGCCCTACCACCAATCATTTGGCATAATGTTTAAATGTGATGTTAATTCTCTTGCACGGGCATCCATTATGTACAACCATTCCTCCTTAATTTTGAGATAACTGTGCAGTACTATGGTACACATACAGGAATGTTTTTGCCCATGCCCTATTTTCTTAGGAAAGGGCAATTGTTCATTGGTTATGGGGGGAAACCAAGAAAACAACACAACATTTACTTTAAGACTTCAAGTGAGTTATAAACAGAGGAGACAGTAATTTCTCCCATGAGTAGGTTTTTGAGCAGCAACACAAAGTCCTGCAAGTACATTTATACACTGCTGTGTACAGATATATACTTGCACCAGTAGGATATCAGAGCTGTGATATTGTTCTGAGGCTTACTCTAGCAAATATATCAGCAAGGATATTCTGGAAAAGGGTGATAATATTGCTAAGATTTATCTAAGAACAGCATTAAGGAAACAATGTGGTTCACATCCCACTGAAGCAAATGGCCAAACTTCCACTGTGCAGCTCAATCATTTACTGCAGAGATTTTTGTAACAAGGCTGGGCTCCAACAAGGAAGCTGGCTCCTATTTCTTTCCCTTTATGTACACCTCTGGCTTTTTACCACAGGCCATTTCAACATAAACAGCTTATGTAGTATCTTCAAATGTCTTCTCCTGTATGCCTGTGTTTTGCAAAACTGTTGGTGTTTATTCAATGCAAGGGAAACCTGCAGTTTTCAAGGCCCCGTTCATCGCTCTCCCTTTATATCATACACACAAATAGCCCAACCTATGTTGTTTATGATCTGATCTAGATGAGCACATCTCAGAAGTCGGACCGATGTTCCTAACCTCCTTTGTATTCCTTGTACAGAAGAACTCAAAGAGAAGCTAACAGAATATGTTGATGAGGTGAACACACGGAAGTCTGGGTTCATCAAGGTGGTTCGACACAACAAGCAAGAGGGGCTGATTCGCTCTCGTGTTAGTGGCTGGAGGGCAGCCACGGCTCCCGTAGTTGCACTCTTTGATGCACATGTAGAATTCAACGTGGGATGGTATGTGCCTTGCTGCTTCTGGTCTATGTCATTTGGTAGAGTTTGTTTGCGCATGTTCAGAAAAGTTCTATAGAGGAGTTAATGTAGATTCCTGCATTAACTCTAATGTAGGGATCTAATCCTCTAATGCTGTATTAAATATGTAGCCACTGATTAAAAATTCGTTAAGTGGCAACAAATGAAGTCTTCATCATCCTTTAAATTCCACGGGAGTTTGGCCATTGCTTTCAGTGAGTTAATGAATGCAATTAAAATGTACTTGGATTAAATCTGAGCACACAAGTGTGAAAAGTACCCCTATTCCACTGATTTTTGGAGGACTTTGAACAGTGGGGAAACTATTAGTCCATTCAAAATGAACACATAGGATCCTGCCCTCTGTCAGAATTGGCTTTGTTACATTGTCATCTAGCCAAATGCCACTGACTGTGTAGTACTGTGACATCATCAAGCTGACTGCCTTGACACCTGATTGGTTGGCAGCATGTTAGGCTTAACCTGTTGTTGTTTTAGATGGTGCCAAGGCAGCAGACAGTCACTCAGGGCTGCAGATAACAGCAAACAATATGAGCAAGAGAGGGATTAAGGATATAATAGCTGTCCCCTCACAAAAGAATAATTGAGATGTACATGTGCACTGACACTTGCATGAAAACAGCCAGACTGGTGAGATGTAATGCAAGTCCCTGGTGTAACAGGCAGACCATCGGGCTGTTAAAGCCAATAGCTGAAGCTTCATTGGCTTCTCTAGACTCAGCATTACATACAACACTTTAGTAAGTCACATATAGACAGTTCTTAATATATAACTATCTTGAATAGCTTGGTTCAGAACATGCAAATATTATTTGGCTGATAAAATTAAATGAATGCATGCTAATGGCTTAGAAAGTCTCTGTATTGGTAGTGTTACTATTCTTATTTGTTCTTACCCTGTATATAATTCCTGATGAAAGAGTAAGGTGGATTCTGTTTGAGTGGGCATCACCTAGGCAGAAGACATAGAAAGTCACAGTCTTCAGATCCTGAAAGGTTTCACAAATCTGACACCTTTTAAAGTGACCATCTCTGTGCCATATAATTGTATTCTATGGAAGTTGATTTCTATGTCAAGAGGTGAAAGGGGTGGAAGATGATAGGTGTCCGATAAGAAATACAAAGAAAGTGTTTAGCTTTTTAAAATCATGTTTTGAAGAAGAATATGTGAGGAAAGGTAAAAATAGAGATGCTGAAGGATAAAACTCAGGGAAAGAGATGTCCCTACATTCTGCTAAAGTGGCAGTCAAAAAGGAACTGAGGGGGGAAAGGTGCTCTTTCTGCCCTCAAGCCAGGAATAGCACATGGGACATCTCTGCTTGAGGACAAGGGCCAGAATGTAAAGCTCTAGAAGTTTATAAAGTGCTGCTCTGTGGAGGTGCAGATCCCCCATGTCACCGCTTGAAGAACGCCAGTTAAAGGCAAGTTACCTATATTGAATTTGGCATTGTCCCATTACAGTGGTGGTGCTCTGCAGAAACAGTGAGCCAGCAACTATCATCATTTTGGTACACACAGCAATTTATCTCACTTTTCACATACAATTCCTGCATTTAGGAAGGTATGATAGGATAAGCTAACATGCTCAGTTATCTGTTCAGTTTCCTTGAATGTAAGGAGGGGATATTTTTTTTTAGCCAAGTGGTTCATAATGCAGTCAGAGTCTAAAAACATTTAAGGGGGTTGTAAAACATGGCCTTAAACTTTGAAATCTTTTAAAAATGAAGGCATCTGTAGTCTTAATATTCCTGTGTGGTCAGATAATGTCAGTGGAGGGATCTTATCTGTACACACAAAAGGAACAGGGACAGAAGTCCTCTGGAGATATGAATAGGGAAAGAATTTTGGATAGATAAGCTCAATCCATTTTCTGAACAGAGAATTACAACAAAAGAAAATTGAGGTGGGGTATGCAGGTTGGCTGTGTATAGCTAAGAAGCAAGAGTTCTTAAGGTGGATACAGTACCTGTTCCTTTTAATCTCAGTCCCTGCTGCTTTATACTGTTGAACAGCACTATGCCCTGTTCCATCGTTCTGCCCTGCTGATCCAAACCTTAAATAGCCTTCTAAACAAACACACATGCAAACCAAGTTACAAAGGGAACACAAAATATATAAGCTTCCCTGAATATAAACTTCCTTGGCATTATCTTGCCACTGTGGCATAAATCCTATAGGCCAGAAAAGTAAGTTGTTTGGCCTTTATGAGTCATTCAGACCTGAGCTTTCATTGTGCATCTTGTTTTAGTTCTGTTCTTAAAATAGGAACAAGGAACGGCACACTCTTAGGACCACTCTTCACCTTTCTCCAAGACTGTGCCATGTGCCAAATGGGCGTAATGTTTATCAGTGGCACCAGTGACATAACTGGTGCAATTAATTCTGCTTTCATAGAACCATCTTACTGCATTCCCCCCCCCCTCCAAATATACCCGAGACTATAGTTAATTAAAATTGGAGAACTTGCTTACCTTAGCAATAAGCACAACATTGGCTAGGGTTACTAGTAAGAAGGTTTTTGCAATCTACGCCCATTTTTTGTTATTACATGCATAACTCTATGAGAAAATGGAGCATTCCTTATTCCCATGGTATGTGCAGGGCTTGATTGCTGGATGGCAGCCAAAATGTCTAGTTCTAAGTTGGACGATCTTGAAGTCCTCAGTCTCCTACTTTTTCTTCATTTGTGTGGGCCAGGGGTAGAAGGTGTCCCTAAGCAATCTATTGACATAAAGCATGTGCAGAAATATTCAGTTAATATGCAACAGACCCATCTTATTGCGTGGTTTATGATTAAAGTTAATTATAGCTTTCTAAGGTGCAAAATGTTGCACTAACTTGGAAGCACTGAGTTTAGCTGTAAATTTTAAAATACAATTCCATCAATAAATCAGTATGGGCATTTCTTTAGAAAATAACGGGTGTTCAAATGGAAAGTGGATTCGGATAATGACTCAAATCAATAATTTTCTGTTTGGTGACTGAAACCAATTTCACCAGATTAGACAATGCTTTGGGTTTTTATTTTTAAAGATGGGGGACTGAGTTTAAATCCCCTTTTTGCTTTGTGGCTTTATGACGAAACCATTGTAATTTTGACTGTGGCTCAGGTCAGTTATTGAGTGCCATGTGATCACCCACGTGAGATCAGGGTGCTGTGGCAGGGTTTTGTGGAGTTGTTATTTCATGGAGCCCCAGGAAAATGAAATTGCACCAGTAGTAGCACTGGATTGGCTCTGCCGGTGTGTTTGCACCACACCAACATTTCCACTTCGCCCCTCTCTTTCTTGGTAAGCAGCAGTGATGCATTTAACTGAAGGTCAGGGAAGCACCAGTGTCCCACTAAATCACCCACCCCTGCTGCTGTTACCTAGAACTTGGTTGCAGACCAAGATTAATGGGCTGGTTCCTCCACCTCCAGCTGAAGATAAGCTCTGCACAAACCAGACTCTTAATATTTGCCTCTCAGTGCATGTAACCCCAAATATGCCTTGTGGCATGGAAAAGTAAATATCAGAAGAAGGAACCTGTGTTGGAGCACATTGCCACATATTTGCATGTGGAATTCTGGGAATGCCCAGAATTGTTAGTATTAAAAAACGGAAATGGGGGCAACAGTGGTTCATAATCAGTGCTGTTCTGGCTAAAACTGCAATTAATCTCTTCAAGAAAGATTCTGATAATTATTCGACTGTGAAACTAATTCAACATATTTTAAAAGCTGCCAAATTAGTAATTATTAAAATCTGGAAATCATCACAACTTTCCAATAGCAAACTGTGATATGTTAAGCAATGGGGTGTGTTATAAATGGAGAAAGCAGCAGGTCAGGCGCAAACAGTTCTCCTCCTAGGAGAATCATTGCAGGGCTTAACCGATTCTTACTATAATTGGGGAGGGGGGGGTATAATCTCTTTCAGAACAAATGAGACCATATCATCCATTAGCTGACAACATTTTTCTTAAGAATCCCTAGCTGGCTAAGAAATGACAAGGCCTATGAGTACGTTTTAAGTGCCATTTCCTCATGATGGAGGGCAATAACTATTTTTCAACCCAAGCACTAACCCAGCCATTTCAATTGTGCTCACATGAATGAACCCACCATGCTGTGCAGACAGTCATAGATATAGAGGCCACAGCTTCTGTGGTTGCTACATCACAACTATAGTTATGAAGATCCTGGAAATGGTTGTTGGTTATATCAGTGGTTGCTTCCCACATGCCTCTTCACAGAAGGATATACCTTATGCTTTCAGGGAATTAGCCATAGATCACAGGGCATAACTTTTCTGGAAGAGTTCCCCCCCCCCAGGCACTGTCCAATGTAATTACCTATTCTACTCATTAGTGGCTTTAATTATAGTGTATGTCAAAGATTCATGCTTCAGGAAAAACCCGTTACATAATAAGTAATATTCCTTTGCTGCTGGAGATTTGCTGAAGTTCGCTGTTCAGTATTTCATATCTTCAGTGTCTGATAGTGCCTGCTTATTAATTTATTTAAATCTATCTGGACAAGTCTTCATCCAAGCATATTCCAGGTGGTGTACAATGGGCATACATAAAACTGCTCATGCCAGATGCAGTAAAATGGAAGCAAGAATCAACATTCACAATGAATTAGCATCGATAAAACTTTCAAACTATAATGCAGAGTAAACATAACCATTTAAAATGTGTGGGCAAAAAATAAAATAAAAAATAACCAGTGCTGGAATACTGTAATGTCAACTTCTTCTAATTATTTGGCTGCCTCACCTGGCCAATTACTAAAACATGCTAAATTAAGATTATGTTTTGTTTTCTGGTTTCAATCTTGATAGAAGAAGACTCTTTGAAAGGGTAGAAGCCTTTAATCTTAGAACAGCTCTGTTCTTGCTGATATCCTTGATCCTTTGACAGCTGTAAGCTGTAAGGATAATTGTCACCAATATGAAAGTCCTAATCTCTTCTTATCACTGAGGCAAGAAAGTAACAGGGAAACATGCTAAATGGTAAAACTGTTGTGTGTAGGAGCTCTAAAGATCTTAAGTGAAGTTAAAGGATCCCACTGACATCAGTAGAAGTTCAGAGCAGGAGGAGAGGAGAGAGGGAGAAGGAAGAGCTATGAGTAGGAGGGGCTCCTTTCCCCATCCTCTTGACCTCAACAAACCTGCTGCACCTGGAACTGGGTGTGGAAAGTGCAGCTGAATGGAACACAGCTGTGGGGAGCCTAAAGAAATACCATCCACCTTGTCCTGTCCATAAAAAAGAAAGTCTAGAGTGAGATACCAGGGTGTTTCTAGGAAGTTTTCTTGTTGTGAGACTTTTGTGGGTGAGTTGAGAGTTTGGACTCTGGATGAGAACCAGGAAGCTGAGAGGAATGGTATATCAGAAGGAAAATGAATTGCTATAGATTTTTATATACTTAAAACTTTGCATTAATGGAACATCTTTATATGTAACTGTGTATTTTTATAATATTTTGTTAAAGTTGACTGTTGCTGCTTCAGTTTTTTTGTAAACCGCTTAGAGAAATTTTTAATATACTAAGTCGTATAGAAATTTAAAATAAAATGAAGGAAGAAAATAGGAATTAAGCTGATGATTATAACTCTTGGAACACTCTGATTGTCTTCTCTCCCCCCCCCCCCTTAGGGCTGAACCGGTACTAACCAGAATCAAGGAAAACAGAAAAAGAGTCATTTCGCCATCATTTGATAACATCAAATATGACAATTTTGAAATAGAAGAGTATCCTCTGTCTGCACAAGGGTTTGATTGGGAATTATGGTGCCGATATTTAAACCCACCCAAGTCATGGTGGAAGTTGGAAAACACAACTGCTCCTATAAGGTAAAACATGTAAATGTGAGTTATGCTGAGAAACAGCCACAAGAGAGGGCTACTGCTTTCATATCCTGCTTGAGGGCCTCCTGTAGGCATCTAGTATTGGTAGACCCAGTGCAGGATGCAGGACTAGATAGGCATTTGGTCTGATCCACCTGGCCTCTTCTTACATTAAAAAAAAATATCAAATTATGCGGGTGGATTTGGGTGTCATTTGGTTAAACCCCTGTGGCCAACGGCTCACCCACAGTGGGGCATTTTCAGTTCCAATAAAATACTGTTTTTATGTAACCATGACAAATTACAGAGCTGCTGTCACTATTTATACAGTCACTGGCACACTGTAATGGAAGGCCATGGCTGGTTGTAAAAAAAGGCTGAAATATGCAGGTTTGCAGCAAAAGCAAGCCTGTTTCTCTTGAGGATATATTTGGGAAATCTGCCATGCTGTGAAGAATGTACTTTCGTTCCCCACCCTCCACCCCCATGCATAGCACTGATGTCTTGATGCAACATAAATGAGGAATGATTGGCATTTTCTTCATCATGAAGTTCACAAGGAACAGCTTCCCCTAGTTCCAAGCTAACACTTTGTTATCATCTGTACAAGCAGGGAAGGGAGATTTCAGAGGTGTGATTTAATTTTTTTTAAAGAATTTTTACGATCACATCAGGAGCAGATGCCTCAGTTTATCACAGCTTGATTATCATTGTCTTGATGAATGCAAAATGGTGTATCCTGTTCTATAACAACCCCCTGTCCCCTTTAATTAGCATCCTGTTGTCCTCAGTGCACTTCTTTTGCTCACATAATGGCACAAGTGACATTTTTCTATTTGCCAGCCTGCATGACAAAGCAAGAGTAGGGCTAAAGCCAGATTAATTGTTCCATTCTCAGCCACTTTATAAATACTGTGTGGCTGAATCTCAACCAGTTCAAATGCCATTGAAGACTAGCCGGACAAGAGGCCAAAAGATGCAATGCCTAGGTCTTCCTGAACATTTCCTCCCCTTGTTGCATGGCAGTATTTGGAGTCATTACATTGAACTGAGTGGCTGAGTCCAATGAACGATGGAGTGAGCCACACTTCAGACAAGCATTTAAAAATGTTCTCTGAAACCTTTGCAACATCAGTATCTATCACACAGTAGCCCTGTGCAGCTAGCATATGTGGTGATAACAAAGCATCATGGCATGTGCTGGCTGTCCTTGTCCCATCCATGCATTTACTAAAAGCTGCCAATAGCTTTTGGTGAATGTGCAGCCAATGGGTACAATGCTGCTTATCTCCATTCATGCATTGATATCTCCACAAATTAATCTTAACTGGGCTAAAGAAACCCATTTGAGCAGCCCAGTTCTACATGGAGTCTTTATGACTGCAAAAAGTTTGCAATGCATTTTATTTTATTAGTTACAAAGGTCTTAGCCTGGACACTATTTGTAGGAGACATCGTAGGAGGTCCATGTAAACTATTTGAGGTTCTCTGCGGATAAACAGGACAGCCATGTAATCAAGGAATGTATTGGTTACTTGAGGGACCACAATTAATACCTTAGTGTGGATGCTTCAGTAATAGCACCAAAATACCAGGTTCCTGCCAGTACCCGAGATTAATAAGTTGCTCACGGCTTCGGTCAGCTTTGGTCCAGTCCAGAAGAAAATTCAGCTTATTCTGAGTGCAAGCCAGATCTTTGTTAATTTATCCCACTATTGGAGGTGGGACTGAATAAGACACACAAATTTTATGGTTGGGGAATTTACCTTAAATGAGGCATACATGAAATTCACTAAGCTGACTAAATTCCAATGTTTTAATATTTGCTGCTTTTTTTCTGTCTAGGAGCCCTGCACTAATTGGATGCTTCATAGTAGACAGAGAATATTTCCAAGAGATTGGTCTGCTAGATGAAGGCATGGAGGTCTATGGAGGTGAAAACGTAGAACTTGGGATCAGGGTAAGAAACCATCGAGAACCAACTAGCAGATTTTAGATGAGGAAAAAGTAATAGATGATGAAGTCAGAATTGGAAACACACAAAAAGATTGGATTCTGAGTCTCAAAAATCAGATACAGTCGTACCTTGGATCTCAAACACCTTGGCTCCCGAACAAATCTGCTCCCGAGCAATTGAAACCCAGAAGTGAGTGTTCTTGTTTTCGAATGATTTCCAGAAGCTGAATGTTCAGCATGGCTTCCGCGGCTTCCAGTTGGACGCTCCTGCAGCCAATCGGAAGCTGCGCCTTGGTTCCTTGGTTTTTGAACGGTTCCAGGAGTGAAACAGACTCCCGGAATGCATTCTGTTCAAGAAGGTACAAATGTATTGGATGAAAATAATATATTGTTGAGTAGTATCTTACATATCTTGAATATACAAGCTCTTCCTCAGCTTCAGTTAATTAATAATCAAACAGATAAGAGAACAGCTTTCTGTACTGGTTTACTGTTCATCAACAATTATATTGAATCTTGGCTAAGGTCTTCTAATTTATGTAATAAGCCCAATATTACTCCTTAATTGATCAATAAATAACTTTCCCTTGGCAGGAGTACAAACATTGATTGCTTTACCACTATGAAAAATAATATGTTTTAAGTTAATAAGATTATCAATCAATAACTCTTTTAATTTTTTTTTACCATGCTGTAATACAGAAGAAAAGTATTTGAAACATTAGTGCTGTCTCAGCATGTCAGAGAGACTGCTTAATTTGTGCTTTTGGTTCCTGTTCAAAAGCTCTCTGGATATCCCCCCCCCCCAGTCCATTACTGCACAATTGTAATGAAGGTGTTTTGCATTTTCCCATCATACTTTTTATACCTTGATATAAGTGTAAAATCATATTAGATATTTGCCAATAGGGCGACTATCAATGTATTTATCAAAAGTACTGTGTTGAATCCAGAGTTGCCTTTCCGCGAATTGAAGTCCCCACCTCACCAGTGGACCCAAATTTGTGCCCCGGTGCAAGCAGGGTAGGGAGCAGGGTACCTGGTCAGCTGCTTCTCTGTCCTGAATCTTGCAACATTCAGCTTCATTGGATGTCCATGACTACTTCTTGTGTTATGACAGAGAAGTAAAAACCGACTACCTTAGAAGCCTGTGGAAAAGATAAATAAGAGAAAGGACATAAACAATGCTGAGTGTTAAGTACTGTAAAATGATCGTGTAAAATTGTTTAAATATTTTAAAGTTTTGCTGAACAAATGAACCTTGGATAAGATTCATTGCCCTCTTTTAATTAAAGTTTTGTTGGTAGCAAGAGCAGCACCCTCCAGACACATCTGTTTGTTTAAACACAGTTGAGCCACTTTAGAAGCCGATAAAATATGAGACAGATGTGCTCTTCCTTCTCAGCATAGGCTGTACATATTTATAGAATACCGAGTCTGTATAATCATACAATTTTCATTCCACTCAATGCCATTAGTTTATTAGCAACAATCTATGTGATTTATGTTTCTCATTTCAGTCTCTCTAACTCCTTCCAAAAAATGTAATACTATTGGTTTTTTAGAGGGCCAGCTGATTTTTAGAGCAAGTGAAAGTATCCTAAGGAAGACAGCTGGATTGGTTTGAGCCACTTTACAAAAATAGATTTATGAACTATGCCATGCACAGCTTAACAGCACACAGCTCTTATTTGCCTTCTGTGGCTTTTTAGGTCATTGGCACAGAGCATGCATGGTGTAGCCACAATCCAGAAGGACATGATACGTCCCACACCAGAGGCAAATGCTCAGACATTTAGCAGCCATTCACTTCCAGAAATGTCTTGGGAGCCACACAATGTGACATGCTGTGTTTTTACTTGCAAGGCATTCCAGGAAATGTGGCTGGTGGGAAGTTGTGAGTAACATAGGGGTAGCGGTAGTAGTAGAGACAATGAAAAACCTCCATAATGCTAGGTAGTATTAGAGGCAGCACTTTCTCCCCAAATACTAGTCTCATGTCCTGCTTTCAAACTTTTTGTAGGCCTTTGGGTGAACAGACTGCATGGGCCTTTGGCTGCATCCACCAGGGCTCATTTTATTACCTTAAATTTATGTTCCCCACCTCGACTTTCCCCCCCCCCCCAGGGAAGGTCATTTCTCCCCTATCTGCCCAACAAATAGTTGACAAATAAAATTTCAGAATGCTCGGCTCAGCTCTACCCAAAGTATAGTTTGAACACCACAACTTCAGAATAGTCTCTGGACTGGAATGGTATCCAGCATGGCTTACACTCTCTGGATCGCAGGCCCTATTATAAAGGCAAAGAGAAATATTTATAAATAAGTGGTAAAGAAAACTACTTCAAGTACAACATTGAGGCTACAAAATGTACTACAGATGCTTTCATTTCACTCTCTCCCGTTTCAACTTTTTCCTCTCACTTGTCAAAGATAAAGCATTACTGCATCAGAAGAAAGGGCAAGTTCCTCACCGTGTTACATTACAGACAAGAGATGGGAGCTTCCTCTGTAGCTCCTACTAGAGGGTCGGGAGTCATGAGACCACCCCTATAAGCTGGTTTCTCTGCTTGAACTTGTGCACTGTGCTTGAAGATAGATAGTGCTTTGATTTTGAGCTGACTGACTTCCAGTTTCTTTACACTGGCAAGGAGTTTGATCAACATCTACCCATGAGGCTTTCCTAATAATTTGCATGACAGAATATGGCCCCAAAGCTCTCAAGTAATATGCTAGCCAGTCAGCTTGGCTTATCCTATGCCAAAGTTAACGGCTGAAGATCACATTGATGGACAGGGCTAGAGAAAAGCTCAAGCCTTTGTGTAATTGAAATTTTGGGGTGTGCTGGATCACTTAAATAAAACCCAATATTGCTTTCATTTCCCAACATTTTTTTTCTTGCTCTCTCCAGAGAAGCCCAACCTGACCTACATAAAAATACTTTCATCTTTAAAGCACAACGGTGTGCAGTGGTGTAGCATATGTTATCTATCTAGCCTGACCAAAAAAAATTTGCAGCTGCATCAAAACAAAATTTCGACTCTGTATTGAACAGAAAATTTTAGCAGTGTGCCACCAACACTTCATAATTCAGGACTCATCTAAATACCAGGATTGATGAATATTTATAAGGTGACTGTTAAAAAGAAGCATGACATCAGAGATGCTAGATAATGCAGATGTATATTGCCATCTTTTTCCTTAGCAAAGTTTTTCTTCCTTCTTTGTTTCTCATGAGCAAAGGGCATTATTCCAATTCATGTGTGAAAAATGTCCAAGTGTGGGCCAGGGTGGTGTAATGGTTAGAGTGTTGGACCCATGACCTGGGAGACTAGGGTTCAAATCCCCACTCGGCCCACTGAATGACCTTAGCCTGATCACCATCTCTCAGCCTAACCTACCGTTAGGTATTGTTGTGAGGATAAATGTGAGCTGAGAGGGGATTTGAACTGCAGTACACACCACATTCAGCTCCTTGCAGGAAAAGGTGGTATATAAATGTAGTAAATGCTAGGAAAATAATTTTAAGATGCATTTATATTAGAGACCAGGAACTGGAGACACCTGGGTCAAACAGAGCCTACATTGCTATCCTTAAAGACTAAAGCACAGGTGGCCATCCTGTGGTCCACTGATTTGGCCGAATTTCCCGAAGATGCCCCATCCTTCTTTCCCATCAGAGTTCCTTCCTTCCTACATCCTCCTTATTTTTCATGCCTTGTAAAACCCTCTGTAAAGTTATTTGACAATCACCACTTCCAGCCTTGTGGTGCTTACTTCTTAGTGCATGGAAGTGGGAATTCTAATTTGAGATAACCTTGATGAGAATTGAAATAGGGCTATCTTCATTCCATATTAGTTAAGAAAGAACACTTTTGGCTTTGACTCTATAGCTGCTGCTCAACATCACCTCTGTCTCCACCAAAAAGTGACCTGCAATTCATAACAGCAGGGGTGGGGGAGTTTCCCCACCCTTGGACTGAAGAGGGTGGAGAAAGTAACATTTGGGACAACAGCAGACTCATTTCAATGAGTTAGTTTGAATTTCTCACTCCCATCCCAAAATGGCCTTCCAGGAAAATAGTTGCCACCCAAGTAGTTAGATCATGATGTACCAAAATTAATGAGCACTGAGAAACAACACCATGATTTAATATTATATCTGATGTTCCATAAATAACAAAACAGGAGATCTGAAACTGAGCACGTAGCCAATTAGTAAAGATAGGGCCCCATAACACATCATTTAGAGTTTCTGGGTGATAGTACATTCCTGGAATACATTAAAGAATTTCCATTCACTTGAAAATCCCTTCACTAGCAGGCGTGGGTCTTTTAAAATTTAGCAGTTGTCAAATGCCACCTAGAATAATATCTTGAAATAGTCTCATTAACCATCCATGGCATGTTTGTGTCTTTTTTTAATGACATGGAATAATGCTTCCTGGAGTCCACAGACTGTTTAAAAAGAGGTGTTCTTTAAGACAGTCTTCAGAGCTAGACTAGATTACAGATGTATGACAATCTGATGCATAAGTGGCTACTAAACACAATCAAAATTGATTGCATTTATTGCTTCATAAGTATTGTTGGGATTGTGCTTGTGGTTTATCTGAGGTAAATTATCTCTTTGCCAGTTTCACCCATGTGCTAGTATTTAAAGCCCCAAATACTCTGCCTAGGTTGTTTTCAGCGTAGGGTATCATTGCTAAAGGCATTTTTTGTTGTCGGCTATGCTCATATTTTATGTCATTTATTCAAGATGACGGATCAGATTCCACCAGTGCAAAGCACAAAAGCTTCGCAAGGCAGGCACCAGACTGCCAACAGTGTCTGTGACCTAACAATTCAATGTAAGGAGCTAAAGGAATAGTGACACTGGGAGCTAGACATGAGATTGCCTGATGGGTTGTCAACAAAGAAAAAAAGTCACTCCATGGCCTCACTGGTAAAAAGTTTGGAAACTCTTGTGCCAATTGCAGTGGCCCCGATTATAAGTATGCAACTAATTATAAGTCGCATAATCTGTGATCATCATTATTCAGTATGGGTTTTTTGTGATGGTTGATGAATTAATCACAAGCATAATCATTTTAGAAAAGCCCACAGATCTTGCTTCTTTAAAGATCTAAAGTAGCTTGTAGTAGGGACTTGCTGCAATCAGGTCAAACAAGGCCTTGCTCACCTTGATGTTGCCTCTACCTATAGCTTCTCATGCCCAAGGCAAGGCTCGATACTTCCCGAGGGGTACAAGGAAACAGATGGCAAGGCTGTGTGCTCAAACAAGGCTCATGAGTGCTCAGACCAAGCCCTGGCAAA
Source organism: Podarcis bocagei (assembly GCF_964188305.1). Classification (NCBI taxonomy): domain Eukaryota; kingdom Metazoa; phylum Chordata; class Lepidosauria; order Squamata; family Lacertidae; genus Podarcis; species Podarcis bocagei. The sequence continues at coordinate 70,466,124 of NC_138125.1, forward strand.
AGCTCAGCACTAGATTCCGGATTGCTTGGGTAATGCAGCTTCATGATCTCCATTTGCTGTGCCACTCTGCAAACAATAACCTTGCTTTCTATGCAGTGTCACAAAATACATGGCACAGCTTCTGTAGTGCAGCCATTGAGGCAACTGTTTTAAGATCAGGGTGGCAGAAAGGTATAACTTTGTGGAACATTGCGGTGGGTGATGAGCATTCTCCCTGCATGTGATGGGGAACTGAATTAATCTACCTCATCGTGGGCTCCCATGGATCCAGAGCTTGATTAGAGCATATCCACATAAAATCCAGTGCTCATGAGCCCAATGAGCTCAGTGCTCCCACCCCCAAATCTGAGAATTAGCCCTACAGTTTGAGCTAATTGCACATTGGATTTTACATGTGTACATTCTACTAAAAACTTAAAGCCACTCATAGCTGTACAATATGGTCTGAAAGAGAACAAGACTCCCTAGTGGCTGAGCTGGGTGTGAAGGTTCAGTATCAGTCCTCATCACTTGTAGGGAGAAGGTAAAGGAATCAGATATTTTTTTTCCTGAGGAAGATCATCTGCAAAATCATCCCTCTCTACCATGTCACTAGATATAGTTTTCTTCCACTGAATTGTTTTAACAGCATTTGAGTTTGGAATTTCTCTTGTAGTGTGTAGCAGTGTGTTGAAGCAATTTGTAGTCGCAGTGCAGAAAACAGCCTCCTGTGCTATAATTTTTCCGTGCTACGCAAATGATATTTGTCTTTACAAAACATTTTGCAGACTTATGGCATCAATAGCTTGGAGCATTTATGAATAATAATTAATGTATGATGTATGCATCAAATATATTATTTATGATTGCATAATTATAGCACACGTTGTAGACAGCTTTGATTACTGTTATTTCTAGTTTATGAAAATGAGGTTATCGTTGGCCTCTAAACATGCAAACAAGAGAATTCAAATAACCATAAAATTAGTTGTGTGCAAGTTTTAGTATGTCAAAGAAAAGCAGCATACCCGGATCTTAAGTAGAATTTAATGGAAAGAAAGTATGCTGCAAAACACTGCTTATATAAATAAATAATCAGATATTTAAGCAAAACAATAACAGCAGCCCTGTCACCTATAAATTATTACTTGCACAACAGGGTCTTGTTCCCTGCCCAGTAAATGAGCTCCATTTGTAGAGGACTTGAAAATGATCTTGGTAACCAATTCCTTTTCCATTAAGAAAGGATGGGCTATTTCTCCTTCATACGTCTTGTTCAGGCATAGGCAAACTCGGCCCTCCAGATGTTGTTGGACTACAAGTCCCATCATCCCTAGCTAACAAGACCAGTGGTCAGGAGTGATGGGACTTGCAGTCCCAAAACATCTGGAGGGCTGAGTTTGCCTATGGCTGGTCTTGTTTCCAGTATGTGGGGATGAGGTGGAGTCCTCCCAAATACCCTCTGAAAATGACCCTCCAAGTAGGGCCAGAACCACCGCAAAGCAATGCCACCCACCCCTAACTCAGACAGCCGCTCCAGAAAGATATAATGGTTGATGGTATGGAAAGCTGCTGGGAGGTTGAGGAGAATTAACAGGGACACATTTCCCCTGTTTTTCTCCCAACAGAGGTAATCATAGAGGGCAACTAAAGCAGTTTCTGTGCCAAAACTGGACCTGAGCCCCAACTGAAATGGATCTGGAAAATCAGTTACCTCCTAGAGTGTGTGGATCTAGAGTGTGTGGATCTGGTCCATGATACCCACTCAAGAACTTTCCCAAAGAAGAGGATGTTGTCAAATGGCCCATTGTTACTTAGATTTTCCAAAACCAGGGAGGGTTTCTTGAGGACTACTTTTACTGCTGACTCCTTCAAGCAGGCAGGGACCATCCCCTCTTCTAGGGAGGCATTAATCACCTCCCTGGCCCAGCCAGCTGTACCCTCCCTGATGGTTTTTATCAGCCAAGAGAGTCAAGGGTCTAGAGCAGGCATGGCCAAACTTGGCCCTCCAGATTTTTGGGACTACAAGTCCCATCACCCCGAGCTAACAGGACCAGTGGTCAGGGATGATGGGAATTGGAGTCCCAAAACAGCTGGAGGGCCAAGTTTGGCCATGCCTGGTCTAGAGCACAAGAGGTCATCCTAACCGATCCAAGCACCTTGTCCACATCCTCAAGCCTTACTAACTGAAACTTATTCAACAGGACTTGGCAGAATAAAGATCCCAGTGGATGCAAGCATTATATTCTCCAAATGCTTTGCAAACAAGTCACAGCAAGCTACCGTCAGTTCTGCCACCACCTGGAAAATCTCTGCAGGATGGCACAATGAGGATGCCTTCACTGCCACTAGGTTTGATGTCATTCAAACTGAGTTTTCCTCCACCTGTGTTTGTTCTGTCTCTCAGCTTGTTTTCTTGCCCTAAGCTCTGGAGTATACCAGAGTCAAGCAGGCTCCATTACGTGGAAGAGACTCTGGGGCGATTGTGTCAGAGGCCTTAGCCATTCAAGTGTTCCAGGTCTCAGCCAGGGCTCCGAAAGGTATGCCAGTCATATCAGCCAGAAAATCCCCCAGAGCCGTCTGGAAATAATCAAGGACAGACTATTCTAATAGGTCCCCTTGCTCTGCTGGGGGGGGGGGGAGGTGTTGAAAGCATAAATCTCAACAGAGAGTGATAAGACCATGAGAAGGGACTGATGCCGATATCTCTCACGTTCAGATCACCCTCTTCCTGTTCATTTTAGAAAGCAAGGCCCAGAGTGTGGTCTGCCACATGTATTAGGCCGGCGAAATCTTAGGACAGCCTCATAGTCATCATGGTAGCCATGAAATCCTGAGCCACCCCAGAGTCAGTTGCCTTGGCATGGGTGTTGAAGTCCCCCAAAACCAGCAGTCTGAGGGAAAGTTTCACAGCTGTTTCACAAATAATGCTGTCTACCTTTTGATTCCAGTTCATAGGTCTTTAACAGTTACAGGATAATGAGCAGGATACTTTTTACCTAGCATGCTGGTGAAGGGGGAACAGTTTCACCTGCATAATTTTGACTCTCAAAGAAAAAATGGCAGCCCTATGTAGTGCAGTTGACTTGTCCAAACATTACTTTGGACTTGGCTGAAGTAAGATATACAGTATGTTCTTTATACGAGCAGAATAATTGCAAAAGCCCTTTATATACAGAACGTTGTGGGCTCTCCTGCCTGTAGTACTTGGGGGATGTGATTTCAATATTATTGTCATTTTGCCCAAGAACCAACCCTATTTTGAAAATGGAGCTGGATTGTTTCCCTCTATATCACTGTATTTCCAACTGTATCTCGGCCTGCATAAAGTTGTGGCTCATTCCATTGGTCTCTGTCAAACCTCCAGTAACATAATTTTCTCCTATTCCCTTTTCTCTGCAAATGTATCAGTCTTCCTGCAGCTGCAGCATGTATAATTGTACATACAGGCAGCATTACCGGTTGCACTTTGAATCATCCTTATAATCGCTCTATTTTAGAGGAAGCACACATGTGATTTACAAGTCCCACAGAAAAGAAAAGATGATCAACACAACACCAATAGATACCTGGTGCAAAAGTCGCTTTGACCCACAATGGCCTCTCTCAGTATTTTGGCCATTTCATTTGCACATTCTGAACTAGTGCACTGCTGCTTTATTGAAGGAAATTTCTGCTTTGAGTATTATAGCCAGAGAAACACGTTTTGGAGATAACATACAACCTTTTTGTTTTTTCTTACATCTATATTCTGCTTTTCTTCCACCATTGAGCCCAATGCAGCATGCACATGACTGCCAGGCAATCACCCATTCAAGCACTGACCAGACCCAGACTTGCTTAGCTTCAGCAAGTTAGTGGACTCGTGTGCCCTCAATCCATACCCTGGAACTCGACCTTTATCCCTTTTGATGAAAAGCATATGTTACCCAGGGGTCATGGAAGGCACTGTGGGCAGGCAGAATAGGTTTTGTAACAATTTAACTAGGAAATACATGCAGCAAACTGTTGATGAGACCATTTACTAGATAAACTAGGAATATAGCTGAACATGGCATCACCTAACTGCTTAATATTCCAAGAGGTTTGTAGCATTCTTCCCTGCCATCAAACACTTCCTTTTCTCTTTGACATGCCATAGTACCTCCTTTAGTATGCTCTGTCATTGATCATCAGTGAATAGGCCCTAACCTGCAAGAGGTCACATTGCCCTCACTTCAATTTGTTGCAGTCATTAAAGGGTTTTTAAGAGAAGAGAAGCATACCAAGAAGGAAGGGAAAACAATGGGCATAAATGGCAAAAAAATGCTTTAAAAGATGAGTCCCTGCTGCAAATTGAACTAAAGGTTACTCCTGTATTTAAAAGCACGGACGACTATTGTCCTGAAGTTTCTTAAGCCAAGGTTGACATACTCTGCTGACGGTACTAAAATTGCCAACTGTTCATTTCGCCAGCCTCAGTGTGTCCCTGCTGTGTCTTTGGGGTTTTCTGTTTAGCTTCTTATCAACAGATATGGGCCACTTGTATTGCCAGTTGCAGACAAAAGGTGGCATACCTGGCTTCATTTGTTCTTATGGTGGCCAATTTTTGGATAAAATTAGCAGAGGCAAGAGAAACAATTTGAAAATGGAAGTTTTGTTTTCCACATAACAACTGAGTGTGTGCCCATTTGCTTGAATGTTTGGCGGTGCAGAGGTGTCCTGTGCCCTCTCCTTTAAAATTGTGCCTCTTACTCTGTGATTCATTACTAAGGCCAGCCACAAGGAGCTGTATTTGTCACTACCAGAAGATTGCTGACGCAACAGAGCACCCAGGGGGTGAGAGGGACACTTAGGAGGCCAGAAACCAATAGCATGAAAAAAATGAACAGTTGTGGTCACCTTGTTCCTGCTTTTGACATATACTTGGCAATAGAATGACTTAAGTATCCATTATTCTTCTGTGTCTTGTGGGAAGATGGATGTAATGTAAAACAATTGAGTGACGCTTTGTGCCTTTAGTGACCTTTGAAATGTGTTATTGCTTAGTAACATAGTCCATGGTGGAATTTACTACAATTATGAGCAGCAACACCCCAAGCCTACAACATACGTAGTTTAACCATGCATGGTAGAAGTTTTATGGCTCATGAAGCAAAGCGCAAAATTAATCCCTTCAGAACAAACGCAATGTGAAAAGTACATAATGAAGCAATTAGCTAAAGTAGGAAGGGCAGAAAGAATGTAATATTAAACAGCTTGTTCCCGTAAGTTCCTTTTTAACTAAGGGTGTCTTGCTGGCATCTATTCAGTAATTGATTATGACTGTAAGATTATTAATGGGTTTTAAAGATCAAAACAAATGGTCTGAAAGTTGTTTGTTTCTGTTACAGAAGTCAGTGAATTCCAAATACTTAGAAATAGATTTTACTAAGAATATTTTCCTAAACATTTATATACCACCTTCCATCCTGTTTGGATTTCAGGATAGTGTGCAATCAAAATTTATGTTGCAATAGCAAATACTGTACTAAAACAGAGAATACAACAGCAATATTTATAATAATAATAATAATAGCCTGTCCTTCACAGGGTACACTTGTTAGGATAGATTTCAGTGGGCAGCACCTGCTCCAGTCTCTGCCTAACCCAGATGGATTTTCTAATTTAGAAAAACTGCAATGTTTCTCCCAGTGTAAGCCAAGATGAGCACAGCTGAGCATACTTTACCTATTGGTAGCTAATGCTGACAATGCCCACACTACTGGCTCCACTAATATTTACATTCATCTTTAATTCCCACTCTAGCCTTTCAGGGCACTTTACGTTTTCAGCCGTGTAGTGTAGGACTAGGACCTGGGAGACTAGGGCTCTAGTCCCCATGTGACCATGAAGCTCAGTGTTTGACCTACATCTGACCTACATCACAGGGTTGTTGCAAGAATGGAATGGAGGAGGGAGAACTGCACACCACCTTGAGCTCCTTGGAGGAGAGTTGGGATATAAATGAAGTTGTGTTATTCTGTGTCATTGGCCAATCCAGCCCAGGTTCTGATGTGCTTGACTTGCAGCTGCTCTCCAGGGTTTCGTGCAACAATCTTTCCCTGTCCTGCTACTTCTATAAACTACACATGCCTGGAATTGAACCTGGGACTTTTGGCATACTTTGGGCTCTTTCCTCCTGTATTAATCATTCTTATAACTCTTTTGTAAGGTACAGCCATGTAGATATCCCCATATTACAAGGGAGGCTAGTGACTTGACCAAGGCCAAGGCTGCTTGATGAGCTCATGATTGGTTGGCTGATAATCCTTAAGTCATTATGCTGTACTACACTCAAAATCTAATAGAAGCTGTTTTAGTATACACATTATGTATAGCTATTTTAAACTTTTCATCATGTAAGTTAAATATAACAAAAAGACAATGTTTCCCCTTTAGAATGTAAAAGCCCTAAGCGTTTACTTCTATTTTTTTTTCAGCACGCCGGATGCATTTAGGCCAATATTTGTAAAACATTCATCACATTTTCAACAGAGGCTGGGACATTTCCCCTTATAAGTAATTAGATTGGGTTTTGAATCAGCTCTGCACAACCAGCTTCTTCTATCAGCCCTTGTCTTGACAGCTCCTGCTTAACATTTAAGATTTTAAGTGAATTCACGCTCCTTGAAGCAGTGTAATTAATAAGACTTCAGAAATAGAACAAAGACTGACAGTGTTTAGACAAGAAAGGGAAGACCAATAGGTTTGATTAATTGGAGTTTACTCAGAAACTGGATAATTGCTGTTTACAAACCATATTAAAGCATGTGTTCAATCAGGCTGGGGTGAGTGTGTGTTTAAAAAAAACCATATGCAGCTTCATTTTTTAGTTAAATTACGGAATTAATAATGAAATTAAAGAGACTGTGAAGGAGCATCTTAAATGTCACCTCCTGTTTCTAACTCATTAAAATGTTCAGTTGTTTTTAAATGTAAAGCTCTTTCCCCCCTTTTAGTCTCATGCCATAGTTGAGCTTTGCACTTTGTTGGTCTTTAAGGCATCATCTGTGCTTTAGTGGCAACATAATTCTCAGGCAGCATGTGCTATACCTGCCTGACCCCACCCCCCTTGCGAATGGCCTGACAAAATAAAAGAATAATCTAATTCACTAATGAAAGACCAGCAGGGTTGTAGGAAGGGCAGGGGAAAAGAAAACCTCTACTGTCATATCTCCCAAGCTGCAATTAGTTGGTGACTGTAAAAATGAAGATTGTTTAAAAGTATGGTGTTTCTACAGTAAAAAATACTGTTTATTGGTTATCTTAAAACCAAATTTTCCAATATGTATCATATTATGACATAGGATATATATTCATACAGAAGAGTCAATTTCTTCAATTCAGTTCCACATTTTCCCCCCCAATGTGTTTGCTCTGTCCAGAGCTCCTTTCTTCTTGAAACCTGGTAAACTAGGAGAATTTCTAAAACTAATTCCAGAACTATGAAATGTTCCATTTGCCACAGATTTTTATTCCTTCAGTTCATTTGTATTACTTGGCCACTCTAAGTTGCCAACAAGCAAAGTGTGTTGATAAAATACTGCCCCCCAACTTGTTGCTGAAATGGAATACACAAGATGAAACAGTGAAATCAGCTATGATAAAGTGGGCACAAGACATTGGTCATAACATTATGTTTGCTGACTGGGAACAGCTGTGGACCACCGGCATAAAATTTACGGCATGTAATGCCTTAAGAGAGAATATTATGAAAATGATTTACAGGTGGTACATGACCCCAGTCAAGCTTGCAAAAATTTACCACTTGCCTGATAACAAATGTTGGAAATGTAAAGAAACTGAAGGTACTTTTTTTCACCTTTGGTGGACGTGCCCGAAGATTAAGGCTTTCTGGGAAATGATATATAATGAAAAAGGTACTTAAATGTACTTTCCCTAAGAAACCAGAGGCCTTTCTCTTGGGCATGGTCGGCCAATTGGTGTCAAAGAAAGATAGAACTTTTTTTATGTATGCTACAACAGCAGCAAGAATACTGATCGCAAAGTATTGGAAGACACAAGATCTACCCACTCTGGAAGAATGGCAGATGAAGGTGATAGACTACATGGGACTGGCCGAAATGACTGGCAGAATCCGAGACCAGGGGAAAGAGACGGCGGAAGAAGATTGGAAGAAATTTAAAATTTATCTTAAGAAATATTGTAAAATTAATGAGTGTTAAAATGTTGTGGTTGAGAAAGTAAGGGATTACACCTGAAAAAGATTAAGTAAAAGAAAAGAAAAGAAAATAATTGGATAAAATTAAGGGGAGGATTTGCTGAAAGAAATTTGGAAATTGGAATGCAGAAAGGGGAGGTATGGGGAAGTCGGTGAAATAAGGTTTAAGGGGGAAAAAAAGATTTGAAATTATACATGTTTGTTTTTGTGTGTGTATGTTCGTATTGTGTATTGTGTGTGTTTTTATAATTTGTGAAAATTCAATAAACATTTTATATATAAAAAAAAATACTGCCCCCCAAAAGAGGGACAATTACAAAATCCTGTCTGTCAAACTTAGCCTTGAATTTAGTCTGTGTTGCAGGCTTTGTTTCCAGAGCAGAGCCGATAATGTTTGAAACTAGAAATATGTTCCTCAAATTCTTTTTAAGCTTCCCTTATGGTCTGCATGTACTTTTTATTTTGCCAAAGTTTGTGTTCCTTTTCATTCTCTTCATTTGAACCAGACCTTTTTTTGGAAGGAAGCCTTCTTACCTCTACCAGCTTCTTTAACTCTGCTGGAATCCTTTGTTAATCACTCTGACATGTCCTCATGATACATTTCCTGATTTGTAGTGTGTGCTCACATCTGGCTCGTGTGTGTGTCTGTGTGTGGCAGCGGCAGTGTTTTATCAAGGTACACACACGTCGATAAAAAGCCACACAAAAAGAATATTGTTGCAACCATCAGCATAATCAATCAAGATTGCCTTTTTCTGGCCTTCAAAATCATAGAATCATTGAGTTAGCTTTCTAGGCCTTCTGGTCTAACTCCCTGCTCATTGCAGGAATCTCAGAGCTAGAGCATCTTCCCCCAACAGTTGTCTGTCCAGTCCAACCTCTGCTTGAAGACCTCCAAGCTGTAATACTAAACATACTTACTTGGGAATGAGCCCCACTGAAAACAGCAGAATTTATTTCTGAGTAAACTCCCATAGGAGTGCATTGCCAGCAAGGCAGAACCCACCACCTGCCTAAGTAATTAGTTTCATTATCAGTGTGCTCATGTGCATCAGCAAACAGTGAGGAAATTATGGAATGAAGTTAAGCAACAGAAAGCTGCAGCACACCACACTCTGCACAAAACTGAGAGCTTTCTTTAAAAACAGAACAAAGCAGAATGGTAGATGGTGATTCCTAATGCATTAGCTCCACTTTGAAAGCAAGACCAGGTAATTTGGAATTCCAAATTCCGGGCACAATTTGGATGACATTCAGAAGTTTTCTCAATTATTATTTATTCTCTTTCTGGTACAAAACAAATGATGGGATCTTTTTCATTATTCTTCTACATACATTTATACTACTGGTGATTGCTTCTTACTTATTTGTATAGAGGTTTGATGCCCTTGAGACCAAAGCAAGCCCGAGTCCTTGTTTTGAGGGCACTGCAGATTTCTAGGGGGTGGGGGAGCAATTGTCGTCTTGTAAGCATGAATAGCAAAGCTCTTTCTTGTCTCCCAGCATATGCTGGATGTAATTAGGCAACTGCCCAAAAAAATAGGCCTTGTAAACATCCTGAATCCATGCCACATTCTCCTAGCCTCGGATGCTGCCAAATGCCTAAATGAGTGTTCAAGCCAAAAGGCCTAAATGTATAAAATAGATCTCTGAACAGAATGCTTTTCTGGTACAGAATATGAATAGTGGGTGGACAAGCCTGGAAAACTCAAGGCTCTATTTCAGAATGCAGTGTTCAGACAGCCCATCACCTATTCTCAGTAGAGATGGTATGAGAGACCAGTCTGCATTACCTTGCAGAAGAGCACTGTGGAAAGGTGCCCTCTTTTGTTTCTCTTTGTCCTAGAAGAGGGTCTTCTGTATTGGTTTTATTTACTCGGTACAGTTTGTTCATTTTTTATTTATTATAATATTTATTAGCATTTTCATTTTTTAAAAAACACCGTGTGATTATACATATCTTTACATTACCTATATTCGGACTCTATAGAGTCGACGACTCCCCCCCCCCATCCCTCCCAACTGATATTCTAACTCCCAATTATAATTTCATCCGTATTTTTCATTCCCCCCATCTACCTTTCCTTTTACTTTAAGATTCCTTATCGTTGTAAATAAGTTTCTGTTTTTAACTGACAAACCTTTAAGCCAGTCCTGTTAGTGTTGTTAAGTGTTTACAATATTCTTTCAAATAATAAATTTACTCCAGTCTTTTACTCGGTACGGTTTGGGTCATCTTAACACAAATGCCCTAGTGTTTTCACTGCAAGTTGTGGTTCCATTTGTTCAGCTTCATCACGTAAATGTGGCCCCCACATTTCTGATTTCATTCTAAAAGCGTTTTGTTCTTGCAGAAGATACTTAGTCACAAGCATATGGTGCAAAAATTCACAGAACTGAGTATATGGGCATCTTGTCTTTGTAAGGATGGCATTGGCTGCAATCATAAGCAAACTCAGTTCTTCTTACTTCCAAGTAAACTGACATAGGGTAAGATTAAATAGTTGAAAAAGGATGCAGTTACTTGTCCATAGTTGTATGTGTGAAAGTCTACAAAGGTACTCACATAGACTTTGGCTTGAGTTTCCTAGTGACTGTCAGAGTTAGATTTAGGTTTATAATTCAACTAAAGCACTGAAGAGGCGCATAGTCATAGCACACTTTTCACACTTAAAGGACTGTAGCAGATTATAAACCTCAAATATTTCCTTGTAAATTTTGAAATCTAACAATAGCCTGAAAATATTGATATTTTGGATATAATGGAATTCCCTAAACTGGTCAATTTATTTGTTTCTAGGTATGGCAGTGTGGTGGCAGCGTTGAAGTTCTTCCTTGCTCTAGGATTGCCCACATTGAGCGAGCTCATAAGCCGTATACAGAAGACCTCACTACTCATGTCCGAAGAAATGCACTCCGAGTGGCTGAAGTCTGGATGGATGAATTTAAAAGCCATGTTTATATGGCATGGAATATTCCTCAAGAGGTGGGTTGTGAATGAACACTGATACGATCACAATACCTTAGTTCCAATTCCCCACATTTTTGTGAAAATAATGTTCAAAAATGTATTATACCAGGCCTGTCCGACAGGTCAATTGTGATCTACCGGTCAATCACAGGATGCCCCTGGTTGGTCCTGGTCGACTGCGGGATCCCCGCCCCCCCCCCAAAAAAAGCTCAACAATTCTGGTCAATCCAATAGGTAGATCACTGCCAGTTGTTGTTGTTTTTTATAGAGGTTGTAGATCACAGTCTCTTGGAAGTTGGACAGCCCTGTATTATAGGTAGGTAGCCATGTTGGTCTTCCATAGTCGAAACAAAATAAAGAAATTCCTTCCAGCAGCACCTTAGAGACCAACTAAGTTTGTTATTGGTATGAGCTTTTGTGTGCATGCAAAAAGTACAGATGCACACACACAAACGCACGCACACACACACACACACACACACACTCTCTTAACTCTCTGCAGCAAACAACAATGTGTTGTTCAAATACAGGAGCTAGCTTAACACAACATGCCAGGCAGGCTATTGCTTCATTGTAAAACATCTTTGATTTATTACATACATATATCAATTCATATTTAGAAGAAGAAGAAGAGGAGTTTGGATTTGATATCCCGCCTTTCACTCCCTTTAAGGAGTCTCAAAGCGGCTAACATTCTCCTTTCCCTTCCTCCCCCACAACAAACACTCTGTGAGGTGAGTGGGGCTGAGAGACTTCAAAGAAGTGTGATTAGCCCAAGGTCACCCAGCAGCTGCAGGTGGAGGAGATCTGGTTCCCCAGATTACGAGACTACCGCTCTTAACCACTACACTACTACACTACCTTATAAAATAATTATTTCTATATACCAATGTGAAATGCTTCTGTATCTCCAAATAATTTAAGGCTACATAAACCAGCCATCATGCAGACACCCAAATTCAGTGTAGACATAAAATTCTTGTGGTCCCTCTAGACTGCTGTTGGAGTGCAAGTATTTTCTGCAACATACTCTTGACACACTAATACTGCATTACTGTTGGATTTATTGTTGTGCGGTGCTCCCCTAATGTCACTACATTACTGCTGTCTGGAGGAGCAAAAAAAATGGGACAAAAAGAAGCCAGAGCATTTGTGGTGTAAAAGGTTACAGGATTTCAAAAGGAAGTTACGGAATATGCACTGGCTGGAAATGGAATCAGTGCAACCACCACAAAACGTTAGCAGGCACAAACAGTACTGAGGGTGGGATCACATGTGACCTCTTCAAAATCACCATGGGCACAAATAATCATGAATGCACTTGAAAAAGGACATCTTGAGGGACCTTCAATCTCTTAAGCATACTGGAGCCTGGGAGCCTGCTATAGGCTAACCCTCTTCTTCCCTAGCCCCCTTTCCCTGTTGCATGTGTGCCAGTGGTCCCATCAACACTGGACCCATGGGGCAAGCATCCTTGTGCAGTGCCAGGTCTTTTTCAAGTCACTATCAGCATGAGAAAGGTGGAGGGTGTGTGTGACAATGATCCCTTTCCCGGCAGGTTATGAGGACTGCAGGTATTTATTGCCTGAACAAGGCTCATTTCCTAACCTACCTGATAATAAATATTTTTATGTAAAGTTAATTTCTTCTTTATTTTGTTTGAGTATTTTGAGCTGTGTGCAACGACATAATCTACAGTAAGAATGTCTCATTTTACTTCCTGTCAAAGACTGGTCCTGAATTTGCATTTAGATGCCTCTCTAGAAATCTCTACCACATAGCTGTAATGAGATAAATTATTGATCTCCACTTACAGGCTCTTTATGAAACTCGTGTATCTTGAACTCCACAAAACTGTGTTACACCAGCCAAGGCTTAGCCATAAAATGCAATGAAAAGGGGAGGGGGAAAAGGTTTTGCAAATTCCTTCAACAAAAATGGCAACTGAAATTGTTATTGTTGCTGCGGTTAATTAAATTTCTTTGCCGCCCGTCATCCGAGGACCACAGGGCAGTTCACAATATAAAAATATGAAAGATAGTAACCAACAAAAACAATACCCCTCACAGACATAGAGTTTAAAGGGCCATAGATTGCTTAATTAGCCAAAGGGCTGGGAGAAGAGGAATGTTTTTGCCTGATGCCTAAGGATATGTAATGTAGGCAGCAAGCGAGCCTCCCTGGGGAGAGCATTCAACAAACAGAAAAAGGTGGGCAGGATTTCTAATTGTTGCAGAGAAATACGAAAGCCAAACAGCCCACATTTGCCCAACAATGGAATCTTTGAAATAGACCATACCTTTGCTGGTAGAAAAGTGGTTTCCAGGACAACTTGCTTTTATATAGCATAGCATAGCACTGTAGAGTTGGAAGGGACCCTGAGGATCATCTAGTCCAACCCCCTGCAATGCAGGAATATGCAGCTGGTCCATACAGGGATCGAACCTGCAACCTTGGTGTTATCAGCACCATGGTCTAACCCACTGAGTTATCCACTTGTTTTTGAATCTTAGAATTGCTTCAATGACATTATTACTGTGGAACTTGATTCAAAATCCATTGAAGTCAGTGAGAATTAACCCACTGAATGTAAAATAGTCTGGATCAGGCCCCCAAATGATGGTGTCTTTTATGTTTAAACACACTGACACAAATACCTCAGATTTTGTATGGAATACCTATTTATTTTAGGCAGCTAAAGTATGCTAATCATGTTTCAGTGCACATCCCTGTGTTCTTCCACCCCCCCCCCTTTCACTGAACTGTACAAAAGAGCACGGAGAATTGTAACACGAACTGCCAGATGGCTTTTATATCTCTGACATGTTTTTTTGGTCAATGTGCACAGGATTCTGGAATTGACATTGGTGATATTTCTGAGAGGAAAGCCTTGAGGAAAAAGCTTCAGTGCAAGACCTTTAGGTGGTACCTTGTCAGCGTATATCCAGAAATGAGAATGTACTCAGACACTGTTGCCTATGGAGTGGTAAGAGTCCTGCTTATTTACCTTGATTATTCATAGCTGTGGGAAATAATTCTCCTAGATAACAGCCACAGGACAAACTTGCAGGTCATTTATATGGTTCATTTATTTAACTGTTTGGCTGCTTGTTGTTTGACACAGGTGTGATTGTTCTACTCTACCTCACACATGCATGTGCTGCTGTATCATCTCTGTTTCTGGTGTGTTTTGAGTCCTTTTAAAGTAGAAACTTGCTGCCCACACAGGTACCGAACGTAGTCATATGTAGCCTACAAGTGGAGGGGCAGAAAGGAAAGAGTTATCTTCTTTGCTAGGTCACCTGAAGGAAGTTCTTACTCGCCCTATGCAAGTGGTTATTTATAGAGCTATTTAACAATAGCTAATGTGATATGACATTTAGAATGCATACATTCTTCACATTGCGGTTTGTTACCACCCATTACAAGCCATGGTTAGCCTGCTGGGCTGTGTTCGGACATTCAAACAAATCACACGTTGACTAAACAAATCATGTCTTAGTGTTATCAGTGAAAAACACTGAGTTGGGGACAGATTCATGTGAGAGAAGATGGGGCTTCAAATATCCTCTTCCTAAATATTTAGGGCTACATTTGTAACAGCCAGCATTTTGATCTGGGCCCAGAAATCAATTGGTAAGCCAGAGCAGATTGAACAAAGTTAGAATACGAGACTTGGAAATACAAACCCTGGAAAATTGTGGCTTTTGCAAGAGTGTTTTCTGTACTCCTTTCAAATTCAGTTCGATGTAAAGTGTATTATAGTCATCAAATCTGGATGTGACCAAGTCATGTGTGCAACGGCCCAATCGGCTTTCTCTAGGAAAGATGGAACACCAAATGAATTTGAGCAAATCCCTCATAGCTGTAATTGGCTCAAGGCAACCCAGGAGCAATGCAGGTTCCAGAAGCACCCCAGACTGGAATGCATCTCTAGGGCACCTGAAATTGTATTTTTTTTATTAATAATATAATACTTCTTAATGCCCAGATGGCTTTTGAGCAGTTTACAAAACATAAAAACAAACTGTATAACATTGTTAAACTAAGGAATAATTAAAACTACACCATAATTAAAATATGGAATAAAACGATACCATTAAAATATAAAGGGCCATGATTAAAATGTGCACCAAAACAATCCCATTAAAAGCACAGAAATTAAAACAAGAGAATTGCTAGTCCCTCAGTCTTGTAACTCCTCTGCTAGATAATGTGTGATGAATTTGACATTTGTGCATTTAAATCCCACTTAAGGTTCATTGTATTCAACGTAGTATCTTTTCTCATGAAACTCAGCATTGAAAAGATGGGAAAGATAGCAGTGTTCTAGATGTCAGAAAGTGCCTCCAAATAAAATTAATAAAATAGATTTTTATTCTCAGGTTAACAGCCTGTTCCTAATTATGTATACATGTTAGTTCAATTGCAGTGCACTTAATGAAAGTTAAAAATAAAATAAAAACTTACAATATGACCACAGGCAAAAATAATTCTATGTTTGACAAGATGGTTTCTTTTTTAAACACCAGAGATCTAAAGTTAACTCCGACTCTCATAAAAACTGAGTTGGTTTCTCACTTTATAAAAAGAGTGTTTCTTATTGTTTGGGATGATGCCTAAGGCCTCTGTGATCAAGGATATAAAAACAGAAGTAAAAACAGAACAAACCCATGGAATAACTGAGTTTTCTGTCACACACTTGTTGGATAAATCCAACATTTATTTGACAGGCATAAATTAAAAGCTCAGATCAGCCCTGCAAAGGTATCAACTGTGCCAGGCTTCTCAAAGAAGTTCTGAAAGAAATCTGAAACACTAAAGGGTACTGGTGCAAGACATGAAATTGTCTTGACACAGGAAAGATAAGTAGTGAATGCAGCTGTTCATCTAGTTTCCAAGTGCACTTTTGTCACACTGTGTGCATTGCTTTTCTAAAATCATTTGTCCTCTAGATTTGTCAGAAAAGCCTTTGCAAATTGACCAAGCCCTCATTGGTGTTGATACATGCAGCCGCATTGTTTTTAGGGGATTTATTCACAGGCTTAAAAGTTCGGGATTAATGTTGGTATTTCTATCTGTCTCCATTATTTTCATGAAACGGAGACCTTTTGGAACATGAGAATCTGCCTTTCACCTGATCAGCTCAATGGCCCATCTAGTTCAGTATTGTCTCCACAGATTCCAGGATCACTCCTGGAGTTACATTGAGGAGTCTTTCCCAGACCAGATTTATAGATGTATTTAAAAGGAGATTAGACAAAGACATGAAACATTAGTTTATTGAGAACTGCTAGTCATGATGGCTTATACTGTCTCCAGGATCAGAGGCAATATGCCTCTGAATATTAGTTTCTGAGGAACTACTGTAGGAAAGGAGTTTACTCTCAGGTCATGCATGTGGGCTTCCTATCACAATATAGATTAGACATGCCATTGGAATAATCTGACATGACTATTCTTATGTTCTCTTCTTACGTATATTGATATGCCAAGAATAGAATCATACAACAAAACAACAACACCACAAACTGGCTTATAAATACTTACCTGGCAGGGGAGACACCTTGATCATAAATATAAAACCAAATTTACTAGAATAGTAGCTAGAATAGAGATAGACTTAGAACCATTAAAACAACAAACCTACTAAGGTGCCATGTGCAAGACAAAGCCTGGATATACTGTAAACATGGAGTGGATAAATGTACAACTCTATCTTAACAAGTTACATGTACAGTAAATGTTATACAGACTGGATAAAGTTTGTGGTGTTGTTGTTTTGTTGTATTATTATCACTGTCACCACATTTGATACTATATATATATATATATATATATATATATATATATATATATATATATATAAGAATAGAATCATGACATGCAAGGTTGCTTGGACCCTACGATAAATTAACTTGGAGGTAATGGAAGCCACCTGTTCTCCCCAAAAAGAATGTCTCCCTGGTCTTGGGCCCTCCTGAACAAACCGTGATGGAATGCAAGGAATTGCTATTGGGATGAGGGGATGAGGAACTTTACCTCCCATAAATGTTCTTTTGAGCAAATTTCCTCACTGCTTTAGCATCCCCCAGCCCACAATCCACCTTGTTCAGGAGGGTCTCTGATTCCCCCTGAGAGGCACTTTTGGTGAACTGGAGGGCATGTATAGGGGATAGGAAATATCCTTAACTTATCCTGTCATAAGTACTAAGAGTCATGGCTTTTCCTTCTTATCATTTAGGACCTCCACTAAAGAGTAACCAAGAAAAAGCCAATCCCAGAAACAATACAATAATAAGTAATCATAAATTTGCTTGTGGTGTTGGGATCCTAGTGTTACAAAGATTTTAGAGAATTGTAATCTTGAATGTAAATGGTGCATTATAGATGATGCTGTAGCATCACATTATTAAACATTCAAGCAATTTTGTGTTTTACTGCCTATAGGTAGTTAAAATTTTATTGCCAAGATATAACTTTGATCAAGTATAATACTTGTCCTATTTTAACAAGCATGTATTCTCTTTTTCCTCTCTCTTTTTCTTCCACTGCCTGTACTCTGTAGCTGCAGAATTCTCTGAAAAGTGATTTGTGCCTTGATCAAGGGCCAGACACAGAAAATATTCCGATCATGTATATCTGCCATGGAATGACGCCACAGGTTAGTGAGACTAATCATCTGATATCTTGCTGTTTCTTTTAGTAGGACGTGTGGGAGGAACCATATTGCAACTGACAGTGGATTTCCCCCCTATTACAATACCTCCTTAGGCTGTTTATTAGCTCTTTTATAGTAATGGGAGCATTATTTGTGCCATGGTGTTGAGAATCACTGGTCTGTTAATTAGTGCCTCCTTTATTCACTCTTGAACAAAATAATGATTATAGGGCTATGTTTATCATGAATTGTTGGCATGGACCTTTCTTATTGATCTTTTTCAATAGAAGTCTAATGTGAATATAATAGTATATATTCAAAGAAATTTATTTTCTCTCTTGCCCTGCTACACTTTTTGTATTACATGATTTCTTTTAAGCATTTGTAAAATGTTGGAGGTCATTTCTTAATATGCGCAATCCTTCTTCTAAGAAACGTTTTTTGCTTTCTGCTAAGTAAAAATGGCATTGTAGCTCTTTCAGCTCTTCAACAAATACCTAGACAGAGCTCAGAGGTCCCACCATTTAATGTTACCTTCTGCTGTAGGAACATTCCATAGGATCATGTCTGCCAGTTTCAGTGGTGCTGCACCAGCCCAGTTCTAGCACTATTCTAGCCCTTCAAGTTGGCCTTATCAGCCCCGTGCTCTAACCAACTGAGCTATCCAGCCAAGAACGTGTGGGATTAGGTACAACACATGATATACTATGCTATAAATAATACATACTGTACATCATTTGTTAGCTGTTCTCAGAAGTTTTATTGAGTGGCCATAGACTGACAAATAAAATAAGTTACCGTATTTTTCACCCTATAGGGTGCACCGGCCGATAGGGTGCACTTATTTGGGGGGGGGGAATAAAAAAAATTATCCCCCCCCCGCGCCCCAAAGAGCAAAGAAGCCATGACAGTGAGCGGCTTCGTTTTTAGCCTCGGGGCTGGGGGTCTGGGAGCGAAGGCGAGGTTGAGCAACCTCGCCATCGCTCCCAGAGCTTGCGGGGCTGGGGGCGGGGGAAGCCCGAGCTGCCGGAGCCCAATTTCTGTTCTTATCCTGAAGCAAAGTTCTTAACCTGAAGCACTATTTCTAGGTTAGCAGAATGTGTAACCTGAAGCGTATGTAACCTGAAGCATATGTAACCCGAGGTACCACTGTACTGTGACGAGATGAGTTTTAAAATATTTTAGTTGTAAAAAAAAACTGAGTTGCTGTTGGGCTCCTGACACTAGTCACTACAGAGATTTCATTTATGGTAAAATGCATTTCAAATTAATTTGCATCACTTTGGTGGCCAGTTTAAACCACGCCTTTCTCTTTCTAATGAGCAAGCAGACTACACTTTAGCACATGAGTGGCTGCCCTGTGGTCCTCCAGATGTTGTTGACCTCCAACGACAGGCAGCATGGTCAATAGCCAAGGACAATGATAGCCATAACTGTTTTAGCAGACACACATTTTGGAAAAGGCAGTTATGAACAAGACTATACACAGCTAAGCCGCATCAGTTTACGTGACTAAAACAAGTGGGAAAAGAACTATCATTAGCATGTTAAAAATGCTTGTGTTTGTGCACAACCTGTTTCATGCAAACTTTCCTCCAGGGATTATGGGCAAAACCCCTCCTCTCTTGGAGAAAAACAGTCTGGCTTTTCGTGTGTCCAGATATAGTGGGAGTAGAAGCATTTGAGGACACATCCTAGGACTGGTTCCTTTTTTATTAGCTCTAGAGTCATTCCAGAAATAATTGAAGTGTCTGGTGCAGACCTGGAGAGTTGTTTGTGCCATTCACTTCTAGTATAAGAAGTCTTGCAGCAAAATGCTGAAACATGAATGGCAGGCATCTAACACAGTCTGCACCCATCTCTGTACCTTACTAAACCACTGTTGTGCCTTACAGTCCATCTCCAGTGTCCTTGTTGGATGCTACAAACATGGGTGTGAAGTCCTAGCAACCTGTAGGGACTTCCTTGGGCTGCTCTGAGTCTCTACCGTATGCCCTAAAAATCCTGGATACAAAGAGGGAGTAGTGAAGAAACCAGGGATGCATACAGATGTGAGGCAGGGATTTGCTGCTGTTGCTGCTGCTGCTTATGACATTTATTTGTCACTTTTAAAAGCAAAAAGTAACTTGCAAAATTAAATGAAGCTTAAACTCTAGCACTGTGTGGCACATTCTTCCTTCAGGTTTTGAGAAGTCAAGATTGCATGTCTTGCAATAGGTCTGTGGCTTAGTGTGGTCTAAGGTCAAAGCTGGTTTCAATGTGCAAGAATTCTGTTCTCAGTTAGTATGTATTCATGAGATTTCCTCAGTCCCTCAATTTTGCTTTCATGCTTTTTTAAAGTAAGCTAAATAATATCAGGTTGAACATCTGGAAGTTCAGTTGTGGAGTTGACAAGAAGTACTTTTGAGTGAGTGAGAGAGACAGAGAGAGAGAGAGAGAGAGAGAGAGAGAGAGAGAGAGAGAGAGAGAGAAGTCAAAGGCTAGGAATATGGGGAAATATTTTGGAGCTGGCAGATGAACATTTTACATAATTCAATTGTGGTTTCTGTACATTGTGTCAAGCTCTATGACCTAAATGTTAAATCACCTGTTAGTGAATGTGACCCATGATATATCTAGTAGCCATTTAAATGCTGTGCGATACAGAATTTTGTTGTGAATTTGCATATCATTTTACAGTTATCTAAGGTTTTATAGAAATATGGGGTTAAGAAGAAATAACATTTCAAATGTGGCTTGTTCTTATCCACTACTTTTACAAATGAATTAGTTTTTGGTAGAAACCATATCTGAGTGGCATTACCACTGGGAAGCAGGATATTTCATTCTTGCTCCAGTTTTAGGACCATTTCCCCACTGCCAAGACCACATAGAAGCTCGATTATTGCTGTCAATCAGCTGATCTTTGGTTACAAGGAACCTCTTGGAATGTGCGCTCCCAGCACCAATCAGCTGATGGGTACTGAAAGCACATCTTCAACTGAGGTTGCCGTAATCACTGATTAGGTGATTGGTGGTTACAGCAACCTCCTTTGAACTTTGATGGATGTCAATCACTGATTGACATCCTATTGCTTCTGAACGTCATCTGAAGGTTTTGGAGAATGCTGAAGTTTCTAATGCAGCTAACTGAAACTATTTTAAAGTAAAGAGCTTTGTGGTCCTCAGCATTGACCTGCAAAGCTCCTGCTGGCCAAGCGCCCTGACCTTGCTGCCACCTTGCCCTGCCCCATTGTCATCCCATTAAGTGCAGTGCCACCACTGCCCCTCACAAGCCATCACTGGAAGCCATGGATGGGACTTGCGGAAGACTAAGGCTGCCTTCAGATGGATGAATCCTGGTGCTACCCAGTCATTCTTTTTCCATGGTAAGCCACAGTTTCCACACTATTTGAAGTATTGCACTTTTCCTATGAGTACATCCCACTACTGCTTGTGGCATAGATGTTGTATGTGTGAAGGGGAAGGTCCAAGTCACCTCTTAGCAGTATTTTGGAACTAATCACATCTTCACCATAACCCTTGTGGTTAGGCACAAAGCAGTCTCTGCATTGTTTGCCTAGTGTGGAAGCAGACTGGCCATGATAAAGTCAGGTGCATTCACTAGCTGCATTTGGCTGCTCAGAGAGGGGAAACTTGTTCCTTTTTCAAGATTCTAGATCTCAGCAACTTGGCTTAGGTAGAGTCTTCCTTTCTGTATACAGACAGTAGACCATAGCAATCACCAGTGCAATTTTCATCTGATTTTACTGAAGTTATTGTAAGTTTAGTTCTTTAACTTCTGTAGCTCCTTGGAAGTAATCATGATTATTTTAAAATGTTTTTGTTTTTTGTTTTGGAATACATAAAGCAACCCCTTTTAATGACTTTTTAAAAAAAACACACCAAACAAGCGGACAGTGATATAATAAATGAACCATCATTGATGTAATGTCAACTCTGACCTTCAGCTCTGTCTGATGAAGTTATGACAGTGACATTTATGGTAGCCTTAAATGAATTCTGCTGCTCAAAACATCATCACCGAGGGCTGCTAGAAGCGAAAAAGGAAGTTGTCTGTACCAAGCCAGTCTTTGTTTCCTGAAGTCATAACAGTTTCAGTAAATGAGTAGCTAATCAAATCAACCAGGTTACTGCAGTTGCCCATCCAAGCTTATATTTCAACAAGACTCTAGAGAGAAAATGCCCTTCTTGGACACAGACAGGCCATCAGCTTCAGCTTGGGATGGAGGTGGTGGGGTGGAATCTCTAAAACCTTTTTAAAATGTGTTTTTGTAGGGATTAGTCATTTCAGGATATTTCAGTAAGAGTGACGAAGGCAGTTGGCTGAGCTATACAGGTTCGTTTCATGAGATGCTAGGGAGATATATGTTTTTCTCTCTCTCTCTTGTGCCACATTCTAGCTGGCTGGCTCTTTTAGTATCAGCAGAAAGTTCCCCAGACTCTTGCAAATCACTGGGGGGGGGGGGGGGATGGCCTACAAAGTGTGTCTGGTGAAGGTTTTATCACTGTGTTTTGATGCCGTGCATCATATGTTCCATCATTATCGCGTCTGTAATGAAGTAGATGTCTGCGAAGCTGTTTATTTTCTTAAAACTGACTTGAGCATGAAGTAAGCAGCCTGAGGACCAAAACAAGGAACAAGCATGCTATTTGAAGTCTCCTCCTTTCCTGAGGCAAACTGCAATGGGTTATTCTTAATTTGATGTTCCCTTTTCTTGATTTTTTGTCCTATTCTGTTTATCATAGGACTTTGTCACCTACAATATAAAGTTCTAATTTCAATATAAATCAAAAGCCTACAGACCAATAGACCCACCTCCAGGTTGGGGAAAGCACCTAGGCAGGCTGCCGTTGACCCCTCCCCACCACTGCTGCAGCACTCATCCTGTGTGCAGAAACAAGTTACAATATGAACTCAGTCAAAGTTTAAGATCTCCCTCAAAGACACGGCTCTGTGGCCCCTCACCATTTGAAATACCCGTGGGTTCTTGCCATTTTTTGAGGGGCAGGGAGAAGAGGCTCTTTTCAGAAATACTTTGCAATTTCCTCCCAGAAAGAATTTTCTCTTTTGATGGCTTTGTGTTGCCACGTTGAGGTGATTTTATTTCAGCAAGCTCTTGGGTCACGCTGGGTTTGTTGAATACAGTGGTGCCTCGCAAGACGAAATTAATTCGTTCAGCAAGTTTTTTCTTCTTGCGAGTTTTTCGTCTTGCGAAGCACCGTTTCCCAAAGGAATGCATTGAAAATCGATTAATGCGTTCCTATGGAAACCGCTTGCCAGGCTGGCGGTGCGGAGAAGGGCTTTTCTCCCCACCGCAAGCCTTCAGGACCGGTAGGGGAACAGAAGGGAAGGGGCGCAGCGCTTCTCCTCTGTTCCCGGGGCTTGCGGTGGGAGGAGGGTTTTTCCTCCCCACCGCCAACATTCAGAACAGCATTCTGAATGTTGGCGGTGGGAAGGAAAACCCTCCTCCCACCGCAAGTCTTCAGGACAGCCATCCGAAGGCTGGCGCGGGGAGAAGGTTTCTCTGCCCCACCGCCAGCCTTCGGGGGAGCCTTCCGAAGCCTGGCGGCGGGAGGAGGTCTCTCCGCCCCACCGCCAGGCTTCAGAGCAGCCTTCCAAAGGCTGGCGGCGGGAGGAGGTCTCTCCGCCCCACCGCCAGCCTTCGGAGGAGGTCCGAGGACAGTGGGGAAGACGTGCTGCGCTTCCCCGCTGTCCCAGAGATTTCCCTATGGGCTGTCGTCTTGCGAAGGAAGCCCATAGGGAAATTCGTTTTGCGAAGCGCCTCCAAAACGGAAAACCCTTTCGTCTAGCGGGTTTTCCGTCTTGCGAGGCGTTCGTCTTGCGGGGCACCACTGTATATTGCTGAGGTTTGTTGGGGGGGGTTTTGTTGTTTTTTTGCTGGCTGAAGTTTGTTGTACTCCCTGATCCTGTTTTATTCTCATTTACAGTATTATTATTATTATTATTATTATTATTATTATTATTATGCCGCCCTATACCTGGAGGTTTCAAGGCAGTTTACAGAAAATGTCAACATAAAAACCACAATATATATATATATATATACACACACACACACACACACACACACACATATACTCAAAATAAAAACAACAACCCAATAATACCCCCCTGAAGTCATCCCCTGATTCTGGGGGGGTTTTTTGTTTTGTTTTTTTGCATTGTTTAAACATTGTTTTTGTTAATTTCATTCTGGGCCAATGGCAGAGTCTGAACAACAACAGCAACAATGTTAAATTAATAATTAAAAAAAACACTAGGTGCACCATTCAAAAGGCACAAATCCAGACACCTGGAACTCCTTTGGCACAATCTTATGCATTAGGTTTGTAGTTGCTCGGGGAATGGGGGCCTGTGGTTACAACGTCCATCATCCCTGACCATTGATTATGCTAAATGGTTGAAGGGCATTGAGATGCACCAGAATCTAGAGGTTCACAGGTTGCTTATCTCTGGTGTGTCCACTTGCAGACAGGTGTACACCAAGTCCTGTCTATGGTTAGATTCTTATAGGCCTCAGTTTCTCTCTTCTTTGATATCATAAGCTGTTCAAAAATGAGAGGAGAAGGGGGAAGGGTGGTGATTTCAGCTCATAGGAAAGAAAGAAAGAAAGAAAGAAAGAAAGAAAGAAAGAAAGAGGAAAATGACAGCTAAATTTTGATTTGAATATGTAGAAATGTCATTCTAAAGACCTGAAAGCAGAGCTGGTCATTTTCTCTGTTCCACTTGAATGAGAAAATAAGCTGTAAAATGATATTATTCTAGGTCGGAGAAAATCTATTCCATGCCCGTTAATTCCAAAATCATTGTAAGGATACTTCAGCTATTCTTGAGTATATGTAGGAAAGGGAGCAGTGTAAGTTTCACATCCATTTCTGGAACTGTAGATTAAAAAATGTTATTTTTGGACTGAAATACAGTTCATAATCATTCAGAATGGCTAAGAAACAGCTCTGTCTCCTGAGACAGACACATTGACTTCTCAATTTTAGGAAGCATTGTGTTTATGTATTTTGTAACTTACAAATTAAGATAGTGGATTCTAATTTGTTTTCTTTCAGACATTTGTGTTGTGAAACGTCCATATAGTTTAATAGATACCATGAACCATAAAATAAAAAACACATGTGGAAGCAGATTGCCTGCCTAAAACTCTACATTCTTTTCTCCTGTGCTGGGTCACAGCTGAAGACTGTATGTAGCAGCTAACCGTGGTACTAGGGAGAACATCGCAAGCTTTTTGCTGGAATAATAATAATAATAAATCAGCTTCATGTTTTTAAAATCTAGCAGAGTTTAAGGGGAGAGAAGAAAAATGGATATAAAGGCATTGGAAAAGGGAAAGATAGAGTTGATTCTTAGATAGGTGAGATAGACCAATAGAGAAGGTAGTGTGGCTGGACGTACAACCGACTATAACCAGTACGAATAGCTACATAGTGAGGGAACTGTGCGGCTGTTCCAATTTGTTAATTTAAAAAGGTCTGATTTTCTGAGCTATGACAAAAATGAAAGCTGATAACCTGGGAGGAGCATATTTTTATCATACTGTCATGCAGGTTCCCTGTAGTGAGTGAACAAAGTGAGTGAACAAAGCATGGCTATTTTACAGCAAGGACCCTGTATGGAAGCTGCCAGAATTCTCCATAGCTCTTAAACAGGGATGGACTTATGAACCAGAAGTGTAGTCTTGGCTTTCAAATGTAAAAATAATGGGGGAAATACTGATCTAAATGACATACAACGACACCTTTCTTTTTTATATATATAATTGTTTGGCTTGTAAGATACTGTCTTATAAAAACATTTTTATATACATTTTATATTTTATAAGAAAAGAAACTGGAATGAGAATTAAATTGGGCATGTCATATAACCAGTTTTCCTTTGCTAAAAGAAAGCTTTCAGTCCAGCACTGCACAAAAGAGAAACATCCCACGTCAGCAACTGTGATGTAAGGAGAGAGCTACCAAAGTGACCAAGGTGGTACCTTGAAGATCACAAGCAAAGAATGAGGGGAACAAAACAGTCAAAAATAGCTTGTGAGGAAACAGACCTTAAAATCTGCTGAGGCTGCAATCCCATGTACATTTGAGAGGAAGCTTCCTTGAGATTCAGCTTACTTCTGAGGGAACATGCATAGGATTGCCTTGTCAGTGTTGCATGGAATATGCATTTTCTCAAGTAAAAGCACTCGAAAAGATTGCACGTCTTAAGATATTTTGCCCTTTTAATTATATATGTTGATATGTCAAGTAGGAGAGTAATGCATCAGTAAAAAATACATATCTAATATGTCATAAAAGTGAAATGACATGAAGGATGCACATGAGTTCAGCGCTCCTGTGGTGTAGTGGTTAAGAGCGGTAGTCACGTAATCTGGGAAACCGGGTTCGCGTCTCCGCTCCTCCACATGCAGCTGCTGGGTGACCTTGGGCCCGTCACACTTCTTTGAAGTCTCTCAGCCTCACTCACCTCACAGAGTGTTTGTTGTGGGGGAGGAAGGGAAAGGAGATTGTTAGCCGCTTTGAGACTCCTTAGGGTAGCGATAAAGCGGGATATCAAATCCAAACTCTTCTTCTTCTTCCAAATCCAATTAGCTCGTTTAGGGTCACTTCACACAGTACACGTTTTAGAGGCAGACTCCAAATTGTGACTTTAAGAGGTTGCATATATACTAAGCTGCCTATAAGTAAAATAACTAAGCACACACCAAATATTTATAAGTGTACAGAAATGTACAGCCTGGATCAATCAACAGACAATTCCTGTTCAGGTGTTAAGCATGAACGGGGAACGTAAACACAAGTAGGATCATATACTATCCCTTAGATACCCAACAAATCCCTTCAGTCTGTGGAAGAGTTTCTGCAAGTCCCAAAGATCTCAGAGGCCCACTCCACAATAACTCAGAGCAGGGCTTTTAGTGAACCTGCCGCTGCTCTGTGGAATAGCACCTCAGTCGTGATACAGCAGGTGCTGCTACCTGTGCTTTTTGGAAACAGCTGATGTCATATTTGTTCCAACAGGTTTTGTTCTTAGTTGGATAAGTGGGAAATGCCTTGAGTGTCTATTTTGTATTGTTTAGGGTTTTAAAACCTTTTTTTGGCCTTTTTTATTGTACATTGCCTTAAGACAATTGCAGAAGGTGGAAATTGTTCTGTAGTGCATTCCAGAAGCACACCTTGAGATCCTGCAGCTATAGAGGAATAGCGATATGGTTGCAAGGAGGTCTGTGAGATAGTGTGATCAGCTTTACACAGTTTGCTACAAGATGCTGATATGTGGAGGAAACTAGGCTCGAGGCAGCCTTCACCAACGTGGTGCCCCCACCCCCTTTGGACCACAGCTCCATCAGCCCCAGCCAGCACTTCCCAAGGCATATAATGGCTGGGAAACAGTCCAGAGTAATCTCCGAACCGAGATAAAAAGGCTGGTCCTGAGCACATCCCAATCTCATAATACCTCTGCCCCAACCTGAAGCTATTTTCTGGTTGGGATGCAGTTCCGTCCATTCGAACATTGAGCTAAATCTGAGCTGATTTTCACAAAATGAAAAGGCCGTAATTGTGTGGTGCCTACTTCAGAGCTAATGCAGTGTAGTGAATAAAAATGTCGATAGCCTCCCATCAACTCACCGTGGCTGCAGACTAGTCCCTCATTAACACATTGGGCACCCGTTGCCGCCTATAAATAACTTCCCTTGACATTGCGGGAAAGCCCTGCCTGTATGCAGTAATAAGAATCCGGAAGACGTTTCATGATTATCCCTATGAGCAATTCATTTGGCTGCAGCCCTCTTTCTTTTTCCAAAACAGAGCTAAATTGTGGAACGAAACTAGCATTCCATTGTATTATTTCTGCTACTCTTGCTGGCTCATTGTCACACACTTGTTGTACTGCTAAATTCTACCGATAACTATAATATTTAGCTTTGTTCTTTGTGCGAATTTGAATTCTCATCCAGCCTTCAGCACCCCTATGGTCTTTTCCCTCCCAAGCAGCAGTCCACATGCAGCTCTTAATATTTGCAAACCTCTCTCTTTGTTCTATGAAAATGCTTTAAACATGCAAAGGGAAAGTCCTTCTGCCATAGAAAGGGTAAGTGGCATCTTTGTCAAAATGTTTTTTTGTTTTAGACTTGTAGTAAACAACTTTGAATTCCTTTATATTTTCATTATGAGTCACTGTGTGTTTCCTTTATAAAGGAAAATTATATCACAATAATCAAATGAAGAGCAGGACCCCTGTGAGCATCGTGCTGACCCCACCCGGCCAGTTTCAGGAGGAGCTGTGTTTACTCCTCTACAGAGGAGTAATCCTATCAATCTGTTGCAAAGTGAGAAGCAAGGGGCACAAAATCAAGCCTCTCGTTTCTCAAAAAAAGCTGATCATTGCAATTACGGCTTTCTGAAGTGGGCTTGGGACACCTCCTGGGATCAGAGATGGCGGCTCCAGGTGCAATGCCTGCAGTTCCTTGCCTAGCTGAGGAGACCTGTTTGGAAGCCTTTGTGTGTGCTTGGTTCTTACCCAGAATATGCAACTTAAAGCCCCGTCTTACACATTTCATTTTAGTCAACATTCTGCACACTGTAAGCTTGGTTCACTATAAAAGGAGAAATATGGGTATTTGAATCAATAATAGGTTCACTCTGTTGAGAAGTATGGTTTTTATCCACAGTTAGAATTTATTTGGCTTGTTTATTTACTCCACGCACATTTGAGGTAATGTAAATCACATGAGTAAAATAAATAACGTACACCAGGAGATGCAAAATGTGCACCCCATATGTGGGTCTGTGATGAATTTATGTAAATACATAGCCATGAGGAGAAATCAAATCAAAACAGCGTAGCATTAACTCACATAGGAGACAAAGTGCATTTGAAAATTCTGTTTAATTTCCTTGACTGAGTATAACTCTGTTCTGCTAAAAATAAGGATCTCAAATCCAATGCTGTGCTGTTTCATGTCTTCACCCTACTGCTGAACTTTTGAGGGTGTTATGGCATAATAGAGAAGACAAACCTCCCCATGCAATATACAAATCAGGCTGAAAGCTTTTTAAACAGGGGTTTCTTTCTCACACATTGTTAAATATTTGGATGCTTTGGGTAATCAAATGTAGCCCCGGAGCCAGACGACCTTAGTCTCTTGTAAGTTCTTGAATGTCCCAGGTGCCTCTGTAAAATTTCACCAGAGCCTTAGATATGCTACCGCTGATGTATATATAAGAGATGGGACAAATCTGACAGTTTCAGGTTCTCATTTTCCACATTTCTGCATCAGTTTTTTTGTTTTAAATGGCCTCATGAAAATTCATTTTAGTGCAAATTTCTCTTAATGTACATATTTTGCATGCGGTTTCGCCTGATACAAACATTTTTGCAAGAAAATTTTCCCATGTATAGTGTGTTTTAAATGTTTTTCTCACTAATATATGCACATTTATGTGCACTCCCTCTAATATATGCATTTCGGTAAACATGGGAATGAAAGGGAGAAAGATGCCGTCACTTAGGGTCCCTGGGACACAAGCACCTGATGAACCCCAACTTAGAACACATAGTTAGGAATGTGTCCAGGACACAAGATAAGTTATCCTATAACTATTTCCCCCTCCCCCCATTTCTATAGCACATGTATAAAGTACATTGCAATTCCTTATACATCGTTTATTCCCTCAATAATCCTATAAGAAAAGTTAGCAGTTTGCCCAGTGCACAGATGACCCCCCAAACCTCAGGGACTACATTATACTATGCAGTGGTACCTTGGTACTTGAACGGTACCAAGATTTGCTCATGAACTAATCGGCTCCTGAACACCACAAACCCGGAAATGAGTGTTCTGGTTTGCGGACATTTTTCAGAAGCCAAACGTCGGACGCAGCTTCCAGTTGAGTGCAGGAAGCTCCTGCAGCCAATTGGAAGCCATGCCTTGGTTTTCGAACCATTTTGGGTGTCGAACGGACTCCCAGAACGGATTACGTTCAAGAACCAAGGTACCACTGTTCTGAAAATTCTGCAGCCCAAAAACTACTTCTTGAAAGAGATACCTCTTTCCTCCAGTTGTGCTTGGCACAGCTATTGCAAGTAAATCAAATTCTCGATAGTTTTGTGTATAGTATTTTACATTTTGCCAAACAAAATCAGCCAAGCCTAGATTGTGATTTTTATCTCCACAGGATATTCTCAACAGGGTACAGGCAGCCTATTTTTAGTTTTTGATGCATTAAGCATTACACCATTCTACCTAAGATTTTCTGCTCTTTTCTTTTTTTTGCAAATGTAATAGAAATATTGCAGGCTACGGGGGTTAGCACTCTTGAACCTGTTGATCTCCATGGGAGAGATTTATGCACGTGCTTAACTCTTCCATTGGAGTAAAAGGGACTTGTTAAATTAATTTCACTTTGGCTGACTCATGCTCAATATTGTGAGCATTCTGCCCAGTTAAAACTCTGCCACAGGAAAAGTTCCCACTGCCTTCAGTTGGAGAGTCAGTCCAAGCCCCATGTGGTTTCAGTGATATTAGAGAAATTACGGAAGATGTCCATACAAATAGAGTGTGACCATTAGTATTGTATGAAACAAGTGTTTGCAGTGACAGTTCATATGTTAAATGTCTCTCAGCAAATGTTTAAATCTACATTTTATTTAGATACCACATCCATATTTAGCAGCAAATTGGTTTAAGACAATATTAAAAATTCAACTGCAAACAGGAATAAGAAAAATTCTAAACAAAGTTAATTCAAGTGTTGTGGTTTTTTAAAAAAAAAATGCAGAATTCCATTCTGGTTTGCAGAATTACATTACAGAATGTTCCTAATAATGTATCCACAGAAGCTGTGTTGGTCTCATTGAGACTTCTGGGTAAGCATACTTATAATTGCAGCTTTACTGGGTTATGCAAAAATTTCTTTTTTTCTTGGCCTTTATTTGTGCCTCTGTTCTTCAACTTTTCACCATAATTTATTTCACATACAATGAAATAAAACTAGACTCACAGTAGAGGAAAATTCCATTGAACTCACATTGAACTCAGCGAAGCTTACCTCCAAGTCAACATGTAAGGTAGTAAACATACTTTGTTAGCCAGCAACCTTTAACCTGTTTAGCCAAATAGCAACATTCCCATTTATTTTCATGGTTGTGGGTTGTACATCAAATAAATCTTAACTCAAAAAGAAAAATAACCATCCAAAATTCTTGCCAAGTGAGAAATGTGTCTTTTTACCTTGATAAAATGCCAGTTCATATGTTGCTTTTATATGTTTTTTTCATCAGGAATGTAATATAACCCAGCTTCTTACTTTTCCCCTTCCAACCAGTTAAATTATCAGTGATCCTCTATAATACAGTGGTGCCTCGCAAGACGAAAAGAATCCGTTCTGTGATTCTCTTCGTCTAGCGGTTTTTTCGTCTTGCGAAGCAAGCCCATTGACGGATTAGCGCTATTAGCGCTATTAGCGGCTTTTAACAGCTTATTGGATCAGCTGATAAGCGGCTTAGCGGCTTAGAAAAAGGGGGGGAGGGGAAAAAACCTGCAGGAACTCGCAAGACATTTTCATCTTGCGAAGCAAGCCCATAGGAGATTTGTTTTGCGAAGCACCTCCAAAGCGGAAAACTCTTTCGTCTAGCGAGTTTTCCGTCTTGCGAGGCATTCGTCTTGCGGGGCACCACTGTACTCATGAACAGAAGGCAGAATCCAACAAAGCAGTTCCATTAGCATAAGGATTTCTGTTTGCACAGTGGAACTGCACTCTCTCCTCCTATGCACCCCCTCAAATCTGCTCTGCACAGTTGGGGGAAAGCCATAGGATAAGGAAAGGGAGGGAAAATGTATTGCACAGACAGAAGGTCTTCCACTAGTAGACTACTTTGTTGGATACCACCCGTAAGAGCTGCTATGTCTAATATTTTTTGTGATATTGGTGGTGGTGTTGATGATGATGATGATATTATTTATATGCTGCCCATCTTGACTGGGTTGCCCCAGCCACTCTGGGCTGCTCCCAACAAAATATTAAAACGCAATAAAACATCAAACATTAAAAACTTTCCTATACAGGGCTGCCTTAAGATCCAATTTTAATTAGCGGCTATGTTTTAGTTGTTACTTATCTTTTTAATCTGTTGTTTTATACAGTATTATATTATTACTATCTTGTACAATACCTTTAACAAAGAAATGAAAACATTTGTTACTGTCCCCTAATGTGTTGAAATTAGTAGCAAATTTATGGGCATTCTGTCACTGACTTTCCCATTCCTTCCACCTTGAGTCTGATTCAATATTAGTTTATAATTATTATTATTTTATTTATTTATTTATACATACATACATACATACATACATACATACATACATACCCTGCCCATCTGGCTGGGTTTCCCCAGCTACTCTGGGCGGCTTCCAACAAAGTATTAAAATACAGTAGTCTGCTAAACATTAAAAGCTTCCCTAAAGAGGGCTGCCTTCAGATGTCTTCTAAAAGTCTGGTGGTTGTTCTTCTCTTTGACATCTGGTGGGAGGGTGTTCCACAGGGCGGGTGCCACTACCGAGAAGGCCCTCTGCCTGGTTCCCTGTAACTTGGCTTCTCGCAATGAGGGAACCGCCAGAAGGCCCTCAGTACTAGACCTCGGTATCCAGGCAATCGACCTCAGCTCCCAGCCCCTCTAGACGGCCCAGAAGGATGTTATGGTTGATGGTATCAAAAGCCACCGAGAGATCCAGCAGAACTAGGAAACAGCTCTCACCTTTGTCCCTAGCCTGCTGGAGATCATCGACCAGCGCGACCAAGGCACTTTCAGTCCCGTGATGAGGCCTGAATCCCGACTGGAAGGGATCCAGGGTTTATTTAACAAAAGTTGAAGTCCGCTTTCTAGAACAAAAGACCTCCACGTGGCTAGAATATTCTTTTAAAATGCCATTGAAAAGCAATAATCAAGAGCAAGTTATATCATAAAATTAAATATAAAATAAAATCAGTAATTTATTTATTTTTAAAGTATACCTCATAAAATCACACGCATTGGTAGGCATGCTTGGACAGGCTCTGCCTGCGGGGAATTTCAAAGTGCAGGCGACGTCACACTAAAAGATTTGATTTGGGGCAAGTGTGAAATGGCTGCTTTGAGGCACTTGCAAAAGTGCCAGCTTGGCAGATCTAAGTGGTGGAGTGGGAACATATGAGGTGAGGGAATCTTTCAAGTAAATTACTCCACTGTGAGACGAACTGGTGCTCATGGCCAGGCCCCTATTGTGTGTGTTAGCCAATGCCTTCAATTTGTGCAGGGGCAGCCAAAATGTTGGGGAATGCCAGATTTGTGAACTCCTCAAATCCCTGACTATCAACCCGCACTAGCTGGAACTACTAGGAGTGAGGGCACTGCTTTGGCTACCCCTGACTCAGCGGATATGTGACTGCTGTTATTTTCCTCATTGCAACACCTCTTTCTGGAGCTTCTGTGATTGCACAAAACCCAGAAGCACGTGAGTCTTCAAACAGCATGCATGCTGCCCAGCCCCAGTGTGGCTGCTTTACAAGCTCCCAAGATGGCCACAAAGGGTCTACCGGCTTGTGTGAGCCAGTCTCTTGGCATCCAACGTGCTCTTTAGTTGGTTCTTCATCTTTTAAGTCCTTAAGTACAAGTGGCGCAATTTTTAATTCTCTAGGTTTCCCCACTCCCCTCTCATTGTAAGTCTTGACAAGGGCAAGACACTAAGAGCAAATAGTGCTAGACATTCAGTCTCTCACGTGCAGGTCCTCCTGTGGTTCTGACTGTGATAAATACAAAGCTCTCTTAAAAAAAGGGGGGGGGGTTCAGAAGCCAGCAGTTTTAATTCCAGAGTGGAAAGAAAATGCAGTTTGTTTTTATTTCAGGGATTCATCTGGAAACAAGCAGATTTGTAAGAGACCTCTTAACATTTTATACCAATTTGCTTCTGCTGCAAGTTATAACGGCTTAGTGGAATTATTGATGGTGCCTGAAAGCTTAGTTTGATTCTCCAAATATTCCTTTATTTGTCTCCCATGTTCAGTTTATTAAGTTTTTGTGTACAAGAGCATCAGTGCTTTGCCCAAGTCAAAGTGACGTCCTAGAAATAATGTACATTTATATGGTATTTTACTAATGACAGAGATTCGCTTTGGGATGAATTCTTCACTTTTTTAAAAAAAGGCTCAAACAGAAGGTGCCCATTATCATTTTGTTATGAATAATAACAACAACAGCAGCAGCAACTTCAACTTCAACTTCTTCTTCTTCTTCTTCTTCTTCTTCTTCTTCTTCTTCTTCTTCTTCTTCTTTATATCCTGCCCATCTGGCTGGGTTTCCCCAGCCACTCTGGGCAGCTTCCAACAAAATATTAAAATACAGTGGTCTTTTAAACATTAAAAGCTTCCCTAGAACTGTTATACAATAAATTTTTGAGACTTAAGTTTGGGAGTGGGGAGTAAACTAACTGGATACTACAGCTGAGCTGTCTGTTCCATGGTTTTCTTTTCTTTTCTTTTCTTTTCTTTGTTGACCTGATAGTTTATTCATGAGCACAGTCTGTACCAGTGCCACTGTTTATAACGTACATTGGTTTAATTTAAATTCTGAATGCCAAACTGCCATATTCTTCCTCAGGGTGTTCTGACTATGGCACTGAATTTCTGTGAGTTTTGATTTTTGCTGCAAAACTTGCCATTTTGAGGTACACGAGTTGTTGTTTTTAAAGAAACCCCTTCCTTTTACTTTTCATGCATTTCCCCACACATGTTTGCAGGCCATTGAAAGTAATGCACTGCAGATTGAAAACATCCATCATGCAGAAGTTCCCAATCCAGAGTGTGTTACTTTCAGTAGATTGTGCCTCTCTGTTTATAGTCTATCCCAGCCAGTCAATATTGCACATCTGGAATTGGACAAGGAAGCTTTGGCCTGGTTGCCTCCTAGCAACTGGCCCTCGTTCCTTCTTCATCCAGATACCTGCCTTCCAGTGAGAGTGCATAAACAAAGTACTACACCAAAAGATGGAGTGTGTCATTGTGAATGCTGAGATGTTCACAAATTGATGGCAAGTAGTGTTGAGCGGAATCAGCATATTCTAAATCAGAGTTAGTCAATATGGTGCCCTAAAGATGTTGTGGACTAAAACTTCCATCATCCTTTGCCATTGACCATGCTCACTAGGGCTGATGGGAGGTGTGGTCCAACATCTGTTAGGCACTATATTGGTCTTCCTATGTCTAATTATTCAGGACCCTATTTATTCATTTTTTATTGTTTGGAAATGGAGTGGTGGGACCATGCTGGTAACCCTACCTCTGATGTCCTGTTTAGCACTAGCCATGACTCCTGAACACCCGTGGGTTGGTGCTGACCCCTAACTAGGAAAAGCTGGTTTTACTCATAGGCTTGACCTATGCAGACATTCATCCCAATACATGTATGCCCAAGAAACATAACCTTGGATGTCATCACACATGACATCAGGGGTGGATCTAGCAACACAGTCTCATGTAAACGTTTAAGACAGAGAAGAAAGTTGCCTCTTTAAAAAATGATTGAACTGCATGTCAACTAATTAATTAATTAAAGAAATATCTGGGTTTAAGGGAAACTTTCACAAACCTTTTGGGTGCTTTTGTAAAGCTTGTTTTAGAAACTTGTTGGACAGAAGCTATTTATTGCTTTTGGAAAACATGATACAGATCCTGGCTTACAACTATTATGTTTTTTCTACTTCACTTTCCATGCCTTACTAAAATATGAAGTCTTTATTTCTATGCATTATAACTGTGTAGTGTTTGTAGCAGCATTGCATCTCTTGAGAGCTAAATTCAAAAAGCATTGAATTTGCAGATGACTCTGCTTCAATCCTAAGTACACTTATGTGAAACTAAGTGCCCCTAAAATCAATAGGACTGGCTTCCAAGCAAATGTGTTTACGGCTGCGTTGTAAGTGGAATAAACTAATATTGCTGCTGGAAGTGCAGTTTATAAACCAAGATGGAAAACATTTTCTCAAAAACAAATTCCATTGAAATCAATGAAATTTACTTCTGAGTAAATACCTAAGGATTGGCATGAGTGACATCTTTATTATTACTTTGAAGCAAGTGGTTTCATCTTATAAAAATATTGCTTGCTGTCAAGCACTTTTCAGAAGTGCTTATGAAGATGAGAAATCTTCACAATAAATAACTGCTTTGTGTGAGCTGCATTTTGGAGCTTCCCTGATCTGTAACCTGAAAGCTGTCACTGGAGGTAGAACAGCAAATGGCACCTTTGCCCCATGCCCACTCAAGATACATGAGGGGCGCCAACCTGCCCCCCACATTGAGGAGGCCCGGCGTCATTTGACGTCATATGCATGTCATGCACAATCTGCGGGGAGCGCAACTAGGTCTCCTTGTACAGTTTCCCATTGCCCCCTGCTGGTTTTGGGGGGTAGGGAGTACAGAGGGTGATGCAAAATGGTATTAGTTTTTTCAATCAATTTCTCATAAAATTTACCCATCTTAAAAGGTAAAGGTACCCCTGCCCATACGGGCCAGTCATGTCCAACTCTAGGGTTGTGCGCCCATCTCGCTTAAGAAGCCGGGGGCCAGCGCTGTCTGGAGACACTTCCGGGTCACGTGGCCAGCGTGACAAAGCTGCATCTGGCGAGCCAGCGCAGCATACGGAAACGCCGTTTACCTTCCCGCCAGTAAGCGGTCCCTATTTATCTACTTGCACCCGGGGGTACTTTCGAACTGCTAGGTTAGCAGGCGCTGAGACCGAACAACAGGAGCGCACCCCGCCGCAGGGATTTGAACCGCCGACCTTTCGATCGGCAAGTCCTGGGCACTGAGGCTTTTACCCACAGCGCCACCCGCGTCTCTTTACCCATCTTATATAGGGTTAAAATCACCAGTCTTGTTCCTGTATCCCAGAAGCTCATGTCCCCATCTTCCCCTTTTGTTCTCAATCCTAAATGTGTATATTTATTAATCTCCATCCCTAAATAGAGAAAACTTGACTTCATATAATGTGATTACCGTATTTTTCGCTCCATTGGACGCACTGGACCATACGAGGGGGAGAACAGGGGGGAAAAATTTTTTCTTGTTCTCCCCCTCTAAAACAAGGTGCGTTCAAGGTACATTCACCAGAGCTTGTGGGCCTGGCGGTGGAGGGAAGCGCTGCTTTCCCCCACCGCCAGCCTCAAAGATCCCTGAAGCCTTTGGAGTGCAGCGCCCCGCTGCCCTGCGGAGGTTTGCGCGCAGCCGTCCCCAAGCTAGAGCAGCGAGACGGAGCCCTCCCTCTTGCTGTTCTGGCTTGGGAACAGCCTTGCTAGCTTCTGCAGGACAGCGGGGTGAAGGCACCCCGCTGCCCTGGAGAGGCTGTGCGCGCAGCCGTCCCCAAGCTAGAGCAGCGAGACGGAGCGCTCCGCAGTGCTCCGTCTTCCTGTTCTGGCTTTGGGCTTAGCGGCGCAGCCTGCATTCGCTCTATAGGACGCACACACATTTCCCCTTAATTTTTGGAGGGGGAAATGTGCGTCCTATAGAACGAAAAATACGGTAGTGTCTCTGTCTCTACATTAGACAGATAAATTATAGGATTCTTTTGATCCTTTTAAAAAAAGTAATTATTTATCAGGAATAGTTTGTTTTTAATTTTTAAAGTCCACCTTTCCTTATTTCTATTTGAGTTTTGCTGTGTGGTGGTTTTTCTTTTTTAGCATTTTACATTGTTTCAAAGCAGTCAGATTTCAAATTGTTGACTTGAAATGTGAAGCTTGGATTTTGCCTGACATGTTAATTAGAACACCTGCAGGAAAAGATAATCAATGAAGTGAGATTAATTAGTAAATTGATTCAGCTAGAAATGCCAAAGCAGCTAATCTCCAGGGGGAGATAGAGCAAACTAGTTCCAGATCTCAAGTAATTGTTACACTTCAGGAACTTTGAACTGTTACTTCATTAGCTATTTTCAACTGGTGAGCAGGAAAGTATGAGGTCTATAGGCAATATTAAATAAATAAATAAATAAATAAATAAATAAATCACTAGCTCTAGTCTTCTCCAGTTTTAGAGAGGCTACATTTGGACATCATGGTAATACCATAGTTTCCTGTGATGAGAATAAGCCACAGTGAATCTCAGGTCTGCATGCTCCCCTGTCCTTTCTCCTCCTTTGTCACAGTTGCAAGGAAGAGTGCAGATGCTGTCATTTGCAATTTTCCTTAGCCACAGTTTAGTGTTACATGAACCCTAAACTCTGGATAATGTTGACTGTGGTTTATTGCAACAAACCAGCTTCATAACCCATGATTTGAAGCCATTGTGCTTCAAACAAACAATTGTTAACATCAGTTTGTCATGTTTGGATGACATGACATGCTATGGTTAATTTCAGCTCCTCTCTGTAGCCACACTAGAGGACGTAGAGGTGGGAGAAGTGTAGATCACCGCAGCTAGCTCATTCTCAGCATGCTAAATCAGGAGTGGGAAACATTTTTTAGCTCAGACACTGTATCCACCACCTAGCAGTCACCTAATATCCTTATAATGTCTGGAGAGTCGAAGTTCAAATTCAAGTCTCTGTTTGCTATTTAAAAAGCAGCAGGCAGAGGCTTGTCTCTAGTCTTGCACAGTGGGATCATAGTGCTAAGATCAGAGTATGTCTCTGCTGCTGCCTTTTATAATCAAAGTCTCAACTTCCTCTCCATTAAATAACAACACTTGGTAATACTTACATGCAGACTTTTCTGCACAGGTATCTCTAGAATGATCAGACCAACAGCCTTTCATTAGATAGGAGTTGGCTCTTAAAGATGTTGGTGGATCGTAACACCCCAAGTACCCTCAAGGAATGCATTCTAGACAGACACACACAAGCTTACAAAAATCAAGTAGTGATGGGGAGGAGAATTCAGGTTCTGCTGAAGAGAGCCATAAACAGGGCAGGCTCCGCAATCAAGTGTGTGTCGGGGGCCCCAAGGCAGGCTCCTCCCATTGGAATGCCATTGTTTGAGATACCAGAGACACTTATGGATGTGGTCATGAAACAGAGACATGAAGCATGTACCATACATGAAATATGTTCACTGGACTGGTGTGTGTTTGTGTGTGTAAATAGATTGATAGATAGAATAGAGATATAAGTAGATAGATTCCTTAGTGTGCGTAGGAATTGAAAAATGGGAGAGATTTAAGAAAGACCTAGAAGTTTCCTGTTCTGAATTAAGATTCTACACATATTGGGGCATTTCCAGACTACATTAACTACCTTCAGTGTCCCCCCCCCCCTTGGAGGCAGGAGAAGGGGGGGGAGTTGTGGACTGAGTTTGCCTGCGGAAGAGACCAAGAGAGGCAAAATACCGCCGCTCGGACCCTGGGAACGGGCTGCTAGTAGGTCCGACGTTTGGTGGGATGTTTATTGACAGCGTTTGGATCGTTCATTGACAGTTGGCATAAGAGAAGATACATTGTTTCTACTGTCTCCAGCAGTGAAAGTAACTTTGAAATTAGTTTTGGGTCATTTCAATTGTGCCTATAAGAGGATATTATGTATCAATACAAACAGAAACTGTTTCCCTCTAGTGGAAGTTCTTGAAACTGGCGGCTACATAAGATCTGGGCTGGGAAATTTCCAGCGGTAAGAGAAAACCCGTGAGACTGTAAGATTGACCTTGAATCTATTGAGTGTTATGGCAGATGGGAAAGACGGAATGTCACCAGAAGAGGCCTTAGCGGTTGTATTAGTGAAAATAAA
The DNA here is from genome assembly GCF_964188305.1 of Podarcis bocagei. Lineage (NCBI taxonomy): Eukaryota > Metazoa > Chordata > Lepidosauria > Squamata > Lacertidae > Podarcis > Podarcis bocagei. Next base: position 70,505,722 of record NC_138125.1, read on the forward strand.
TGACTCGCTGGAACAACTTCACAAGAAAATGGATGTGATAAATATGAAAGTGGATGCTGCAAATATTAAAACTGACTTAATGGTAGAAAGTTTAAATAACCTGGGACAAAAGGTGAATACCAATATAGAAACCACCCAGAAATTGATACAGGAATCTATCCTGATACGGCAAACTGCGGATGAAGTTAAGGAGAAAACCCTTGCTGCTGAAGTTAAAGTAATTCAACTGGAGAGAGAGAGAGTCCCATCCATACAAGGACAACTTTATGAATTCAAGCTGACACTGGTTATGACTGAACTTAAAGAGAAACAGATGAAATTGAGGATCAGAGCCCTACCTCAGGAAAATGTGAATTTATTCAAGGGCAACTGTGAAGGACGTTGGCTTGAAGAGAAGGGGGATTTGGAAATAGGGTTAAATTGGAAGTTGTTATTGTTGGGCCGAGTTGCTGTGGTGGGGATGAGGGTTGCTGTGATGTTCGGGATGTTGCTTTTGTTTCAAACATTGCAAGCTTTGGATGGGAGGGATTGTTTCAGGAGGTGGCAGAGGGACGTCTCTAGATTTGTTTGGCAGGGCAGGAAGCCCCGAGTAAAATTTAAGATATTAACGGATGCTAAAGAAGGAGGTGGACTTGCCCTGCCAGACCCCTAAGTTTTGTTGTGAATCATCTGCTTTTTGCTGGCTGAGAGAATCGGCAGAATCCGAGACCAGGGAGAAGAGCTGGTGGAAGAAGACTGGAAGTTTAAAGACTATTTATAGAAATATTGCAAAATTAATGAATGTTAGAACACAGTTGGAATGAAGTTATATGGCTTTAGCAGAAATGTTATAAGGAATTAAGTATAAATAGATCAATAGAGTATTAAAGGGAACAAAATAAGGTTAGAATGTGTTAAGATAATTATAGGATAGAAAACAGGGGAAGATGGAAAGGAATTGCTGAAATAATTAATTGATGTGGAATACAAAAAGGGAGGTGTGAGGAAGTCGTGGAAATAAGCGAACGAAAGATATGACATTGAAATTGTTTAATATGTTTTAAATGGTCTTTGTTTTGTTTTATTTGTCTTATGTGTTAGTTTTGTAGTGTTTTTGTATTGTATTGTGTTATTTTTCGTTGGTTTTTTGTTTTTTGTTTGTAGTGTTTAAATTTAAATTTTTGGAAACTCAATAAATATTTTTTTTTTTTTTAAAAAAAACTACCTTCAGTGTCTGGGCCGAGCACCATTCTGGTTGCATTAATTGTCAGTTGAATTTATAAAATAAACTATGCTCCAACAGATTGCTATTTTGATCCCTTTATCTTTGGTGGTGCACCTAATGCAGCATGGCATCCCTAGCCAATAAAAAAGGTCTTACCAAGTGGTACCCCTAGTCCTTTATCACAGCCAGTCCACTCATAAGTCAGCCACCTTGTTCCATCCAGAGCAGTGAGGAGAAGTTGTGACCATGGTTTCCAGCAAGAGCTCACAAGAGCTGCACAAGGCCTTGGGAGAGTTCAGCAACAGCTCATGGGATCTCACCAGAAGCCACCGCTGCACAGCCCTGGTAAGCGATACTTCGGCTGAGGGGACAGGGGCAGCACCTTCCCATTTCACCTGAGGTGGTGAAATGGGACAGGCCACCACTACTTTTTATTATTTTCCTGAGGTTGGCTGAGGCTTACACTGTTCTCTCCAAAGTCATTGTGAATAGGAGACGGATAGGATCCTGTGTGACTCTAGAGCAGCCCTGTTGTATGTAGAATGCAGTAGCACCAAAGATTTATAAGAAATAAGGCAGTACTATATCATTATTTATGTTCTTGGATAAATGTAAATATACAACGTCTTTATACTCTAAGGAATTAAGGCAATATGTATTTGTATTTCTTAAGATAGTAACATGAGAGCATAGAGCTAGTGCTGGTATAATGCAGAGATAATACCACTGTACTGGCTTTGGGGCCCTTACACTTGATCCTCGGTGTTTTTTCAGTTGTGTACTAAAAGCTTAAGACAAAGCCAGAGATTTGTGAAAACAGTAGGTCTAGTTTTTGCCCCTAAGGAAGAAATTCAATTGCTAGAGGGTTCAAGTTACAATCTGCACCTCTGCATTCATAGCAGTGGGATTGGGATACTTAGAAAGCAAGAGTCTCTTTTGCATGAATCCTGACAACTGGCCAAAAAAATAGCTTTTTGTTGTTTGAATGCTGGTACATCACAATGGTTGAAAAAGCAGAGATATTTCCACTCACAAACTAAGCAATAATTTTATCCCTCTATAAAGGCTTTGTCAAGTGCATACAGCATTTTAGAAAAGTAAGCAAAGCATATTCCATTTATAACCCCAAAACAATTTCTAAAAGGACAAAGGAAGTGACAAGAAAGAAAAGTAGGATTTAAAAAAAGATTTTTACCAGCCATTTTACTCTTGCATATTTGTATTTGCCCTTTAGAAAAACTCAAAAGCTCCAGCAAAAGCTAAGCATGTTAAAACATACTGATTTAAACAGCAGAGAGTTAAGTAAGTACTTTAATTATACAGTAGAAATCATTAGTTCTGAAGTATCTGATGTTGACTGGAGTGTGTCTGTGTTTGATGTCTCAGGGTATAGTTTTTCATTACAAAAAGATCAATAGAAAATAATTCAGAAGTATTTGTTCAATAAAGAGAAGGAATTATAAAGATCTGAACACTCCAATTTTAACATTTCAGAAATAAATCCCATTGATTCAAATGACATTTATTTCCAAATAAGTATATTTAGGAGTCTCATGTTGATCATTTAAGTACCACTGCTATTTAAATCTCAAAGATTTTTATTGTGATTTTGTTTTGTACCATGTGCTTCATTTTTGTGCTTCAATGCATTTCCACTTCTTTCTATAAATGACAATATAAGTCATGCTTTACCTTTCATGAGATTTTACTTTGAGATCTGTGTTTCTGGGTTGCTTCAGTCCTCAATGTAAAATCTACTACCAGCCTCAGTACTCCTTGCAAGGAGAGATTTCAGTGCTTCAGTCTAGGCTGAGCAAAAATCAGGTAAAAGACAATAAAATTCAAACATTTTTGGAAATGAAGGGGAAAAGGTGTTATGTGACTGCAAGTTTGAAAGGGGGGGAATAAGTATGTGCACTTTTAACAAAGCCTTAATTCCTTGTGATCAGTTTCCATAGATGTGTACTACAAACATGGATGTCAGAGAGCTCTGATGGAAATGGGAGCAGAAATTGCTGATGTTTGCTAATTCATCCTGTATCGGGAATTGAAATCAATCCAGCAAATACAATCAGTGTTCACTACTATTTCTTTCAGTCCACAAACAATACAAGATTAATTTTTCCTCCATTTGGATTGTGTTCACTTTAAATCGAAATGAATGGGATGGAATAACATAAGGACAAAGTAACGTGCACATTATATGTAATTTATGTAATTAATTATGTAAATGACACAAGTTACATATTTCTTTTCCACAGCAAGGCATGTAACCTAGTTTTTGGTATAAACTGCCATGGAACAAATCAGTGATGAATGCAGGGCAAAATGGCAAACGATGCCTTCTTAAATCTCAAATTACAAATATTCATCGGTTCATGCCCTAAAAAGCCAGCGAAAATGGTAAGAGTGTTGTATTAGGACTATAAAAAGCAATGTCACTGCAAGGCTGACAGTTTTGTCATTCCAAAGGGGAAAAGTTACCTGCTAGAAAGTAAACTACAATTCCTGAATCCACTCGTTTCAAATGCGCAACAGCACACCATTCTCCTGTGTGTTTTCACTTGGAAAAGCTGCCATAAGGATCAGGAATAGCTTTCAGGCTGGGAAATTGGTGTATATTGCATTAAGCTTTCACCAGAGAGCTGGCAATTTATCTTTCAGATAATCATCTTGTGTTAAGTTGGACACCTTGCTGTAACTTTTTGCTACACGATAGACCAGGCCTCAATGAATAATTTACAGTGAAGGGAGCATACTTCATCAAGTGAAGTCTTTATCACTTACAGCGGGTTTTCAAAGTTTGTTATTAACTTTGTGTCAAATGTTCGTCCCATGATAGCTTGGCAACATTTTATTGTTAGCATTACTGGAGTCAAGATTTCCCCTTTGAAGAAGATGCTGTTTCCCTGGGCAGAAATTCTGTATCTTACCTAGGTTGATGTGCTTAAGAAATGTGGGGATGGCTGAGAAAGTACAGTTATTAATCTATTTTAGGAGGCTCGGCAGTCCCCATTGCTTGCATGCTCAGGATCTCAAGACACAAAGCGGGCAGAGCAAAAGGATCAGCTGCAGATGATGGGGTGGAAAAGGCCTCTGCGGGGAGCTGCTGCCAGTCAGAATAGCTGGAACTCAGCTACATCATCAAAAAGTCTGACTCTGACCCGGTATAAGGCAATTTCCTGGGTTCCTGAACTATACATGGTGTTAATCACAGTTTGTTCATCCCCTAAAAGATGTTTTCACCACCTCCCTCTTCCTGTCTGGGGTAGTGATTAGGGTGTCAGACTAGGATCTGGAAGGCCAAGTTGAAATCCCTTGGCTGTAATACTCACTGGGTTACCTTGAGCCCAGTCACTGCCTCTCAGTCTAACCTAGCTCATGAGGTGGTTGGGGGGATTAAATGAGGAGGGGGGAGTACTAGGTACGCCACCTTGAGCTCCTTGGAAGAAAAGGTAAGGTGTAGATGCAATCGTCCCCCACTGGTGGCAGCTATTTAAATTTTAAAGCTGTGCTGGTTAATTGCTTCCATGCAATTAATGCCGCGTCTAGTTTGGCCGTGTGCCTCTGCAATCAGGGGTGATTAAATGAAAGGCCAATAAGACTTGGGCCAATGGGAACAAATGGACTTTCAAGTGAACTTGGCTTGGATCAAGCTGCAATATCAGTGTGAAAACGAGTTTGTTTTTTAGATGTGTATGTTGTTTTTAATTTTTGATATAAATTAGCAATTCATTAATTCATATATTTGATCAGTCATTAAAACTGGCACACTTATTTATATCCTAACCTTAAAACTTGGGGTGGGGTGATAAGAAAGCGAAACATAACTTCACATTTAGGGTTAATTTAAGCCCTATTCAGGTGTTATGAAACCATGTAGGCTATCATGTGAAGGGGCAGTAGAGGCAACCCCACTGGGTGTGCATTCCTTCATGTTTCTTTCAAAGCTATTTATTTATTTATTTATTTATTTATTTATTGAGTTTATCTACCGCCCTATACCTGGGGGTTTCAGGGCGGTTAATCTAGCTAGGCTAGATAAGTAGTAGTTAAGCAAATGAACAATAAACTGGGAAAGTGTAACATGTGTTTATTTAGTGGCCTTAGATAAATGACTTGAAAGATCGGGGGGGGGGGGAGGGAAGCATTTTATAAATAGTCAGCAAATGAATTATTGGACAAGTCCATGGCAGTGAGAACCTCCATGCACATGTTTATAAGGAGATTTCTGAATTGGGGAGCCAAAATTTTAAAATGTGGTTAGAAAGCAGAAAGTACCCCGCTCCCCCCGCAATGAATTAGTGAACCAATAGTGCCTTGGCTCCCGAACGTCTTGGGAGTCAAACATTCGAGCTCCCGAAAGATCGAAAACAGGAAGTAGGGTTTTCCAGTTTTTGAACGTTCTTTTGGAAACCAAACATCCAACGGGGCTTCTGCGACTTCTGATTGGCTGCAGGAGCTTCCTGCAGCCAATCAGAAGCCATGCTTTGGAAGTCAAACATTTTGGAAGTTGAACGGACTTCCGGAACGGATTCTGTTCGACTTCCGATTTACTACTGTACAATTGTGCATTTGTTGAATGGAATCTATTGTGTCCCAGAAGAGTTTTGTGTCATGCAAACCACAAGCTAGCATGCATTTAAGTACATTTAGGGTTGTATCTAACTAAATCATTTACTTCAGTGGAGCTACTCTGTGTATGACTTAGCTGAATATAACCCTTAGCCCCAAACCAAATGATTTAACTGGATGTAGAAATACAGTCAGAATCCATTTGTTTTATCTTGTTAGTGGTGAAATAACAAATACTAATATGTAACAGCCCAAAGCTTCTGCTGGTGTTTTTCCTTCCCTTTCCTTCCTCTATAATGAATCTATAAGCAAGCCATAAAAAGGAATCTGATTTCTTCTTGTTGTTTAATCTCCAAATCATTCAGTCCTCTCTTTCTCTGCAAAAGTATCTGCTTTACACACTAAATAAAAAAATTCCTTCCAGTAGCACCTTAAAGACCAACTAAGTTAGTTCTTGGTATGAGCTTTCGTGTGCATGCACACTTCTTCAGTGTGCATGCACACGAAAGCTCTTTAAGGTGCTACTGGAGGGAATTTTTTTATTTTGACTATGGCAGACCAACATGGCTACCTATCTGCTTTACACACTTGAGCATTCAATCATCTGTCTAATAACTTTACCAGGGCACTATAACTGCTCTGCTTGCATACATATTTTAACCTACTACTTTAAAAAAAAAAATATCTTTATTAATCTTGTCTTGATAAAAAAAAGCCACCCTCCATTTATATCAGCACATCATAAATTCTTGGAGTCGATATGGAGTAAACGGCAGCATATAAAATGTGAGTAGGGTATTAGGACAGATTAATACAGAAGCTAATTACAGATCAGAAGGAGCTGTAAAAAGCTCACTTCTATCATTCTTTATTAGGTTGTTGACAAGAGCTTGCAAATATTTTTGATATGGAGGAAGTATAAGAGAGACCATAGATGAAGTCATATGAACCCAAATAATCACAATTATCTGCAAAAGCAGTATGAATGAATGATAGAAGTGAGCTTTTTACAGCTCCTTCTGATCTGAAATTAACTTCTGTATTAATCTGTCCTAATACCCTACTCACCTTTTGTATGCTGCCATTTACTCCATATCTACTCCAAGAATTTGCTGCAGTAAACACAAATCCCTGTCCTGATCTGCAGAGCCCTCGACTATTTTATGTGTGCTCTTTCTTCCTCCTCCTTTGTGCTTAATATTTTACGACAAAGTACTCACTGTTGCATGTACAAATATGATGTCAATTATGCACAGCATCAATAATAAATAGATACTAAGAAGTGCCATCAAGACCCACGAGAAGGCATTTCCCTCAAACTTTTCTAAAACACAAGTCCATATGGAGTGTGAAGACTCACACATCATCCGTTTCAGTGATTAACATTTAATGGCAGAGCAACAATAAGATCACACAATCGTTATCTTCGGCCCTGCCCACATGCTTGGATGCTTCTTGAAGCCTGATCTAGTTAGACAACTTGTGCCTTTGAAAGAGAGAGACAAGTGTGATTGTTAGCAGTCTCTGTGGTATGAAGGTGCCAGGAGTGCCATCTGTTGAGATCCAGAGTGAGATGTCAGTTGAGTCAGAGCAGAAGAACATATTATCTGTCTCAATGACAACAGAGACTTCTCAGAGCCACAGAGATTCAAAGGTCTCCTTTTTGTTAATAGTGTCAACAATTATCAACCAGTCTTGAAGATCATAGATGGCATGAAGTGAATCCAAGGCCAGGTCATTTCACATCACTGTGTTTCTAGAGCAAATGTCAGCCTCCGTTCTGTATTTTGTATCGTTCTGGTGCAATTGCTTTAGTCAATTTAGCACTCTAAAATTCAAGTACTCCAGCTTCAACCATTTGGCTTGTATGTATACATTACAGAATATACACACATATACACAGTGCCTCTCCCCAAATGTTTTACCTATGGTGCCTTGGCCCCTCTGAACTGTGCCCCTGCATTCTCAGTACCTAGGACTTTCCACCCCCATCTGAAGGATTATAAAACCGATCTGGCACCTTTTTGATAGTAAGCGCAAGTGGTCTATTTCTAGACAATTCTGTTATTCTATCCTGATTCAAGTGGAGCACATCCCTTTTGTATAGGTCTGTCGTGTCTGAAAATATTATCCAGACCCACCCCCCTCAACACCATTAAATAGATGATATCTAAAAACTTGTGCTCTGTAAAAAACACAAAAAGATAGATGTTCTAGTTCTTGCTTTCCAATTAAGACAGTGAAGTTCAGTGGGTAGCTAACAAGAAGGTATTTTGATAGCAGCACATATACTATGGAATAGCTTCTCCAGAAAGGCCCACCAACTACCTTTTTAATGGTATTTTCAGCACCAGGTGAAGCATCAAGTCTTTTAAACTTTTCTGTTAAATTCATGCTGTGCATTGAGTTATGCTCTATCTGTTGTATCTTGCTTACTTTTATTGTTTGTTAACCTGTAAAATCCTGCACTACATATATTAAATTAAGATGACGAATACAGATGGTAATACCCAGGTAACTTACCACAGTTTGCATGAACTATATTGTCCTACCAAGCAGGTAGCTTGATCTGCCTTCTCTCACCCCTGTTTGATAACTCCTCAAATGATATTTTGAAAACTTTAAAAGATCACACTGCTTCTTACTAGAAAAAAAGGACTTTTGGTTGCTGAAGCGTGGTGTGAGATTCAGTTCAGGTCCATGCATTAACTCTTGCCATTGGTTTCTGATAGAAATGTTGCCTGTGTCTTCAAAGCCCTGAATGTGTTCTGTTTTCTCATTGCAGAACGTCTATTACACAGGTAACCAGCAGTTCCATGTGGGTGTTCTAAGTCCTACCATTGATGATGATGACAACAGATGCCTGGTAGATGTGAACAGCAGACCCCGACTAATTGAATGCAGTTACGCCAAAGCCAAAAGGATGAAGCTTTACTGGCAATTTACTCAGGTGATTTTTATTTTTATTTCAAAACAAAACACAAGTTTGCAGCTTTCACTGAATTATGAATGACTTCTCAGCTCTGCAAATAAGAAATGACTGTGTTACTTTGAAAAGTAAATGGTAGATGAGATAGGAAGCTTCTGCCTCTGGACGGTGTCACTTCAGACTGCAGGTATGAAGGCTTAAACCAGGGATAGGGTACCATTTTCATTTTTAAATTTTTTTTTTTATTAAGTTTCATATTACCAAATTAAACATACCAAACCAATTAGTTCAAATTATAACAATACATATCATGTAATCCAATTATTTTCCGAATTATAAATTTTTGTGGGGGGTACCCATGCTTCTCGATCGGCAGGAGTTCAATCCTCAACTGTTTTCTGCTGCTTTCATATTAAGAATGATGTTTCCAGTCTCATCTTCTCAATGCTTATCATTACTCATTCTCCTTTTCTTTCACCTCCAAATTGCTCCGCAAGTGGGTTGAAAAAAACAGTCTTGTTTGTATTTCTGTGTGGACTTTGTACTGCTCTCTCATAAATCCCAATAGTTCAGGCAGTTCCGCTCGAGCAAGCGATCGCCATCTTGTCGTTCGAATGAAATACAGTCCAAAAGCTCGCTCTTTAGCTTTTCTGACCTGTTGCATCGTAAATTAGTCTTTTTCCAGGAGGGCTGCCCCTTCCAGTTCGCAATCTCTTCGAAAATAATAAATCTTGGGCTCGCCTTCCCCAAGACCAAACCTCCTGCAACACAGGTCTCGTAACAAATCTCCATTCTAACTGCGTCACAAGAGAGCCCTTCTCTTTCCAAGTCCTTTACAGAGTTAAACCTTTAAATTCATATTATTCCCACACAGATCATTTTCAGTCCCATTTGCCAATTAGTTGCTGTGACGAGTCTTCTAAGAGGGGGAGTTATTAGTTAATCACATAGAGGGGGGAAAGATAAAAAGTCATCCCCCCTCTTTGAGTTTCGTTGCACTCCAATCCACATACCAGCTTGTCTGTAATACTTTGATGTAATTTTCCGTCTCAGTCTTCTTCATTTCAGCGGTACAGTTGTTAGCAGATCAAAACCTCCTGCCTCTCTTGAAGCATGTGCGTTATCTTTCACCATTTTTTTTTCTTTTAAGTAACGCAACTAGTTTCGCTCCTGGAAGTAGCTTCGGAGGAGTTCCAAGACTCGCCGAGGGTTGTGCACCCAGTGCCTCACCCCCTCCTTCTTCCGAACTTGGGGGTGATTTATGGCAACAGCGGGTGATAACTGCATCTCTCCCCCCTGGAGAGATGTTAGGGAGACTGATATACTCCCCATAATCAGCCTCTAATTACCTCGTGCGAGCTGGATAGATGTTAATATCCACCATCTTCCAAGGCGCCCCTAGCGGCCCCCCACCATTTTCATAGCAAGGTATGCATTCCCTCATGGACAGCTTGCCAGTAGTGGGTAGGGCCAGATAAAAAGTGGGTGGGGCCAGATAAAAAGTGGGTGGGGCCAGATAAATGTCTCATAACTTTGTATAATAAGCTTCATTCTAGTCACATGGAAGCCAGAGGTTATGCATGCCCTCCCCAAAACATCTTTTCCTTTTCCATTCAGAAAAGCAAGAGGCACTAACACAGTTCAAGGACATAGTCCAGCAAAGCAAAAGCATTTCAGGAGGGCATGGATCAGGGCTGGTGAGGGAGCAACCTGGGAACAGTCCCAAGGGTTGAATAGAGAGGCCTCAGCAGTCATATTTGGCCAGTAGAAAAGAGGTTCTCCATTTTTGGTTTCCATGACTGAATGCTCCCCCCACAAACCAAAAAAAGATCCCAACCTATAGAAAACTTAGGGAGACACCAGAGAGAAGACTGGATAACTGGGAGGGGGGGTCAAAATTATTTATGGATATGCATAGTGGCATCCCTTTTGAATGCTTGTCACCATCTTTACAAGTGGTGGTGTCCATGAAATAATGCTGCAAGTTAAAATAGATGTCAGAAAACACTCCTCCTAACGCCCACAGACAAAGCTCTGAAGAAGGGAAGATGAAGCTCCTTTCTTTGTCTCCTGATGATAAGAGGCAAAGGAATAATTAAAGGCATGCTGTTCAGAAAGGATTGTTTTGCTAATACCCAGTGTGATTAAAGTGTTGTTGTTTCAGAACACATAATGTGATGCAAAGTAGGTTTGCATGCTGTAAGCTACAAGGAAACTAATGAGAGTAATCAAGGACTCCGAGAGATGTTTGCACATTGTATTGTACTTGCTTCCATTTCATCTAGCAAAACGAGTATGCCTCTCTGAGAAAATGAAAAAAATCTCTTTGTAAGAATGCTCAACTTATCATATTTTAACATTTACAACACTGTGAAAATGCACAGGGTAAGGCAGTGCTGATATCCTGAATGAAACTATAAACTTGAGAGTAGTCCTTATGGCCTACGTGAAATCACAGTGAAGTAAATTGTTTTGAGTGCCTGTATGAAAACAGAGTGCTTTAAATATCCTGCTACCCAAAACTTTCCAGTGGAGTTAAAGCTCAAGCCAACAACAATAACAAAGCTTCAAACAACTTTCAGTGGCCTTCCAAATCCTAGTTTCCCTTTCCATGCTATTCATTATTGTTAAATTCAGCTTCTTATCCTAGCATTTGGAAAGCACATATAAAGCCCAATCACCTGGGAAGCTTTTGACTACGATTACGGAATCATTGGGGTAGTGAAGATCTGGTGGTACTGGGTTCCAAGACAGCTGGAAAAGGTCTGTGAAACAAGCCCTAACACAGCATTTGGAGGGAAGGCCAAAGGAGATGTGTTGCAGTCTTGTTATTGCATTTATTGTAATAATAATAATAATAATAATAATAATAATAATAATAATAATAATAATGTTGCATTATAAACTAGGTCGTAAAAACAGAGCTGCTCACGCACTCTCCCAAACTCTCCACCTGTATCAACCCAAAGCCATGTGGGTGTGAATATAGCTAAATAGATTGTTTCCAAGGAATTGGTTTCAGCGGAAACTAATTATATAACAGTTTAAATGGCAACAGCATTGCATTTCGTAAATACATTCAAATTGTGAAGAGACTGAAGTTTGACTTTTGTCCATACCTAACTAAGTGTTTGGAAGGAATGGGGAAGAGTGAGGGAGCTGTCAAATTGCAGCTTAGAGTGAATCAAAGATTAAATATGTCAATGGGAATATGAAACCGTTTGTTAAAAACAGACCAGAATGTCTATATTTCCACACACCCTCTAAGAGAATTTTCCTAAGAGATATAGTAGCAGCCGCTGCAATTGTAGTTAGCCATGGTGCTTACAACTTGAAGGCAACTTGCTGTACAAGCAGATGTCTGGTGTGTGTGTGTGTGTGTGTGTGTGTGTGTGTGTATGGACACAGGTGTCACTGTGGTCTAAACCACTGGGCTTCTTGGCCAGGCCTATCAGAAGGTCAGTGGTTCAAATCCGCTTGACGGTGGTGAGCTCCTGTTGCTCTGTCCCAGCTTCTGCCAACCTAGCAGTTCAAAAGCATGCCAGTGCAAGTAGATAAATAGGTACTGCTGCGGTGGGAAAGTAAACGGCATTTCTGTGTGCTCTGCCTTCTGCCACAGTGTTCCATTACACCAGAAGTGGTTTAGTCATGCTGGCCGCATGACTCGGAAAGCTGTCTGTGGACAAACGCCGGTTCCCTCGGCCTGAAAAGTGAGATGAGCGTCGCACCCATAGTCGCCTTTGGCTGGACTTAACCATCCAGGGGTCCTTTACCCCCCCCCCCCCGTCTGTATATATATATACAGTCATACCTTAGTTCTTGAATGGAATCCGTTCTGGAAGTCTGTTCAACTTCCGAAAATGTTTGAAAACCAAGGTATAGCTTCCAATTGGCTGCAGGAGCTTCCTGCACTCAATTGGAAACCACGTCGGACGTTCGGCTTCCTAGAAAAGTTCGCAAACTGGAACACTCACTTCCGGGTTTGTAGCGTTCAGCAGCCAAAACGTTCAAGTCACAAGGCATTTGAGAACCAAGGTACGAGTGTGAGTGTGAGTGAGTGTGTGTGTGTGTGTGTGTGTGTGTGTGTATAAATTGAGTGTATTGTAATCCATTCACTCCCAAACCATGACTGCCATATTGAAAGCATGTTCTTAGGCCATTTTCAAGTGTGGTAGTATGGGGTTGAAAGAGGTTGTGCATAAGCAGCGATCAAGAGAGAATGTAGCCTGAAGAACTTTATGTCTACCTTCACTGCCAGAGGCAATAGGCCTCTGAATACCAGTTGCTGGGAATCACAAGCAGGGAGAGTCCTTTTAGAGTCAGAACCTGCTTGTGGGCTTTCCATAGGCATCCAATTAGCTGCTGTGAAAACAGAATGTTTGGTTATATGGGCATTTGGCTTGATCAGCAGGATCCTTTTTATGTTCTTATAGCAACATAAGACATGTGTGGGGTCAGGGGGAGTTTAATTCAGCATCGTGGAAGTGCTTGCCTGCTGACCGGCTGAGACAACCTTGTTGTTACCTGACTGCTTTTGCTGCATGTTTACTCCAGGTACTAAGGGCATTAGAGCTACCCTCCTCCTTGGTAGGTGCTCATTTCCAGTGGCCTTACATTGGTTCTCTGTTTCATGTGTATGTCAAGTGAAGAACCTGTGTTGACTAGGATGTAGAAAGAATTCGAAAATGGCTTTTTGTCCTCTAGTGCCAGCAAGTGCATAAATACATCCAGAGATTGAAAGGCATTCTCAGCAGCAGTCTTGGACATTTGATATATCTAGAACAATTCCCATGTAAAATGCTTGAGAAACAGAATTGAGAACTGTGTACAGTGCATTTTGATAAGTATTTTATTCAAAATTATAACGCTGCTCTAAGTGCTGTACGAGCTTTCACATTCCAGCACTCTGATATAAGGCTGTATGCAGATTATATGGGCCCTCAAGGTAAGGAAGGACACAGGGCATTTATATCACAAGCTGCTCTGGTTGCCCAAAGAAATACGTTTATGGAGCTTAAAGTCTCAACACACCCCAACCATTCAAGAATGGCTACTGAATGCAGATGATTTATCCATCAATGAAAAACATAGTTTACAGAAAACAAGATAACACGTAGTGTGATATTTTTTCCCTCCTCCACCCCTTCCTCTAGGGAGTGTCTTGGGCCAAATTAATGTATGGTCTTGATAACGACATGTCCCAGGCTCAGAGGCTTTTGCTGTTTGTTTTTAACTCCTCCACCCATAAAAGCCATTATTTATTTCTCTTATAACTTTGAAAAGTCTTATTGCACCTAGCCAAGCCTTCTGTTTTCACAGTGGCTAACCAGTGGCCAGCTTGTGAAGCCACAAGTAGGACACATATTGGTGCAATAGCAACTGATATTCAGAGGCAAAATGCTTCTGTTACTGGAAGTCTACAGACAACCCTAAGACAGCTGAGCATCCTTGGGAGTCTTTGGTGAGGAACTTTTATCGCCCTAATCTGCATGCTTATTTTCAATCTCAAATCTAAAAGCTTAGTAAGATGTGAATTACTTAACTCTAATTTATGTATCTCTTTCCTGTTTATTCAGGCAGCTAAAGTCTCAGCACACCCCAACAATTCAATTTCATTTAAATTGGGGAGAGGGGAAATTGTGTTTTCATTGGAGAAAACATATACCAGCCTCCCTAAATTATGTGAATGTACTTGTTTTCAAGCCTGTTTGTTGAAATTGCTTCTCCATGTGTGCTTTGAGACTATTTTTAATGAGACTTCTTTCTGGGAACAGTCACGTCAGGGATCTCAGAGAACAGGATGAAATCACAACCTATATAGTCAAACACATGCTCTTATGTGCAATTTGCTCTATGGCAAATGAAGGAGCTTATGGGAAATGTTGGTTTCATTCTTAGTTGGGTAAAGATTTCTACCCATTTTCAACACACCACCCAACCAAAAAACAAAAATGGTTACTAAGGTAACATTTCCCCCCCTCAGTTTTGTTCATGACACATTAAAATCCTTCAGTTGAGCACTTAATTTTCCAGCATACGTCCTTTTAGATGCCCAGTGACACCTGTTAGAAGGTATATGGTTCTGAGGTCCAAGGAAGTATTGCTGATGCCTCTACTTAACATTTCTGTCACAGCACCTCTTCCCATTCATCTCCCTGCATTGCTAGCACTGCTTGGTAGTTATTAAAGGACCCTCTGAGTATAATTATGCCCTGTTGGGATGCACCACATTGAGTGGTCTAAATGTTAACTAAACTCAGCAGAAGCACAAAGCAAAATTGATGTTGTGGTAACATGATACAGCTGCTAAGTAACCAGGCAAATGGTACACTCATCCGAAACCATTTAACACGTTTCGCCATCTTTTGCTGTGGTTCATAATTGTTCCCCAGAAATGGCCTGTCAGGCTGAAATAGTGCACTACTCTCCTTAGTTTAACAATACAATAAAAACACTGGGATGCTGAAAAGAGAGAGTAAAAGAAGGAGGCTTACGTTCAGTATTTTCCAAGTGATGTTTACCATCTTTTCCACTTGACTTCTTTGCTGTTGCTTTTTGTCTTGTTTGCTCAAGATTTGGATTGTTTTTCTTTGGATAGAGAAGGGGCTGTTAGAAAAAGGATAAACTGAAAACTAGAAACAATTAAGGCTCATGTTTTATTGTCCAGCTTTCGACTGAATTCTGCAGCTCTGGCCGACTTTACAACGACCATATCCACAAGTGGAAACCATGTAGGCTGAGTACATTGGAGGGAAGCTAGATTGTGACCACAGTCTCCATACTGATCTCCATGTGTCCATTGGCCTGCAACAAAGAAAGATCCCCATTCATGTAGAGAGCTTCCATGCAGAAAAAGCTCAATGCCAGCTTCCCACAGCCTGGTGTTTTTCAGACGTTTTTGACTACAACGTCCATCAGTGCCTGCCAGCAGAGGCAGGGGTCAGGGATTATGGGAGTTATAATCCAAAACCTCTGGAGGGCACCAAGTCAGGGAAGGCCACTGAAAGAGCCCATGAACACAGGGAAAGTGGAGCTGCAGACAGCAGCTAACACAGTCCTGTTGCTCCTCCACATGTTCAAAGAATTGAGGAGTTGGAAGGACCACAAGGGTCATCTAGTCCACCTCCCTGCAGTGCAGGAATCTTCTATGCCACATAGTTTCCAGCTGTGTGAAAAGGACTGAAATGCCACTCTACTTTTGATTTACTTCATGCAGGGGTAGATTTGCTGGTGCAGTGTTTTGGGATGTTCATCTCTGTTTAAGAAGATGGCAGTTGCTATCTTGTTTTGCTTTGCTGAAAGTATCACTACTACCGCAGATCCTCTTGCAGGCTGGAATTGTATGTTCTGGGATTCTTGTTTGATTATAGAAATGAGTGTTTTCATGATGAAAAAGGTAACTGGGAGTGGCATTAAACTTTCTTTTAAACCTTGGGAGAGCAATAAATACAGCAGCAGCATTACCTTCTCCCTGATGCTTTTTATTTAGCAGCTCTCTCAATATTTTATGAGTGCATCTAAAATACAGTGGTACCTCGGGTTAAGTACTTAATTTGTTCCAGTGGTCCGTTCTTAACCGGAAGCACCACTTTAGCTAATGGGGCTTCCTGCCGCCACGCCGCCGGAGCACGATTTCTGTTCTCATCCTGAAGCAAAGTTCTTAACCTGAGGTACTATTTCTGGGTTAGCGGAGTCTGTAACCTGAAGTGTATGTAACCCGAGGTACCACTGTATAAAGTAACCTGAGTGAAGCCTTTGATAGGCAGCCAGCTTTAATGGAGCTTTCTTTTTGACAGTCATGTTTTTCTCTCCCCTCACCTACTGATTGTTTTGGGTGTGCTTGTGTCAACAGAGACTTCTTGCCTGCACTGAAGTCTTTAGGTTTAAAGAAGATGGCTGAGTTTGCTTCCATGGGAGCCAAGTGTTCACACACATTCATTGCATAGCTGTCAACCATCCCTTATTTGGCGGGAAACTCCCTTATCCCAGCGCCATTTCCCGCTGCTGTCCCTTATTAATGATGACTCTTAAATTTCCCGGGTTTCAAAGGAAGCAGCTGGCCAGGGAGGAGGGAGGCTCCAACTGTGTTGCTTGGCTGCGTTGCTCATCCAATAAGGAGTCTAAGAACGACTGGGGGGTGGAGCTTGCATGCCTTGTGCCGATCAAATCGACCTTGTTGCCTGGGGACTCGCCTTTGCTCAGCACTTCCCAGCAGAAAGGTGACAGTGGTTTTCCTTGCTGCATCCCCTTTGCCGGGTTGCTGCGTTGTGAGGCTTCATTTGGCTGCTGGCTGGGCTTTCTGCCTTTGGGTCGGAGGGGCTCAGAAGTTGAACATACCTGTGCTCGGAATCGGATGGATACGTCATTGACGGCCCACTCACCCTTGCCGGGGAAAAGGTCTGTTTGGAGTGGGGCACATGGTGGGGGGAAAGGAAAGGCACTCTCGTGGGAGGAGGGCTTTTGGATTTGTTTTTGAGGCTCCTTCGATTGACTGTTATGGGGGAAAGGAAAGGAGCTGGTTGACTAAAATCCCTTATTTTGGCTGCTGATCCCTTATTTTCGAGGCTGCTGGTCCCTTATTTTCAAATCTGTAAGGTGACAGCTATGATTCATTGACAGTTGTAGCCATCACCTCCTAATGCTTCAAGTGGGAATGTAGGTTCTATTGAGAATTGGGGGCTCCGATTTTGCAGAAATGCAAGCTCCGATTTTGCAGGTGTAATACCTGAATACCTGGTTTCTTGCAGAGGAACCTGGGAGACTTTATTAGGTGTTGGTGATGGAGGAAGATTGAAGCACTTGTTTGGAGATGGGGGGAATTTTTGCATGTTGACATCACAGGCTTCATAAGGGTCCTCTCTAGACTGTCACTATCCCCCCCACCCTTTCATAATACTAGAACTCATGGCCATCCAAAGGAACTGAATGTTTAGATTCAGGACAGGAAAAAGAAAGTATTCCTGCAGTGCATAGTTGAACTATGGAATTTGCTCCCACAGCAGGCAGCGATGGCCACCAACCTAGATGGCTTTAAAAGAGGAATAGGCGAATTCATAAAAGAGAGGACTGTCAAAGGCTACTAGTCACGCAGAGTATGCTCTGTCTCTGCAGTGGGAAGCAGTAATGTTTCTGAACACTAGTTTCTGGAAATCACAGGGGGAAAGTGCTTTTGCGCTCAAATCCTGTGTGCACAGGCCTCTGGATGTCTGCTGAGAACAGGATGCTGAACGATGTGGGTCAATGGCCTGATCCAGCAGGCTCTTTTTATGTTCTTATGTACAGGAGAGAATCAATTGCATGCCAAGAAATTTAGTGGATTAAAGTGCTCTCCGATACTCCTGCAGAACAAACCCATTTAACACAAAAAGTTTGCTTGCTTTTTTTTTTTAAGACAATGACTGGAAAATGCACTAGAAAGTGTGGGATAGCAGAAAATCCACCCAAACGAAGCAGGTTAAATGTTCAGTAAACAGCAGGTGTTGAATAACCTTCATGCAAATAGTTCAGAATGAATGCGCAATAAACAATAGATAAGCCCAGTTCTTAATCCAGTTCAGCCCTATTAAACTCAGTTGGGCTTGCATTATTAACTTTCCTTCAGTATTTAATTTCCATTGCTATATGCCATTGTCTTCCAGCCGGATTTAAATTGTCTTTATTAAAATGTCTTAATTAAAAATTATTAGATGTTCATATATAAAATAGTTGTTAAGTACCACAAAAATAATATAAATGGTTATCCACTCTAGCATTCCCATTATAAGGGAAATAGATTGCAAGAGTTGATGTTAATGAAAACTATAAATGCGTGCACATTTTGAGGGCATTTTTGAATATTCTAATACAAGCATTCAGTCGGATTCATCATCATACTTCATTATTGTAAATCTGCAAAATAGAAAATCACTTTGTAAGTCAAGAATCTCAGTAAAGAAAGCAGTTTCCCACAATTGGGACAGAAAGGTTAGCAAAAAGTATTTTTTAATCACTGCTGTATAATGGCTTGCCTTGTGCACTTTGGTAGGAAAACCTAACTACTATAGAGACAGACTTCTGAATAGTAGTCCTGAGTGGCTCTGTCATTCATGGTAGGGACTCTGGTCTAATGCAGACTCCCATTCTGGATGGGAGAGGCAAGGTGACTTTTGCCAAATCCCCTTTCCCCTGATCTGCACTGTGGAGAATATCCCAGTCGTCTAGAGTAGGTTTTCTGGAGGATGAAGAAGGAAAGAAAAATAAACAGCTTCCCTTCCTTTGAGGGGCAGTGATTTTACACTTTGAATTTTCAGTATATTGCAGGTTCCTTTTGGGAAGCTCAGCTTTGTGAAATTCGTCCCTATTCACTGACGCTGACACTGTGGTGTTCTAAGAGGATTGGCTTTGCACAGTAAGAATAAACATTGAGGAACAGGAAATAACATGTTAACCATCCTGAAATCTTTCGATGAAGGGTGGTATATAAATCTAATCAATAATATCAACAAAAACTGTAGCAAACCTAGGTGAAAAGAAAACCCAAATCCTTACTGTAGTTATGCCACATTGGTTATTGAACATGGATGTATCCAGCAAACCGAGGATCTTATACTGAATATGGTTATATCACTCATAGAATGTGCTCCCTTCTTACTGGATTGTTGCAAACTCCATACTGGTGTAAGGAACAAACATTATGGGAGCGACCCAACACCTTTCCAGTAAGTTTGGCAGGACTTTCCTTCCTCCTCACTGCAACCCCCAATCTGCATTGGAGGGGATGCCAACACCCCAGAGCCAGTTTTGGGGTGCACAGGGGACCGCAGGAGAGAGGAAGGGTAAGTCCCATTTGCACAAGCAAGACACCACAGTTGGCTCTCACCCTCCTGTAATTCACTGACCATTTTGCTGTGGTGTAATAATAATGTTTCATGCTACATTTATCACAGGATAATTAATTTTAACTTTCATTTCATATCTTGAATGTGTAAACTGTCTTATCTTAGGAAATTGTCTAATAGTTGGGGCAATAGTTGCAATTGTGAAACAATTAGTTGGGTCAATATAATCACTCAGTGACTTGCCACTTACTAGTTGCAGTCTTCCAGTCAGTCAACCAAAGCCAAGACATATATGAATTAGATAATTGATATATGAGCAGCCCATCTCCTCTTCATGTCCGCTCCAATGGGCATGAGTCAATGCAGTACTTCAGTCTAGTAGTGCAAAACTGATTTGTAATATACTGAACGCTGATACAGCTAATGCAGTGAGCAGAGAATGGGGTTAAAATAATCCAATAAATTATTTATTGTGAATCGTTCAACTAGGAATATATGCTATGCACAATTGGATGCCATTATCCTTTTTAAGTACCCAATCTTTGTACAACTCCTGCTTTTATCTCCCTTTATCCCTTTTATCTACATAGCTGCTTTTGTCTTAATAGTGACTAACACTTCATATTCAACCTTGAGAGTCAGACTTTTGTTTAGCAGAAAGGGAAAGGGAAGAAAGTATATTCTTTTTTCTCCATTGAAGAGGAAAAAAACCCAAAAGATTGAAATTAATAGAATTTATCAGAATCACAAATCATAGGATGGTATTAAGTTTGGACAACAATGTCAGGATAAGATTAATAGTTCTTTTCCCGATTAAGTAGCTCAATCTCTCCCTTTGTTATAGGAGTCATTCATAGCCTTTCAGAGTAAATGTAACCTTGAAAGCAAGTGGTAATTAGCATTTAAAGAGAAAAATAATAGTCAAGCTCTAATCTTGTATTAGGCATATGGTAAATATATATATATTGACATCAAATTCTGCTTTATTGGCTCATCTGGCATAATTCACAACCCTCTGAACACCAGTTGTCGGAGAACACCTGCAGGACCCCCAGGTATAGGGGCAGTATATAAATTCAGTAAACAATAAAATAATAATAAATGCACCCATCTCCTGCTTTTAGGCCTCCCATAGGCCTCTGGTGGGAAGTGGAATGCTGAACTCTTGGTCAGATTCAGCCAGACTCTTCTTAAGGCCAGTTACCCAACCAGAATGGTGGGGAACTGGGTTCTTTTTCCTTTGTGATACTATCCTGCTTGGGATTAAAACTTTGTGACTAGAGATAGTTTACAGAGCAAAAGATAGGAAGCCAGCTGGCTGGTGATGCCATGCAGTCTGCTTCTGATCTCACAGTCTTAAGGTAGAATATGGAAGGAAGTGGCTGACACTCGAGTGAGGATCTGTTGGATACTGTGCAGGTTTTATCCTGTCCTTGGACTGGATAGTCCTTCAAATAGAGGACTCTCCTCTGTAAAGTAGGACACCTGGCCACCCTAATTAATTTGTTACTTTAAAGTGTTACTTTAAGAAGCCTCCTTTTCTTTTCACAAATGTAGCATATTTTTCCATTGCTACAAGAAGCATTATATGGGGGGAAATATGTGAAGTCCTAGAAGTGGAAAACTGCAGAGTTACTTGACAGTGGTAAATCAGCCAAGTGGTTGTAATATCTGGTTGCTGATGATTTTTATGCAGGCAGGATATCACAGAATTTATTTCTGTTAGAAGCTTCCTATTTCTGTTGAAATGACTATTGTTACATTTTATTCCATTTTTGAATCACTCCATATGAAGAATCTCAAAATGCTTTCTCAATACAATTGAGTCTTAGAACAGAATGGAGAAGGTGTTATACAAACTTAACTAGGCAAAGACAGATGCGGTTCAAAAATATATCAGATTGTAGTAAATCAGCAATGGCTATTCTACAAATGCAAATTAAAAGCCCGCAGTTAGTTATACTGAAGTAATTCCTATACGGCCTAGGACCCTCGTACCCACGGCACCGCCTCTCCTGGTATGTCCCACGGAGGACCTTACAGTCTTCAAATAAAACATCTTGGAGATCCAGGGCCACAGGGACGTTAGGCTGGCCTCAACCAGAGCCAGGGTTTTTTCGGCTGTGGCCCCGATCTGGTGGAACACTCTGTCACAAGAGACTAGGGCCCAGCGGGACTTGACATCTTTCCGCAGGGCCTGCAAGACAGAGCTGTTCCACCAGGCCTTTGGCTAAGGCACAGTCTGACCCCCTCCTTTGGTAATCCTCACAGAACTCTAGCCCAATGGTTGCCATTAATTTGATTTTGAATTGATTTTAGAATGAATTGATTTTAGAATACATTTCAATTAATTGATTGTGATTTTATGTAAACTGTGTTACTTTTATTGTTGTTAGCCGCTCTGAGCCCGGCTTCTGCTGGGGAGGGCAGGATATAAAAATTATTATTATTATTATTATTATTATTATTATTATTATTAAAATGCTTAGGATTGCAGAATAGGGTTGGACAAATCAACAGAAGCTTGGGTGTTTGTGAAGCTTCTTTCTAAACCTGCTGCCATCTTTGACATTTGCACTGGGTTTTGTAGTTTCTGTGTCTTGTAGCATAATCTCACTGCAGGTTTATTTGGGAATCTTAGTAGGACATACACTTAAGCAAGTTTGCACAAGACTATATTGGCTTATAAGAGTTTATATCCTTCGCTTCTTCCCAGGAGCTGTGTACACAGGTCTAACCCCATTTTATCCTCACAACGACATTGTGATATTGCCACTTCTTGACTAGGTATTCTAATGTGGAACTGACTCTCTTGACCCAGTAATAATCATAGAGTTGTAAGGGACCACGAGGGCCAGGAATCTTTGCCCGATGTGGGGCTTGAACCCACAACCCTGCAGTTAAGAGGCTCATGCTCTACCGACTGAGCTATTCCAATGGTTAATATTAGCAGGATGTACCTGCTGAAACATGGAAGGTTATGTAGCTTCCAGTGGGAGAACAATGAGTGGGCAATGCTAAAAAATACTCCTGGCTGGAAGCACTCAGGATACTCACTCTTGAGACCTATGATAGATCTTCATGGTTGAGCAGTGAATTGAATCTTGGTTTCAATCTGACTGTTCCCCCCATGGATACTCACTTATGGCTGACTGCTGAATGACTCTTAAATCCAAATGATCATGAGACGGAAGTGGTGATAGGTGACTTTTCATTAAATGTGTTTTTCTTTCTTTGTTTTTAAAGGGAGGTCCAATCCAGAACAGAAAATCCAAACGTTGTCTGGAGCTGCAGGAAAACAGTGATAATGAATTTGGATTTCAGCTAGTTTTACAGAAATGTTCTGGCCAGCGCTGGTCTATCACAAACATCCTGAAAAGCTTGCCATTATAGACTTTCAGGAAAAACAACAACAATCCTTCTACACAATTCTCTTGCTACTGTGTAGCAACCGTTTGCAATGTTGCCTGCTGTACTATATATTTTTTTCTTCCTCTTTTAACCTTTGTGTGTGCGTGTATGAGTGGCTGGGTGTTGGATTTGTGGGCTGAGAACAGAGATTTTTATTTCATAATGACATTTTCATGGCATTTATAGAGAGATGCTGAATGACAGGTAATGGTAGAATATCTTAAAATATTTTGCAACTGTAAATAGGGAACAAATGGAGAATATTTATAACTCGGACAATAAAATTTTATTGATTAAAAACACAGCCTAATACTGTCTTTGATGAGTTTGTTGTGGAACAGGTTTGAGACAACCCAAGTGCTGAATAGATTTCTAATCTGCTTTTTTCTTACGCCTTTGCAAGGAACACTCCCTACATCAGTGCTACACAGTCATTTTCGAAAGACATTCCCTTGCATAAAAATAAAAACTGTTGGCATTTCAACCATAAATAGTATCACAGCATTTGTGTATATTTAAAAATACACATAACATTTTAGAATTGCTACATGTCATTTGCCTTTCTTCATTCCTTTTTTATTTATTTGCACTGTGGTAGCACCTTAGAGATTCATCTTCCCAGGGAGTATTTAAAACAAATATATTCTATATATTTACTGATGAACACCACAGGCCCACTTTTTAGCTTTTTCAAAAATATTAACTTATCTGTCCTACAGGTCCCCCCACTGAGATTCCAGAGGGTTTTCTGTGACCCCACAACACCGCCTTACTATTATTCTACAAAATGTGATGCTAAAAGGTAGAGGTAACACTACACTATATCTGCATATATATTTTTATTCATAAAAATACCTACTTTTTCACTTTAGCTGCACACCCAGAGAGCTGACCTTGGCCTGAAAAGTGTTAGCCACCACTGTGATACCTAAAACCCAAACTATTACTAACATATAGGGTACTTGGGCAGATGGGCTGTTTATTTGTCAACATTTGGTGGTTATTATCTACTTTGTATTACTATTATCCCATCACTTTTCACACTGCAAAAAGTCCAATAAGAGAAGTGAATGGATATCGCACTGGAAAGGACAGAACCTCCACTGGTTACCCCTAATGTCTTATAATCTCTGCATGAATATATATATTAGCATGAATGCTTAATAGACAAGCAACTCTAGCACAGGCTTTACACAAACCTATCAGCATGTATGCTCAATATACAGCTCCTCTGGAAGCTCCCAAAGTTAGATAGTCCCACACTGGCAGACTTAACTGCTTTATTCATTACTCTACTTTGTAACAGATAATGCCACCTCCTGTTAAAGCAGTCACAAAATAATGATAGAGATTTCAATCACAAGTTCTTACTATAATTGAAAAGCTAATATATGAAGCCTTAACTCTTCTGGGATAGGTTGAGAAAATAGGCTGCTCTCAGTGCAAAATGGTACATCACCACTAAGGTGATAAGAGATTCATTAGCATTAATGACGCAGGTTCGAAAAACCCTGTTGATCACAGCTTATATGTACTCTGGGCAAATGAAGTATTGACTGGAGGTTTATTATTCTGTAATTCACTTTCAAACTCAACTATGAGTCAAATGCTAAATTTAAAGCTAAGTTGCCACCTGTGGCATATAATATCTTCGCTCTGCCAGTTTTTCCTCTGCTTAGGGGACAATCAAGATATCAAGTGTTTAAAGTGCTAAAAGTGAAGGTAAAGTTAGCCAACAGATCCTAATACACTTAAAACTAATAATGAAAAATGCTTCAGGATTCTGTTTTCTCTTTGTCTGGGGACACATTTTAAAAATGCAAAAAGGCAGAAGAAATTAAGCCTTATGTCCTCTTTTTTCTCATATTTCGCAGTGTGGGCTCAGCTAGTAAATATGTTTTTGATAGTAAGGAAGATGAAAACATCTCTTTGTTAGCAGACAAAAGCATATATACAGCATGGTAGTATTTGATACATTTTGTTAAAGGTAATGGAGCCAAACAAAATAAAATGGCACTTGAGCCCATAGAGATGAGAAGGACAAGATGAAGAAATATATTAATCAACCCTACCTCTCAAGTAATGCCAGTTTTCTGCCATACAGCAAAAGACCTTCCTCCATTGTTACTATAGAAAAGAGAGAAAGATAAATGGCTTCCATTTAATTGGGCCTCACAAAAAGGTCTCTGGCAAAAGTGTGAACTTTACTTCACCTGTTTCTCCAAAGAGATATGAATTATTCTTTATACTCACATAACACATTTAGGACTGAAAGCAGATGTGGAACAAAATCTAAAAGGAGGGGAGGTTTTTTTGAGTAGCTATTGTAAGTATTCTCTACACATTGGTTTCTATGTCTCCTTTTGTTTTTATTTGTATGCAACTAATCTTGCTTTTTTATGATAGCACTTACTCATTTTAAATTATGCACGTATTTCTTAAAGTGATTCCTTTAGACAGGTGTTGCATCTAATGATCATGACACTAGAAGACAGTTACCCCTGTGCAGCCCTCAAAACCATCTCCAGAGTGTTAGGTGACCTCAACAATGTGGGACTAAGATGTATGGGACTGCAACGGAAGGAGGTTAACACCTGAAACTGGGTGAAGGAACTGTGCCCAAGCGGAGCACTCCTGTTGTGAGATTCTGCCACCCAATTTCAGGCACTTGCCCCTCTCTCATTGCAGACCTTTACAACATGGACTACACTGTTCAGAAGGACCACACAGCCCTCTGAAGAGGCTTCATAGAGTTAAGGGTCTACACAGCAGGAGATTGGAAAGGAAAAGATCAGTTGCCTTACTTTGCAACCTGTGCAGCCATTGCATACAGCCCATAATCTCATGGAGCTTGTAAAAAAATACCAAGTTTCCCCCTATTTTACAGTGTTCTCAGTATCAATGTTCTTATTGACTGTTTGACAAGGACCAATTTACACAAACTATGTGATGCTTCAAATTGCTGTTTGTTTTGGCTTATAGTAGACACGTTGCATGCAGGCACCCCTGAGTGGGCTAGCAGTGGCTTGCTACAAGATCTGTTCTGGTCAAGATATACCTGCAGACAACTAGCTCACCAGGCACAGCAATTTCAAGTAACTGTGCCAGTTGGTCATGAAGGTTGGACCTATATCATGGTCATTTACACCTAGAAAAGGCCAGCAGCATGATGATGATAAATGAGAAACAACTTCTGTGTATCTTATTCTAACTAGGATAGCATATAAGGAACAGGCTGGTATCAGTTGAATTCCATCTGGAGGACTAAAGGTTGTCCATGTCTGCGCTACAATATGCTATGTTGATATATATGAATCTCCTAGATGTGTGGGGAACCATCTTCAGCCCATGGGCTGTATTCCCTTTGGGAATATGCAATCTGGGGTGGGGGGTTGATCTATTGCATTTGTTTTATAGATGTAAACTACTGCTCAGGCCTCCTGGTGAAGGACGGTATACAAAAATATTAATAAATAAATACATTCCCTCCGGGATCACTTCTGCTAGGCACATGACATGGATGGAGTAATGGATGCAACACTTACCTTCAGATAGTAGGTTAGTTTTTTCATCCAACAGCATCAAAAATAAACAGATTAGTTTCACCCACTGACTGGTTTTACCTAAGAAACAAAACAGAAAGGAGGTCACAAAAGAATCCTTATCCTGGGAGGTCAAAGATCAGCTGGAATAATTTTAAAAAGCAGCGTCAGCCAGATTATGGAAATATGGAAAGAGGGGGTGAAAATGGCCATGGAGAAGACCAGCCCTCTTCCGCCTTCCAAGTAGCAATGCCTCGGCTGCTGTCAGAACACAAGGAAGGGGCTCTTCAGCAGCTCGGGTAGTGGGCAGGCTAGGATGGGAGAAGCTGGTCCCTGAAGTGTCCTGAGCCAAGCCATTTATCACTTCTCAATGAGGCTGCAATTCAGTACAATGCATAGTAGGATTAGAATACCAACTTGCACAGATGGGGACCCTTTTTTTTTACTGCATAGTTATGGATGGGTAGCAGGAAGCTACAAAGTCATTTCTTTGAGCATTGCAAAAGGAAATAATTTGTTGTCTTTAATTGCTGTAAAATATTTTATGCTTGTTTTCTAAGTATAAAGAGACGTAATGTTTTCAAACTCAATATGCAACAACACAGCAAAGAACTGCAATTTTGTTTATTGCCTAAATTGTATTTTCATTGGAAGATGTGAGCAGCAGCAGTTTTATTTGAATTTAGATTACACAGAGAAGGATCTAAATTCTGACAAAGCATCTAAAACATCAAGTTACAAAACGCATAATTCACTAGCGTTTGTGACTTTCATCTGCATAGCACCACGTCCAACTGGAGAGGGTGTGTGATAGGATATTGCATTCTAAATTTGACTGAATAAACGGCCTGCTCCACAAGTCTGGGTAACACTGACATATCTGTAGAGCTCTACTCCAATTCCAATATATATATATGGTTTCTATGCTCTAGTCCCAAGTAGTTCCAGTGCTGACTGTGATACCACACTTTGCCTGTCATTTAAGCAAAAACTGTGTGAAGAGGTAGCAGGACCAGACAAAGGTACAGGAACATGGAGTGCCAGATTTCTTTTCAAAACTGGAGGAAGAAAAGTGGACCACTGCATTCTTCATTACAGAATAGCTTTAACAGAGAAGAAGACTGCCACATAGGTGTCTAGACTCAACTAAGGCTTTCCATTTAGTTCTGCTTGGCACCCTAATTAAATCATTAAAGAAATATATTTGGAACTGACAGAAACAACAACTAAAAAAAATCATAGTAATGAACAGATAGATGCAAAACACGATGTTCTGGGAACGGCGGATAACCCATGAAGTAATAAGAATATTGGTGATACTGTGGAAGGCATTGCAAAATACACGTTGTCCAAGTCTTTTCTGAATATGTACTTGGACAAGGAAACATCGAACCAGGAAATCACATATATTAGATGTGGAAAGTTTTACGATCTAAGAGACACATGTTCCGACCTCTGACATCACAAAAGCAATTGCTGCCAGGCAAGCATTTGCTTGTGTAAATACAAACACAAGGACAGCTGCGACAGTGTGCAAAACTGTAGGAGGATTCCCATCAGTTTCAGTCAGCATGGTCAATGGTCAGGGAGGTTGGGAACTTTAGTCCAACAACATCTGAAAGTCACAGGTTAGCCCCCTTCCCTTGCCCTAAAATATTTGCTGCCCTGCCATTTTCCCTACTCTAGTGTTCTTTTCTGAACAAAACCACAAATGCTATGGTTGTCTACACTTACAAGCTACTAGGGCTAGCCCAAAGCATTTTGCTGCCTGAGGTAGGACAGAAAATGGTCTCCCTGCCAGCAACCCTGTCAATGAACATAGTACTAAAGCGAGTTGTTATTTTGGCACCTGAGACAGAAAATCCCAGAAACTTTTCCTCCGCTCTCTGACAGTCAAAGTACTTGTCAGGGGTTCAGGAGCAGAGGCAAGGGCAAGGGAGGAAACAGAGAGCGAGGGGGAGGAGGCAGAAGAAAAGATGAGTGATGACGACGACCCGAGATCTCCGAGTCTTTCCAGTGAATCAGAAGATTCACAGAAAGGAGCACCAGTGGCCAGGGCAAGGGGGGAGCCTAGGGGGACACCCCAGGAAGATAGAGCCAGAGGGGACTCAGAGGGGAGCAGTTGGAAATCGGGACCAGCGTCACCGCCAGAGAGCAGGGAAGAGGAAGGGCGCCAGGGATCAAGCGCTGGCAGCTCACAACAGGGGGGAGGGCACGAATCAGGAGTGGCCACACCTCCATCAGGGAGCGAAGAAACGGTCAGACGGAAAGTGGAAGGTTGGGCGCGCGCGCCAAGTTCAAATGCACAGGAAAGTGACGCAGTAGGCAGCCCGGAAAGGGAGCCAGGTCCTAAAGCCCGGCGCAAGGAGACAGGAGGGTCCGGGGGGTCGGCGTCAGAAGAATCCCGGAAGGAAGAGACCCCGGGGGGCAGAGGGACCCAGAGGAGAACAGTCAGGCGGAAAAGGTGGAGCAGGGCTAGGATATTAAGTTGGTGCACAAGGGGCGGAGACTCAGACGGACCTTCGCCGATCTAACCACTAGACGTAGAGTTGCACGCAGCAGCTTGAGAATGGAAACTGTAACTCAATAAAGACTTTTACTTAATGATCGCTGGCTAGCATGATCCTCTGTGAGCTAGGATCTGGAAGCAGCTCTGACAGTACTGTAATGATAATAATGCATTCAATAACTTACAATTTAATGCCCTTTCATGACTCCCCAAATTGTTTGCCTGAAGTGGCCACTTTACTCTGCCTGATGGTAGCACTGGTCCTGTAAGAAACAATAAAATAATAACACAACCAAAATCCAATAATCGGTTAGTAAATGGCACAAAACTGGGTCATCTCACTCTACCAGTTGAGAACAATGGTGAATGAGAGAGACATTTGAGGGTTGACGTATCCTATAGGCAAGTTACCCAGAGCTGCTTCTTTGTGGAAGTAATCAGTGGTGCACAATATATTACTTATTTAGTTACTAAATTTGTATGCTGCTCGTCATCTGAAGATCTCAAGGCAGTAATTCACAGCATTAAAAAATCCAGCAAAAACCCCAAAATGCATAATAAAAACAAGAACAAACAAACCAATAATCCATTGACTGGTGCTGCCATTGAGATGCCCCATGTGATTGTTCTGATCATGTGAAAAGCCGAAAAGATTTTTCAGCACCCTCTATCTGGGGCAATATTTGCATCAGCCACAAAAACTAGCCAACTAGACTTCTGTTTGTGCCATCATTTGTAGACACAGGTCCATGATTTCCAGGCACAGGTTCAAGCAGGATTTTTGTTTTGTTTTTTTGGTCCCTCCACTTTCCATGGGAAAACCCACTGTTTATCACTGAATCAGAACAAATGGCAATCAGGTTTCTGCAGATCGATGTTTGTTCTGATTCAGCAGTAAAGAGCGGGTTTTCCCAGGCAAAGCAGCAAAAGAACAACAACAAAAACCTTTCAGACATGTGCCTGGTAACAATGGATGTGTGCCTATAAATTGTGGCGCAAATGCAAGTCTGGATGAGCCCCTGCAAAAGACTACACAATACAGTCAGGCAGCCTCCCATAAATATAGGTCAGTGTCTGCTGCTCCATCCTTCTCAGAAACAAAAAAGCATGCATGCTTGATTTTCTTTTTTGCAGGCATTCCCAGGAGGGTAAAAAAAGGGAGTCTTTGTTTTAACAGTTCTGTTGGCACTATAAAATCCTTGAATTTAATTTCTACACTCAACAGCTGTGCCTCCTGGACTTAAATTGTCTACGTTGGACCTCTCACAGAAAGCAACTCTTGCAGATGGCACAAACCCCAAATACAACTACATGCCCTAATTTAAAATACTTCTGAAAGAACATGGTAAATTAGTCTTCAGAGAGATTTCATATGTATGGTGGGCTGAAGCAAATGTGACAAGGCTCTTTCATCCAAGTTGGAGGTCTCCAGTAGGAACACCTCAAGTTACTCTACAGATCTCTTATATGTTTCTGTACCAGGTCTGTTCTGTTAGTGAAAAGTGATCCTTTCTCAGTCCCTACAATACATTAAAAATACACAAAGACAGGGCAGATAATGAAGAGATGTAAGCAGAAGTACTTCACTGAAGGTGTAGCTCCTTTTGCAATGATTTAGAGCTAGCATTGCTGGCTTGGTGTGATGATAACTCAGCCCCAAATCAGCTTTTAATATGTAGATTACACATTACTAATTTACAGTGATGACTACCTGTAGTTTGTGATATAGAGCATTTAAAACTTCATTTCTCTCTATACTTCTAAAATTAGGATATGTCATCCAGTTTTCAGACAATCCAACACAAAATAATTTTTCCCCACATTTTATGTTTTCTGCTGCATCATCTTCATCAGGGTAATATACAGAATATTTTAAAGAGTAAGGTAAGTCATAATGTGTCTAACATTATCATTATCTCAGTTTTCTCAGACATATTTTAGAAAATGTTTGCTGTAAGTTTGGGAAAAGGGAAAGCA
Source organism: Podarcis bocagei (assembly GCF_964188305.1). Classification (NCBI taxonomy): domain Eukaryota; kingdom Metazoa; phylum Chordata; class Lepidosauria; order Squamata; family Lacertidae; genus Podarcis; species Podarcis bocagei. Next base: position 70,536,686 of record NC_138125.1, read on the forward strand.
AAAGGAAACCAAGGGCAGAGAAATCCAGGATAGCTGGCAACAAGTCAAACCAAGCGATACGTCAGAGGAAATTGGGCTCAGTTCATACTGGCATGAAGAGTTGGTTTCTGATCTATCCCTGCCCCACCTTCCACACTTCAAATCCATCTCTATTTACAGTCAAGGTATCACCATCTCTCTATTTAGATATTTGGTGTCAAGGGATCAGAGGGTGAAATCACAAGAGGAATCCACTTTCGCCAAGAATAAAACAGTGTCAAAATAGGGACACTGTTTTACTGTAAGCCCATGGAAAATAGGGACTGTTGTGATATTTGTCCCCACAGTAGAAAATTCCAGGTTGTATTCATCAGATACAATGATTTTTGCTAGAAGATTGCTCCTTCTTCCTATGTTTGGAAGACACACACAAACACATGCTGCCGGGAGGGTTTAACAGTGTTTTCTTAGATGTACTTTTTTCCTGTGCAAAACAAGCACTTCCCCACTTGGAAACATGGTGATGATGTCATGAAGTACCATATTTCTCGCTCTATAAGACGCACCAGACCACAAGACGCACCTAGTTTTTGGAGGAGGAAAACAAGAAAACAAATATTCTGAATCTCAGAAGCCAGAACAGCAAGAGGGATCGCTGCACAGTGAAAGCAGCTGTTCTGGCTTCTGGGATAGCTGCGCAGCCTGCATTTGCTCCATAAGACGCGCACGCATTTCCCCTTACTTTTTAGGAGGGAAAAAGTGAGTCTTATAGAGCAAAAAATACGGTAGTTACCACCTCAGAGATAAACATGTGAATCCGTCTTGTATTTTCTCATGGTAATAGACATTAAAGCACACTCTTCGTGTCCACTAATAAGCAATGACAATTCTTCCAAATTCCCAACCCCAATCCATTCAAACTGACACATGAAAGGACTTCACAAACAGGGCAGTAAAAAAACAAAAAAAACTGATCCAACATCTAGTAACTGCTTTGGCAGAATGAGTGCACAATACTTTTTAATAGCAACAGTTGGGCTTCAAACTGTTGTAGTGCTCCTTATTATGGCTCTGTCTGGCCTCACAATCAACAACAGCTGCCTAGCATGGGTGATTTAAAGGCCCCAGCTTCTTAAGAGTGATGTCTTCAGGTATTAAACTCTTGATCGAAGTCTCTCAGGAGAGATTAAATCACAGAGCTCTGTTCCTTTGAAAAGGTCTTTGGCCTTCTTTTGCTGCATTTCAGCTCACAGAAGCCAAGGAGGCTTGCTTTTCTGATTTGGGATTGATTGGCTCAGTCCCAAAACAGATGCTCTGTAGGGCAGAGCCATTATATTTTGTGATGAGCAGACAGGAGGTCCTTTGGAAGTCATGGGAGTACAGCCAAGGTAAAGGTGAAACACAGCACGAACGCAGTCATGTGGCTCCTTCCACCACACTCAAAGAAAGCAAGGGAACAGCCAACTATTCCATAAACAGCAACTTCACTCTTCTTAAAGTTCAGGCCTGGAAGGAATTCTTCTTCCCTCACTCCTCAATTATACAGCATCATCAATATCTTGAGCAAAGTCACAAACTAATCCATAAGCCATATTTGGGGCAGTGGCACTCTGCAGGAAACTCCAGTATTATAGGACTGTTTTCCACAGCAAGTGTTTAAAGTGTGGAAAAATATAATATTCATGTAAGTCTTTAAACATGTCATGAAAAGAAGAATGAGCCTATTTTTCCTAGATACATACAGACAGGTGTGCATGTGAAATATATCCCTTCCATATTTGGTGTGAACACAGAGATGTTACCTGCAACAATTATAATGCATACCACTGACCATGGGAGGGGGATAACGTTTTGAAATTATTTCAAGATGTAACATGCATTCACTTGATAGAAGACTTTTGTCCATCCTAGGGTTGCCACCATTTCCTTAAGTAATGGGGCAGAGAAATAAGACAGCAAACAAGTGAAGATCCCATCTTTACTGCTAAAGATGAGCAGCCACCCAAATTTTGCCACCCCTAGAAAAACTCAGAGAAATGGTCTTCCAAATTTTCTGCCCGCAGACTGGGTGATGAACTTTGGAGTCCATTTGAACTCCTTATACTTGCAGGAACAGGGTATTTTTTAAGCAGAAATAAAAAGTGTGTATAGGCACGTAGTTATTTTGCAGTTACAAGATGCTTCTAACACTGAGGCAGCTGGAAAAAGAAGATATGACTTTAGTATGTCTTAATGGCTGCATATTTATGTATCTAAAACCCAGAGTGATTGCTACTTAGATGTTCAACAGTCAACATCACAGGGAATTCATTCCACCGTCTTTCCTCCAGCCACCAGATGATGAACATCTGACTCTGGAACAATGAATTGGTTGCCATGTGGCTCTTATCCTCAGCTGCCCTTACACATTGTATCTTAACAGCTGTCAAGTCCTTAACTCAGACACAGTACTTGTGTTGTGTTGGCTTTTAAACCCAAGTAGAAATCCCTGAGGCGCAATGTGTGCTAGGAATCCTAGTCAAGATAGATAGAGGCATTGTTCTTTTACGGATTTAAAGAGCATCTTTCCTACCCATCAAGACATGAGGAAAATACTATTAAAGTCATAAAAATTACTGCCACAATAGACATGTATTAGCAACAAAGAAACAGGAACAACAACAATATCCTTTAGAAGAACCAGAGGAGGGCAAAGATTTTAATGAAACTCCGAAGCAATGCAAAACAGAAGGAGGCCATAAACTGCAAGCTGAAGCATAAACACAAACCTAAGCACCTTCATTCTGGGTATTAAAGTCAATCTTCAAGAGACTTTTTAAATTGTCTAAGGGCCAATTCTTATGTTATGGATACCAAATGGAGGCCATTAAGAATGTATCTTCCTGTTGTATTGGTTCTGCCCATAAAGTCTGAAAGCAAGTCTACAGTCAACTGACCTGAAGACTTTCTAAGTGATGGAGCTCATAAGGTAAGGATTTCATACATAAAACTATTTGCAAAGAGAAGCTTCCACATGATTATGTTGAAAATGGAATGCTTCAGTTGGTCTACGTGGCTCTCGTATATTGTAACAGTGATTAACAGTGGCATGTGAACTAAAGACAACAGGTTATTTTTATAAAAGAATCAGAAACCTGATTGCCATTTGTTGGTGAAACACACACAACCTCTGATATTTACCGGTACATATCTATTAAAGGGCAACTCCCAAGGAAGTTAACAGCATCATTAAAAACAAACAAACAAACAAACAAACAAAACCACAAACCTTTAAAATGGCATCTAATAAAAAAGAGACAAAAATAAAAGAAAGAACAATGGGCAGCCTCCATAACAATTCAAAACCAACACAGAAAGAGCAAACAACCATCATAATAACTAATATGAAGTAAAGCACATTGCTGGAAATCACATCTGAATAAAGAAGTCTTCACTTGTCACATAAAAACAGATTGCATGTGTAGTAGGGGAGGGTCTACTGAAATTTTCCAAAGCAACAGTCCCCATCACTTGGGTCTTGTTGCCAAGAAGTCATTATCTCTAGTGTCTGCAAACCCGTCTGCTTCCAACGCTGGTGGGACACAGCAGGGCCTCCTCTGAAGACTAAAGCGTATTCTCAGGTTCTTTAATCCCCAACAACTACACAGGGGTTGCTTCAGGGGTTTCTCCTACAACAGGGGTGGCCACCTCCCAAGAAACTGTGATCTACTCAAAGAGTTAAAAACTGGCAATGATCTACCCCCTTTTGGGGGATTCAGGTCAAAGTTGTTGAGCTTCTTTTAGGAAGGAAAGCCCTGTTTTGGGGGGGGGGTTCAGCTTAGTGTTGTTGAGCTATTTTTAGGGAGGAGGAAAACCCCGCTTTTTGGGGTGCAGGGCAAAAATGCTGAGCATTTTTAGGGGAGCCAGTGATCTACCGCAGAAGTTCAGTGATCTACCGGTAGATCACGATCTATCTGTTGGACGTGCCTGCCCTACAACATTTTACAAAACCCCAAGTCTTCACGTTCCTTTAATGTCACCAATCACTAAATCCTGCCTCAGTAATGCTTCCTGCCCCATGTTACTGATATCCTGAGGTAAAATTAATAGAAAATCTGCATTATATTTAAGCTTTACTATAGAGCTGTTACTTTTAATATTCCTTCTGCTGTTGCTCACCAAGGGAATTCAGAGGCTTGTAGAGCTAAATTCTGCTTGTTGTTCTGAATTCTGTGTTGGGTTGGGTTTTTTTTGGGGGGGGTGGAAGTTAAGAAACAAGCATCAAGCAACTGTCTTGTCTGTTTCAAGGTTGCAAGATGAATGTTTAGCAGTCCAGGAAGAAGAAAGAAAACGATTGTCTCAAGATTTTTCTTTGTAGCATTCACTGTTGATTGTTGTTTTATGGTACAAAGAGAATGACAAGTTTCCCAGTGTGAGAACTGACCTCTTATTATATGTATATGTACATACATAGTTATTTGTAGACCTCAAAATAAAAATAAATAAATAGTGTGCATTGAACAGAATAGCTTTTCTTTCAAGTCAGCCTCTCTTACCCAGAAACCTCAGTGACATGTGGCTGTGTGTTGAGGTCAAGTTCGTAGGCAATTTAGGTCTTAGATATTTATGGTTAGATTTGTGGTGGCAGAGGGCAAGAAATATGATGGACAAATTCATTAGACTTCCTTTTACCATCCAACAAGTGAAGTGCTCTTAATCTTAAGCAGTATTACTTGATTCCTCTTATTGAAGTGAATAGCTCCAGAACAACTGCTTGAGTTTAGATCTTTAACCTTGATTCATGTGGGCGTGCAGTAATGGCATAACAGCTGCCCAATGCCACTTCTGAATACATAAAATTTATCTGAATAAATAAAATTAAAAATGGGACCTCACTGGAGAATAAACATAGCAGCAGCATTTATGAAACTGAGAGATACCAGTCCATTTATTTTAAGGCAACTAGGCCATGAGGGAAGCTGGAATCCATAAGAAAAGCCAGCATCTAGACCATTCCTAGAAATGAACCAGCTGTCTATGGCTGACCAAGGAGCAAATGATTTACGATAATATGTTTGTTTTTCAAACCTGTGGAAAGTCACAACCAGAGAGCAGTGAACTCAATTTGTAGCCCAGCTGTTTGAGGGAAGTCAAACCACAGGTAGTCAGGCACCGAGAGTCGTATGCTAGCTCATTACTGCCTTAGGATTTCTAGTTACTGAGTGCTTCAGGAGAATAATTGGTAGCACTACTGAGCTCATTTATTTCAGCTTTTTCCCAAGATCCATGTGCCAAGATGCTGTCCGAAGCTAATAAAATCTTATTTTGCTTGTTCAAGATCTGCCTGCCACCCTCAGGATAGGTTCACTGAATAATGAACTTCTGTAACACGGAAGGATGAAGAACTTGAACAAACAAGTTAACTTTAAGAAAAACTGCTTCGTTACTTAGGGCTATAGCCACATATTGCTCACAACAACTACATCGTTTTAAAGCTGTTTTCTGAGCACTGACCCTTCATGTATGTACAGAAACCTCCAAAGAGGTAAAGATTTACCTTTCATTTCCATGTCAATGACTGCGGAAATGAGAGGGAAATGAGAGGTCGCACAGGGGAGGGAGTTCACGAGAAGCTTTATCAAGGAAAGGAAATAGAATAGGGGTACAGTCATTTAATTGTTTACATTAAAAATAACTAATAAAATAAAACCCTCCAAAATAGCTAACAACAGTTAAATAATATATATAAAACAGTAAAACATTCAAATTACAGTAACAAGTGAAGCAATAGAAGTGAAAACCATCAGCACCACCTGCGGTGGGAGAGAGTTCCCAAGATGGGCTTTACCACTGAAACAGCACTTTATCTGTGAACCGCTGAGACCTCTGGGTATAGGGCAGTATATGAACTCAATAATAAATAATAATACCTGATATCCACCCAGAGAGAGTGTTCCCTGGAAAGAGGGCTTGATTGTTAAACCACTCTGTAAACTATAGCTCTGTGAGAGGAATAGGGATCTCCTAGTGACTCTCAGCACCCCTGACAAACTTTAGTTCCCAGGATTCTTTGGTGGGAAGTCATGACTGTTTAAAGTAGCATGATACTGTATAGTGCAGATGAGGCCTAATGAAGGAATATACATACAACCCAGTACAACGCCCGATCCTCACTTTTGGTGTTGGAATTTTGTTTTTGTTTTTTTAAATGATATTTATTAGAAGTTTAAAGATTACAGAAAAAAGAAAAAAAAGAAAACAATAGAAAATTTAACAGAACATACCTTACAATACATAAAAAGAAAAACATAGAAGAACAATACAAGACAACAAAAAGAAACAAAAACATTAAAACACACATCCAATATTCCATATCTTTACCTTTCATTTACTTGTTTCATCGACCTCCTCACACCTCCCTTTTTTGTATTCTAGTTCAATTAGCTATTTCAGCAAATTCTTTCCATCTTTCTCAGTTTTTGTTCTATAATTTATCTTAACGGTCTAACCTTAATTTTTTCCATTTTGGCCCATTATCAATCAGTTGTTACTTAATTCTTTATTACATTTCTGCTAAAGCCATATAGCTTCATTCCAGCATTCTTCTAACATTCATTAATTTTGCAATATTTCTGTAAATATACTTTAAATTTTTTCCAATCTTCTTCCACCAACTCTTCTCCCTGGTCTCGGATTCTGCCAGTCATTTCCGCCAATTCCATGTAGTCCATCAGCTTCATCTGCCATTCTTCCCTGGTGGGTAGATCTTGTGTCTTCTAATACTTTGCGATAAGTATTCTTGCTGCTGTTGTGGCATACATAAAAAAAGTTCTATCTTTCCATGGCACCAATTGGCCATGTTGGTGTTGGAATTTTGGTAGAAATAAAAGCTATAGGTATAAAAAGAAGAATTCCTGGATGCCTAGATTCAGGTTTAGGGCAAGTACTCCCTAGCAGAGATTTAAATTCACAAAAAATGCAGCAAAGTAAAGTTTGAAAACATAGGCTGTTGGACTTTTTAAATATCCCCTTCTAAATTGCTTCCAAAGTTTCCCTCTTCCCTTAGCATAGAAAGAGGCCATACAATTGGGAGGTTAAAAATGGTTTACTTACAAACTCTTCTTAAGTTTGTAGTGCTTCATTGTCTCAAAACTCTCAGCTGGAAGTCTAGCAACACACAATTATCATCATTAATATCATCACCATCATCAGTATGTGTTGAACTCACTGCACTTTCCCTTGGAACTTCAAAGTAGAGAGGAAACAGAAACTCTACTCTGCAAACCCAAACCATTTATTACTGCTCTCATTTCTGACGTATTTATGATTCTTTAATAAGGTCTATTATTTTGTAAAAAAATAACTTGGTGCCAGGCTTTTAACTCTGTGATCTTGTTTTACCACCCTCCCAAAAACTACACGTATCCACAACAATTCCATAGAGGGCTGTAATTTCTGGAGGTTTTGAATATAGAGATTAAAGGACTGTCACATGGAATTATCTATTTTTTTCAAAGCACAACTATAACAGCTAATTGAACAATTGTGCGGACAACAGGCTGAGGCTATAATTAAGAAAAGTCTCTCTGCATTAGTTCAAATACTGGTCATTTTTACTAAGGAGGCATGCTGGCATATCATTTGTTTTATTTTGAAAACACTTTAAACTTCTACAATTCTGATTTCCAGGCATTTTGTTGTTGCTGCTAAAAGGTGATCTGGAAATAATACAGTTTAATGATTTTTTTTTCTGGGTATCTTTCATTGGCACTGCAGGTTTCATTGCTTGCTGCTTAGTTTATTCAGCTTAATATCTGAGAGCAACTAAGTATCATATTTATTCATGTATACCCTATCTGTCTTCCTGAAACTCAAGGCCACATCCATGGGGGTCCCAGGGGGTCTCCCATGAAAGCAATGACCAGACTCAGGCTGCTTAGCTTCAGTAAAGTCTGAGGTTATACGCTGCAGCCACCTTGCTAAAAGTTATAGAGGTCTGGGTTTGTTCTGTCCCTGCTGCATGGCAGACCACCTGGGAACTCAGTGCACATACCATGGAGGAAGAAAGGCAGAATATAAATATGCTAAAGAAACTAATATCATGTACCTTCAGGCCATACAGTAGAGGCAGTTTCCTTAGTTGTCAGAAAAACATCCAGCTTGTATGGTCCCCTCCACCTTTCCTTTGGCATTTTAATTCTGTTAACAACTATGGCTGCAATGGGGTTTGCTTCTGAGTAGACATGGTTAGACTTGCTGTAATGCTGCAACAGAAAGTGAGCAGGCTTGAAGAGCTGGAGTAGATCCATGGCTCATTCATGTGATAATACAAATTCTGACGGTATCTCCATGTTCTCTCACAATCAGAACAAAAAAGTAGGGGGATAGGGTTTTTTTCTCTCCAGACAGACATGTTTCAATGATAGTTCATTGCCATTAAGAAGCAGACAGATTCAACTGCTTCTAATATGAATGTGTACACTTTGTTTGATGTAAAGTATTTGGCGAGTGGTCATTTAAATGGATGCTCACAGCAGGCTTGACAGAAACTGAGGCATTCTTCTCCATTACATAGGCAGAAAGGGATCTCAGTTAATGAGATACCACAGATACCACGAGGCTATTTTGTTACACTGATAAGTATTTTAGCTTAATCATAAGATTCATTTTAATGGAAAAAATAACAGTCTTCCCCATAATTGCAGGACTCTGTCACACATCTAAGACACAGGGTTTGGTTGCTGCTTTTTAGAAAAGAAAAAAAGAAAAGAAAAGAGGCACATTCTCCCTGCAGAGAAATGTTAAGAGAATTTCACATTCTCCCTCAAGAATACATCCAGCCCAGTGCTCCCCTACTTTGCCCTTCAGAAATAGAGAAATTTTTGAGATGCCATTTTCACTCTGCCTTACATAAAAGTCATGTCAGGAAAAGAGACAACCCTATAAATAAATACCCCCCCCCCCCTTTTATGGATACAGGTTATGATAGAGCAAAATTCTTGTGCCCAAGAGCACACTATCCCTGGTGCTGAAATTGCAAAGGTGGTATAGCTTTTCTTCCTCTTCCAGCACCCAGTGGGAACTTGCTTCTGTGAGGGGATTTTCTTCAGGAGCCTGAGAAACTCACTCCTGGTTGAAATGAGTTCCTTGCAAGAGAATTGTTAAAATAAATGAAATAATGAATATAAAGTGCTTAACATCCTTTTATGAAGGGTTCCAAAGCCATTGTTGTTGTTGTTGTTGTTTTTCATGTACGAATCTATATGTAAATTTTAAAAACCTAAAATATATATTTTGAGGCGAGAGGGTGGTGATGGCAGCAGCCCAGCCGGCACAGCAAAAAGTGAGTCTAATGATGTGACTCAGATGGTTGTCATAACAACTGTTTTGAAACTGCTTTTGTTCGTAATAAACTCAATTCCAGCTTTGTCCACAGCTTTTTATAAACGGGTAAGTATGAGATTGCTTTACAGAAGAGATTGCTTTTTTAACCCCACAGTGTATCTTTTAAACATGTACAAAATCTCTAAGAAAGATGCTTGTCACTGTTCAGAACAATAAAAAATTTAATGAATACCTCAGGCTCTGCCACACGGGCCCCAAATTCCCAGCCCACACACAAGGCACCAAGAATGTTCAAACAGAGCTCAGCACCTAGGATTTTTAAAAAGATGCCTCTCAAAACAGGGGAAAGGTATATTTCTCAACTAGGTGATTTGTCACTTTGTGTGTGAGAGAGAATAAGATGCAAATGAGATGTAACTATTATCAATAAATAAAATGCACCAAACACATAAAATGTCCATTACTGTCTTATTTCTCCCATAGAATGTAACCCTGAATGGTTTCTGAGGAGAAAGGATTGCCTATGATTTGTGAATCTTGTTCATTTTAAAAAACAATTTATTTAATTGTTTGTTTTTATTTAAGCCATTTATATACGGTGGTACTCCTGGTTACGAACTTAATTTCGTTCTTAACCTGAAACAATTCTTAACCTGAGGTACCACTTTAGCTAATGGGGCCTCCCGCTGCTGCCGTGCGATTTCTCTTCTCATCCTGAGGTAAAGTTCTTAACCCAAGGTACTACTACCAGGTTAGCGGAGTCTGTAACCCAAAGTGTTTGTAACCTGAGGTACCACTTTAGTGCTTAACTACAATATTTTCTAAGTAGTTTGATGTATTAACGTTATTGACTGATTAGCCTTGGCATCTCAAATTTCAGCAACACCCTCTGTGATGCTAAAATTCAGTGCCTCCCACCTATCACACTCCATTCTAAATGATAGTTGTAGCATCCTTGCAGCATCCCTGAGGCTCAACACCCAGTTCGACCAAACTGGTCGTGCTCCCCTAAATCCGCCTCTGATTTAACAAAATGTGTATACTGCTTACTCCACAGAAGACCTCTAAGGACAATCTAAAATATTCATTTAAAATATTGATAAAAGCAAACATTAAAAGGAAGTTAACATCTAAACAAAACCAGCAGTTTTAAAGCAATTATACGTTTTAGAAAAATACATGTTATACTTACATGCCTGTAGTTTCATTCTCTGTTGTGAGCTGCCCTGTGATCATTTCGTGACAAAGGCTCATTTACATTTTACAAATATAATACAAGATCCTGTAATAAAACATTCTAGCACCTCGGCAGGGCCTGGTGAAAAGAGACAGAGACTAGGAGCCCTCAGGAAATGTGACGTGTATGATATGCATGTTGTGCAGGAATGGCCGCTCACTGCCTTCCCGGGGGCGATGTTTGCAGCCCCTCATGCTCCAGCCTCTTTCCTCTTGCTGCACACACTGGCTGTTGCAGGGAATTCACCATGCCCTGGGGCTGGGCATGGATTCCCACCAAAAGTGCCCACTGAGGCCGTCCAGTTAGTGGCACTGCCAGGGCGGAACATTGCTGGCTGGCCAGGCCAGGCAGCAACACTTTTAAAGGCCAACCGCACTGTGGAATTCTTTAGTGCAGTTGGCCCAGGAGCGAGAAGAAGAGCAAAGACAGAAGAGTGGAGAGAAGAAGAGGCAAAGTAAAGAAGAGGAGCTGTACTGAATGTCAGGATCGACACACGAAACAGAGCCCAGTGCTCCCCCCTGGGTGCTTCAAGCCAGTCCTATACTTATGGGGGCTAGCCATTTTTTTTGCCCTGGGTGAAACCTTCAGGAGTGCCATTGAAGCTCTCAGCCTGTGTGTGTTCGTGTCTGCAAACGCACGTGGGTTGGTGTGCTAAACCGGGTCTTTGACCTGGGTGAAAGAAAGTCTACTTTCACCTCTGTTCAAGCAGCAGCACAGGAGAGGGCATGGAGCCCATTGGCGGTGAAGACAGAGAGAAACCTCTGGGCCGAAATCATGGGCGGTTTGTGTGGGTATGGCAGCTCCAGTCACAACAGAGAGATCTGAGAAACAGCCAGGTCTCAGAACCAAATGAAATGTTATCAATATGGAAAAAGAACATGTGGACTTAAACCTACCGTGCTTCTGGGTCTTCCCCACATAGTACGCATGCATGCACAACGCACACAGGCTCTGCCTTTCTGAAACTAACATCCCATTTTTCCTTAAAATCTATACACTTTTTGAAGACAAAACAAAAATATACAGCAAAAGATAGTGCATAGGATTTCAACATACGATAACCAAATAACAGCAGTGAAGCTTTGTAGAAGGCACAAAAAGTACACGAGACAGCCCTGGAATCAAATGAGCACAGTGCCTCATTGCTTTTTTAAGCAGCTGCCAGCAGGGTACTGCATATAAAACCAAAAGAAAAATACAACATGAAGCTGTGGAATCTGTCTCTCTCATCCAGCTTTTGGAAACAACTACATTTTCTTTCCTTGCCAATGAAACCACAGACAAAATTGGTGCCAAATCTTTAATTAAAATTTGGTAGAGGTATTGGATGCTAGGAATAAAATTGTTTTGTGGGCTATCCTCAGCCAATGAACTTCCAGCTGATTTCTGCCCCCCAACAAAACACAATAACAGGTTCATTGCTGATAGCCAGAAACTTTTGCTACATCAAGATTGTGTAAAGAAGGGCCAGAAATGCATAGAACCAGGAAGACAGGAGTCACAGATTTGGGGTAGTTTACCACATTATAGCTTGGTTTGCACATAATGCTAAACACAAACAAATCTTTGTTTAATAAGTCAGTATATGTATGAACAGAGGCCTTTTAATTTGGTTTAATATTGGTGTGCTGCTCAGATCATTTTATAGTATAGTCCAGGCATCCCCAACCTTCGGCTTGTAGTGTTTTGGACTACAATTCCCATCATCCCTGACCACTGGTCCTGTTAGCTAGGGATCATGGGAGTTGTAGGCCAAAGCATCTGGAGGGCCGCAGGTTGGGGATGCCTGGTATAGTCTGTATTATTGTTTGTTTGTTTTTTAAATTAATGTGAGCAGCTCTGAGAGCCCTTTCGCTGAAAAGCTGAGTAAAAAAGCTGAAAAGCCCCCATTCCATGCCCAATAAGTATGGGATACTTTTGCCCAGTGGCACTATGGCCCATAGATTACAGCAAAATCCTGGGCAAGGCTTTGCCCAATATCTTCCCTGTGTGATGGGCCCACAGGAAAAAAGCTGTCTAATGAGCCCTTGCTGACGAGGGGAGGGAAAAGCCTATATAAGACTGCTTAACCTGGAGCTCACAGCCATTTTGATCTGAGAGCTTCCCGCCTGCCCAGCCTCGGATTAGATCCTTCACTGAGCAATTTTGGTCACTGGTTGACAGGGCTAGAAATGACACCCCCCCCCCCAACCTGATTGGCACTTGGTTTTTTCTCCTTTCTCTCCGTGAAATTATGGCTTTCCTCTGTTAAATAGAAGAACATTGTATGAGGGTGGAAATGACATTGGTCAGGATTAATACAGTATAGGGGCCTATAAGGGGCCTAAGGGGAGGATTGATCGCGGCAAACCCAAGCGTGGGTTCGGTATCTGCCTGGTTGGAATCTGAACCCTGGTCCCCCAATGAGACCTTGCTTGCTTGGCTTGCACCACGACAAGGTTCAACACTGGCCGACTCACACGGAATAGGTTTGGAGTGATCCAAACCCAGCGGATCCATTCCATCAACATGGGGCTTGTGGAATGATGATCTGATCACGAGACCCAATGCCATGCCAACCCTTTCCCTGCCTGCGGCTGTCAGTAAATATTTGACTTGATTTTATCCCATCACCATTGTACAGTCTGGTTATTTTGTTGCCCTCATGGGTCACATAATGTGCCTGCCTGGGCCATAAATAAATGCAATCCATGCTGGTTTCATGGGTTCCACCCCACACATAAAAGTGTTTTCTGAATAGAAGTGCTATAAGATTTTCAGTATATGACCGGCAAATAGGCGGGCATGTCTCTCAAAGTAAACTGTGATACTGCTAACCTGCCAAGGCATATCAAAGTTATCCAATGATAATAATGATAAACGGCCTCGGTCCAGTATACCTGAAGGAGCGTCTCCACCCCCATCATTCTGCCCGGACGCTGAGGTCCAGCGCCGAGGGCCTTCTGGCGGTTCCCTCATTGCGAGAAGCAAAGCTACAGGGAACCAGGCAGAGGGCCTTCTCGGTAGTGGCGCCCGCCCTGTGGAACGCCCTTCCAGCAGATGTCAAAGTGATAAACAACTATCTGACATTCAGGAGACATCTTAAGGCAGCCCTGTTCAGGGAAGTTTTTAACGTGTGATTTTATTGTATTTTTGGTTTTTATGGAAGCCGCCCAGAGTGGCTGGGGAGGCCCAGCCAGATGGGCGGGGTATAAATAATAAATTATTATTATTATTATTATTATTATAATAGGTAGTGGGGTGCAAAAAAATTGAAGACTTTTCTCCTGCTGAAAAGGAGCAAGTAAATATAAGATAAGACAGATTCAGAAATGTGACACCTTAGAAGTCAACCTGTTCTTCTTGTTCATAGATCAGTAAGTGCTTCTGAACCTACGCCATCAATTTCTGAAACAGGATTTTGGAGAAAAGATATGAGAGATGGTTTTAATGATTCAAGGCATTCTAAAGCTAGTACTGTTTACTTTCATTCTGCAGAAATATCCCTGGAAACCCTAACCACCAGCCTAGAGAGAAATAGAGAAAAACCGCATATATCAAGGTTTGCCATTTAGTATGGCCAGTAACATCCAAGCAATTTTTTAATGTGTGTATACTTGCATGAGTGTTTGCATGAGTATGCGTGGGGATTTATTTATGATACACAGACATCAGAAATGCATTTCAGTTTCTCCAATGAAATTTCAGGTTCTGTGGGGAAACAGGATCAAAAGAAGGCAGAAGTAACTTCTCACACAAGTTTCAAACAGGGTGGCAACTTATGCACCATGGAAATATTTGACTATAATTTACATATGCTAATTGCATAAATGTAAATTTAGAAGTAAATGACTATAATTTAAGTAGAAATACAACAGATCTCACCATAGTAGGGAAGACTGTGAGCAGGAGACCTATGTGCCTGCCCAGTCGACTTTTCAGATTATATATATAGAGAGAGAGAATATCCAAAGAAGGGCACATGGTCATGATCTAGGACAGGGGTGTCAAACTCAAATTCATTGGCGGGCTGCATCATCAGTTTGGTCACCCTCAAAGGGCTGGTTCGAGTTCGAGTGTCTTCAAAGCCCATGACACCTTTAACAGCTGGATTAAGTAATGCAGAGCTTCTGGCTCATGGAACACTACACCTTGATTTCATTTGAATACATATATGAATATAAAAATTGTTTCCTGTTTGGCTTGGTGTTTAAGTTACACAAAATGTGCAGGTTTTAATTTTTCTCATTCCCCAAATTTTAATCGAGCATTTGTTTGGATTTTCCCCCCTTTGCTACCTACCCTAAACCTTTGAGGAGGGCGGGAACTGATGGCTGGACCCTGTAATAACATTGAGGAAAAAATTGCATGATGTGTAAATACCCTAAAAAATAAACCAATTCCTTATCAGCTTTTTTCCCATATATAAATTTTTGCAATGCGCACCCTGCGGAAGCCGCGCCTGAAGTTATTTACAAAACATGCACTTGCGTATCAAATTTGCTTTTGAATCGCGAATCCCCAGAGGCAGAGGATGCTGTTCATTGGGCAGCGCGGAAACGCGCCTAAAGAAAGAAATAAAGAAAAGCAAAGCAAAAGCACGCCGCCCTGAGTATTCACAGGGCGCGCTCCCGAAACACAGGCGCGCTCTCGGTCTCCCTCTCTCCAATGCGCACGAAGCCGGCTCTGCCCTTCTCTGCGCTCCACCTTGTGCAGGCGCGCTGGGCTCCCGCCGGGACTTATTTCACGCCGGCGAGCCCGAAAAGAAGTTGAAAGCAGCAGCAGCGGCCTCCCATATCCAACCCCGCCCTCGCCGTGTCAAATAAGTCTCGGCTAGGTAGCTGGAGGAGGGGGAGGCCTGCGCCTGCGCAGAAGGGACCCGAGGCGCCCTGTGCGCGCCATAGCCCAAGCTTCCCTCGCAGATATATATAGACCAGACTACACGGGCCACATGATGAGGTCTGGCGGGCCGGATTTGGCCCGCGGGCCTTGTGTTTGACACCCGTGATCTAGGAGGTATGTGTATGAGGTTGGTTGGGTTTTTTAAAGTCCCATTGCACACTGCAGACTCAACAGGTAGTGTGCTAACAGGTGTGTGCCTAATTAAACAGAGCTACAGTAGCCCAGTAGGAAGGCTTAACACCATGTCCAGAGATAGTGATGGGGACAGATTGGCAATGAGGCTGTTTACTTATTTAAACAATCACATCTTGCTTAACCACCGTCTCTAAGCAGTCTTCAGAGATACAATACAAAAAATAAATATCAGTTCAAACTATAAAATCAAACGTCAATTAGAATGCCTGCTGGGATTTTTAAAAAGAGAGTTCAGTAGGTGCTGGATGTTTAGTAGGGAGGGAGGCCTGTCTGGCCTCCGCTGGGAAGGAGTTGGGCCCACAATACTAAACACACATCTACTGGTGGAGACAAGCCATGCATCAGAGCCATGAGGGACTACTCACAGTGACACTCCCCTGAAGACCTCAGTGATTGGGGAGGGATATAAGGAAAGTGGCCCTTGTTGAACTAATTAGGCACTTAGATAGGCAAGACTTGTGTTGGTAATGTTAGCAACAACATTTGAGGTGGTCGCATCCAACTCCTGTTACTAATGATGCTGCAAACTAAAGCAACCCCCAATAACTACCGATTGTCACTGGAGCTCAGGAAACGTCTGAAGGATCTTAGCAACAGTGAGTACAGAATATAACCAGCAAAGGGGGGGGGGTGAAGTAGCAAAGGCAAAGTACTGAATGAACAAGCTTCAGCAAAACCCGACTCCACATTACAACAGGTTCCCAACTGCAGACATAATGGAATTGTTCAAGATTGAACCACCAGAGCAGTTTGTTTTCCAGCCTCCTGGAATATGTCCTAAGTGGATTAGACATTTCAGCTGATTTGGGGAAGTCTCTAGTAACTTAAGGCTTAGCCTAGGACATTAGTATTCTCTGTGGGAGAACAACTTTCTCTGAAGAGCACAGAAGTCAGTATAGTAATGCGGACGTCAACAATTTCATGGTCTGGAAAAAAAAAAGTTAACTAGTGCTGAACTAAAGCATTCAGCCTATCTATCTACCTACCTCTTAACCTGAAACTGTTCTTAACCTGAGGTACCAATTTAACCAATGGGGCCTGCCGCTGCTGCCACGTGATTTCTGTTCTCATCCTGAGGTAAAGTTCTCAACCCAAGGTACTACTTCCGGGTTAGCAGAGTCTGTAACCTGAAGTGTTTGTAACCCGAGGTGTCTGTAACCTGAGGGGTGTGTGTGTGTGTGTGTGTGTGTGTGTGTGTGTGTGTGCAATTCAGCACACCTGGGCTTGGTAGGAACCATTCCCTAAAAATTGTAAAATCTTGTGGGTGAGGAAGTTTTCCTCTTTTTTGTAGAAAAGCTAAGCTACTAAACCACAGGTGGTTCTGCTGTGCTCATACCCAGCTGCAGTTCCTTTTAAAACTATGGCCCAGATGCCCCTGGGAACGATGGTAGATCCTGGCCACATTCTGAAAGGGATTGTAGAGTGTGGGCTAGCTGCTGCTTGGAGTGATGACTTTAAGTTTTTCTAAAAGTGGAGGAATAAACAACCCCCTGCAATTACCTCATCAAAGTAAGTACACCTGCACCTGAAAGTGTGGTGTTCTTTTATTTGGAATCTCAGGAGCATTGCCCCATTGCCTTCATGGTGTGTGTCCTCCTGTGGTCATGTTTTCCAAGAATCATATAATTGTAGAGCTGCATTAGGGTGGCAGATCATGCTTCAAACATTATGCAAACCCATCAATTTGTGTTGGTCAAGCAACAGTACACGGAAGTTAAAAGGCCCTTCAAACACAGTCAGGAGATGCTCTGTATGTTTCATCAAGGGGGTAATAAAAAGCAAGAGACAAGCCCACACAAGGCAAACACAACAAGTAGTTCTGTCAAGAGTGATGATTGCGACAGACAAGATGTAACAAGGGACAAGGCAAAACTGAAAATGCAGGACATGCATATTCTACCTACTGTGCAGTAGTAGTATGTAAAAAAATGCAAAAAGAAGGGTCACTAAATGATGATAATGTTGATAATGCAGTATGCTATTTATTCATGGGAATCAATGAAAACACAAAATAACTTTAGCTGATGATGAAATTTTATTTTCTTATATATTTGTATTAAAAATTTATGTCCTAATTTTCTAGGCAGAATGCCCACTCAATGTGGCATTAAACAGTACTAATTAAAGGTTGCATTCAACTCATGCACTCATATTCACTGTGTTGAGCAGAGTGTGGGGCTCATCCGCTGGGCATCCCCACTGGCCCTTCCTCCCATACGTTCAGGGAAAGGTTTGAAGAGGGCAGAGTACTCTACACAGGAAGATTGGACATCTTGGGGAAAGTCTCTTATTGTCAGACCTCCCCCTCCTCGCACACAAAAGTGAATGGTGGAGACATGCAAGCCCACCACAGAAGGAGTGGAGGCACTGGCAGAGGAAAAGGGGGTGGAGCACACCGCCCTTGGCACCATCGGGGAGGGAGGTACCATTGCAGCCACCCCCCGGACACGCGCTGTGCACTCCCCCACCGGGTTGTGCGTCAGGCTCCCACAGGCAGTGCACCACGCCCCTGGGACACGGGCGGTGTGCAATGCCCCCAGGACACATGCCAAGCCCCTGCAGGTGGCACACCACACCCCCAGGACATGCACCAGCCATGCCCCCGCCTGCTCTCCACCCCCAGTGTTGGAGCATGCAGCTTTGCCACTGAGTGGCGGAAACAGACACAGGATCTGAATGCCTGAATAGTATTGCAATGATAGGATTTGGACACTCACCAGTACAGAAGACCATTACTTCCTTTTTCTGAGTACCTGCGTCTCATTTTTTTAACCCCAAATCCCCACCGTAATAAACACAGAGAGAAAATGTACACCATGTGCTTGAAGATTTCACTAATCTTGGGATGGGGAAGCTGTGGCTCTCTGGACAATGATGGAATCGAATTTCCATCTTTCTGGTCATTGGCCATGCTGCCTGGGTTACATGGGAGTGGAGTCCAACAACATATAGAGGGTCAGGTTCCCCATCCCTAAGCCTTCAGCTTGGATAACAGAGATCAGCATCAACTGACAACTGACGTAGGAAAACACATAGCTACAGTTACATGTCATGAAACAGGCACGTGCCTTGTCCTACCTTAACCACACACTAACATGGCATCCACAGTCGCCTTCAATTTCTCCAGCAACAACAACAAAAATAGCAAGAGGAAGGGGATTTTTTTAAAAGAAGAATTCAAGCGGATAAAATACTTTATGTACAGTCTTATAGCAAGTTATCAATTTGCATTCAGCCTTTCTCTGCATTTTTAAAGCAAATTACATGCTACTCCAACAAGCAACTTGCGTTATTAGGAGCCAAGACTATTCAAGCCTCTTGCAATTTTGCAGAGCTTTGAATCTGCACTTTCTGCCTCTGAGTAAATTAAATTTGTGCTCCCATCACCCAACTACCTACTTTATGGTGATGACTTGAACCTGCATTTTGAAAAGCAAAAGCAACTGGTTGGCCAGTTACATGCAACTTACATTTTCTCTCCTGATATAAATTTGGCTTAGAGTTAATAAATATGTAGCAATAAAATAGAGTGTAAGGGATTTTCATTTAGCTGAATGTTTTACAGAATTTGATCAGCGATTTATACAATTTATACAGCCCAGCAAGCCTGATGAGTATCTTAGAATGCAGTAGGGTAAGCTTATTAGTCACACAAAATTGAAAACAGAATTTCAGGATGAAGGTACTGATTGCTTGACAAGTGTCCTTAAAACTGAACTCTAAGGCAAAAATGTAATTGAGGCTATTAATATCTAGATGTAATACTTTTCATGGCTGATGTGACAAAATTATAGAAGTTAGCAGGCATTGGTCTGTATGAATACATTTATGAGAATGATGCTTAGCGGTTTTCCAACTATAAGTTTAATGTATGAAAACTCATGTTTGCACCCTGGTGAATCCAGTCAGATACCGTTGTGACCATCAGCTCTTGGAAAAGCCCAAGATAACTGTGCTAGTCAGAACAGTATTGGCTTAACTAGATTATTGGCTGGGTACAGTATAAAGCACAACCTACTACCGTCTTATCCATGGTGGATGAAAGACTCTGTACTTCTGAAGCAAGCAGAGGAAAAGGAACTTTCAAACATGTACTCTCTGCCTCAATAGAAAGATTATATAACTAATCCTAAGAATCCTGTGAACCGATAAAGGGTCACAATGCATCAGAATGAAAGCACATGTCACAGCTATTTCAGATAAAATTGTCGTTTGGAATATGAGTAATATCCATTATCATTATCTAGCAAATCTGAAAGAGGGAGGTGCAGAACATCTGTCAATAGTGCAACTCCAACAGGGCTTTGTGACCAAGATGTCAGATTGCTGTCCTTGAAATGCTATGTGCTACATGAAATTGTTTTCTTTCATGCATTTTTCTAATGCCATTTCGGAACACCTTATTAGGACAAACCTATCATCACAGAGAAGGCAATGACAGTGAGGATTTGAGTCCAAAGGGAGACAGGTGGAAGGAATGAAATAGATACAAAATGTGTGTTCTCTCCACTTACTTGGGCTGGTCTGTGGCACAGGCACTGTGATATGTTGAGCCTATACTTGTTTAGTCTGAATAATATAATAGTGGGTGAAGGGAGTAATTAGTAGAATATACAGTATTTACTTGTAAAATTATGTTTGTTTGTTTTAAAAAAACAACCCTGAAAAGGTAGGGAAGGGATTGGACATGGGAGTAGGCATAAATTATTAAGTAAGCAATAAGTAAGCAATTTTTAAAATATTTTAAAGTATTTTGCTAGTATAAAAAGGAATTAGACTATGATTATAATGATTGTCCCCTTCATGGATCACTGCCTTGCCGTGGCAAAGGGGCTTGAATAACTCAGAGAAGCTATGAGCTATGCCATGCAGGGCCACCCAAGATGGACAAGTTATAGTGGAGTGTTTTGACCAAACGTGATCCACCTGGAGCAGGAACTGGCAAGCCACTCCAGTATCCCTGCCAAGAAAACTCCATGGACAAAGACAACAGGCATATAAAATATTTCTTCCAGCAATCTTAATTCTGGCTAGGGAGTCATCCAGCCCAGCCTTTCGCATGATGAATTCTGCATATAAGTTAAATAAGCAGGGAGACAATATACAGCCTTGTCGTACTCCTTTCCCAATTTTGAACCAATCAGTTGTTCCATATCCAGTTCTAACTGTAGCTTCTTGTCCCACAGAGATTTCTCAGGAGACAGATGAGGTGATCAGGCACTCCCATTTCTTTAAGAACTTGCCATAGTTTGCCGTGGTCGACAATTCCCAAGCCAGAATTAAGATTGCCAGAAGAAAGACCAACAACCTCAGATATGCAGATGACACAACCTTGATGGCAGAAAGTGAGGAGGAATTAAAGAACCTTTTAATGACGGTGAAGGAGGAGAGCGCAAAATATGGTCTGAAGCTCAACATCAAAAAAACTAGGATCATGGCCACTGGGCCCATTACCTCCTGGCAAACAGAAGGGGAAGAAATGGAGGCAGTGAGAGATTTTACTTTCTTGGGCTCCATGATCACTGCAGATGGTGACAGCAGTCACAAAATTAAAAGACGCCTGCTTCTTGGAAGAAAAGCAATGACAAACCTAGACAGCATCTTAAAAAGCAGAGACATCACCTTGCCAACAAAGGTCCGTATAGTTTTTATATATATATATAAAATTTTTATTGGTTCTTCACATTTTATAAAGACATAACACACACGTAAAAGACAAAGACAAAAACATGTATAATTTCAAAAATCTTACTTTCTTAACTTTGGTCCTTGACTTCCCCCCACCCCCCCCCTTCATACATCCCAATTCCCATAATTATGTCAGCAAGTTATTATTTTCCCTCCTTACCATGTTAATATTACATCTTTTATGAAAAATTAAGTTCTTTCCTAAGTTGGACTCAAATTCCCTTCCATCGATTTCCCATTTTTTATTAAACATAAATCATATTGACTAAACCCAAAAGTCGTAAGTGTTTTTGAAATTCTGTTTTTCCCCCCTCCCATCCCCGGTTTCCGTCCCTTCCCAAGTAAAGGTAAAGGTAAAGGTACCCCTGCCCGTACGGGCCAGTCTTGACAGACTCTAGGGTTGTGCGCTCATCTCACTCTATAGGCCGGGAGCCAGCGCTGTCCGCAGACACTTCCGGGTCACGTGGCCAGTGTGACAAAGCTGTTCTGGCGAGCCAGCGCAGCACACGGAACGCCGTTTACCTTCCCGCTAGTAAGCGGTCCCTATTTATCTACTTGCACCCGGGGGTGCTTTCAAACTGCTAGGTTGGCAGGCGCTGGGACCGAGCGACGGGAGCGCACCCCGCTGCGGGGATTCGACCCGCCGACCTTTCAATCGGCAAGTCCTAGGCGCTGAGGCTTTTACCCACAGCGCCACCCACGTCCCTACCCAAGTACATGTCCACAATAACAGTTCTTAGCCTGGATTCCTCACATCCGAGGCCTTCAAGTCTCTTTCAGTCCCTCTCCGCCGGTTTTGTTGGTAGTCCTTTATGTTGGTCTTCGGATCTCGAAGGAGTTCTGTCCCAATCAAACCAGGTTTTCTTCCCACAAGAAAACTTAAAGACAACTGCTGCAAAAGTTCCACCAATCCTTCATATTCAGAATGGAGGCCCCAATCATATTTCTTCTTTCTTTTAAGTTCTTGAATTCCAAGTACTCCAGGGGCCTCCTCCTTCATATTTCGCATCTTTTGCAGATTTGTAATCCATGTAATCCAAGGGTCTTCTTGTTTATAATCCACTTGTGTAGGCTTCTGGTTGGTACTTTCCATCTGTGCTTTCTCCTTTCCTTGTTTAGTCTCCTTCAGTTCTTGAGATATCTCTTCCAGTTCAGCTGCAGATTTTTTCTCATTCAAATCCTCAATACATTCAGCAGAGCTGCTTATTCCAGAAGTCAAGGTCGTAAGTTGTTTATTCATAGCCAGACTCTGCTCTTGTAGAATTCCCACAAGGTAAAACATTCTTTCTATCTCAGCTAGTAAATTTCCATCCGCAGCCATTGTAATGTCTCAGAATTCCCCCTAGAGGGAATCTAGTTACTTAGTAATCTTTTCCCAACAGTCCTTTGCCTCGTTATTTGTTTCTTTGTTTCCAACCACTTTAATTCAATTGTATCATATTTAGTCCAGGGAGATCTTAAGTAACAAGCTTTTTCACTTTAAATTGCCCGTTTGACAGCTTTGACAGCTGTCAAACTCCTTTCCTCTTCAGCAGGCTCAGAGACAGGACGCTCCCGGGCCCGGGAGGGGGGGTTGCACACAACAAGAGAAAAACTTCTGAAATTCCACTCTTACACTCCAGCTCAAAACTTCTTTTATCAAATCGTGAAAGTTAATGTCTTTTTAACTCACCCCAAAAGGGTAGGCTCTCCAACTTAGTTCTCCTGCTATTGCTTTAAATCGTCTGCAGGAGGGGGGGTGCAGACTTCCCTTTGACACATCCCCCGGTCGTATCAAATTCACAGATAGATATTTTAAAGTCCGAATTCCGATCTACTCACGGGTTGCTTCTTTTCGGGTCCGAATTTAAGGAAAAAAGTCAGCGCTCTTCAGCCATGGCACACGGCTTCGCTCCGCTGGGGTAGCGGTCTACTCCCAGCACCATGCCGCTCTCCGTACCCTCTCCGAAGCTTTAAAAAGGCTCTTCGTGGGTCGGGGGCCGCTTAAGGTGCCCACCGAGTCACCAAGTCTGCAGGCATCCGCGCCTGCGGTTTTTAAGGGTCTCCGCATCGCCGTCGCGGCAAGACCCATCCCCAGCGGAGCCGATTCCCTCCGGAGCTCGGAGGGAATCCGCCATTAGCTGTTCGCGCCAACCCGGAAGTCCACAAAGGTCCGTATAGTTAAAGCTATGGTTTTCCCAGTAGTGATGTATGGAAGTGAGAGCTGGACCATAAAGAAGGCTGATCGCCGAAGAATTGATGCTTTTGAATTATGGTGCTGGAGGAAACTCTTGAGAGTCCCATGGACTGCAAGAAGATCAAACCTATCCATTCTTAAGGAAATCAGCCCTGAGTGCTCACTGGAAGGACAGATCCTGAAGCTGAGGCTCCAGTACTTTGGCCACCTCATGAGAAGAGAAGACTCCATGGAAAATACCCTGATGTTGGGAAAGATGGAGGGCACAAGGAGAAGGGGACAACAGAGGACAAGATGGTTGGACAGTGTTCTTGAAGCTACCAGCATGAGTTTGACCAAACTGTGGGAGGCAGTGGAAGACAGGAGTGCCTGGCATGCTCTGGTCCATGGGGTCACAAAGAGTCGGGCATGACTAAATGACTAAACAACAACAATAATGATTGTGCTTATATGATTATACTATTATGAATTAATCTATGTGTGATATTATAAAATAAGCATTTTCTTGGATCCCTTGCTACTGTTTGCTTCTTCATCTGTCGCACTCCGTCTGGCCTTTGCAATTTCCCTCCCATTCCCTTGGCTCCATTCCCTGCTCTTTCTAATTTCAACTTTAGTGAGAAAACAATAGGCAACAGGATTGCAGCTTTGTGCTGCTTGGAAATTCCTTTAGGAAGCCACCAAATTCGAAGATGTGCTTTGTTCAACTTCAAATGGAATGTTCCCACACATTAAATTGCCATTAAATGTGCCGTCCATACGTACACATTAAACTGCCACAAGAGAAGACTTTCAATTTCCAAAGAAGTATTATTATCCCTTTCTGCTCTCCATAATACCCCTACATCACCTAATCCAATCTGAGTGCACTGAATTGACATAATATAAAACAATGATTTACAAACAGAAATGTGCTACTGTGGCGTTCATACAGAGCCTCCGGTCGTTTCATGGACTATTTACCTGTACATCACTATTTTATTCTTCCGCTGCCACCAATTTTGTGGGGAAAACCCAGGGTTCCCCGGTGAAGTATTGAGTCTCAGTCAGGTAGCGTTAACAATGAAGATTAAAGTTTATTTCAAACACAAACAAGTTTTAAAATATATTCAAAACGCTGTCACTCTATTCCCTCTCAGTCTTGTCCCTGTCTCTAACTCACTCTGACCCCTCTATCTCCCTCCTCCCCAAAATAACCAACCAAACTAACTGTCAAAACCTCTGGGCTGCGCCTCAAAATCAGGTAGGCTCTGCCTCCGGGCTTTCTTATTGGTCAACCTATTAACTCCTTTTTCTCTCCCTATACAAACATATCCCCAAAGAATGGGCAAACGCCACAGCTACATACCATACTTCTGCATGTGCACAGAAAACACCAGTATGACATTCCTAATGTGTGTGCCTATTTTGGAAATTTCTTTGGTTGGATGGTAATGTTGTTTACAGAATGCAGAATAAATTGATTTACAGAATAAATCAAAGAAGCTTTCCTTATCACCTCTCAAAACCATGCAACTGGTGAGAAAGCTGTACCACAGAATTAGGATTTTGTGGGGGGGGGGGAGTTGTTTCCTATGAAGAAAATGAGCCAGTGTCTATTACTGGCCAATGAACACATGCAAATACAGATTCCCCCCCCCCCCCCGAGGCTTATAGTTGAATTATATCTATTATGTCATACAGTTGCTTGAATAAAAGGTCAATCTGCAGGTTTCTTGGTCTTTCGTTAAACATTGACATCATCACTGCATTTAGTTTGTTCGTGATGCTACCAGCTGGAGCAATGAGTCAGAACTCTATCCCGGGTAACAGTCAAGTACTATCCTGTAGGATGAAATATCAACTTACAAAGAATTTTGAAGATAGATATAGCATAGAACAGTGACTGATTACTCAGACATGCCAGAATAAATATAATATTTTAAGAATATATATTTGCAAGTCACAAAGAACAAAGAAAGAACCCCATGTCATGGGCTAGAACACTAGTTTAGATGTATTGTTTTCATTATTATGCAAGGTACAAAAGCAGTTTAGAAACAAAACTCTTGATGTCCAGGCCCACTTTTTTTTTACTCAGCTTGCCCTTAATGTTGTGCTGTGTGAAATGTATTTGCACAAGTATCAATGGACACCTATTGGGTGGTGCCTGTGAATTCACCAACAACAAATGATACAATCCTCTACTTCCATTTCTACATAATTTTCTTCACTTTCAATGTTTTTACTTATTTGAAATGAAAAGTTTTTTCTTTATCTTTAAAAGTCTTTAGAGGGGCACACCCCACCCCTCCTCAGAACAATGCTCCACCATTTCATAGACATCCCTCCTTTCGTTAAATCTCCACCATCTCTACTTTCTTTTAGAAGCAGAAAGCAGGTGCATGGCTCAATTGCATTATCTGTATAATCCCAAGGGCCACCTGGTGGCAGTATATAGTGGGCAGGAGAATAAAGTTCAGCTGTTAACTTGACTTCCCCCATGAACCTTATTTAGAAGTCCAAAATCTGAGGACAAAAATGCAGGAAGGAGGGAACAGGATAAGTGTGTGATCATCCCTTCTGCTGGGCCCCAGCCATTGATTGGCAGTCTACACTGATTGGCAGTGGCTCTCCAGGATTTTAGACAGGAATATACCCCTTTATTTAGAGATGTCAGGATTTGAACCTGGAACCTTGTGCATACAAGCATGTGCTCCACCACTGAGCTGTGCTCACTGCCCTCAATCCCTGCTGCATTGATCGGGCACAGATTTTGAATATCTATACCATCCAAGCCATTGGCTAACCCTACAAACTATAGCCCCAAAGGTACTGGATATCACATACAGTGGTGCCTCGCAAGACGAAATTAATCCATTCCGCGAGTCTCTTCGTCTAGCGGTTTTTCGTCTTGCGAAGCAACCCTATTAGCAGCTTAGTGGATTAGCGCTATTAGCGGCTATTAAAGTCTTAGCGGCTATTAAAGGATTAGCGGATTAGCAGCTAAAAGGCTATTAGCGGTTTAGCGGCTTAGAAAAAGGGGGGGAGCGGGGGGAAATCGGAACACTTGCAAGACGTTTTCATATTGCAAAGCAAGCCCATAGGGGAAATCATCTTGCGAAGCAGCTCAAAAACGGAAAACCCTTTCGTCTAGCGGGTTTTCCGTTTTGCGAGGCATTCGTCTTGCGGGGCACCACTGTAATTCATGGGGGATTTTCACCATTTTGAGTACTATATAATGGTATATCTGATTGCCCCTGGAAAGATCAACAAACAAGTCACAAAAAAGAAGAACTATTTATAAAAGAATACACCCTAAGGAGGTTTTCATTCATTAGTTTCACGGAGTCAAGTTATTCTGCTTAATATGTGATGAGTTTGCAACGAACCTTTGACAGTTAGCTTTTGGAAGTAAAATAAGGTGGTGGTGGGGAATCATTTTCTATCTTTTTTCCTTGGTCAAAGAAATGATGCAGCCAAAGAAAGGCACAGGGGGGGTGGCATCATGTGATAATGCCAGAGGCATGAAAACAGCAGCCTGGGTTAAATCTTTGCTTGCAAGAGCAATATTCTTGTAATCTAGGCTTCGGAACTGGCACTGGCACTGTGAATGCTAGTTCAGTGAGCTTGGCCTTGTCCCTCTTCCTCCAGCTTCCTGCAGGCCTTCTGTTAAGCAGCACTGTAAGAGACTCGGTCCTCGTTGATGAGACTAAATCTTCCCTTGTTTCCCAGCACTAATTATTAGAATTTACAAAGGTGAAATGGGTTTTGGCTTTCATTTTTTCATGTTCTCTGCTGATGCCTGTCCCAGAAAGGCAAAGCAGCAAGATGTAAAAGTACAGTACATTCACATTTGTTATGCTGCTATGAACTGCCAGACAAGAGTTACAGGAGACAATTTTTATGTTTGAAACATGGACACACATAGTTATTTCTCCCTCTCTCCTCAGCTAACCCCCATACCCTGCAATTTCCCACTGATAATTCTCCCAAGGCCACATATTGCCAAGTGATGCCTATCTTTCATTCATCCAAGCTTTCCAAGCATGCTCTGTTGCAGACTCTAAGTCACCCGTTCCCACTTTGTTACATGCCTACCTGAAAGTTCTCTCTTCAATCTCTCCATGTGATTTCACAAGCCTGGTTGTGCAGCCTCTGTGAGGAGCACAGTCTGCTGTTCTGGGATCCCTCTATAAGTCCCAAGAACACAAAATGAGGGGAGAGGAGCCACAGTCAAGCACCTGCTTGCTGTCCCAATTCTTCAGTCTGCCCTCTGGGTCTTGGCTCTTGGGGAAAGGGAGCTCCATCACCCTTTCCTCTTCTCTCCCCCCCCCCCATACTAACAACTCTCTCTAAGCACGATGCCCAGATCCCACTGGCTTTAAATAGTGACTGCTCTACAGCAAGCATCCATGCACTTGACATGAGACATCAAGAGCCCATACCCTATAAAGCCACATCTCCATCACTCTGGTAACAGAGCCATGGTTTCCCAAGGTCTCTGCCATTCTGCCTCTGTTCACATCTGGCACATTGCCCAGGGAACTGTGGCTATCATTCTCTTCTCTCTCAACCGCTTCCACATCTGGTTTCTTTAGGTTGCTAGCCTTGCTGTCAAGGCCTAGGGTGGGCTACTGAAGGAGATCTTTTCCTCCCCATGGCAGCATGTACAATCAATGCTTTTTTTTCAGGGGGTAGTCAAGAGTATGCAGTACTGGCACCTCTTTTTTGTTTTTTGGTTTTTTTTAAAGTGTGACACTTACTGTAACAACTTCATGGTGGGTACCAGCACCTACTTTTCTTGAAAAAAAGCACTGTGTACAATAGTTTCTCCAATACAACTGTTTACAGAAAATAATGGAGAAAACAGAAGCATTGAAGTCCCCCACCCCACTTTCTGTGCATATTTTCCCACATGTAAGTACCCAAAGTACTTAACATACCATCTTTACAAATGCCATGTCTTATAGGATAATAGTATTCCAGTACTGGGAGATGGAGGGGCACTGAGAGAAGGGTGCTTCTTAAGGCCACCTAGGATATATGTGGATAAAACAATATTTAGCCTGGGGATTTCTAAGCTTATTGGTTATTCACTGACTAGCCATGCCACATTTGTTTATCTAGAACAGCCATTAACTGGCTTCTCAGCCCAACCCCACAACCCCTGGATCTGTACAAATCCTCTTTGCAAATCCATTTGGGTTAATTGCCCTAGATGTGTTGAAACCAGGGGTCATTTCACTTGGTGTGCAAAAGTCTCTTGTCCTGACCCACAAATCCAGCCCCTTATAGAAAAAAACACAGAGCCCTTTAAAACTACAGCCAGCTACTCCAGGGACACAGAGACCAGGCCTTGCTCTGCAAGACGTCCGAGGGCTTAGGCTCTGTGCTGAAGCAACATTCCTCCATTAACAGGGAAACAGCTATAGTCAACAGAGCTCACTGGGAGCTTTCCCTGGTCCTGAAAAGTTCTGCCTGAATATGGATGTGCCTTGTTCAGTCAAGCTACATTCTCTGAACTTTACTTTACCTGATTTAACCTAAGTATATCTGTTACCCCAGCAGTAACCTCATGCTTTCTTTAGGTAGGCTCCTTCTGCCTACCATAACTCAGAAAAAAATGGGTTAGGCATGGCAGCACAGCTCCATCCACCTGAAGCAAATGACTTACTTGTCTAAACATGGGACTAACGCTTACCAGTTCAGGCTACACAGAGCTCTGTCCTAGTTTTCTAGTCATGTGACTTAAGCTTATTTTGCTAGACGGCCTCCATCAGTTGGCCTGAATAACAATGCCAAACTGCTTCCTTTGCTGTCCAGATACACTGAAATAGCATCTGTCCCACATCTTCTTGATGTATGCTTCTTCTGTCTCTCTCCTTCATTGTTTGTAATAGACCATGGATAGCCAATGCAATAAACTATGCTTGGTTGATTATATTCTCTACAACACCCACTCTTAAAAAATCTAAAGCCTTCAAAGAATGATATAGTCAGCAGTTGTCAGCCTGACTCAGCCCAATTTTTGTTTGAACGGACTACCCAGGCTTTAAGGAATGTTGTGGCAGGGAAGTGATTTACTCTCACTGCCTTCCTCATGGTGGAAAATGGGAATCTCATTCATAATTAGAGTGATTGAGCCTTGAACTACATCCTTTGCCGGATGAGCAGCAGTATAGTCATAGGAACTTAACAAGTTCCCCAGAGTCAGAAGATAGGCCAAGGATTTTATTTCAAAATAAAAGTAATCTCATGCTGTAGATAGAAGCTAAACTGAAAAATCCCAAACTGCGTTAGCAAGTATTTGTTAGATGTCTTTATAAGTGTCCCAGTCCACCAAAACCTTGAGGGCAGGTGGGCCTTGTCAACCTGGGAAGGCAGGAGAAGGAAAACTTTGATCCTAAACCTCTGCTGCTGAAAGAGATTTGAGTAGCCAACTGGTCAGCAATCTACTCTTAAAGCCTACTGAAGGAAAAGGAGGGGGAATTCTATTAGCTTCAGCAGGCTTTTGATTTAAAAAATCAATTCCAAACGCAGGTCAACAGGGCTATTTGTGACACCATTTAAAATTAGGCCTAATTCACCGATTGCAGTTGTGACATGTCTGAATATCAGATATAAACAAATGTTTCAATACTATATTTGAATGTTTTGGTCCTATGATTCAAATTTTGACTTTTTCTGGCAATGAAAGCTTCAATAATCCCATGATATTCTTCAGTTCTCATAAAGAAGAACACTTAAACTTTCAGAGTCCATGAACATTTATTTGAATTTCTGTGGTTGAGAAAAGCGAGTTTAAAGGATGAAAGCAAAACCTCACATCCACAAATCCCAGTGGTTACCAGCTCATAAAACTCTCTACTTCCTTTCCTGAAGCAAATATAGGAAACTGCTCTTCAAAAGGTAGACTTGTGTATGTTTCTCCCCCTCCCTCTTATTTATGTTTATGAAGTGGGAATGAAAGTTCCTGCAGCATTTTTTTCTTTAAAAAAAAGATTCTGTTGTGCTGCATTAAAGACAAGTACTGGTGAATGATTTTTTAAGTTCAATTTGGGGCATGGCACAAAAGGTGGAATGAACTGCCTAGCAGTAATAGACTGGCAAAAACTATTTCATTTATTAAGAAAAAGGCAAACTGATTTCTTTGTCTTTGAGAAATCCTCTCATCCTATATGAGATGTAGCTGCTGTTGCTGCACTTTGTCTCACTAAGGAATGAAAGGGAGTGTAGCTTCACCATGGCAATATTTAAAAATCCCTTTCTATTGTTAAAGAAGAAGAAGAGAAGAAGAGTTTGGATTTGATATCCCGCTTTATCACTACCCGAAGGAGTCTCAAAGCGGCTAACATTCTCCTTTCCCTTCCTCCCCCACAACAAACACTCTGTGGGGTGAGTGGGGCTGAGAGACTTCAAAATAGTATGACTAGCCCAAGGTCACCCAGCAGCTGCATGTGGAGGAGCGGAGACGTGAACCTGGTTCACCAGATTACGAGACTACCACTCTTAACCACCTCACCACACCGGCTCCCAGAAGGTCAAGAGGTCTCAGAAACTCCAACAGAAGACAAGTATCAGGCAATGGTTAGGCATCACACAGCACTTCCCATGTCTTGAGATTCATGCAAACATCCATGATCTAGTCCCTGCTTGCTGATGGTTTGAGCAATGAAAATACTTCGTTCAAAAGTGTTGCTATTGGAGATGGGCAGCAGACCCACTTGTGCTATGTATAAATCCACCATTAAACAAAACAAAACTTATACAGTATAATCAAAGCATTAAATTGGATTAATTATCCGCTGTGATTATGTCATTTAGAAGACAACAGGGCCTAGTGAACTTCATGGCCAAGTGGGGATTTGAACTCTGGCCTCCCAGGTCCTAGTCTGGCACTCTAACCACTACACCACACCACACTGTATTTGGTTAAACTGGAAACTATAATAGTTGTTCTCATTGTAATTTCATTTAGTTTTATGATGGAGTTGTTAGTGTTAATTAGTGTTTTACTGGACTTGCTTTTTAACAGATTCTGTAACATTTTAAAAACGAACGTAACTTTTTCCAGCATAGTTTTACTGTTACTTTCTTTCACTGCTTGCCAGTGAAATCATCAAATAGTCGATGAAGAATGAGCTATAGATGTGCATAATAATAATACTAATAATTCCCTCTGACTGATTGCACATATGCTTCATGCTGCTTACCAAAACTACATACATACTTAATTTTATTTGCGTGCCAACTTTCCATAGTTCAAGCTATGCTCAAAGACACTTACAACATGAAAAAATACATAATTACAACATAAGAAAAGTAGTCACAAACAATAAATAAAGCATGAAAAAATACACAACCAAACCAGGCAATTTTCACACAAATCATAATAAGAACTAAAATAAAGATACGAAAGATTAATATCAATAGCCCCAACAACTCCCATCCCCCAACAAAACCTCCTAAACAATACCCAGGCCCCAAGAGTCTGCTCAGCAGCCTCAGCTTTTGTAGCTGGAGTCAGTCAGGGCCCCACCCTCCAGGTGGGAAAAGGCCTGCAAGGCAGGGAGCAGGTTTACTAGGACTCACAGCCCAGAGACAGAAGAGAGAGAGATGCTGATCTTCTCCAGATTGAAAGGGCATAGGCTTCCAGAAGTTTTACACACTTCCTGCACCTGCTCTGCTTGTGACGCATTTAAAGGTTGTGAAGCTGTATTTCGCATGATCCAAGCATATTCAGAATGGATGGAAATCTGCATCCTGTCTCGTGGTGATACATTTCCCCTCTGTTGGGCAACACATAAGGGACCACGGGTGGCATTGTGGTCTAAACCACTGAGCCTCTTGGGCTTGCCTATCAGAAGGTCGGTGGTTCAAATCCCCACGATGGGGTGAGCTCCGGTTGCTCGGTCCCTGCTCCTGCCAACCTAGCAGCTCGAAAGTACCGCAAAAAGTGCAAGTAGATAAATAGGTACCACTCCAGCAGGAAGGTAAACGGCTTTTCCGTGTACTGCTCTGGTTTCACCAGTAGCGGCTTAGTCATGCTGGCCACATGACCTGGAAAAACTGTCTGCAGACAAACGTTGGCTCCCTCGGCCAGTAAAGCGAGATGAGCGCTGCAACCCCAGTCTTGTCTGTGACTGGACTTAACTGTCAGGGGTCCTTTACCTTTAAGGGACCACACTAAGCCCTACCATTTGACAAGGATTATTCGTTTCCTGAGTCACTTATATAACACATTGGTCTAAATATTCTTGGAATCATGTGACTGGAAAGCCATGATGTGTGGATGGGCCCATTTTGGAGAGGGTGGAATGATTAGAAATATTATTTTCTTTGCATAGACAAATATGTTTTGGCAGATGTCAACTGAACTAATGTTAATAATGGGCAGAAAAAGAAAAAAAGAAAAAGCCAATGCAGAACAGGCTACTGTCTGCCAAAAGTGATACTAATGAAGTTGTAGACTAGTGATTCCAGATAAGCAGATAGAAGCAGTTTCCAATTGTCTAGCAACCAAAGGAGAGGCTTCCAACTAACAAGAGGCAGAAATTGGCCATTGAGCTCTTGCTCCAGTTGCTAGGCAATTGCGAAGGGTATCATTCTTCTGTACTTCACTGGAATTGAAACAATGGCCAGCCAGG
Source organism: Podarcis bocagei (assembly GCF_964188305.1). Taxonomy (NCBI): domain Eukaryota; kingdom Metazoa; phylum Chordata; class Lepidosauria; order Squamata; family Lacertidae; genus Podarcis; species Podarcis bocagei. The sequence continues at coordinate 70,569,795 of NC_138125.1, forward strand.
GAATGAAGTGGAGTAAAAAATGATTATATGGATTTGCGGGGGATGCAAAACAAACGCCCTGCAGTTGGCCATATGGTAACCCATAAAAGTTCCCTTGCCAGGGTGCTTATTTTGTGAGCTAGTCTTGCTGGCGAACACATCCTCCTTTGGCTTCAGTCCCACTGTAAAAAAATATTTAGGATGATTTATGTTCAGCAATTTTGGAACATTGGAAGCTGCTTGATACTGAGCAAGTCCATTGGTCAGCTTAACCCAGAACTGCCTACACTGACTGGCAGTAGCTCCCTGGAGATTCAGACCAGAGCCCTACGTGAAGTTGCCCATACAGGGAGTGAACCTGAGACCTTCTGGGGTCAAAGCATGTCCTCTCCATGTTTTGGAGCTGAGCTACAGCCCCCTTCCTATGTATACAATTCATGTGTCATACAGTGCCAGCCTGTGCATGTCTACTCAGAAGTAAGTACCATTGAATCATATGGAGTTTCCTTCCAGGCAAATGTGTATAGGTTTGCAGCCTTAAAGTTAACTGAAGAAAAAACTATTTAGCCTAGATTTTATATATATTTATATATTTATACTGTTGCAGTGCTGGGTAAGCTAAAATCATATAGTCCCAGTTTGCAGCAATTTGTCAAATGTGATGCATTGAAAAGCAGCCTGCAAATGGGAATTGTCAACATTTCTTGAACTTCAGCACTGAATGCCTCAACATGCCAGGCTGAGAGTATTGCTTTAATATATTAAAGGATTGGGAGGGAGATGCAGTATAATGAAAAATTCTTGTTGCCCTTGTAATCTTTTCTCCTTCTTTTACACAAGTATATAGCTGTTCCAGATAAAGATCAATGACAGGGGCTGAAGATTTATTTATTTATTTACTGCTTTCGATTTTAAAAGTCCCTAAATTGCAGAAATCAAGTCATCCCTACTCTATCCTTTAAACAAACAAAAAAGCATTCAAAAATAAGATGGTTAACCCTAACCTGTGCAATAAAATAAACTGATGTGAGTAAACACTGAATTTTTGCTACTCATTACTAGAGACTATGATCTGATTTATTTATTTTTAAAAAATGTGCTGGAATTTGTACTGGGCAGTATGAGAATTTGAGAATACAGTGCCTTGGTTTTGTTGTTTTATTTCTCGGTTTATGTTACCTGTGGTTCTTCATATTTACTCTTTTGTGTATTGTTCATCCACATGTTTTATATATATTCTTTGATAATTTTCTTGTAATCTTGAGGATTTAAAAAAGGTAGCCTGAGGATCTGAACAAGATGCTTGAGATTATTCATACATGCACTTGACCCTCATGCTCATAGAAGAAGAAGAAGAAGAAGAGTTTGGATTTGATATCCCGCGTTTCACTCCCCTTCAGGAGTCTCAAAGCGGCTAACATTCTCCTTTCCCTTCCTCCCCCACAACAAACACTCTGTGAGGTGAGTGGGGCTGAGAGACTTCACAGAAGTGTGACTGGCCCAAGGTCACCCAGCAGCTGCATGTGGAGGAGCGGAGACACGAACCCGGTTTCCCAGATTACGTGACTACCGCTCTTAACCACTACACCACACTGGCTCACCAGTGGCCGCCTCATGTCTGTCTGTTAAGGGAGGCCTTGTGGGAGGCTGATCAAAGAGTCTAACTATGACATGGTCCAATGGGTGACAAAAAGTGAAGGAGGAAGTGTGTGGAATGATCTTCACATTCCCTTTGTGGAACACTTGGCAGACAGCAGGATCCGATCTAGAAGGAGAACACAAAGGTAGGGGGTAGGTCCTGGGAGATGCTGACCAGCAAAGGACTCGCACTAAGAGTGGGCATCAGCAGGTGGGGATGAAATTAGCTTGGGGCATTACATTGTGGGATTAGAAGCCAAATAAAGAAGGATTGACTGAGTGCACACCAACCATGGCTTCCCCCAAAGAATCCTGGAACCACGGTTTACCCCATGTAAAGCTACAATTCCCAGCACCCTTGATGAACTACAGTTCCTGGGATTCACTGTGGAAAGCCAAGTGTGTATTCACAGTGTGTATGTAGTTGGTAAGCCTGGGGAAAGAAACCAAGGGACAGGAGATGGATAAAGGATGAGGTGGAGGAAACAAGCAGGAGAGTCCAGTGGACAGCTAGGACTTCTAGAACTTGAAAAAGCTTTGCTGGGAGTCCTTTGGTTCTCTGTATGTATAAGAAGCTGGAGGTCAATGAACCTGAGAATGCAGGAACATATTGCAGCTCTGATATCACCATTTTAACACCAGCATTTAATTATTTACTATGCGGTCCTGATTTTTAGTTTTAGGGTTGTTTTCGGTATTGATCATTGCCTACCTTGTTTTTATTTTTATTTGTAAAAGAGAATCTGTAAAGACAGGCCTGTTGTGCTATGCCTAATAAAGGATTGACTTTAATAAGACAGGCCTGCTCAAAGTGTGATCCACCACCTACACATTAAGACCTAGTAAAAAAGGGGGTGGGTAAAGGACCCCTGGACAGTTAAGTTCAGTCAAAGGCGACTATGGGGTGCAGCACTCAT